>NW_023601322.1:59539156-60237295 GCF_014898055.3 Talpa occidentalis
TAAGGCTAATCAGAGCAGTGACTGTGTCTAGTAATAATTAGGCAGTCACTTTATAATATTCCTTTTATAATAATACAGTTAAGTGTTTGTTGAGCACTTAATAGGCCAGGCGTCCGCTGTTTAACATGGTTCTTGCGATGACAACCCCTTTCTAAAGGTGTGGGGGCTGAGATTCTGAAAGATTTCAGGAAGAAATGGGCCAGGCCACTGTCCATTCCTTGCAGGACCCAAATTTTGCAGAGAGGGAAACTGAGGCTGAGAATTAAAGTCAGTGGCAGGCACACAGGGCAGAGTGGAGTGGAAGCTCCCTACAGGAGGGGGTTGTTGCGTTGGCAAGGCCAAAATCTGAGGCCTGGTCTTGTGAGAGCACAGATTCAGAAGCATGTTCCCAGCGGGCTAGGGCCGCGTGACAGAGAGGCCAAGAAAACAGCGTGGGGAGGTGGGGCGAGCCCCACAAAGGGACGGAGTAGGAACCCGCTCCGTCATTTTGAATTCACTGTGTCATCCCGGACAGTTCCCTTCCTGGCTCTGGCCTCAGTTGCCCTGCCTGTGCTGTAAGGGGGTGGCCTCTGGTTGCTGAGGGCTGTTGAGCTCACCTGAGGCTGGCTGAGGTGGGGGTGCCTAGGGCTGTTTCCCTGGGAGATGGGGCTTGTCTCCTGCTCCTGGCCAGTACACTCTGAGAACATTTGCTCTCCAGACCAACGGACAGCCCGGCCCCATCCACCCTCGCCCCCTTGCCATCTCCAAAGCCAACGAAGCTGATTGTCTCAGCCGGCCCTGTGGGTGCTGGCCGGGCGGCCGGCCGCAGGCCACAGGCGGGGGTGCCACCCGCCAGAGCCCCGCCAGACACACAGGGCATTGTCCCTCAGTCAACAGCCCCTGGGCACCTTGGCCTGCTCCTGGCCTGCCCCCACGGTCCTCACCGCCTGCCTCTGCGCCAGGCCCAGCCAGCTGGGGGCCCAAGCCTCCAGCTGATGACGAGCCCACCCACCCACTCCCCCCAGCAGCCCCCTGAAGAGCTATAATTGCTTCGCTGCGTCCTGTCGCTGCCATTCTCTTGGCGGAGGCCTCAGGGGTTCCAGGCGGGTGGCAGCTGCAGGCCGGCTGCCCTGCTCTCAGGATGGACTGGCCACACAGCCTGGTACGTGGTGCTTCCCCACCCCCACCCCACCCCCTTTTAGGGCCAGAGTGTCCAGGACTTCTTTCCTATTGATTCATGGCTGCCTCTGTTTGGCTTGGAATCTGCAGAAGCCAGTTCTCCTTCTGTCCTCTTCCCCAGCAGGAGGAAGAAACAGAGGTGGGTCTCAGAGGCTGCCGGCAGGGTCCCAGCTCAGGCTCCTGAAGTGGGCCCAGTCAGCCCCTCGACACTGGAGCCCTTTCAGGCCAGAGGCATCTGGGGAGATCCTGGCAAACTCACTTCTCGGGGTTTTTCCAAAGCGTCCCTGGGTTCTGGGATCCAGGCCTTGTGACCTTGGGCAAGTCCTTCTGTTTCTCATCTCGGAAGTGGGGGCAGGGGACTATGGAAAGAGAGCTTGGATTTCTCTATGAAGGGAAGCTGAGTTTAAGAATGCTACGTGAGAAGCTCAGAAGAGAAGGCCTATTGTTAGGGAGAGTCATTTCTGAAGCAGAATGTAGGACCAAAAAGGAAAAATTTAGCGACTTGAATCTCTGTTGTGAATTTTGTGCCAGCAAATGGCCCTGCCAAGAGGGGCTATGCTGAAACTTGTTTTCAAGGGTCAAGTCTTGCTGGGTAGCCTGGGAAAATCAGGCACAGGCCAAGCAGGCCAGGGGGTAAGGGAACAGGGCAGGTAGGAACCTGGCTAGCCTCTGGGAGGAGATGAAACTACCTCTGCAGATTTCTCCCTTCTGGTCAGCCCTGGACCCCGCTCAGCCGGGCTTTTGCTGGCTCTCCAGTCCCGATGCCTTCTGGTGTTGGGGTACGGAGTTGGGAGGAGGAGAAATGGATGGTGGTGGGTGAGGTTGGGTAGGAGAGGGGAGGAATGGACCAGGGCTGGGGTATGGAGAGGGGAGTACAGGGTTACAGAGATGGAGTCCAGGAGGGATCCTTGGCCACAACCTGCCCATCTCATCTCATGCTCTGCCCTTCTTCCTGCCCACTTGAGTCCAGCTTCACGCTCTCCTTTCAGCAGAGCTGACTTCCCTGCACACTGTTCCGGCTGCCTGTAAGGCTCTTAGACTCTGTCTGACTCCTTCTAGCCTTCAAACCTCACCTGACGTGTCCCCTTCCCCTGGGGTAACCTGCACTGCTCAACCACACCCTGCACAGTCCATTGTTGGCCTTGTTTTGAGTGAGCTGGTTTGTTTTCTTGTTCACTGTCTGCTCTCCCTCCCAGACTGCAGGCTGGGGAAGCGTAGTGTCTGTGGCAGCTATTCGGCTACTCGGCCAGTGTTTAATGACTATCAGCGCCAAGCACATGCACACACAGGAGGTAGACAGGGTGAAGCACTGATGCCAGGCCTGCCCTCATGAGTCTGCTTAGTGGGGGTCAGAGTGCAGTGACCCACCCATACAAATTGAGACTGCGAATTCGCATGTGATGATGCAAGGCCAAGAAGGCCCCGGGAAGTGACACTGGGCAGCGGCATGAGGAGTCAGAAGCATTTAGGAGAGGATTTGCGGCAGGACTGTGCAGGCAGCAGTCTGTGCAAAGTCCCTGTGGCAGGAAGGAGCATGGGGAGAGGAGGATCTAGGTCAGAGGCTGAACCACAGGAGTGATTTGAGGAGACAGAGCTGAGACCCAGGAAGGTAGCTGTCAAATTTGCTTATCAAATGGCTAATTGATTGGAAGGAGCCGAGCGGGCTTGGAGAGATCAAGCAGGAGAGCTGAGGTGTCTAGGGAAGTAAGGATGGTGGTAGATAGAAGTGGATGGTTGGGGAGATTTTTAAGAGGTGTAAGAGACAGCGCTTCACGATGAGTGTGGTATATACAGGGCTTCATACACCTCTCCTCTTCCCTCGCTCCTTCCTGGGCCCTAAGTCTCGGCCCAGAGGGAGCCCTGACTTTCCCATTTTTGATCCATGGCCTCCTTCCCCAGCTGTTCCTTCTCACCATCTCCATATTCCTGGGGCTGGGCCAGCCCAGGAGCCCCAAAGGCAAGAGAAAGGGTCAAGGACGTCTCGGGACCCTGGCCCCTGGGTCTCACCAGGTGCCACTGGATCTGGTGTCACGGGCGAAGCCATATGCCCGCATGGAAGAATACGAGCGGAACCTTGGGGAGATGGTGGCCCAGCTGAGGAACAGCACTGAGCCGGCCAGGAGGAAGTGCGAGGTCAACCTGCAGCTGTGGCTGTCCAACAAGAGGAGCCTGTCTCCCTGGGGCTACAGGTAGGCTGCGCTTGGCGGGGGTGGGCAAGCTGCGTTTTGGGGGGATGGGGGCACCTGACCCCCACCCCTGTCATTGCAACAGTTAAGCCCTGGGATTCGGAGAACGAGCGCCTGGGTCTGAATCCTGTCTCTGTCTCTCACTGGTTTCCTGGCTTTGGACAAGTCACTTTGAGTCTCCGAGCCTCAGTTCCTTCAACTGGGAATGGAGGTGACAGTAGCATCCAAGCCCCAGGCTTGTTATTAAATGAGGGATCCATGCAGAGCATTGCCACTGCTGTTCTCCAAGTTTCCGCTGACATGTCCACAAGGCCCAGGTTTCCTCCAAGCTTGGAGCGTGGCGCACACCTACCTGTCGGACATGGCCCTTCTGGTCTGACGGTCACTCCTGGCGGAACCGTCTGCGCGGCGACATCAGAATCACCGTAGGATTCTTATGCCTGGTCCAACCAAAATCTTCAGGGGTGACAGTGGACGCTCCCTTTTCTGGGTCTCCACTTCCTAGCACAGCAGCTGGCACACAGAAGGGGCTAAGTGCATATGTGTTGAATGAATAATGAAGAAAGAGCCTGGACTGAAGGGTCCTTGCTTACCACCAGGCCAAAAAAATTTTAGCCCCATTCACCTGAACTTTCTGTGACTATGTCAAGTCCAACATGGCGGCCACCATGGGGACCGGGCCCTTGCAATTTGGGGACTGGGCCCTTGCACGTGGGGACTGGGCCCTTGCAATTTGGCTGTTGCGACCAAGCAGTTAGTTTTGGATGAGTCTCACTTTCATGAGCTGGCTGGTGGGGCTGTGTCTGGAATGTGGCAGTTGGAAGGGCATGTAAGATCTGAAGTTGGGCCTCTCACTCTACTATGCCCTGGACTTTCTGGGGGATTGCATGAAAATGCAGACTTTGGTCAGGAAACCTGGGCAAGGATGAGACTCTGCAGCCCTGGGGAGCTTCCAGGGGAGGCTGGCACAGCAGCTCTGTGAGTGAGTTCACCTCCCACCTTCAGCCGATGAGGAGGTGGTGGCACAGGGAAGCAGGGCTCACAAAGCAAACCCTGTACCCTAGGCTTGTGGAGGGGACTCGTGTGATGCATCAGAGCCATCCAACGTCTAGCACAGGCTCTCTCACATGGTGGGTGTGTGAAAAATATTTGTTGAATGACTAGAAACCAAGTCAGAACAGACCTTGGGGCCTCCCGACTCCACTCCCAGAGGGCACTAGGCATTAGTGTGCTCACCTGTTATTTCCCGTGGATTAAGTTTCCTAAGGATATAAACAGGGGTTGGGGTGTGTGGGAGGGGAGGTAGGAGTGAGGAGGTCTGGGGCCTTCGGCTTCTTTCATGATCCCATAGCGCAGTTCTGCCCCCGGACGGCCACCATGCTGATGAGAGCAGGGAACTGGGCGATAGAGAAACTTGGGGCTGAGTCTTGACTTCTAAGATCTTTGGCTTTCTCACTTGGAACACGTCGTTGACTGCTGGGCCCTTCCTGCAACCCAGCATAGTCTTGCTGTGAAATGAAAACTCAGGCTAGGAGGGGCAGGGCGTGGGCACGGTGCACACTTGCCTATCTCCACTGCCTTCCACCCAGCGCTCTCTCCTGACTCCCCGCAGCATCAACCACGACCCCAGCCGCATTCCTGTGGACCTGCCAGAGGCTCGGTGCCTGTGTCTGGGCTGTGTGAACCCCTTCACCATGCAGGAGGACCGCAGCATGGTGAGCGTGCCCGTGTTCAGCCAGGTGCCCGTGCGCCGCCGCCTGTGCCCGCTGCCACCCCGTGCCGGGCCCTGCCGCCAGCGCGCCGTCATGGAGACCATCGCCGTGGGCTGCACCTGCATCTTCTGAATGCCCAGGCCAAGGGTTCCCCTGTACCTGCATGCCAAGTCAGACCAATGAAAAGTAAACACTATGTTTTGTAAAGCAGAACCTTGGATTTGCTCCTTGAGGCTCTCAAGCCAATACCAGGGTGGGAGTCAGTTCCTGGGAGGTAGATTTCAGATCAATATCCAGCACGAAAGTAGGCTATTTAATCACAGAATTTAATTCCTCTACCACTGCGCATGCACCAACCACTTAGGACAATCACATACTTTCTTTAAGAAAGCCCTGTTTCAGCCACGCCAATCTGCTTGGTTGGTGGAAATCTACACAGCACTGAGAGCACTGACTGCCCAGGGAGGTCGAGGAACATTGCAAACAAGCTGTTGGAGGTGGTAGGTCCCTGTCTCTGGAAGGGTCCAGCCAACGCAAAATCTCTAAGGCTAGGTGGTGCAAACCCCTGCTCTGCTGGGTCTCTTTAGACTCTGAGGGTCCTTGCAGGTCAGACCTAGAGCCGGACCACAGCCTCTGCTTGCCAAAGAGCGGGGATTCTAGCCAGGGCCATTGAACCTCTGACATTTTCACGCAGACATGCCTTCTTCTGGGCTGGGGTCCTGGACTTTGAGATGGTGTTGAGAACATCCACTAAGATCATTCTCCTGCCCAGTTTTTCTGCAAGGGAACCTTAGATATCAGTGATTCTCAAACTGCAGCCAGCACCACCCTGACCATTAAAGCCCTGGCTTCAGGGCCCCACACCGGGGGATTCCGATCCAGTAGGCTCGAGGTGGGGTGAGACTTTGCCTTTCTCTGCAATGGTTGTTCTGTATTTTTAATGCAGTGCTCTCCAGGGGTCCTGGGACTCCACTTTGAGAATCACTGTCTTCTATTTAGACACTGCAGATCAAAACGCAGTGCCACTGACTTGTCCTGAAGCCCCTGTGACTCCTGACCCCTGGTTGCCTGTCCCCACCCCCACACTAGCCCCTTGCAATTCAATCCTTCCCCGTCCCTCTACAGCAAATACTAAATCAGCTGTTCTAGAAACTAAAAATACTTCCTCTTCCCCAAGACAGCTGAGGGGCTCAGGCTATTTTCTGAGGGTAAGAATAACTAGTACTTGAGAGTTAATTTCAATAAAAGGGCCAACAGCCAGTGTAGGAATACTTTGCTTGGCTGCTTTCCGTTTACTGCTTGAAGCAGTTTTAAGTTTGAATGTTTTAAGGGGCTAATTCATGAGAGGGCAATGGTTAGGTATGTGCCTGTCTGGAGTGGTAAGTGTCTTACCTTTTTTGGTATTGTTCTAGAGTGGATACTGGTTAAAATTACCCCCGGAAGCTTCAGCCTGGTTCCAGACACATGGAAAATAGACTCATGTGCCAGCCCAGCCGATGCCTCTTCTCCCTGGGGGTGACTCGCCTCTTGGGCCCCCAGTCTGTTCTCCAGATTGTAGGGTTGCAGCCACACGAGGGAGCCTGGCCTCTAAGGCCTTTTAATGGGGTGAGGGTGTGAGTAGAATTGAGCTGCTGGACCTCCTGGCCAAGGGAGACCTGGGTGTCCTGGTAGGGGTTGGCTGGTGCCACTCCTCATCTGGCAGGGCCAGTCTTACTCCATGGAGCACCAGGCTCACAGAGGTCCCCAGTAGATGCTGTTGTTTGGATGGCACCTTATCCTCTCTCTGGGCTTCAGTTTGCTCATCTGTGAAATGAGCAGATAGATTCAGGGATCTTTAGTCTTTTTTTTTTTTTCCTCTAAGATTTCTTTCTTTATTTATACAAACACTGGGTACAGTCAGAAGGGTGGGAGGGTGAGAGAATTCACCAGAGCCAGAGCAGGGAACAGAACAGGCAGAGTGATGAAAATACACGGCTGAGGGGAGCAGCGGGCGGCAGGAGAGGTCTGTGCACCATGTGGGACCCTTGCCAGTGGCCGGGGATCAAACCGGTGCTGCAGAGGCTGTGGGCAGCTTTGCAGGCCAGCGCTCAACGGCTGCGCCACCAGGGGAGGCCCAGGGATCTCTAGTCTTGCCCGATTTTGCGATGAGAGGCAGGCCTCGTGGGTGGGGAGCAGCCTTTTCCAGTGCCCAGGTGGCGAGGCAGCACCTTAACCTGAGCCTGAACTTTCATAACCAATACAACCCTTTTCTTGCTTATGCCAGTTCGAGTTCTGTTCTCCTTCAACCAAAATCATTCTTACTGTCAGACTCCAAATTTCTGCAAAATCTACTAGTGCATGTAACCCTCACTACCACCACCATCACCTCAGCAGAGTAAAACCAACTTGAGTCAGTTTGGCTTTCATCCACTTGAAGGGTGTATGCCCCGTGCTGACTTCATGTAATTTTAAAAAGCTACAGATTTCAGATCTGCTCTGTGCTCGCCAAGAGACCATGGAAGTGTGATTTCCTCACTTTGGGCATCCCTACAAAACAAGCAAGTTAGTAGCATGACTTGTGGGGCTGTCCTGAGGAAAGCCTCCATATCAGTGTCATTTGGCAGCATTTCCTCCTGGAATCTGAGGCCCCCTGCTCCCCACCTCACACAGATTTAGTGGGTCTGGGTAGCAGTGGGCATCTGTATGAGGCTCAGCTCTGAGTAACTCCAACCCAACCCTTTTCTTCTCCTGGGGTGAATGTTTTGGTGGGAGGTAAAACTGCCCTCTTCTATCTGGTAACTTGTCTTCGTGCCTATGGAACAGAATGGTCAATTGTTGCAGGTGCCAAGGAAAAGTGTTCCTCTTCCTATGGCCTGGTATGTTTCCCTTTTTCTCTTGATTGCCAGGAAGCTCAGAGCTGTAATGACAGTTCTGCTATGATAACTATTTCTTCCCTGGGTCTTACCAGTCATCTCTCCCAAAATGCAGTGTGCTAAGAGGCTTGGAGATGGGGTCTAGTATGTTCTTAGCTGGTAGCTTCACTTCTAGCAAGCCCAGAGTTAATAGAAGCTATTATCCTACCTAAGTTTTTTGATCTTCTATCTTATTTATTTGTAATGTAACCATTGGTTATGTTTCATTATAGGTTGTCTCATGTCCACTTTGGGAGTAGACAGTGGGAAAAAAAAAAGAAATTAGACTCAGACTTTGCTGGCTTATGTCACCTCCCACGGTTATCCCCATCTACTAGTTAGAAAACCAAGCCAGGAACAGCTAGAGAAGACAGATTTTTATTTCTTCTTAAAAAAAAATAAATAAAATGAATACATTGGTTTGAATTTCCTTCCTTTCTCTTATTCTCCGCCTTAAAAAGAGCAACCACTGTAAGGATCCTTAAGATAGAGAGGCAGAGAGTGGCTACCTGCAACGCCCCCCCCCCCCCAAGAGAGAGAACACTCCACATACCAGGGGTAAGAGGTTGGGGAGGGCATGTGTGACTTGTCCAACCTTGACTGCGGTGGGTGATCCATCTTCACTGGGGGGCTCAGTGGGGATGGAATGGTTCTAGTCTCTCTCTGGAGCCCTCACAGTTCAGTCTTCACCTTGTGCATCAGATCCTTTTGGTCAATCTTGTCTAGGTCCTGGTACCAGCGATTGAAAGCCAGCAAGGCCACGTTCTTGGCTGCTACGGCCATCACCTCCACGGAACTGGCTGCCCACTCCAGGGCATTGAGGTAGAAGAGTTGGTCATGGAGCTCGAAACGAGGGAGGGTGGCATGGGAACCGTAGAGGGGGTGGGCCTGCCATTCGGCCGTCTGGACTGAGTAATAGGAACGAAAGAGGGTCTTCAGCTGGGTCCGCAAGAGGGGCTTGGGGGACTGGACTCGCCAAACAGCTGCCTCCTGAGGCTGTTTGCGCCGGAAGCTGCCTGAGATATTGACGGGACAGATGTTGTCCAGAGCACAGAAGAAGTTGGGGAAATCTGTGGTGAGGATGCTGGCAAAGGGGAAAAGCTTAGGGTCAGGGAAGCCGAAGTAGGAAGAGTTGAGGTAGCCGTGGACCAAGGAGATGACGGTGGGCTGGAAGGAGCCCTGGGCAACAGCAATGGGCGGGTCGAAGCCTTGGAAGGCGATGGTGCTACTGCCGTTGTCCAGGGGCAGGGGCGTGGCGATAACCACTATGTCGTAGAAGTCGGAACCGTTGCCCATCTCACTCTCATACCCTACTTGGTACAAGGCTTTCCCTTCTGGAAGGAGAAAGAAGAGAGCACGAAAGTCAGCTGATTTCTTGGCTTCCACATGTGGATTTCCCATCTAGGTTCCAGCATTGAGGGTACAAAATGACCGAGGGGAAAGGAGGCTGGTGGGCGGCCTGCATAAGAGGGTGGGCCCGCATGGAGCTCTCTCCATGCTGGCGTGGCTCAGGGGAGCACTGGGCTGGGAGTCAGCCGAAGCTGTGGCTGATGAGCTTGGGGAGTGCTTGTGGCAGCTGCTCAGTGCTCAGGAGATGAGATGATAGGTGGATGCTAGCTGGATGCAAGTCCCTGCTTCCTGGCGCTGACATACACATCTGACTCGGGACAACAGTGCCCCCTGGTGTCCCTCAGCAGTGCTGGGGCTTCCCATTGGATTTTTGGGATTAAGCTCCAGCATGTGATAGACCAGGGTGTAGAGACAGAAGAGACAGAAATGCTGCGCTGTTTAGGAAGGGAGTGGCCACACTCCACGCTCTGTCACTCACCTTTACTGTGCAGGGTCACGGAGGTCACTGTGGCGTGGATCACGTTGGCCTTGGTGAGCCTCAGCAGGCCAGAACAAACCAGCTTGTTGCCTCCCTCCACGGACCACAGGCTGCCCTGGGCCCCAGCTAGAGACATGGCTCCTGGGCAAAATGGAGAGGGTGGCAGGTGGGCTCTCAGCACAGGCTACCTGGACCACCTCCCAGCCCAAGACTCCTTCCAACCACAGGCACTGACATAGCAAATGCACAGATAAATGCCACCAAGTCCATAATGCTACAAAGACAAAACATGCTCGGTACAAGAACCAGCTACAAAGCCCACAGACTGTGTGACTCTGTATTCAGACAGCCCAGAGTGGGCAAATCCATATAAACACAAAGCAGATTGGTGGTTGCCTAGAAGGCTGGGGAGGTGATGGGTAAAGGTTCTGAAACTGATTGTGGGGCTGGATGTACAACGCCGGGCATGCTCAAAACCACCCACGTGCGCTGTACACGTGCGACCTGCAGGGTACGGCAGTTACGCTCTGGGGGAGGCTCCTAAGGCACTGGAAAAGTGAGCAGGGCTGTCCTGCTGACGGGGCCCTGGGAAGGACCTGAAGCCTGGGAAGGAGCTAGCTGTGTCAGGAGCCAGAGGAACAGCAGGCCAGGGGTGTGGGCAGTGCTTATTAATTCCAAAACTTTTCATTCACTTATTCATAGTGAGCTGAGCACCTACAGTGGCCCAGGCACTAATGTAAGGGCTTGGGATGTATCAGTCAACCAAAGAGACAAAGACCGCTGCCCTGGGGATGCCTGTAGTCTAGTGGGAGGGGAAACGGAAGGGGTAGTCCGCTAGAAGACGTGACCTGCAGGTGGGGGTCAGGCCTGCTGGGGGCGAGGGCCGTGGGGCAGCTCCAAAGAAAAGGTACCAATTGCACAAAGACAATGGGGAGCCAGTTTATTGTGTCTTTAAGGAAGAAGCCCCAAGATAGGAGCATATTTGGCAATTGGAGACACAGAACCGGGGTGAGCAAGTTGGGAGGTAGAGGGGGGCCTAGACTTCTAGATGGAGTTTGGATTTTACTTAAGGAAAATGGAAGCCACAGCAGAGTTTTACACAGGCCTGTGGTCCATCTGGCTGATGTGGGGTGGAAGACCTGGTAGGGAACAGGGGAGGGGTGCTGGTGGCTCAGACCAGGGAGGAGGCAGTGGTGGGGAGTAGACTGTGGATGTACATGCTAGGTGAAGCAGAGGGGTTTCTTGACACACCACATGAACAACATGAACGGACAGAGTCAAGGTTCTGACCAGAGCGCCTGAAAGGACTGTTTACCAGCTGGGAGGACCATGGCAAGGGCGGGCTCAAGGGACAGGCTGGGAGCTCAGGTTGGGATGTGCTGAGTCTGAGAAGCCTGTTCGAGGTCCTAGGGGAGATACAGGGGTGACAGTGGACACGGGGACCTGCAGTTCTGGGGACAGGTCTAGGCTGGAGGTTGTGTTTGGGAGTCAGGTGGGTGGAATTTAAAGCCAGAGGCCGCTGCGCGCCACAAAGGAGCATGAGCAGTTGAGAAGGGAATCAGATGGAGGACAGAGCCTAGGAGAAGGAGCCAGCCTGGAGGCTGGGAGGAAGGGCCGGCCAGCGCCCGTGCAGATGGCACCCTCACCAGCTGGCCAGGTGCTGCCACATCTTTCAAGGCCCAGAACAGCTGCCATGCCATCGGAAACTGGCCATTATCCTCTCAGGTGCATTGAGTCAGACCTGAGTGTGGTTTGCATTGGAGGATGGGGGACTGTGTCTGCTCCCATGGGCCTGGTAAGATCAGGGGGAAGTTTAGGGGCCCTGATAGATGGGTACGCAGGGGCCCAGAGGTCTTAGGGGCAGTTCTTGAAACCAATCTAGTGAGCAATGGTAGAGACACTTTGGACTGAGATCTGAGACGTGGCATGAATACTGTCCCTTGTCAGTTTGGGGAACAGATGCCAGACTCAAATGGGGTTGGGGCAACACAGTGCTCAGGCAACAGTGACACCCAGGGCAACATGAGCTACTGTGTGCACCCGCCTGTTCTGGGCAGCACGGGCCTGGGGCAGGCAGGTGAGGGAGGGCTCACCAGCAAAGGCGGGCATCGCTGCTGACTGGCCATAGCTGGCGCGCAGGACAGCAGAGACCACGTCGTCAATGAAGCGCTGAGTGACGCCCACCTGGAGCAGGGACTCGGCCACAGAGCGCTGGGTCATGTTGACGAAGGCAGACTCCCCCAGCGAGTAGAGCAGTTCCTCCACGCCGGAGAAGGCGTAACCATGGGCCTGGTACTTATAGATCCTGGGAGACATGCAGGATGGAGCCCTTGCGCAGAAGGTCTTTAGACCGACCCTCTGCTACTGTGTTACCGCCCCAGGGACCTGCCCTCTTGTTCATGGAGGGATGGGCGGAAGGCTGGTTCTGCTCCCTTGGCCTGTCCCCTGCTGTGGTGGGCCTGTCCCATCTAGAGGGGGAATGTGGAGGGAAAGACTCTGGAGTCCCCCTAGACCTGCTTCACACGGAGACTCTGTTGAATAATTATGTCACCTCTGAGCTACTCCATGCCTGAGGTCACAGCTTCTTCTCACCCAGCTGGCACTACTAGACAGGGTCCTCAGCCCACCTGCTGACACCCCTGCTCCAAGTTTCTCCATCTTCTAGGACCACTTTGCACCTGAAAGTGGCAGGCTCAGACCAGCGCTGTCACTGCCCCTCTCCTCCGGCTAAATCAAGGGGTTCTCACTCCCCAAGGTCATATCTTGTTCCCTGACAAGTCCCCCCAATGCCAGGGACTGGTCTTTGCCTGGAGCCATCTTAGGGTGGATTTCTGGCTGGACTGGCATTGAAGCACTGCCTCTGCTTGGGCTGCTGTGTGAATATGTGGGGCTGGTACCCACCGGACATCAAGGTGGAAGGATCTAGAAAGCAGTTAGAAATGAGGGGAAACATTAAAGGGGAAATTGGAGCTGACAGGCAGGTATCATTTCCCACAAAAGGGAGAACGTGACATTGCAGGCTTGTATATTGATAAAATTGACAAGGCAGAAAAACAGAAGGAGGGTAAGGACATAACCATGGGGCAAACCTGTGAATAAAGTTGACCCCTGTGGGAGAGGGAGGAATGGAGAAGGCCGAGGGCAGAAAGGAGGCAGCAGCCCTCTGAGTGTCTGGGGCCAGGAAGCAGGAGAACCTCAGTGAGGGTGGTGGGGGGTCTGGAGGGCCAGTGCAGCAAGTGAGTGGACAGCATGACAACAGACTGCTGGTCTCTACTATCTGGTGATGGGGTGGGGGCCAGGACCCCAAGAGGGGAGGAGTGCTGAAGAAAGGGCTGGGACCCCAGAAGGAGAGGCGTGTTGAAGAAAGGTGTTTGTTCTGGATGGGGAAACTGGAGAGGGGACGGCAGAGTTTGTAGATGAGGGGCCTATAGGCTGCGCGTGGCCTACACGCCTGTTGTTGTTGGCTTACTATTCAAGCAACTGACTCTATTGTATAGCTGGGAGGTTTCACGTCTGGATTTCCAGATTCTTCTGAGAAATTGAAAGATTCAGTCCCCTGAGGTAGACATTCCCACATAGCCAAGGCTGGTTGCCCCCCTCTGGGTGGTGCCTTGCTCTTCAGGGTACCCCCTGCCCTGCCCACAGCTTCCTCCTCTCTCTCCCACCTGATGCTTCACTCATTCATACTCCAGGTCAGCCCTTGGAGGTACCCAGGTTTGCAGATGACACTTTTATTGACTGAATTAGCAGAGGGAAAGAGAAGGCTGGTGAAACTATAGAAGAGACCCCCACTGTGACAGCGCGTACAGCCCTCTCACTGGGGGCTGCAGGGCTGGGCTCTCACAGCCACCAAGTATCTCTTCCTTCTAGACAATGTACACAGTCAAGCTGGCTCCTTCACAGCCTCTTTCTTCTCCCACCCTGGAAGGTCTTCCCACAGGTCCGCCCAGCCCTACCTCATGAACTTCTCCATGACCTCCTCCACCCACATCTGCAGTCTCAGGAAGCTGATGCCATAGTGCCACCAGAGGCGGAAGACGTTTAGCAGGTACCAGTCGGTCTCCTCCAGCACGAAATGCTCCCCACCGAAGATGGCGCTCCTGCCAACCACCTCTCGCCGGTGCCTCAGCCCTGAGGAGACAAAGCGGAGCCTCAGGTCCCCTTCAAAGGGTTCTTCAGGAGGCCGGGAAGCACCTACAGCTGAAGGCCTGGCTTTCTGAAGAAGGCAAAGGGACCGGCTCTTTAAAGGAAATACAGACACTAAGGGCTGTTCATCAGTGCAGCTGAACTACAGGGAACAAAAGCCCTGGGGAAATGCCTGGCTTTGCTACTCAATGACAAAATGAAAAATAATGCACCATTTTACATTTTTTTTTTCAACAATGGGAAATGCAGAACAGCTCAGGGAGCCCTGGGCACCCAGGCCCAAGTCACAGCTCAGTACAGCCGACCACGAGCCGCACCACAGAGCACGGGGCTTCATCTTCTCCCTGCAGAGGCAGAGGCCGATGGGTGTCACCACCCCAGCTGCAGATATGGAAGCTGAGGCTTAGAGCCCAGAGGACCTGCCCCAAATCACAGGTCTTTGCTTCTTTCCCTCAGATTCCTGTTGCTGAGTTACTACGTCCTGCTCTCCCAAGGCAGCGAGTGAAGTCCACCCCTTCTGCATCCCTCCAGAGATGTTTGGTGCCAATTCTCACAAATGCATCCACATGTATGCCTGTTCCCCAGCCGCACGTATGTACCCCACTGGCACCTTGCTGATGTACCGGCATCGGCAGCTGTTCACACCTGGGCATAAAGGATTCCTCATTCTGCCTGTTGAGCTGTGTAACTTAAACTAAAATGGATTTAACCTCAGGCCCCTCAGGTCCCAGGCAGGTGCTGCAGGAATAAGCCTGTGTGTATGCCACCCGTCCCACGTGCTGGTATGCTGCAGGGGCACTTCCAGGAAGGGACATTTCTGTGTCACCCTGTAGACACATATGTGGTTTTGATAGATGTTGCTGGAGTTGAACCTCAGCTCTCTCAATTGCTCCTGGCCTCAGACGAGGTGGACCCATTTTCTGTTTCCCTAGGAGGAGAGAGTATACCCCTCTTGTGGGCTGGTAGGGAAGACTTCAGGTAATGTCTCCATACCATCTACCTAGGTGCCAGGCACCTGGCAAGCACACAGCATGTGGGAGCTACTGTGACTATGATTATGAGGCAGTAAAGTGAAAGGGAAAGCAACTGGCCTGGGAGTCAAACCTGAGTTCTAATCCCAGCTCTGCAACTAACTTGCTGTGTAACCTCCTTGCTGTGTAAGGCAAGCTCCTTTCCTCTCTGGTCTCAGCTGCTCCATCTGTAAAATGAGGAGATGGGGCTCCATGACCTTACGGCATTGACCCTTGGGGCAATCTGGGAAGGGCCTGATGGCTGCCGCCAGCCCTGTGGCGCCGTGGACCTGGAGCCCCCGGCGGGAACTCACCCAGCTGCTTGACGAAGTTCTGCATGTGCAGGCTGAGGGAGTGGAAGGAGGCGGCCCCGCTCTCGTAGTGTTGTTTGTTGACCGAGATGGTGGCCAGGCGGCCGCCCACTGTCCCCTTCTCATATACATCGATCTGCACCCGGGGGCCGAAGTGCTGCTGGAGAAAATGGGCCACGGCAGAGCCCCCGATTCCAGCCCCAATCACCGCTGACAGCCGATGGGGAGGCAGGCAGGGAGAGAGACAGAGCAGACGTGTGAGAGCCCGAGTCGGCTAGGGGCCCAGGTTCCCAGCACTTGTATTTCATAAGCTTATAACCCCTCAAAACGGAAATCCGCAGACTAGTTGTTACTAAAGCTATTAGTAAAGAGCAAAGGAGCACCTCAGAACTGCCCTCATTTGACAGACGTTAGTGGCAAAGAGTAGGAGGGAGGGCCTCCCTGGTGGCGCAGGTGGTTGAGCGCAGTGCTGTGAAACTGTCTGCAGCCTCTGCAGCGCCGGTTCGATCCCAGCCAGTCGCGAGGGTCCCACATGGTGCGCAGACCTCTCCTGTCTCGCCCGCTGCTCCCCTCAGCAGTGTATTTCATCAGTCTGCCTGTTCTGTTCCCCGCTCTGTCTCTGGTGAATTCTCTCACCCTCCCGCACATCTGGCCTGTACCCCGGTTCTTGTATAAATAAATAAATCTTTTTTTTAAAAAAAAAGAGTAGGAGAGAATCTCAAAAATACAGGCTAATCATTTCAAGAGGGCATTTCAGTGTGCTGAAATGCGTCACATTGTCCTTATTTCACTATGAATTGGTGGCTCCTGATGGATACTGTTGGGTAGAGTCCCTTAATCCAGGGGCTGGGGAACTACAGCTCATGGGGCAGATCCAGGCAGGTGCCTGCTCCTGCAAATACAATCTTATCAGAATGCAGTAACCACACCAATTCCTTAGCTTGCTGTGCCAGGCAAGGATGAGTAGTTGCAATAGTGATTGTATGGCCTGCAAAGCCTAAATATTTACTCTGGCCCTTTACTGAAGAAGTTAGCCAACTACTGGCCTCATCCAAGCTGCCACCAGCCACTTAAGTTGTTTCCACCTCTGTGTCTGCCAAGACTGGAATGCACCCCCGGTAGGTAGTGCAAACCCTTCTTGTTTGGCCTCTTGAGGTCTTTTGAGGTCTTAGCATCCACTCTCTTTACTGTACCTCTTGCCTTCTTGTTATTTGCAGACTGGGTTTGTAAGCCATGCGTGTGCCACCCAGGTCACTCATAAAAATGCTCTGAGGTGCTCCCAAGAAACTCTGTCTGCCAGTGTGAAGCTTCTAGACGGCTACTCTACCCACAATTTTTGTGGATCATGTATCTGAGACAGTTTTCCTCTCATTGACAAAATTGAGTCTGGTGTGACTTGTTCTTTCTGATCCACTTTGGACCCTAAGATCACCAGCTGCAGTCAAGAAGGCAGGAATGCAAGGTCTTCATGGCCTAGCCTTCACTTACTCCTCCATTTCCAGGCTGCCTGCGCCATACTCCACCTTTGGGTCTGTCTCGATAGCTGTTGCTGTGCCCCACATGATTTTGTTCTCATACCTGTGCCTTTGCCTTGTTGCTCCTTCATCAAGAAAGTTGTCACCTGTGCCCTGCTGATGCCTACAGTCCATGATGTCATTTCCAGCTTGGCTTGCCCTTCGCACCTAAGACGAGTTGGGCATCCCTCCTGCATATTCCAGCAGGGCACTCTCCTTCCCCTGGCCTAGACCTGGCACACTACACTCAAGTGGTCTGTTGAAGGACAGAGCAGTCTGCTAAATCCCCCATACCTGGTAGGCAGCCAAATGCATTAAGTATTTGTTGCATATTGAAGGAACACTTCCAGGAATGCCCTTTATCTTTTTTAAATTGAAGTGTCCCTGCCTTCCAGTCTTGTCCAGAGAAAGTGATAGTATAAGGTCTAGAAGCTGCCCAAGGGCTACAGGCAAGACCTCCCCCCTCCCAGCCACTGAGAATCAACGCATTAAACTGCCACTCATGCTGGTCCATGGTAAGATGCGCTGGGGCACGAGAGAAAACAAATGGGGCTTTTGTTCCCCTTAGCCCTGGCAGGAGTGGGCACACCCACTTGCCTGATGTGGGACCCAGTGCAACAACTGGCCTGATGTGGGACCCAGTGCAACAACAGCGCTCCAGGGAGTTCTGAGGGGGAAGCAATGACTTCTGCCAGAGGGTATGGGGGGGACAGAGTTTTGATCAGGACCCAGTGTCTCTGCAGAGAACAGCAAGAGCAGTGTGGGATTAGGGGGGAGTTTAAAGGGCCCAGTGCCACACCAAGGTATTCCTGTCACTTCTGCAGCTGCCTGAGGGCAAGTACTCATATTAGGCAGCTCCTCATTCTCACTGTGGGTAGAGTCTAGACCACCAAGGTGGACAAAGGCTCCTGTCTCAGGAGAGTCACGGCAGCTTGACATTACCAAGTGTCCTGGCCTGGATGAAACCTGGGGCAGGGTGGGCAGCGCCAGCTGAAGTGAAGCATGCTTTGCATGTCCAGAAATCCTGTTGGAGAGGGTCGTGCTCCTCCCCCAATGGTCAGTGGGAAGCACCCTGCATCTGCACACCCTGCCTGCTCAACCCTTCCCCATCCTTCAAAACCCACCTTCTCCACAGGCCTTCTCTGGCCACTCTAGTTGGGAATTCAGGATTCTCTTTCCTCTGAAAACCCTAAATTCTCTCTCAAACTGATTTCTGGATGCTTTGGTCTGACTTACAGCCCGAGCTGTGGTTTTGGAAGCCTTTGTGCGGCACTGGCCCCAGTGAAGTCTGCATGCTCTTGTGGGACACTGCTCCCTACCCACTGGGGTGTAAAGAGGGCCTCCTCCTGGAGTAGGGACTCCTCGTCCCACACACCAGAAGCCTAGCATCTCTGCAGATGAGAATCTACATGCGAGGGACTTGAGTCATTTGGAGTTAAAATGACAATTAAGAGGAAAATATAAACAAAAATGGAATGCCAGCCAGCGACAGGCACAGTGAAGTATTTAGCCACGTCCTGATGTCTGCAATTTGAAATGCACTAAAATCTAAGCTGGATGAACGGAGGTGTGACAGGTGTAATAAAGCAAGTACGGGAGCAGTTTGTTAATGGCAGAACTGAGGTGTGGACTCGATCATTCTTTCAACTTTGGTGTCGGTTTCAACACATTCAAAATAAAATATTGCAAGAAAAAACAGACAATGAATTCTGTTAAAAGTTGCCCACTCTGTCACTCAGCAAATCTATCTCCGGTGGGCTTACCACGGCTTCTGCCTCCCCTAGGGCCATGTCCTGCTCACCCCAAGGTCTGGGCTAGGATGTTCCTTCTAGGAAGTCCTCCCAGAGCCTGCAGTGAAGTGCGAAAGCGTATTCAGCTGTTTTCTCTGGCCGGGCACGAGCGTCCCCGCATGAGTCGTCTCCTGCAGACCGGGAGGGGCACTGCGCCCCTACGCAGACCACCCTCAGTAAACCTGTGCATGACATCGGGACGCCGGGCAAAGAGCCGGGTGCAGATGCTGGAGACCCAGGGCCTTCCGTGGCATCGTGGCCGAGTCGCCCCGGACCAGAGCGCAGGCCGCCCACCCCATCAGCAACAGCCCGGCCCCCGCATCCCCTCCCGAGGTCCCTCCGCCGCGCAGCGGCTCCCCTGCCCCCACGCGACGGCTCCCGGCGACGAGCCCCCTTCCCTCCAGGCCTCCCAGCTCCGCGCCCACCCGTCCTTCCCGCACCGATTTTGTTGGGCCGGACGTCTCCGCCGGTCGCGGCGGCGAGGAGCGCGGCCAGCGCGGCGAGGAGCGGGGCGGCGCGTGCCATGGCGAGCGGAGAGCGGGCTCCCGCCGGGCTCGGGCGCTGGCGAGTGGGCGCTGGACTCGCCGCCCCGCCCCGGCGCCCCACTGGCCGCGCCGCCCTCCTGCCCCTCGCGGTGCCAGCCTCTCATTGGGCCCGCGGCCGTCCCTCTTCGGGGCGAGGCCCTCATTGGCTGCCGCTCTCTCGGGGTACGCTCCGGCATAGGCCGCTCCCCCGGCTCGCCCTGGACGCGGGCGCCTCACTGGCTGGCTCGGCCCGCCCCGGGCAGGTGTGCGCGCTCCGGGCTCCGGCTCGGGATCCAGATCCCCGTGCAGACGCTGGAGGAGGAACCAAGCTTGGCTGACCTCGTTCAGGTTCAGCCTCGGGGTTTCTAGCTTCGCAACGTGCCTGCCTCTGCGTCTCCTTCAGTTACCCGGTTCTCCCTCTCGAGGTGATGGTGGCAGCCATGTGGGTTGAGGGAGGTGGATCCGCTTGGCAGGAGCTGCAAGTTCGGGGAATTGCTGACCCAGCCCGCAGCCCGCGCTGGCTAGCTGCTCCCTTCTGCGTCGTTGGCGGAGACGAGGCCAGCTGCTCTCCAGACTGCTGTCACCTGTGCTACGGCAGTGTCTACCAGGTCCTAGCTCCGCCTTTGAAAACAAAAAAAGGAAGGAGTTTCACTCACTTTTCTCAGAGGGGCGGAAAGGTAAAGACACAAACTCCCTCTAGGGAAAGTGACCACACAGTGAAAGATTTCCTCTGGCAGAAAATAAAGTTGGGGATGAGTTTCAGGGTAAACAGGCAAAATTCACATTCATTTAGGCAGATTGTGGCTAAGAGAAGCAACCGAAGGGGTCGGAGTATAGTACATAGCTGGGGTTCTTAGTGTTAATTTAACAGGGCCAACCAGGAAGGGGTAGGTGAATAAACATGTATTTCTCATAATCTTAAGAAATTGGGACAGTGTTTGCATCAGAATGCAAAATATTTGAAGTTAACTTCCAAATGATGGAGGAGAGAATAGAAAACCTAAAGGAGTCATCACAAGACTAAAACCTGACTCACACAAGGAGGTGGGGGTCGAGGGGGGGAACATGACCATTCACCCAGCTATAGAAACCAAGGTCCTTGGGCGACGGTGCCTTCTTACAGGGCATAAGACCCAACCAGGTGTCAGATGCTGTAGGGAGTGTCTAGAGCATAGACCTGAGGGTAAAGCTATGGAGATTGGGCCCATCCTGGAATCTCTGGTCCCTTTTGGATTCTGCAGTTATCCCAAATCAGCAGCAAACAGGCCACTCCACAAAGGAGCGAGCCCCTCCCAAAGAGAAAAGGACTGTATCAGTGCAGTCTCTGCACAGGCTCGGGGCAGCAGTCCTTCTGCCCACCTGTGCCTATGCAGGTGCTTCCTTTCACCAACTCTCTCCCTCTGCAGGGCAGCAGCTTCCTGCCTGCCCGTGACCTGTCCCATGGTGGGGCTTCTCTTCACTGACCTCCCTCAGGGGAAGCAGCTCTCAAGGCCGCCCACCTGTGACCATGCAGGCCTCTCTCAGCAAACCTGTCCCTCTCGGGGCAGCCCTTTCTGCCCACTTGTGTCTGTTCAAATGTACTTTACTTTTTCTGTCCCTTTTCTAATAAACCTGTTCTTTACCGTCTCTGTCTCGTGGAGAAACTCGCCTGGGAAACTCGCCGTGTGCCACTGAAAGGGGAGCTCTGGTGAAAACTTTCCCAGAGTGAACCCAAGTTTCCCGCACTTCAAACTCCAAAAACTACATCACAAAGATTGAGTATTTTTTTGAATTTATTTAAATTTTATTTTTATATTCCCCATACAATTACAACCCCCTTATTTTGAACCCAACCCCCCTTTCCCCGCCGCCACCCCCCAATGAGTGTCTCTGGTTCATAGTTGTTTGTTGATTTTGATATTTTCTTTCTTATAGTTATTCTTTTTCCTGGTCCCCTATTTAGGTTTTCTAGATTCCTGCTATGAGTGAGACCATCCGGTATTTTTCTTTTTCTTTCTGGCTTATTTCGCTGAGCGTGATCCCTTCCAGCTCCATCCATGTTGCTGCAAACTGCATGTGTTTAAAAGGTTGAATATTCTTATGATTTTAAAAAATAAAACTTTATGCCGCAATCTTTTACATGCTGACTTAATCTGATTCTTGTAGTTTTTATGTATAATAGATCATACTAAATTCTTATGGGCCTCCCTGGTGGCGCAGGGGTTAAAGACTTCCAGGCACTATGAAGCTATCTGCAGTCACTGCGGCATGAATTCCATCCCCGACCGGCCAGGGAGCTACCCGCATGGCGCAGCAGACCTCTCTCTCTTGCCCACTGCTCTCCTCAGCAGTGTATTTCAGTCTGCCTGTTCTGCTCTCCACTCTGTCTCTGGTGAATCCTCTCCCTGCACTTCTGGTCTACACCCCAGTTCTTGTCTGCATAAATAATCTTAAAAAAGACAAAAAATTTAGGGCCTCCCCGCTGGCGCAGCGGTTGAGCGCTGGGTTGCGAAGCTGCCCATGGCCTCTGCAGCGCCGGTTCGATCCCCGGCTGCTACCCGGCCCCTGGAGGAGGGTCCCACATGGGGCGCAGACCTCTCCTGCCGCCCGCTGCTCCCCTCAGCAGTGTACTACGGTCCTTCTGCCTGCTCTGCTCCGTGCTTGCATAAATAAATAAATAAATCTTTAAAAAAAAAAATTGAAAAAAAACTTGAAAAAATAAATTCTGACTTACAAGTTCAAAAGAGCTGGAAGCAGAAACGCAAGGGGGCATTAATTTTGGTGACTAAAGTTGCAAAACTAGGGCCAGCGGATATAAGACTGCTACACAACCATGTGCTCCAAACCTTGGTGGTTCAGTGTGCATCTGGGTAGATCAGCTCACCTCTGGCCCATTCGCTATCAGGCGGGGCTTCACCGGGCCTTTAGTTTCATTCTGAGGCTCTTCAGCTTGCGTTTGGCTCCATGACTGGATTCCAACAATAAGCATTTGAAGACAGAAAGTGGGGCTGCCAGTTTAATGTTTGGGCTCAGAAACTGGCAGTGCCACTTCCACTATAACCTATTGGTGAGTCACAAAGCCAGATTCCAGATTTGGAGTCATGTTTGAAAATCTCCACAATGAATTGAAAATAAGGATAAAATCTAAGTGAACAGAATATGAATAAACTTAACCTGCTAGCATTGGGAATATGGGAAGAAATGGCTTATGGAGCCAGGGACTGTAGACAAGACTCAGAGGATGATGCAAATGCAAGGGCAGACAGAAAGAGGCCATCAGCTAGGTGGTTGGGCGTGTGGAAGCCCACGGAGTAGCCAAGGTAAGGCTAAGGGAAGACAGTCAAAAGTTGGGAAGGACCCATGGAAGCTGAAGGTCAGAACAAAGTCGCATGCCAGTAATCTGGTTGAAGAGACTGGTCAGGAGGGCAGCAGTTGAAGTGAGGTAGTTAAAACAGATCAAACAATTAGAATCAAGATGCAAACCCAAGAAAATGAGGCAATGCCAGAAAGGAATGCAGAAACAGTCCAGATCTGAGAAATACACAGGAATCAGACAAGTCATCAAGACAGAAAAACAAGTAAGACTTCCTCTGAGGAAGGGTGTGTAGTCTCTACACGCTACCCGCTGAGCAACTGAGATCTCAGCACCTCCACTGAGTGTCACAAGGGTGGCCCAGCAGTTCTCTAAGTCATCATATCAAAACACAGTATGAACAAGGCAGACAGACACCAAACATATGGACCCCAATTATTTCAGCTTGGGTTTTATTAGTTGTTTCTGAATATGTCATCCTTAGTTTGCAATTTTGCTTTTGCTTTAGAACCTTTCTTCATTCATCAAGTCCCTTGCTGTGGAGCACCAGATAACTCACGTCAGTATAAAACTGAGAGTCCTTTTACGGCAGTGAGGAAAATCTGCAAGAGATTTCTAGAAGTCAAATATCCTCCAAAATCCTTTCTTCGAATGAGCTGGAGCTTCCTTATATACTACATGTACATCAATATTGTCTTTTCATTTTACCATCAAGATGAAAATAATTAAGAGCACTGATACAATCTCCTTGCTCTGTTGGTCTAAAAACGTGAATTTCCTGCGCAATGGTTAAAAAACAAACCAGCCAAAAAATAACTAGAAGCTGGAAGGAAAGTAAGTCACTCTGACTGATAAGCTTACAATTGTTTTTTAATAGTTGAGTGGCTCTTAGCCAGTCTTCCCCTCCCCCTAGACTTTAGGCAATTATGAAAACAGGAAAAAAATGTGTAGATGAAAAGCAATAAAAATAAATATTTGAGCACGTACTGTAGTAGGCAATTTACGTTTGAGCCTTACAATATTGTGACAGAATGATTATAATCATTTTGCAAAGAGGAAGCAGAATCAGGTGCCCCAGGTTACCGACTGCTGAGCTGGGATTCATGCTCGTCTATGCCCCATTATGCTGCTTGAGCTCCCTTAAAGCCCTTCAACTTTTGGTGATTCCTACTGCTGGTAATCCATTTTCAAAGTTTATACATTAAAGTTTGTAAAACTGTGAATAAACGAAATGTGTATTCTCAATGTGCCTACTAAGACAGGAAGTTGCAAGGAATATTAGAAAACTCAAGTAATCAGAACATTCCATACCTAAAATGATTATTCAAATTCATTGGTAATGTCAGCTAGTAAAACAAGAACACAATGGTAATTGTAATTGACTGATTTTCTTGTCACCGTCTGTCAGTCTCAAAAAAATAAAGGCAAAAAGACAAATTCCTATTATGAAATCTGATTGCCCATTAAATCACAGTATGTGTTCAAAGGAAGGCCCAGAGATTCTGGTTCTGAAAACCTTCCGACCAATCTTTTGCATTTTAAAAGGATGTTATTTTTTTTTAAGTGTCTAAATCTGGTGGAGATGGCACAGCCCACTGGTGGATGGTTTTATCGATACATGTCTGTGTAGATTCCCAGACTTCATATGACATTTAAGATAACTTCTACCACTCCACTGAATTGGGATCGAGTGCCAGGAGAAATGGACTTATCTTATGGGTAACTAATTTAAACTTAGACCTATGCAACCTGGACTTCTAACACACAATTGTCTGCTGGAGACATAGCTGCATGTTTAGTAAAAAACTGTTGACTTTTACATGATTGATGTTATTATCTAGTTGTTGCTTATTTAAGTTCTCACTAAAGTTTAGTTCACTAGATTTAGAAATTATTCTTTTCCCTTGAGTTCAATTCTCAGAGCACTACATTTTCATACTTCAGGAGCAGCTGACAAGATGAGAATATCATTAAGGCCTCTTCTAACATTAAAATATGCATAATTGATCTCCTTTCTACAGTCCGGTTAATTCATTTGCTAACCCATTTATTGAACAACACATTTACAGACTACTAGTTATAAGCAATACCGAAAAAATAAGAAACACATAGGCTCAATGACCCCAGGTAAATACATAGAAGGGAGTGAGATGTTTACACCATGACATAATAACTAGGAACTAAAGTTTGTCAATGTAACAGAGGTAGTGATTTGTGAAAAAAAAAAAAAAAAAAAAAAAAATTAGTGTAACTCAATGAAAATGAGAAATGGTGGGAACCTAACATTTTTGTCTTGACCATCTCCTCTTTAATGAATAGGTAAAGGATAACAAGGCAAACTAGATTTCAGGGCTCATGAAAGAAAAACTGTAGGTAAATTACTTACACAGAACAATTTATAAAATAAGCTGCTTGTGCTGCCTCATTTCCCAGAAATGATTATATACCCAGGGAGGCTGAAAGTAAGTTGAAGATACTCAGCATCAGGTTTGCTGGTCCTCCTTCCTCACAAGGCTTTGGGGTAGTTCCAATGTTTCAATGTTCCCTGCCTTCCAAGCCTTGCCTGGACCTTTAGTTCTTGTAAATGGAGCCAGAAAGGAACAATGAGGGGAACTATGACATGTGCCTGACAGGGCATACAAGGACAAATGATTGCTAAAAGGAAAATTAAAATGTCCTGAAAATCCAAGTGTATAAAAATCAACTCAAATGATCTAAATTCGTACAATTACTTTTTATCATCTAAGTACCCAAATGTTGAACCAATCCTTATCATCTCCTTTTCCCACAAAATATAAGATCCTAACAAACCATGGTAGAGACATTAAAGAGGAACAATCATTTGAAAATACACAAACTTATACTTGTCTTTACCTTTCAAAAAGATTTTGGAATGAAAGTGAACAAAGTATCAATTTAAAAACAATTTTCCTAAACATATTCTGATAAAGGTCATACAAACACTTGTCACATTGTTCAAATGCCCAAGGGCAAGGTTTCTGATGAGACCAAACAGGTCACGTGAAATGAACAGTATCTCAGAAATAAAGCCAATATGACTAAATCCAACCCAGACCACATGAAGTACCTCATGTACAATACAAACCTAGCTTAATAAATAAAGGAGACACAGGTGACTGCACTCTGGGCGAGCGCTCAGTTCCCGATGGCCTATTCAGAGTCTTCTCGGAGACTCCACCGCCACTTCCACCCGGGCAAGTCTAATGGTGCGGCCATGAAGCTTGTAGCCATCTTGCCTGACTAATGCCACAGTGCCAGGCTGCACCCCAACACCAGCAGGCACGTGACAAATGAGTTCATGCTCATGAGGGTCGTATTTGTCACCGATGGGTGTCATCTTCTCCAGGCCATGCTTAGCAAACACATTTTTCAGCTTTGCCTCTAAAAGTGACAACCCTCGGAAGATCTTCTCCAGAGTGAGCTTCTGGTCCCCAGGCTCTGTTTCTTCAGAAATGCACCCTGTTGTCTTCTCCAAAATGTCTGCCACCTCCACCAAGTCCTTACAGAAACTCTGAATTCCTATGAAAACCAAACATCTTTATTGTTTGTGGGGAAATCACTTTGACTTTAGGGGGTGGGGTTTGGGGGCGATCAGGAGAGGTGGCTAATATACTGGGTGCCCCAGGAAATGGAAAGATTGCTGCAAAGGACTTGGGGATCGTCATCGATGACCCTCCCAACCTGATTTACAAGCTAGCGTTTCTCTTGGAAGGGGTATGTGACCGGGAAATGGGGAAGATGCTTAGAGCCCAAGCACTAGGCAAGACTAGGCACAACAGGCTCAGCAACTTGCCCTTTAAAAACCTGACCTTTTTAAGGGCCAAAGGGATATGAGAGATGGTGGTGGGAAAAAACAAACAAAAACTTGACCATTTTCACATACTTCTTATATTTTTTGTTGCTATTTACCTTCAGTACTGAATTATATACATCTTGAAATTGCCACCTGTCTTAGTTGTGCTGAGGTAGGAATTCTCAACTTGAAGGGGGAGATAGTTCAATTAAAAAAAATAGTACTATGTAAAGGATAGCAGGCTTTAGTTTGCTGAGCCCTAACCTGACAGTTGGAAATTAGAGGCTAAAACTTGGATAAAGTGTCAGGAGTAGTTTGGAGGTCAGTACTTAGCTGATACTCTAAGACCTGATTTTTGAGGACTACAGAAGTAGGTACAGGAAAGTAAGACACACCCACAGGGGAGGTGTGTCCAGCTTGCTTATTATAAAGCTATACATATGTGCTGGAGGCAGGCAATAGAACTTGTCTAATTTCTTTAGTCACGTGAACAAGATAAAAGTAAAATCAGCTGTTGAGAAGGCTTATAACAGAAATTAAGGGATGTCATCATTTAAGTCTTGTGCCAAAATAGGTAGGTACCTTAAATGTACTCGGAGGTAAAAAGGAAGATCACCTACTGTCAAGCAATAAAAGAACTATCATTTGGAGATTTCCCAGACGAACTGCCTGGCTGGGAAGGAACAACTCATAGAAAGGAAGGAATTCTACCTTCAATTTCTGGGTGATAAAGATTGTCACAGCTTCCTGAACAAGCCAAGTGCATGGATCTAGATTCGACTAAAAACATACATAGTGGATGTGAGGTACTGGAGACATGACCGATGAGCAGGAAGGGAAGATGTCAGAAGAAATAGGAGCCAACAGAAGTAATCTTGGTATGATCTAATCTGTTCTGGTGTAGTACAGGAAGAAAGGAGAGGGAGGAAGGAACCCAGGATGCATTTTCAAAGAACCAGACTTGGTGTGTTCAAAGTTCCAGAAGATACCTTCCTCATCCCGAGGGATGGCAGCTATGAGTAGTAATGGCTATTAAAGAGACCATCAGGAAAAAGCAGAAGAGATGAGCCAAAGGCTTGAAAGTAGGCCAGTACGATCAGAATTCCACTCAAGAGAAGAGAATGAAGGATAAAGATCAACCCAGATATCAAAGGTGTTCCCAGGCAATTCAAAGGAAGAGATACTCTAGAAGTGTGAGGGTGTAAGCTTCTGTGTTGACTTGTACACAGCCATAGGACAAAGAGACCTCTCTCCTACTCAGTAAAGTTGAATGAATTTGGGTAAACAGAAGCCTCGGTTCTCTTGTCTGTATAGTGAGGGGTTTTGTCTCTGATTCTATTCTATTGTTTTACTTCAAGAGATGGTTCTTAAGCGAAACAAATACAAAAAGTCCTTTGTAACCTATTAAGAGGAGGGAGAGTGACACACAACTATCCCTGGATGGAGGATAATCACCATGCTACATCTTACTTCCATGCTTACTGAACAATATGCAATTTTCTAAGCATTACAGTCCACTGGGAGCAAATGACCTAAGCAAATGACTTCCATAGCATGTTTTGCTAGACATATGCTAAAAACCAGATATGATCACATTTTTAGAGTTTAGTTAATGTGTTTGTTCCCAGGAACTTTATGAATCCTTGTGGAAACTGAGAGAAACCAGTTGCTAACTTAAAGCTTGATTTCTGCTAAGCCATCTACCAGTTAGCATAACTGGGTCTATTTGCTACAGAAATCCTCCATAGCTCCGGGGTCAGCAAAGTTTTTCTGCAAAGGATCACAGAGCCAATATTTTTTGGTTTTGTGGGATAAAAGGATCAAGGATTTCATGTAAGCAATTACAACAAATGAGAAAAAAAAGCCCATGAGTTTTTTATGATGAAATGAAGAGCCGGATTTATGGACTAACAGGCAGCAGGTATGGTCAGCAGGCTTTAGTTTGCTGAGCTGTGCCCTGACAGTTGGAAATTAGAGGCTAAACCTTAGATAAAGTGTCAGGAGTAGTTTGGGGGTGAGTACTTAGCTAAGTACTCACTCTAAGCCCTGAAACACGGTGTCTATAGCACTGAATGAAAGCCAGAAGGCTATGCCAAAATACTGCCGTTGGACAGATAGCAATGAAGTGAATCTTATGCACAAACAGCAGATAAAAATCTAGAGAATGGAAAGTTATGATATAGGAGAAAGACTAATAGATCAGGGGTTAGGAGATAGTGCACTTGAGTCTGTCACCAATTAAATTTTTCTTCTTATCTGTGAAAACATATTGGACCAAGTCCCCTTAAGCACTTTCCTTTCATGGAAGTGAAAGTAAAATGCACCATATTAAATAGTGAGCACAGCGAGAAATCAGATTTGCCCTTTACCTTTGAATCCCTATTTACCAAGTAACATTTTCATGAAAACATTTGGAACAAATTGTAGTGTGTTTAGGGAAAAATGTCCAAAAGACTTTGAAACACACCAAAAAGATTCTCATCAATAAAAAAATAGATGTGATCTGGCACAATCTTGAGGGTTATCTGTTTCCATGTGGTCTAAGCCTTTGCCTTTGAGTTATTTAATAATGTAGCAAGTTGCAGAACACTGACAGTAATGCAAGTGATTCTTGTTTGCAGCAGTGAAAACCATCTGATGGAAAGTTTATTATTGCATGATGGATATAGGCAATTTTGCTTCTCTAAGTAGATTTCAGCATTCCTGATGGCCTATGGGTCTGCATTTTGGATTCATCTCTGAACATCTTAAGGATTCATTTACATTAATGAATTAAACAGAGTGGTATGTGTAAGAATGTTAATAGGACATGCTTGAAAAATAAAGGTTTGGTCAAAAAAGAGGGCCAGCATTCTTTTAGCATATGGTTCACTTTTAGCATATGGTTCACATTCCCAGTAAACAGCACAGAAGGCCTTTTGGAATAGCAGAAGGCGAGAGCAAGGATTGGTGAAGGACACAGTTGTGTTTTCACTATGTTCAGTTTGCAAAACTGCTACTAACTGGCCTAAATGAAGAGGTACTTTTAAATTGTGAATGAATCTCTCACCAAATATCTTGGCATCTTCTACACATCTCTGGGTTCGCCTTCTTATGTTTTCACCATCAGCTACAGCTCTTTGGTATCTCACCTGAACATCAAAAGCAAAGTCAAAGTGATGAGCAAAGAAGGCTTTTGCTTATTTTATGAAGTTCACTCTTGTAATAGGTTTTTGTAAAAACATAACAAATAAATTTTAGGTTTAGGACTCTTAGATCAGCTACTCCAAACCCACAGTCAGAGCAGAAATCATACTCTTTATCAGCAGCCCTGACAAGCTCCCACTGAGCCTGTGAGTTTGAACACTTAACATTTGCCATGCTCATTATCTTGAGAAAAAGCTTTCTTTTTCACGGTCAGTCAACACTGCCACCCTCTAACGTTAGTTTAACGAAATTAACTCTGGGACAACCAAGAGTAAGTTCTAAAAAAATGTCACCTAGGACCTCCCTGGTGGCGCAAGGGGTTAAGACGCAACCTATGAAGCTATCAGCAGCCACTGCAGCATGAGTTTGATCCCCAGCCAGGTAGCTAATCAACATGGTGCAGCAGACCTCTCCTGTCTCACCAGCTGCTCCCCTCAGCAGTGTATTTCAGTCAATCTGCCTGTTCTGTTTTCCACTGTCTCTGGTGGATCCTCTCACCAACCCCCCCTCCTCAACGCCTCTGGTCTGTATTCCAGTTCTTGTATGCATAAATAAATAAATCTTTAAAAAAATATTTAAAATGTCAGCTACTTGAAGAGTTTCTTTAGCCCCCCTTTTTTTTTCTTTCATTTTTATAAACCTTGGTTCCTTTTAATTGCTCTCATGAGATATACTTTTCATCCTCCTTACCATTCTGGGTGTACTCTATTTGGAGTTACTCTAATTCTCTATCTCCCTCAGGGTTTGTCTGTGAATCCAGTACAGGGTACAGTGTGCCAGATGTAGTCTGATGAGCAGAGCACAATGATAAATGATCTCACTCATTCAATACATATTTATTGAGTGTCTACTACATGCCAGGCACAGTACCGCCTTTGAAACTACTAAAAATATCAGATATGTAAGTACTATGACATGACATGGAACTGAAGACAGAATAGAAAAGATGACTATCTGTAGTAAGTGATGTTTTTCAATCCCTACACATTATTTTGCCTGGTATACCTAGCAAGACAATAGAGGTGGGGTGAAGAGTAAAGAGACAATTAATTTAAAAGTGACACAGAAAACTTTCTTTGGCTATTTAAATCAGAGAGAAGATGTGAATAAAAGATTAAAATAAAATCTACTCACTGTTAAATCCTGGACTTCCTTCTCCAGTTTAACAGCTTTTAGCTTTAAGGCTCTTTCTGCAAGAGAGGGCCCAAGCTCATCAGGAGGGTCCTCGGAACTGCAGTCCTCGCCAGTGGTTCTCTGGGTGGCAGTGCTGAAAGGACGCATCCATCTTCTCAAGTGGGAAGGAGGTGGCCCATAATGAAGAAATGCCATCATAAATAGCCAAGCTACAACAAAGTCCAGTGACTGAAAATGGAGTTTCCCAGATTGACTCTCAAGACAAAGTGCCTTCAGTCATGGTAACAACACAAACACTTATAATGTGCTTACTAAGTGCAAGACACTGCTGTCAGGGTTTTACCTAAATACTCTTTTCATCTAACAATATGTGACACAAGCACAATCATCATCCCTATTTTACCTGTGAGGAAGCTCAGGTTCAGAGAGGCTTAAGACCACAAGACCACAGAGCAAATATTCTGGTAAGCTAGGGTACTGAGCACTTTCCTGGGAAGAAACAGTCAACGAGGAATCTACCCGAAAATAGCATCTTTCACTAACTGAAAACGCCAACTCTGGAGACCTGACTAGTGTCCAGTCAGGATTACACCATCTCTCAATTATTTAAGTAGGAAGGATTACTCAATTTTTCCGAAACTCAGTGTTTCAATTAAATACTGGGATAAAAAGAACTACCCATCCTTCTGCAATCGAATAAGTGACCAGTAACAGCTGCTTCAGATTCCCTAAGGCAGGTGGAAGGGCCATTTGGAGAGACGAAATTTAACACCCTCATATGGACAGGTAAAGTGATGGCTGGATATAGAAGGAGGAAGTGGATTAAACCCACACAGAGAGTGTGGCGAGGAAATCCCAATCTACGGGCAGCTAGCACAGCTGGGAGTGGGGTGGGTAGGTGGGGGAGGTATATCCCAATCCAATGGCTGCTCAGAGCCCCAGAGCTCCCACTAGCGAGAACGTCACCTCGGCCCTTGTCACCTTTCTCCACCCGGCAGGAAGGCGTGGCCATGGGCCTCAGTTTCCCCCTCAATAAAATGGGACCAAGAGGGCCGGGTCGTTGTGGCCCACAGGCTTCGTGAGTCCTGTCGCCCCCCAGCGCACAACCGCCCCTCCCGGTCGTTCGTTCCGCTCGGCCCTCACGTCCCTGAGCCCCACCTGTCTCGTTTACCTGCCGTCAGAGGCGGCACTCCAGGCCAGGAGGCGCTGCAACCGCCGCCGGCCCGCCCACAGGGACCGCGCGGCCATGTTCCCGACCTCGGCTCAAGCGAGCGGCGCAAGCGCACTTGCTCCGAGGGGGGGGGGTGTGTGGAGTGAAGGGGGGCGGGGCGAGCTACGCGCTCTTTAAAAAAACCACGCTTCCCGGCAGCCTTTGCAGTTCCCTCCGCGACTGTCGGGCTGGACGACCGCACTTCCGGTTGTCCCCGCGCGCCGCGCTGCTCCCCATTCTGTCTTCCGGCCCCGGCGCCAACTTCCGGCCTCCAGGGTTTTGGGCGCGTAGGGTTGCTGCCCGCCCTCGCGACGTCGGCCCTGTTCTTGGCGCGGAATCCGCGGCGAACAAAGGGGTGCACCCTTGCGGCGCCCACTTCAAGTGATAAACGAAGTTAGACAAACGCAAAGGCGGTAAAAGCCAGACTATGAGCGGTGTTTACAGAACGCTCTGCTGCAGAAGCCTAGAATACCTAGAATGCCGTAGGCTTTGGGGGATTTCCCCAAAGGAAATAACTTCTGAACTGAAAACTGAAGCTCGAGTAGATGAGAGGAGGAAGAGTGAAGTTCATGGGAGGGAAATATCAGCATCTCCCAAGCCCAGTGAGACCTAAGCCGTACAGTGAGGCAGGGCCAGGCCACTTGTGGGACTTAAAAAGGCAAAACGTTGTCTCTTCCTGCCATGACTTCTCTTGCTGTTCTCCCGCCAGTTCGTATCCGCTCACTAAGATGTAAACTCCATTATGGCTGAGATTCATTTTTGTTCATTTCCAAGGAACAAGTGCCCTAACCTAATTGCTGAGAATTTTATTTCTCGAATGAACTTTAATCTTAGTCTGATTGCAATGGGGACATATTACAAAGCCTTTACATGTTTGAGGGGGTTATTCTGACTGCGTACAGAGGGGATAAGGAGGCCGGAGGTAATAGACAAATTGTTAGAATAGTCCATGCAATAGAGGATATATTGTTCTGGGCTCACTGCCATAGAGACCTTTGTAACCATCCTCGGAAGTAACTGTTTTAGGTATGTCCTGCACCTTTTTTGCTTCTCTACTAGTGTGTGCTTCATGAAGATGTCTGTCTTATTGCAACTATTATTTCCAACATTTGGTAGAGTAGTAATAGGTGTGCATAGTAGATGCATGTCTTATGTGTTCAACTATTTTTTGAATTAATGAAGTTGGATGGTGTTAATGGAGATAGAAGTGGATGGATTTTAAAGGGAGTTAGTATGGGAAGCTGAGAGGATGCAAGGATGGACTGATGATTGGGGTTGGAGGTGTTTGAGAGTTGCTGTACTAATTACTGGATAGACCCTAAAGCCAAAATACAGTTTTTTAAGAGTTGGTACGTGTGCCTCTTTATTCTGAATCTTCACTATGATGTGACTTGTAGCTATTTGGGTCAGATTTTCTCTGCTTGTCTATGAATTCCATGAAGATAGAGCTGGAGTATTTTGCATCTTTATATTCTATCCAAGGCCTTGCTCAATACCTTATGTTTCCTTTCAGCCTTCAGAGAAAAGCCACATGGTTTAAAGAATGATTATGATTCCCTTTTACACAGGAGAAAGATAAAGGCTCAGATTGCTGATGAACGGGCTAGCAACACAAGGATTCTTAACAGTACAAAGACGTGGCAGTGCTGGGAAAGACAGAGCTTCAAGTCTACCTCTGACTCATGTGCCAGTACTTTGGAAAAATAACCAAGTGTTTTAAAAAGCAGGAACTGGCATCCATGCTTAGTCATTTTGTTTACAATTCTCTTAGCTGTCCAATTTATACCACATGTGTTGCAAACATGCATCCATTTGTTCATGTATTTATTAAGTGCTAGTGTGCTAGAATGTTGCCGTGCAAGGGGAATGGGAGAAATGGATGAACAGAGCCCCAGAACTAGGAGGAAGGGCTCTAGCATCAGGCTTCTTGTATTCACATGATGACTTCACCCCTTCCTGTGCGTTTCAGCAAGTCACCTAACCTCTCTGGACTTTATTTCCTTAACTGTGAAAAGCGGTAATAGAATATTTCTAACAGGGTTTTAGTGAAGACTAAAGATAATGCCTGCAAATGTAATTAGTAGTACCAAGACTAGCTACATAATTTAAAGGGCAAAAGGAAAAATGTAGAGTTCCTTGTTCAAAAATTATTAAGAGGGCAACAGCAGAGCATTAAACCAAGCATGGTACTCCATGTGTGGATTACATGCCTGTGGAGTTGACCCTGGCTAACATGATAATTGTTGATTATTAATTATCTGGGGTTCCACCTTTCAAAGAGTGTGAAATCTGTTGGTGTGAAAAGACACTCACTTCCAAAATGACTGCATGAAAAAGACTGTCATACACTAAGAACAGAGTTATGAATGCTGGGTATCTTTCCAGAACCTGCATTTTAAAAAACATTGACAATCCGGGTTATGTGAGTTTCTTTTTCATTGCAAATTAAATCTGGGTGAAAACTGTCACTAAAAGATTGGTTGCCTTTTAGCTTTCGATGGCTATATTTACCATGGAAAGATCATTTCTTCTTCAGTTGAAAGAATATGGGATTTTGAGTCAGACACTTATCATCTAGCTAATAATAAAAGCCACTTTTGATTGAGCATTTCATATTTCCTATATACTGCACATTGCTTCCAATGTATTATCTCACTAAATTCCCCAACAGTCTTGGGAAGGAAGTGCAATTGTTAACCTGGTTTTTATAGGTAAGGGGAAAAAAAAAAAGAGGTCAAGTAACTTTCCCAAAGACAACTGGTAAGTAGCAAAAGCTACTCAAACCCAGTCCTGTCTGAATCCAGTTTCGTAAGATTTACGCTCTGCCACTGACCAGCTGGGTGGTTGTGGTTAACTTCTTTTCCACCTCATGGGATGGTAAAGTTTGGATGAGGTTTATGTAATAAAGCTGTAGGTAGGGGAACCATGTAAAGCTGTTAGCAAAGTGCCCAGAGGTTATTCTGGCATTTCCCTTGATCTAGCTCCTGAACAATTACAGTTAACAGCTTTATCTTTATTGGAAGGAAACATGGTAAACACCTATAAAGTGCTTAGAGTGTTTGGCAAGTAGTGAATGGCTCAGGTAGTAGAGACTTCCTAGGAGTTGGGGTTTTTACTTCCCTATAAAAGTATCGAGGGTTTATACAATGCTTAGCACCCATGTGGCAGAAATGAACCACATGTTTTTCTTGATAGCAGATAGGGAAGGGAAGACTAGGTGGGTATCTGAATGCAAGATGAGGACAAAGACATAGTCATCTGAATTTCTTTGGTTTACCTTTATGCAGGCAGGGATGATTCTATTGATATTTCAGCCTATCTGTCTTGCCTGGAGGTTGTCAGTAATACCCAATGAATCCACCTGGCACAAGTGTGATCAGATGATCACGCCTCGGCTCAACACAGCACTGTGGATGCCTTAGCACTGCCTTCCATTGCCCTAAGGCCTGGGCATAGGATGCTGAGAAAGGATGGAATGGCTTATTGACACGCTTTCATTTCTCCTTTAGAAGAGAAGGCAAAGACATCCAACAAAACCTTTAAACTGTGCAAATTTCATCTCCCTTCACCCCCATTTTCCATCCTCTGTAAAGTTATAGGGATGTCCTCCATTCCCCTCTTCCATTCTACTTCTTCCCTCCCCATGTCCCCTGTAATCATGTAGACAATAAAGGCTGGTCTTTTGGGTGTCCAGGAGAGTGGGGGCTACTTCCAGTCTTTTGGTGTCACCCAGTGAAAAAAAGCTTTTCTGTCTTGGATGGACAAGTTGATATTTCCTTTGGATGAAATTCTCTTCTTTCTAGGTCTTCTTCATTTCCCATTCCTGAAGCATAGAAAGACAAGACCAATCAATCTGTTGACTATTTGAGTATGACTTGTAGAATAAAAACATCCCACTGCATCTAATCATATAAAGGTTTCCAGTGGGCAGATTAGAGAGCCATGGGTCCTAGTCCCTAGTCCCGTCCTCTCGGTGTGTGGCCTGAGGTAAGTCACTTGGCCATGCTTGGCCTCATTTCTAAGAAGGCTCAAGCATCACAGAGTTTGTCTTTTTCAGACAAACTCTGGAAACTGAGCCCAGAAGGAGGAGGGGGGTGGGGACTGCATCGGGGCCAGAGCTATTCCATAGGATCTTGATGTGGGTTAGGAGGCTTACAAGAGGGAAACCAAGAAGTTTGGTAAGGGAAGGTAAGGTCAGGCAGCCCACAGGCTCCATCCCTTTTCACAGGGTTGTCTAGGAGTTCATCTAAGAGGGATCCTGAAGTCATGGCCAACAGTGAATAGCTTTTGACTCATAAACAATGCATAGGGCTTCCAGCCAAGCCTGGGACAGGGGTGGGGGTGTGTGTGTGTGGGGGGATGGTATCAACCAGATTAGAACATGGTGATTAGAACATTCTTGGTGGGGGTATTCTCCAATCCCAACCAGCTCCTCCAAGCTCAACCACCTAAACAACAGTTGCTCGGGGCAATGATCTCAGAGTCATCCTTTTCCTCATCTTCCATATCCTCATCAGCAAATCATTTGGCTCTATCCCCAAAGCCATCCACCTTGTATTACCTCCACTAAATCTTTCTCACTTGAAATCTAGATCACTCTTACATCTAGATTACTACTTCTAATTGATCTCTCTTATGCTTTCAGCCATTTTAAATACAATAGTGAGAATGGTCTTTTAAAAGCATAATTCATATCCCCAAATTCCTTGCCTAAAACTTGCCAGTGACTTTCTACTATGTTAAAATATGATTCAAAAATCTTCCAGTGGCTTATAAGTTTGAAGGAAAAGCAAACAATGACCCATGATGGGTCAAATCTGGATTAGCGCATGTTTTTGTTCAACCCATCAGCTAAGAATGCTTTTCACATTTTAAAATGTGAAATGTTCAAAAAAAAAAAATCAAAGGAATGATTTTTCACAACACATGAAATTATATAAAAAGCAAATCTCAGTGTCCTTGCATAAAGTTTTACTGGGAAATAGTCCTAGTCATCATTCATTTACATATTGTCTGTCACCACTTTCCTGTTATGATGGCAGAGTTGAGTGATCATGAGAGTTCATGTGTGGGGTTCACAAAACCTCAGATATTTCTTATCTGGCCCTTTCCAGAGAAAGTTTTCTAATGTTGGGCCTTGATGGCCTGGGCTCTGGCTGATTATTTCTCTAATCTCATATCGTAATGCTCAGGTGTTTGTTTTTCAGGTCCTACTTTGTTATCTGCAATTCTGAATGCCAGAAAGTCCTGAGACCAATCAATATTTTTAAGTGTTTTGGCACGATCTCACTTGAGGGCAAAACCTGTCTTGAACATGAAGCCATTTGTAACCTATTTATTCCACAGGGTGTGATTTTTCATGTGCTCTACTGTAGTTATTAATGTGTTTACTTCCAGGGTCCCTACCTCGTGAGAACTTGTTGGGGTTTTTCATCCATTAGAGCATATGTGCCTTATTAATTTTATAAAATCCAAAAAGTTCTGAAACACAGTTGGCCCGAGAGCTTCAGAGATGGGACTGTGAAGCAGTGTCATGGCGTGAGCCCTGGCTTGGAATGGGGAGAGGCGGGCTTTATCCCAGTTTGGCCACAGAAGCCCCGCATACCTGTCAAGTCCCTCCACTCCCTGATTTTCAGATTCCTCCTTTCTGAAATGGCCTTCTTTGTCCCAAAACACACTGTAGACTCAGAAACCAGAGCTTTTTAGAATTCTGTGTTAAGAAAAACTTAAGAAGGTTCTGAATGAGCAAAGTTGATGGTTTTTACTCCATGGATATTACCGGCAATTCTCTGCCCTTCCCACTAGCTGATTTTTTTGGTTTTTACTGACATTCCGCATAAAGGCTGAAGATCTCTGAACACTGAGTGCTGTACCTTGGCTTTCTGCAGCACCCTTCCTTGGCTGGAGGTTACAATGGACGGACTCCTCTTCCGCAGCTCAGAAACACAGTTGACGGGGAGAGGTTGCTCTGAGGTGGTGTTCTGGGGTTTATTTGCAGTTTCCTGTTGATAAGAAATAATTACATAGGTGAGGTCTAGTGCTGGCCGCCCATGCTGGGCCTGCCCTCCAGAGAACGTAAACAGAAGGCACTATGCAAACATGCCAGCACCAAAATGGGTAAGGGCCCTGGAGTAAATGTAATGGTGGCTAAAATGATGGCACCCTCACGGCGCGCCAGGCTTTGTGTGGATTAGCTCATTCAGCCTCCTCACCAAGCCTCAGGAATATGTACTATTATTAGTCATTCTATTTCGCAAGTAAGGAAAATGGGAAGGTCAAGTCACAGCTCGAGATCATGTAGTGGTGAGTGGGAGAGCCCCGAGTCAACCACCACAGCCCTATTTCTTGGCCTTTCTCTTCTCTTCCCATTTTCTGCACTGTCCTCACCCCTTCACATTTTCTATCTAATTGCTTAGTACTTTACTGGCTGTAGTTCCTTATGTGTGGTCTCCTAACAACTAAACCTGCAGGGAACTTAAAGAAGACTTCTCCTTATATCCTAAGGCCATCCACAGTATCCAAAGTGGAGGGGAATGGGGACCTCAGGGTCTGCTGGCAGGAGGCGGCAGCTAGGATGAAGGAGATACTTCCAGCCCCTACAAGAGCCTGAGCCCTCCGAGACTTTGGGAAGTCATTGTGTCCCTGACCCTTAAGCTCTTCATCTGTAAATGAAGTTGGGAATGCCCCATGGAGAGAAAGTGTGGGGGCTGAAGGGACAGCCCTGGCTTCAGAGACATCAGGGTGTGGTCTGACAGACAATGCGATATGGGACAGTAACAGTAAGAATATGGTTCCCAGTGACAACTCACACTTATCAGACCAGTTAGTTCATCTTTCAGTTTCCTGGTCTGAAATCAGGTGTAACATTTATTCATTCAACAAACATCAACTGCACTCCCATTTTTCAGACTCTATAAAGGACTAAGGCTATAATGATAATCAAATAAAAACACAATCTAGTGGGGCAGTCAGATGTTAGACAAGCATACATATTTGCATATATATGGATGTATGTATTTATAAGTATGTGTACATGTATACATACATGCAAGTTGTCATTAGGTGCTATGAGAAAGAATAACATGATAGGACTGTTGGAAACTTAGACCAGTGAGGGGTGATTTTGTCATTTCAGGAGACGTCTGGAAATTTCTGGGAACATTTCTGGTTGTCCAAAGCTAGGACATGGAGCTATGAGCAGCTAGTGGCTGCTAGCATCTGGGGTCTAGGGATGCTGTTAAACATCCCACAAGACACATAATAATTCCTAATAAAAATACATTGGCCCTGGGCCTCCCCGGTGGCGCAGCGGTTGAGCACTGGGTTGCGAAGCTGCCCGCAGCCTCTGTGGCGCCGGTTAGATCCCCGGCTGCTCCCCGGCCACTGGAGGAGGGTCCCACATGGCGCGCAGACCTCTCCTGCCGCCCGCTGCTCCCCTCAGCAGTGTACTTCGGTCCTTCTGCCTGCTCTGCTCCCCGCTCTGGCTCTGGTGAATTCTCTCACCCTCCCGCGCTTCTGACTGTACCCAGTGCATGTATAAACAAAACAAACAAACAAATAAATAAATAAATAAAGCATGCCTCTATAAAAAAAAAAAACAAAAAAAAAAAAACAAAAAAACAAAACAAAAAAAAAAAAAAATTAAAAAAAAAAAAAATACATTGGCCCAAATGGGCCAATAATTGCTGAGACTGAGACAATGACATGGACTGAGGGAGTCTCATTCAAGGTGAGAGTATCTATTTCTCAGGGTTGCAGGGAGCCTTTGAGATAATGGACCCAAGCCCTAAAGATAGCCTGGTACATGGGGACATGTTCCACACTGGCCAAAGCAGGGCTCTGGAGTCAGAATTTCTGGGTTTGGAATCCTGTTTCCCATTTAGCTGAGTGACCTTGAGCATGTCAGTCAACATCTCTGAACCTGGGTTTCCATGTCTTGACAAGTGGAGTGAATGCACATAGTGTTCCCTCATGGGACTGCTGTGAAGATCGAGTGAGCGGATCCAGATGCTGTATGGCCTATGGTAGTAGATCAGCATGAGTCTGTTATTCTGATCCAACAGTTATTATCACTGTTATTATCATGCGTAACCCAAAGGCCACTTCTTCGACGGCATTCAGTATAAAAAGCCAAATGGTGAGACCTTAGCAGAGAGAACCCAGGCCAGAGAGCTTGCTCCAACTCCCAGACTCCCCTTCTCAGCTGTGCCACCTGTGCCATGCCCAACCCTTCTTGGGTCCTCAGTTTTCTCATCTGAGAATGAGCATAGAAGCACAGCTTTGATGACCAGGAAGACCTGTAGCATGTGAGGGGCTTGTGGAGCAGCTGCCGCCAGCACCAGAGGAAGTGGACTCACCCCATTCTTGTTCTTGCTGCTCACAGAGAGCCCCAGGGCCGGGCCCCCTGCCAAGGACTGCTGCAAACGCTCCTTCACAGCCACCAGCCGCAGCTCCAGGTCGATCCGGCGCTCCTCCTTTGCTCTACACTGAGCTTCCAGGGTGGCCATGGCCTCCTCCAGAACCTTTAATTTTGCTCCTGTGTCCGAAGATATGGGTGAGAAACAGCTGAGCCTGGCCTCAAGCATCAGGTTGTCTGGCAAGGCCTCAGGCCTTAGTCTTCCCCTTCTTGTCACCCATCAGTCCTAGTTTTAAGGGGTAAATTTTGGGTCTGGGTTCCATTTCTGAGCTGGGCTATATTGTTTTTACATGCTCAGTACCCACCTCCCAATCTTCTAGATACAGAGTCCTGATTTACCACAGGGAAACCACCTTTTCTTTTTCATTCCCTAATGTTTGAGTGGGGCTAATCTCACTCTCTTAGTTGAAGGGTTTGACACATAGCTCAAGCTTGATCCATAGTCATATCTTATTTTCTGGTCCCAGAGACTGGCTTAGGAATCAAAATTGGTCTAGTTAGAGTGAATCCTGTGGCTTTTGTGGAAGTCACTGGGAAGAGAAGCTCTTTCTGCTGCAGTGACTGAGAGGACTGAGTGAGGGCTGGATCTGGACAGCCACTACATCATCATGAGGCAGAAAATGAAATCAGGTACAGGAAGGCAGACAAAAGGAGGAGAGAATACGCTTCCTGGAGACATCACTTATGTTCCTGGACCTCACTATATTTGATTGATTGCTCAACTTGCCAATTTTAGTTTTCTTCATTTCTAAGCCAGTTTGTCTGTGACTTCTCTTGTAACTGAGTATAACCCTTTACATTGACCAGGTGTTACTACTAGGATATTGCTGCTCATTCAGTTTAAACAAACACACCTATATAAGTACCTTCTTCACACCAAGAGCTGTTTGGGGTCTCATCAGGTTTAAAAATTCATTCCATTTTTGCCTGACAGAGGCTGCACTGGAGGGTTTTCTAGTAATGGGCAATTTTTTATGTGTCTGGACTATTCATTTGTTCATTCAGTCATTTAGTACCAACAGAGTGCTACTATTATGGGCCTTTGCAATATATCAGTGAATGAAACACACATAGATCCTTGCCCTTGTGGAGCTTATACGTGTGTGCATCATGAGGGAGAGAAACAATATAATTAATAATCTAATATGTTACAAAGTGGTGTGCTATGAAACAATTGACAGACAAGGAAGATAGTCAGTCTTCTCCAAAACCTGGTTCAGACTCTTAGAAAGTTCCTTATATTGAAACCAAACTAACCTCCTTTGCCTCCCTTTCTTGATTCTAGTCCTTGACCAAACAGTACAAGTCAAATCCTTTAATCCAGATATTCTCAATCCGAGGCTAATGAATCTCAATCTTAGGCAATGTATGGGTGGGCTCGAGGGGGCACCGGAGTGCCTGAAATTGTTCGCAATGCTGTGAACTGGGCCACAGGCTCCATTGGACTCCCATGCACTGTGTGATCCTGGACATGCTCTCTGAGGACAGGACCTCTGCTCCCGTCACTCACCCTCTGGCTGAAAGTGCTGAACTGCAGTTAGAGAGAGAAGACAGCAGTGGAAACAGCAGAGAGTGGGCACAGAGGAGCCCAGAGCGGGCAGGGTCTGTGGAGGTCATAGCCCTGGGCCTCAGAAGAGAGTCCTGCAAAGTGTCACCGTCCCAGCCGCTGGACCAATGTGCCCCACAGTCCGGTGCTCAGTAAATATCTGTGAATGAATGAGCTAATGTGTTGTTCAGAATAATGACTCTTATTTCCTTGATTCTAGGACATGCTGCTTTCCACATTTTAACATTTCTAAAATGAGGTAACATTTTACTACATTAAGTGCACATGTTTTGATGCTGCTTTTTCATCCCCTTTCACCAAAGCAGTTATTAAATTGACGGCACTTCCATTAGGCAGGAGGGATGATGATGATGATGATGATGATGATAAGGAGGAGGAAGGGGAGGAGAAGTTCACCTGTCCTGGGTAAGAAACTTGGGGACCTGTGCAGACCACCTCCCCATATCTCCCCTTCCTGTCCCAGAGGCGGGGCCACGGCCATGTCCCCGACTGCCTGGGCACACACGCAGGTACCTGGGTTGCTCCGGATGGTTTCCTTCAGCTCCTTCTTCTCTTGCCGCAGCGCCATCAGCTCGGTCCGTATGGTCTCCTTCTCTTTCTCCAGCTTCTCCTTTTCTACCAAGTATCTCCGGGCATCCTCCTCAGCTCGGTTCTTACCATACTTGTACTGGTTGGCACCTGCAGAGATGGGAGGCGGAGGACGGACCTCAGTTCTGACCTGTACTTGGCTGGCTGTAGCTTCTCTCTCAGCCTCAACTTTTTTCTATAAAATGGAAACACTTAGATCTGCACCCCTAGATAAACTTGGTGGCAATCTCCCAGAGAAATACAGACTGGGAGGGAGGAAGGAGAGCACAGGTATTAGCAGTCTTTCTGACTTTCTCGCTGATCTTTCTGCTGAGCTGCCTGCTTCCACTGGTGTCACACCTGCTAATGCCAACTGCTTGTTCTACTGTTTTTGACAAGGCCTGTGGCATCAGTTGTTGCAATCTGATCCTATTAATTTCAGCCACTGCACAGTCATTTTGGAGGCCAATCTTTGGAGAATAGTCTTTGTTTTGGCCCCAGGTGGCCTCCTCTTCCCTGTCTCCTTCCCTGGTTCTCTCTAGTGAAACTGCTGGCCTATGGTTTAGTTTATTGCTCTCATGGAGCTGCTACTGGCCTCTCAAATTGGTTCCCACCAAATCTCCATGGTTTTTGAGAGAACTCTTTGGCTTGAACTTCTCCATACTGTTCCAACTCAAGGCAAATCTTTTGAGGGAGAGCTTTGGAGTTCTCTGTTCTTATGGCCTGCCTCTCACCATGGGCAACATCTCTGAGCCACTGTTCTGAATCCAGGGATGGGACCACGGCCTGCTTCTCTTGGAGTGACAGCTCTGCCTGATGAGCAGGGTGCTGGTAAAGAACCATAACCCCTGTTCTTCGAGGCTTACCTCTTCCAGCGGGGAACCTTTGTCCTATAAGTGAGTTGCAGGGAGGGTCATTGGGTAGGCCCTGGGTAGACCCTCTCCCCTGTGAGTTGGGGTGGGTAGGGGAAGGGAACACCCTTTGTTTCAGCTGTATTCACCTGGAATTTAGCTTCTGCAGTGCAGAGTGGGGTGGGGGTAGGGTGAGTAGTGCTGGTGATGAGAGGTGGGGAGATGTTGCAACCCTTTGCTGGGGGAGGGAACCCTATTGTCTTGTTCACATCTGCCTAGAAGAGCGATTGTTATACTAAGCTGGGAGAAGGGTAAAGGAGTGGGTTGTAGCTCAAGTGCTAAAGACTGTTATGGTTTTTACTGAGATTTTACTAAAAACTGTTATGGTTTTTACTTAATGTGCTTTCTAGAATAAATCTTTGTTTGCTGTATGCCCTTAGGACAATTTTCAGAGACTTCAGATGACTGTTTTAGTAATTTTTACCAGTTGAGGTTGTTTTGCTGGGGAGTAGGTCTGTGAAGCTGCTCACACTATACCCTCCCCAGCAACCCACTTGTCCTCCATGAGGTTTTCTCTTTGGTACTGATGTCCTCCTGTGGTCCCATCCCACGCTAGGCAGGACTGACCGCGTGCTATTAGGACAAGGCAGAAAACAGAGCATGAACGTCCCAAAGTGAGGTCACAAAACACTGCAGCTTCTGCCCTGTTACTCCCTCCTGGGTCCCTTGGTCTGGGAAAACCCAGTTCTCTTTATGAGGACAAGCAGCCGACTGGTGTGGTCCTCATGGCAAGGAACTGAGGCCTCATCCCACAGCCAGCACACACTCGCCAGGCTGAGGGTGTGCCATCTTGGAAAGGAATCCTCCAGCACATCATACGACGTCCTGATGGCCACCTCATGACAGAGCCCAGCCAGAACTCCCTAACTCAGCCACTCTGGATTCCCGACTCAGAGAAACTGGGATGCAGAATGTGCTTATATTTTTAGTTACTAAGTTTTGGCTAATATTATAGTAATAGGTAATTAATACTTACTGATTAATCTTGGGTAAGACCCTTTGCTTATATGGTTTTTAATTTCTTCATCTGAATATGCTGCTAGACTAGCTCCGTGGTTCCACTGTCCTGCAAAGGGGCCTCTGATTCACAGTGGGGGCTCCCAGGCTGCTGGACGGGGTGGGGTGCTCAGTGGGTCTCCAGTCCCCAACCAGAGCAGCTCCACTTTCACGTCTCTTAGAAAATGGGCTCCAATATAAGATCTGATTTGAAGTATCTTTTGTTATCTTGGTTAGGTTCTTCTTTTACGCTTTGTGATTTCTTTAATCTCACACGCTTACTTCAGTTTAAATAGACATCCCCCAAGCCCTGTGTTTCCAGTGCCTATGAGCGTCACTGTTTAGACTCACACAGGGAGAGGACTTTCCCAAAGTTACACAGTGATTCAGTGATTAAGCGAGGAAAGGAGCCCAGGCCTCCTGACTCCCAGAAGGGATTATCTGTATGAGTGACATGGGGCGCTCAGAAAGAAAAGCATCACAAAAATCTTTAGGAAGCAAACAGTAGAACCTGACTTGGTTCTGGTACAGGGGGAAGAAAGTTAAAGCAGTAAGACTTGGAAAATGCTGTCCTATAGGAAGCGGGTGTGCTCATGCAGGAGCAGAGGTTAGTATTGGAAATCAAATAGCACTTACCATAGAGTTGGGTGCACGGTCACTACTGTGCAGTGTGGCCATCAGGCAATTCACCCATCAGGCAATTCACCAGCCCCTGCGGGCTGCTAGGCAGAGCCCGGGCTGAGACGCCGAGGTGAGCTCAGCCTTTCATTGATTGCCCCAGATGGTTAGCTCTCTCTGCTTCTCCCCTTACGTATGTTTACATATATCCATACATACACATATATTTAGCCTTATTCAGTGTTAACATTTTAAAAATTAATTGCCAATATTAAATAAGTAATTTCACATGTTACCTAGATTTCTGGGCTCCCGGTTCTTAGAATCCCCTGCCCCCCATTCCCTGTTCTTCCCTTCTGAGGCTACAAGCCAGCTGCCTTTGATCAAAGTCTAGACTATTTTCTCATACCTCAGCTTATTCATTTACTTGCCTGCCTGACCCTTGAAGGAAATCAATTCTGAGTCCCACCCCGGCCCCTCAGAACTCACTGGAGGCATGCCGCTTGACTTTGACCTGTGGGTCCACTCGATGGGACTTCTCACTGCAGGAGGAGGCATGGCGCTTCACCTGGGCCCCTGTGGGCCGCGGAGGCTCCTCGTCCTGGTGGAGATGGGGGAGGAAAGTCAAGTGCAGATCAGTTCAGACGCACCAACACAGAGGTCTAGACCAAGCTTGGTGGGTGAGCACTGTGGGGCCTCTGAGACCCCGGTCTTTCATGTTTAGATTTGTACAGCACTCAACAGTTTATAAACCATTCTCACAAGTAGCCTATCATTGGGCCTTTAAACCTTCCTGTGAAGGCAGGAGAAGGCAACCCTAAGCTGGAATAATCTGCCACGAGAAAAATTAGGAAGTCTTTAAAGACTTTGGGACTATATCAAATATAAAAAAATCATGGCTATTTTTGTCTACATATCCTTTGGAAGTATCTTTCAAATTTTCTTTTCCTTTTTTTTAAAGGATTTATTTATTTATTTATTTATTTATTTATTTATTTATTTATTTATACAAGCACTGGGTATAGTCAGAAGCATGGGAGGGTGAGAGGATTCACCAGAGCCAGAGCGGGGAGCAGAACAGGCAGACTGAGGAAATACACTGCTGAGGGGAGCAGCGGGCGCGGCAGGAGAGGTCTGTGTGCCATGTGGGACCCTCACCTGCGGCCGGGGACCGAACTGGCACTGCAGAGGCTGTGGGCAGCTTCGCAGCCCAGCGCTCAACCGCTGCGCCAACAGGGGAGGCCCAATCTTTCAAATTTTCTGAATTGCTAATATATAGTCACCAGTTAGAAAAGTCATTGATGAGATTAGCCAATGGGAGAAGTGAGGTAACTAGTAGACTGGCTATCCAGTTACTTATGAAGAGTATTACAAACATAAAATCCCATCAAGGCTCAGGAAACCAGGAATGGGACATGATACCAAGGTAACAGAGTGATGATTTTGAAAACAACAGTACTATTTACTTGGTTGTAAGTCCTTCTGATGTCCAGGCCCTGTGCTAAGTTCTCTGTATTTCGTTCAGTTCTTGCCTATCTCTGTGGGGCCAGCAAGTGAGACCAGAGAAGTGAAGCCCAAGGTAACTTCGACTCAGCCCTGAGTCCCAAGTTCTTAAGTACCAAACTTAAGAACTATACTCTGCAACTGAAAAAAATCTCAAGCTGCATGTACTGCCTCATCTGAGTCTCAACAACGACTGTTGAGTCCTAGCAGTGACAGCTCAAGAGTGTCGCCCAGCAACATCCAGGGCAGAGGCCCGGCCTGCAAACATATTCGCTGTCCTGGCAGCCTCCTCCTCCCCTCTGGCTGTGAGGCCTGATGCACAAGTGCATCTGATCAGTGTGGTTCTCTGGCCCTCCTGGGGGAGGAGCAGTCTGGGTCACATGAAGCCTCACTATAAATAAATGTCATCTCCTTGCTTTAATGAGCAAGACAGGGAGACTATCCTGGGGCTGTAGCCTGGACTGTGGGTGCCACCAGGGGAAGGCCTGTGCGGGTGACCCAGTTAGCGTCTCCCCAAGACACCACTGAATCAGCTGGATCACAGATGGGTAAATAGAGGCAGAGAGGCCAATGCCTCGCTCAAACTGGAGAAGTGCTGTGCTGCTCACAGAGCCCTTTCTTCCTAACTGCTCCTGCCAGAGGAGCTTTGGTCTGGGCCGTGGTCTGTGATGAGGCTCCTCCCCCACTCCCACTGCTGCTGAAATGAAAATGGTCTCTTGTGGCAAAGGAAGCAACAGGAAGGGAGAAAGGGAGGGGCGCTAAGGAGTGGCCACATTCCCTGCAGCCTAGGGACCATACCTGCACCTTCTCATAAGGGACGTCATCGTAGACCCGGGGCTCGGGCCACTGATCCTGGCAGGATCTTGCATATCTGGAAAATACAAGGTGTGATGATGACTACAAAGTGTTGCAGCTGGCAGTGCTTTCCTGTCCCCTCTCTCATTTGATTCTGGCCACAGTTTTTTTTTTTTTTTAAAGATTTATTTATTTATTTATATAAGCACTGGGTACAGTCAGAAGCGTGGGAGGGTGAGAGTATTCACCAGAGTTAGAGCGGGGAGCAGAACAGGCAGACTGAGGAAATACACTGCTGAGGGGAGCAGCGGGCACGGCAGCAGAGGTCTGTGTGCCATGTGGGACCCTCGCCAGCAGCTGGGGTTCGAACTGGCACTGCAGAGGCTGTGGGCAGCTTTGCAGCCCAGGACTCAACTGCTGCGCCACCAGGGGAGGGCCTGGCCACAGTTCTTAATGAAGAATGGAGGTTGGAAGGTTAGTTATAATCTCCCTGCCAGGGAGCTGTGTTGAGGGCTTCAGAGGCAGAGCCCCCTGGCTCTATATGCTGAGAACCCCCTCTACACGCTGAGAAGCAGGTAATTCAGCACCTCCACTCTAGAAAACAGGCTCCAAACTGGCAGGTGACCAGCTCAAGCTGAACTCCATGTACCACCCCATGCAGGCCCGATGCCCAAGGGCACGAGAACCTATACAGTTTGGTGTCAGGAGAGCAGAGCCCAGGCTACTATGCTAAAGGGCTTCTCCATGGTTGCTCCATCTATCCACAGTGTCCCCTGACCATGGGCTACCTCAGTTAGCTTCCTCCTGCCTTCTTGAAAAGGCAGGAACCCACTCTCACTTCCCAAAGAAGAGACTCTCCCTCAACCCTTCCTCACTCTCCTTTTAGTGCCCAAGGCAGCACTCAGAGGCCCTGGGGGAGCAGAGACAGGGTAGGTTCTGGGCCGCTGTGGGTGGTAGGGTATAGACCCTTACAGGAAGGAGTTGCGCCCGGCGCTGACGATGCTTGTTAAGGTCTCCACGTCCACGTAGTCATAGTGCAGCGCCTCAGGGGTGACTCTGGAGCCCATCTCCACCAGCAGCAGTCCAAGCCAGCGGCCCATGTCCTCGGAGCAGCTCGCCTGAGGGAGAGAGATACAGGCCAAGTCCACTTGGCACTGTCAGGACCTCTGGCTCTCTGCTCACTTCAGCCAAACCCTTATTATATTATGTTATAATACAGCCTATCAAACTGGACCCAGAACCCAAAACTTAGGGACCCAACAGGAACGAGATTACAATACACGTCCAGAAATCCAGGTGATCCCTGCTCTAAAGCCATCTCCTTTGGGAGGCCTTGCCCGACTTCCTCTCTAAGATACCTTACTCACTATCGTCAGAGCCTTCCCAGGCATTTAGATGGGAACACAACTTTTGGCCTTTCCCTGAGGTTTTTTTTAAATATTTACTTTTTATTAGAGGAGGCTATTTCTCACATAACCCAATCTTTTTTTTTTTTAAATATTATAGTTGCCAATATAGTACCATATACAGGAAAATCTCCAAGGAATTCCTGGTCAACTAAATACACTTTGGTTAGTTCTCATGTAAGCAACATTATTATAAAATCAACTTAGCATGCAATTGCTAAATTTGAATAAAGGAAGGACTTTTTGCCAGAAAGTGCTGTACAGAATTTAAGAGAGGCAAGAAACTCATTAAACTCTCAAAAATAAGAGTTACAGAGGTAATATTTCTTGAAATTGAAGAATGGAGAGAGGCAGTGGATACTGGGCAAAGCCAGTAAGAGCAAGAGGCCAGATTTCAGTTCTAGGATGAGACTAAGAGGCAGCTGATCCTCGGTGGAGCTTCAGAGAAAGCACTTGGCTGCCCTGGCCTCAGTTTCCTTATCTGTAATGTGAAGAGTAGTTCTGTAAATATTCCTCCAGTGTGAGCTTTTTAAATTCCAAATAGCCACAGGATTGACATGGAGAAGGGAGACTCAGCATATCCTGGATGGCCTCAGGGAGGAGGGCTGGTGCCACGGGGTCACCATGGGTGGCTGCCCTGAGAGCGCACTTGCGTCAGCCGTTTGTTCATTGAACTTTAACTGAGCACTTCATGTGTGTCTGACATCACAATGGGTTCTCGAAAAACACAAGTAGGCAGAACAGGTGTGGAGCTTGAAAGATCGCAACTCAATATAGGGAAAAGGTCCCTAAAACTCAGAGCTGCTTGATGGCAGGGGCCAGCTCCCCAGAAGAGAGGGCAGTGGTTGACCTGAGGGGATGGCCATGGGGGATGGTTTGAAGAGGGGATTTTAGAGCCCAGTGGGGTAAAATCAGACCAGATGCCTTCCAGGCTTGGGATTTCAAAATGAGGGAGGATAAACAACTTGGTTCCAGGGTTGCCCCATTTAGCAGACGAAAATGCAGAATGCTTTGTCAAATTTGATTTTCAGATAAACAAACTTCCAGTATAGGCATGTCCCAAATATTGCACAGGACAGACTCAAGTTAAAAACATTTGCTGTTTTATCTGAAATTCAAAAATGTGAGTATCCTGTATTTTATTTTTTTAAAGACTTATTTTTATTTATTTATGCATACAAAAACTGGGATATAGGCCAGGGGTGTGGGGGGTGAGTGGATTCACCAGAGACAGAGTGGGGAACAGAACAGGCAGACTGACTGAAATACACTGCTGAGGGGAGCAGCGGGCAAGACAGGAGAGATCTGCTGTGCCTTGTAGGTAACTCCCTGGCTGGGGATTGAACTCATGCTGCAGTGGCTGGCAATAGCTTGACAGTGCTGAGATTTTAATCCCTGCACCACCAGGCAGCCCTGAGTATCCTATATTTTAACTAGTGACCCTGCTCCGTCATTCAGCAACAGCTGGCCTCCCCCTCCTTTCTCAGGCCTCATAATGTCAGTGCAAAGTCCCCAGACAGGACCCAAGGCCCAGGCCCAGCTCAATCAGTTCCAGCCACCAATGACCCCAGGTTCTCCCTTCTCACCTCCAGGATGGCGACCTCCTGCTGATTGCGCAGGATCCTGAAGGCAAAGGGGTGCCTGGGGCCAAAGCCCGGGGCCACCTCACAGCCTCGGAGGGCAATGGCGTTCACGTGGGTGCGCAGGTCTGCACGGTCCTTGTGGAAATACAGTGTGTTGCACTTCAGGCAGCACCAGCGCTCCTTCCAGCCCTGGTTCACCAGCACGTTCAGATAACCTGTGGTGAGAGGAAACCGCAGGCTGGGTGGAGGCGCAGGGGCTGAGGCCACCCAAGCCCGCCCCCGGACTAACTGGCCCTCAATCTCCCCCAGTGATGGACTCTTGCCGGGTAAGTGTGGAATTTTCTGGTCAGCACCCATCAAGTTACCTTTTCTGTTGCCCAAAGGAAGGTGAGATGACCTCCTTTACATTCCATGTAGGAAGGGAAGCCTGACGTGACCCCTCTTCTCTTACCTCATCCTCTCTCTGCTTATAAAACCTTTCTGTAAATTGCTTTTCGTAGGATGGCCATTTTAATAAACATTGATTCAAAAGAACACCTGCACCCCTATGTTTATTGTAGCACTATCTACAATAGGTAAAACCTGGAAACAACCCAAATGCCCAAAAATAGATGACTGGATCAAGAAGATGCCATAAATACACAATGGAATACTGATATTCAGCAATCGAAAAAAAGATAGACTCATGCCACTTGCAGTAACGTGGATGGAGCTAGAAGGAATTATGCTCAGTGAAATAAGCCAGAAGAAAAAAGAAAAATATCAGATGGTTTCACTTATAGCAGGAATATAGGGGAAACAAATAAGACATCAGGGTAAAAATACTACTACTACTACAAAACACAACAAAACAAAAACTGACAATCATAAATCACAGACATCCTGCAGGGGAGGAGGAGGGAGGGAGATCAGAGGGAGGGAGGTAGGAGCACAGGGGACTGAGGTGATGGTGTACGGGTGCATTGGGGAAGGAAACTCTATGGGGACTACACTTGAGGGGCTGTTTAAAAATGAACAATGATGTGAAAAATTAAAAATTAAAAAAAAAGATTTTCTGGATCTCAAAAGCTGAAAAAAAAATAATAAAACCTTTCATTTCGTGGAGTTTTCTGGAACTCTCCTACTTACTAGAGAGATGCTGCCCTACTCAAGAGCTGTTTAATAAAATCAATCTGATCTTTAAAATCAACTTGGCTGAATTTTTGTTATTTAGCATCTGAGAGGGCTAGACCATCAATGTGACCCACCCCTCCCCCCGCCCCCCATAGCGCCCTGGAGAAACCCAAGGTCAGGGATGAAAGTGGCAGGTGGGTCTACACTCCGGACAATGCTCCGGGAAGACCCTTGCACTCTAGCTGGAAAGGAGGCTCAGTGTGACCTCACGTATCCTGGTCTCACTCTGGATTCCAGTTTCCTGTCTCTGACACGCTGATTATATGTGCACACGAGGGCACAGGCTCTGGGCCTCCCAGGCTCCGTGAGTAGGGCAGGAAGACTGTAAAATAAATGAAGGCCACAACTCTTCCCTCTTGCCTTTCTTCCCCCCAATACCAAAAACTGTCACTGCAAGGCAGGAAACAATGGCTGATCCTGACACCTGGTGGCAGCGTGTGGGAACAGACACTTCTAGCTGAGGTAAGGAATTGTAACACCACAGTCCCCAGGGGAAGGAATCTCCTCAATTCCTCTGAATATTTTAAATTTATTTTCTACCACCTCATGCTTGTATTCATCGGCTGAAAAGAATGTGTAATGTTTTTTTATTTACATAAGAGCTGGGGTACAGGCCAGAGTTATGGGAGAGTGAAAGGATTCACCAGAGACAGAGTGGGGAGCAGAACAGGGAGACTGACTGAAAACACTGCTGAGGGGAGCAGTGGGCAAGACAGGAGAGGTCTGCTGCGCCATGTGGGACCCTCACCCGGCAGGCGGCCGGGTATTGAACCAGGGCTGCGGAGGCTGCGGACAGCTTCACAGCACGGAGCTCAAACCACTGCGCCACCCGGGAGGCCCGCTAACATTTTTTTCTTAGGGTTAGCAGACCTATTACTATAGATTCAAAATATATGCTTTTCTATTGGATTCTCATACGTGGACCACTGCATTGACATGAACAAAATAACATGTCTTCCCTTCTAAACTATGTTTAACTGACATTAAGGGCATTTTTTAATGAAAAGTGCTGAAATGTGTTTATCCAAGAAATTTCTTTAAAAGACTGGCATGTAACTTACACACTTGGCGTGTTCCATGTTGGGAGAGAAACACTCCCCTCTCACTGTGGTGGAGGAACAGACCCAGACATAGGCAGTGATTTGAGCTAATGTCCCCGGGAGTACAAAGATAGGGGGTCAGGTGGCTTGTTCTGCTGAACGTTAGGGTCTCGTGGGGAGAAGCGACGGAAGGCGGGATGTGAATTCTGGCACCTACCACAGCACGGAACCTCCTCCTCAGCGGAGGACGTCTGCAGGTCATCAGCCAGCGCCTTTTTCTTGGAGAAGCTGATAATGCGGGTGATCTTGCGGCCCGCAGCCCTGCTCATTGAGCCCTTCAGCTCTGCCAGGCTGCTCTTCTTCCCCTTGCCTGTTACCATGGAGATGGGTCAGGGGACTGTAGGGACCCCCAATTCCCAGATCCATCTACCCCAGCCTCCCTCTGCCCTTTCAGCCTGTACACAGGGTCTGGTCCACAGTTCCAGCTGTGGATGGGCAGGTCACCTTAGAAGGTCTCCAGAGAGGTCAGCCCCCACTGTGCACTGAATGCCCCAGGCAAGCCTCCCCCAGATTGGCATTCTCACACCTGAGCCCCCAGAGGCTCCTACCATGTTCACGGCCAAGACTTGAGCAGTTGTCAGCCATGCCCAGGCTGTCAGAGTCTGAGGTCTGCTTCTCTTGGGACAGTCTCTAAAAAGGAACAGACAGCCCCACATCAGAGGCACAATAGGAGCCCCCTCTGGTGGGCTCAGTTTGCACATGATGGCTAGCTAACAAGCATTGGTCAGAGTAGACACGAATAACTATGAAGGGCCGACCCCTACCAGGACCACGCCAGGTGTCACCTGGAGGACAGCAGTGACTTAGGGTTGTTGGGTCTTCAGGTTCCTCACAGTTTATTTGGAGAGCAGGACAATTAATTACAATGCATTGCAATCAATACCTTAGGCAGGCGACAGGGAGCTGGGCGGGCACTGAATGGGATGCTAATGTAACACAATGGACTTAGGAAGTTGCCCCTGCACATGGGCATTCATTCACTCAGTCAGATTTCTCCTGAGCTGCTCCTGTTGTGCCAGCTCTGTGTTGGGCACTTGGGACTTACAGGACACCACCAGGGCACAGCCAGTGCTGAGTCTCCCTCCCTGACTCAGAGGAGCCCCACTGCGACAGAGGGTACCTTGTCCGGGTCCAGCCTGCACAGGAGGACTGGGGATCTGGGTGTGTCCACTCCCTCTGCTTTGACGGGCTTGCTCACCTCTCGGATAACCTGTGTGGAGAGAACGCACACTTGTGGGCAGGTGGGCAGGAATGCTGTGAAGGGTCTGCGTGGTCAGGGCCATTGAGCAGTGGGGGATCAGGGGACAGAAGAGATGGGTTGATATCATCTCCAACCACACCTGTAGGGGAGTGTCAGGGTTTGAGAAGGTTCTCCAGAACCTGTCACTTGAACTGAAAAGACTGGGTCCAGGAATCAAGAGGCTTGGCTTCTATATCTGCTGCCAAGGTACATAGTTGTGTGGCCTTAGGAAAGTCATTTACCCTGCTCTGGGCCTCAGTTTCCCTGTCTCTCTTCTGGGGGTGCTACTGGTCCTTTGTTAATTCATTTCCTTGGTCTCTGAGGACCAGTGAGATGATGGATGTTCACCCTGTGAACTGGATGCCTCACGTGAGGGTGAGGGACTGGCTGATGAGACCACCATGGACCATCCGTGGGGGGCAGCCAGGGTGGGCACTCAAACTCTAAGGTCAGGCAGCATAAGCTTCAACATTGTAAAATAATGGCCTTTGCCTGTGGTTCACCTCTCAGTTGCCTCTACATGGACTATTCCACTGTACCTCCACAGTAGCCCGGGGGGCAGAGACCACGTGATCCCCAAGGTACAGATGAGGATGAGGCTCGGTGGAGAAGCCAGGTTAGCAGGTCTTAAACTCTGGGCTAATAGTGTCTCAGGATGGGGAGGTCAAGGCAGGTCTCTGGGTCTAGGGCTTCTTCTGAGAACTCAGGGGTCCCTGGAGCACAAATCGCTTCCCCCTCTACACCCCCAGCAAGCTGGTTCTCTCCCTTCCTTCCCCTCCTGAGACAAAGGCAGTAATGGGAAACACTGAACATTCCAGGGAGAGCAGGCTATCACAGGAAGGAAGGGAGGAAGGGGAGGGAGGTGTTTGGTTTCTTTGTTCCAGCAGGAAAATCAGAGGTGGCCAGGGAACGGTATCAGAGTGAAAGAGAGGCAGGATGCAGGGATGGAGACCTGAGGGAAGGCCGGGTGGCCACGTCACCACCATCACACAGCCACTGACAGCCACGGTGTGCCTGCTGCCTAGTGGGCTGTGTCACATGCTCTCTAGAATCCTTACAAGAACCATTTCACAGAAGAGAAAGTGAGGCGCAGCAAGGCGAAGTCATCTGCAGGAGATCACTGGCCAGTAAGCGCTGCTTGGCCTGAGACGTGAGCTTGTCTGTGTGCTGCCTAAGTCCTCCCTCCTTGTACTCTGCCTCTCTCCAATGGCCTTAGGAGATTTCCTGGTTGGTTACTAAATATGAATCCAATCACTTGGTGGTGTGACCTTCGGCAAGTCACCTAAGTTCTCCGTGCCTCAGTTTCCTCACTTGTAAAGTGGGAACAATAATGGTCCCATTGTGAAGGTTAAATGAGGTCACAGAATAAAGCTCTTAGCACAACTGGTGGTGCAAACACATACTGAGCAAGTGCTCACTCTAATTGTTCTAGATGCAGAAGCTGGACCACTGGTGGGTATGAGAAGGGTACACATTTCACCAAAGTCAAGGTAGGAGCTTTTTATAAGGGAAAGAAAAAGGATTTGCTGACCTGATGATATCATCAGCTTGCTTTGCAGATAATAAGCTCCCCGTTACTGGAGGTATACAAGTGCAAGCTAGACAAGCCCACAGTGGGGATATTAGGAAGCAGATTCAAATAACTAGAAGGTACATAATTCTCCAGCCTGAGGTCTTTTTCCTGTCTTGGGAAACATTAAGGCCTATTTGCATATAAGGTCAGTCACCCTAGCCGTACACAAGGTGCTGACTCCATCCCCTGACCAAGGCCTGCTCCTCAGGGACAGCAGCCCTCTCCACTGAGGTCAGAAGCTGGGGAGGGAGGAGGAAAGGTTGGAGGGCAGGTGGGAGAAGACTTGTACTCTACCTTCAGCCACTCTTCGGCCTGCTCCCGGCTCTGCAGAGCCAGCACCAAGACCTCGGTAGCCCCTTGGGAGAAGCGCAGCTCATGCCTTTTGTGCCGGCTGTCCTTGGGAACATAGATGACACTGCAGGTGTCCAGTGCCAGCCTCAGGTGTGGCCGCTGGTCCTTGGAGCTTTTGTAACACTGGAAGGTGAGAGAAGGGGTGAGGGCTTCCTGGAGGGGAGGGTGGAACACCAAGGAGCTGGACATGCCCTCCAGAGACCTCCCCTACCTAGCTCAGTGGGGAGCACTACATGAGAACAGGGTCTATGGCTGTTCACCCCAAAGAAGAGAAATCTGGCAATGATGAGATTGAGAGGGGGGCATCTTTGGACAATCTTAAAAATCCAAAGGCTATAAAGGAGCCCCAGGGTCACCACTACCTGTTTAGGAAGAGGCAGATTTTAGCACAATACTAGATCACTCTAGTCTAAGCCAGAGAAGAAAAAGACTGGTTTGGGAAGAAGCCAGCCCCCTGCCCAAGGGCTACATGGCAGGAATGTGGGAGAGGGGATTCTAGCAGATATGGAGGACTGGGTTTGGGAAATCATTGATAAATAATAATCTTCACTTCCCAAGTCTTTTTTAAAAGATTTATTTTTTATTTATTTATGTATATAAGAGCTGGGATGTAGGCCAGAGGTGTAGGGGGTGAGAGGATTCACCAGAGACAGAGTGGGGAGCAGAACAGGAGAATTGACTGAAATATACTGCTCAGGGAAGCAGGTCTGCTTTAACGTGTGGGTAGCTCCCTGGCCAGGGATGGAACTTGTGCTGCAGTGGCTGCCGACAGCTTGATAGTGCTGAGACTTAACCCCTTGTGCCACCAGGAAGGCACCACTTACCAAATCTTATTATGAGGTGAACATTACCTTAATACCAGGCTCTGACAATGACATTACAAAAAGATTATAGACAAACTTCTTATAGTTGCAAAAGCCCTAAACAAAATATTAGAATAGAATCCAGAGCACATATCAAAAGCATACTGCGTCAAGACCAAGTGTGGTTTATTCTTGGAGTGCAAGAGTGGGTTAGCATTCAAAAACCAACCCTATCATTCATCAGAGTAACAGAAAAAAAAGAGAGAGAGAGAAACCACATATTTCAGTAGAAGCAGAAAAGATACTTGATAAAATTCCAAACCTATTTTTAATATAAACTCTTAAGTAAAGTAGGAACAGAAGAGCACTTTTTTAATGTGTAATAAAGGCACCCCTACAAACAACTCACAGCAAATATCAGCCTTGATAGTAAATTGTTTAAATATTCCCTTCAAGACTGAACCGAGACAGGGATATCTGCTCTTACCACTTCTATTTACATTGTGCTAGAGTCCTTGCCAGTGCAATAAGGCAAGAAAAAAAAAAATAGAAGACATAAGGAATCAAAAGAGTTAGTTGAGACCCTAAGACTGGTTCTGGCCTTGGATGGTTTCCCGCTACTACAGGGTAAGAAAGGGCTGCAATTCAAATGGATGTGTTGGGTAAGGTGTGTCAACAGATTTTTGGGTAAAGAAGTATCACTTTTTTTCTTGGAATTTTCCTCCTACTTTGGAAATAAGTGTACATTTTCTTTTATGAAATGCTAGCAATGAGAGATAGTGAATTTTTAAAAATCATAAAAAATTAAGTTCTATAGTAACAAGCAGTGCGTGCGTTCAATTTAAAACAGATGTATGGACATGAGGACCGAGATATGCATATGAAAACTTAACCATGGCTAGTTCTTGGTCAATGGAATTAGAGATGGCTTTTTCAAAACATCACTTTTCATTTTGTTTTTTTCCAGTTTTATAAACAAACATATTAACCTGAATCATGAAAAATAATCAGCTTGTTTGAAAGTGATCGAAAGTTTACCTATGGCAAAACAAAACTTGGTCAAGTCTATATCAGGTCTTTGAATTATTCCCCACCCCCTTGTGGGCTTTCTTTTTTTGAAATTCTGCTTGAGTGGGAGAGCCTCAATCACCAAAGCACAGGCTTTGTGTTTCTGTGCACAAAGCAAGTCCAGAGGTATAAAGGTAGATATCCTTGAATGCACATGCCCCACCTGCCTGACATATGCATGTGCACACACGTGTACACGTGCACACACACACACACACAAAACCATGTGAGGCTGAGAGCACACAGCTGTGGCCACTCACCAGGAGCTGGTCCTCCTTGATGACAGTCAGCTGCTTGGCCCATTGCCCGAAGCGCTTCTTCCGCAGCAGGAAGGCACATATCCTGCAATCCCTCACCAAGTGCATGGAGGCCTCTTCCGAGGGCCACTGGTGCGTGGGCTGCGGCCCCTTTCCTTCCTCTTCTTCCTCATCATATGACTCGTAGGAGCTGCTCATCGCGTCAGAGTCATTGTCTGCAGGGCCCAGGGAAGCACCTGTCACGGGCCATGGCCCTGGAGGCACCTGCTTCGGGCGACCCTCTCCCAATGGGGCCATGAGGGGTGGGCGTGAGGTGTGATCATGGCGATCACCAAACCCCATTTGCACTGTATTCTGCAGATTTACCACTGGTTTTGTGATTTTGGCCATTTTGCTTCTTAAAGCTTCAGTTTCTTTGCAGTAAAATGGGCGGGGCCCATGCAGTGCCTACCCAATTGGGCTACTGTGAGGGTCCGTGAAAGCAGGGTATTCAGCCAATGACTGCACTGGATGAGGACCAGCTCCTGGTGAGTGGCCACAGCTTGTCATGACATCTTCATACTCATGCCTAGTTGGACCTCACAGCGCCCAGCAAACCCTTGGTTTTATGCAGAAACTGGAGGCTCTATGAGAAAAAGCGCTGCCTAAGGTCAGTCACCACGAGTCAGGTGAGGGCTCGAGCTTGGACTTCTGACTCCCCTGCCAGTGGCCTTTCCACTGAACCTGGAATCACTGAGAATAAAGTCTTTGGGGTCTCTGGGTTGACCCCACAGGATGAGAAGCGGGGGGCACCTACATGCCATGGGGCAGGTCCGGGCTGGCTCTTGGAGGACAGAACACAGCTGTGTGCCCACCCAGTACTTACAGGAGTTTTTCAGCTCCCCGTTCATCCTGGTGGCAGGGTAGCTGCTGTCAGCATCCTCATAGTAGCCATCCATGATGGAGTGGGCGGGGCTGCAGCCATCTGTGGGGTTGGCAGAGGAGCCACTCGTTGGACAAATGCAGGCAGACTCCAGTGGTCAGGGCTAGGGATGCCTCTGGACACTGGCCCCTCTTCAGGGAGGAGGGAGAGGGCTTCTTGCAGGGCTGCTCCTCTGTATCTCACCTGCTCTGGTTCGCCTCATGCCCTCTGAGCTCCTGTTACCAGGGTATTTCCTACTGGGCCCTGCCATGCCTCTAGGTTTATGTTGATGCTATTCCCTGTGCTCTTTTAGCTTCTGCTAGAGAACTCCTACTTATCCTTCAATACCCAGCTCAAAGGTCTTTCCTCTGACTTTCCAGGTAGAGTAGTCAGCCCCTCCTCAGTGACCCCAAGCATGAATGTGTATGACTGTGTGTGTTTCTTGGTCCCAGCTCTGACCCCTGTCCTGTTGAGAGTGGTGTCGTGGACGCCCAGGCTCAGACCCATCCCCCATCTCCTCCCCACCCCCATGCTCTGCCTATATATGGGTTAAAGATAGGAATATGTCCTGAGAAATGTCCTTAGGGGATTTTGTCCTTGTGCTGACATCATAGCGTGTAACTAACAAATCTAGATGGTATAGCCTACAACACACCTGGGCTGAATGTGGTACAGCCTTTTGGAGCCACCATCGTACATGTGGTCTCCCGCTAACCAAAATGTCATTAAGCAGCATGTGCTGATACAGCTCCCTCCTCTGGTCACAGTGATTCTCCTTCTATACTGTGAAGAGGAACTGGACTAGAGGAGAAAATAGTAATGCAGGCAACATGACTAAAACAGCGGCTTATACTGAATTTTTACAACACATTCCCATTCATGGCTGGGAGACTGTACAATGCAGGCATTTGGGATATCTCAAATTGTATTTTGCATCAAATTACAGGGGAATGGTTTGTGGCTTAAAATGCAGATTCCTGGGCTTTATCCTGGATCTGATTTACTGGGGTGGACTGGGCTGAGGCACTTCATTTATAACAAAAATAACAGGGCATTTCTAAACATATGTGAAAATGGAAAGTACACTGAATTCTAAGGAATTATATTTAAAAATTGTTATTTTAATGCAGATGGTCTCTGGAGAACACCTTAAAGTTCAGTGGTTAAAGGCTCGTGATTTGAGGCTGATCAGATTTGAGTTCAAATCCATTGCCACTGTATTGAGTGACCTTGAAAGAAAACAGTTTCTCTGTATTTCAGATGCTCCAGCTATAATGTGACACAAACAGTCCCCCCCGAATTAGCAATCTGAAGCACATGAAATCTCAGCGCAATGCCTGGCACATAGACGCGCAAGACAAATGCCAGATATCACTATGGCTGCCATCTCCTCCATTGCCACAACACAGGGGGTCACTATCAGCCCCATTTTACAGAGGAGGAAACTGAGGTCACACACATTTGCTATGATTGAACCTGGATGAGGGCTGAGGTGGCCAGCCTGGGGGACAAGTGCACATCCCCTCCTCCAGGAAGCCTTCCTTCACCAGTCCAACTCGTTTCCACACTGCACAGTTCTTCAACCACTGCTCTGGGCTCCCAGCCCCCATAATCCATCTGTTTCCTGAGGTCAGCAGCACTCAAATTCCCAGTGATGGGGACCCCAGTTCTGGCTCCCAAATGAGGCTCTGAGCATGCCTTGCCCTGTAGGCACTCTGAGGTCTCAGTTTCTGGCAACATCTCCTGAGAGGTGGAATGGGGGTCAGGGCAGAAGGCAGGGTGGGGGAGGAAGAGCTGCAGTGGGGAAGAGAAGTGGTACACAGGTCAAAGTGCCTGGACACCTGGCAGGGCCCCACACTGTGAGAGGAAGGACACTCCCTGATGGGTTTGGCGCTCTTTCCCTGGAAGAGGTCCTGGCCCTTCCTGAGACCCTCCCTTTCCTCCTGCCCCCACCGGAACCCCACTGCTGGAGGGAGGCAACCTTTCTGCCCCATGGGGAGGGGAGTGAGCTCTCTCTGGAGGTGGAGGAGTCTTAGCCCTGCATCCCTTCTTCCTCCCTGCCTTTGAGTGGATAAAATAAAGTCACCTGCTTCACATAAACAGCTGCTTTTGGTGACACAGATCCCCGGATTATCAAGGCTGCTGATAATCTGTTCCTATTCCATAATTTCACTTTACTTTTACTACTTTACTGATCACAAAAATAATATATCACAATACCCAAAGGCATCCATCAGTAGACAAATGTTAAAACATAAGGTGGTCTAGCTACACAGTGGAATATTACTTGACCATAAAAAATACGGGTGCATCAATGACACAGTTGAACCTTGAAAACATGATGCTAAACGAGAAAAGTCAGACATAAATGGTCACATTATATGATTCTATGTGCAAGAAATATCCAGAAAAGGCACATCCATAGAAACAGTAAGCTGATTGGTGTTAGGCAGGCGCTCTGGGGAGAAGGAAATGGGAGTGAGTGCTTATTGGGGACAGGGTTTCCTTCTGGACTGATGAAAGTATTTTGGAGTTAGTGCAGATGCCTGTACAGCACTGTGAAGGCACTAAATGCCACTGATTGGGTACTTTACGATGATTGAAATGGTCAATTTTATGTTACATGTATTTTTACCACGATAAAGAAAAATATATACCCCCAGTGAAAAGTACAATCAGTATAAAAGAACATAATAGGGAAAATAGGTTCCCTTCACCCAGATTTCATTCTATTTCCCCCAGGAAAATACTGTTAAGAGTTTCTTGCACAGCCTAGAGGATGTGTTAAAATAAATGCAGGTGACTGTGTGCCCTATTACAACAAACAGAACCACGTACTAGGCAGTATTCTGTGTCTGATTGTTTTTCTATGACTATCACTTGGAACCACTTGGGATTGGCACAGACTGACATACAGTATTTGCTTTTGGTAGTTGGAGAATGCTCCACCATGATGCAGAATGAGGGGACAGCAGCACAAACCTTGTCTTGCCCTAGTTCAACTTCACCTGTGGGATCATCCCAAAACCACTATGTAGGGTAAATGGTTTCTCAGGCTTTCTGCCCTCCTACCATTAGGATTGCCCCTGTCTGATGGGGCACCTGCAGTTGTTACATAGTTGTAAACTGTCTTGTTTACTTCTGTGGGCCATGGAAAGAGTATTCAGATAGTCACCAACAGAAGCAGAAGCAGAGGCAGGAGAGAGAAGGGGCAAAAAGAAGCCAGAGAAGCCCAGAGTGAAGACTTGCCTGGGGCTTGGAGCCTACTGGCCTCCTGGCCCCCTGGCACTCCTGCCTGCCATGTACCTGGTTACTGCGCTGCATGTAAAGCTCAATAAAAGCCTGAGAAAGCCACCCAGGGCTCCAAGACTCTCCTTTACCCATCTGCTGGATCAGAAAACCTGCTCAGTGCCCTTCCTGCCCCTACACATGGGTAGTAGCTCTTTGTGTGGAATGCTAAGTCCCCAGGCCCAAGCTGGACACACATCTGATTCTCAAAAATGACATATCTTGATTCTTAAGCCCCAGCTGCAATGCTGGAGGAAACCAACAGTCAAAAGAGAAGACTCCATTGTGGCTGATTTCAGAGAGATTTTTTCAAAGGTAATTTGTACCTGTAAATGATTTCATTCCTCACCTATCAGTAAAAATGTAGAAATGTAACATTTATATTTATGTACAAATTACCTGTGCACATGTACACTCATTACAAATACGCTATTAATAGATTATAAATACTACAAAACATTCATATATAAGTTTTAAAAAGATGTGCTCAAGTAAACATATATAAAACTTCTAACTCTTCTGTCTACAACATCTCATGAATTCTTGGGTGTCCACACTGATTTAGACCACAAGCTTTTTAATCTTATGTACTGACTTTATAACTGAATCCATCTATCGGATATGATTCTGCTGAAACACAAAGTATTTCTTTTTAATAGTTTTTTTTTCCCCTTTAAGATTTATTTATTTATTTATACAAGCACTGGGTACAGTCAGAAGTGCGGGAGGGTGAGAGAATTCACCAGAGCCAGAGCGGGGAGCAGAGCAGGCAGACTGACGAAGTACACTGCTGAGGGGAGTAGCGGGCGGCAGGAGAGGTCTGCACGCCATGTGGGACCCTCGTCTGGTGGCCGGGGATCGAACTGGAGCTGCAGAGGCTGCGGGCAGCTCTGGGGAGGCCCAAAACACAAAGTATTTCACCAACCCACTCAGGTTAGCACCAGATTCAGTGCTAGGACTGTGTGGCATCAGTCAGCCATGTTCCTACATCCTGATGCACTGATACGTGTGTATCTAGGCCCTCTTTCCTATATTCAGGGTAGGGGGACTGAAGCCCAGAGCAGAGGTGTCCAAGGCCTCACCCAACTGGGATGAGAACCCAGGCCCCCGAAGCAGGCCCTGCCTGGGGAGGCCAGGTGCTCAGGCAGCCCCTCCACCAGAAGTGGCCTTGGCTGGGGGGACCCTAGGGGAGATCAGGCCCGGAGCCTCAGGAGACAAGCCCTGTACTTACTGTGGGAGCTGATGTACTCGGGGGCCTTCCCAGGCCCAAGGGGAAGGGCCTCCTCATAGTAGTCCTCAGGAGGAGGCCTGTTGGGGAGAGGTGGAGGCAGGTCCGTGGCCTGCAGAGGGACAAAGGAGGAATGTGAGACCAAGATCACCAGGCTGGTAGAGGAGGGGGGTCAGGTAGAGTAAAAGGAGGGGAGGATCTCCCAGAAGGCAGGTTGAGGCTCTAGAATGTGAAACATTGTTTCTAATGGAGTTGAAGCAAAGCAGAGCTGAGAAACCTGGAGAGTTTATTTGACCCTGAATTTCTTTCACCAACTGTTTAAGCATTGGGTTCCTCAGCAATACCTACATGTTTGAGGGACTGCCACATAAAAGCAGTTGTGCTTTAGACCGAGCACAAGCAGAATGATCAACAGCTATTGTGAACTCTGCAGTGTCTGGAACCTGCATATGAGTGAGGAACAGCAGGACAAGTAAATGTGAGACCTGCCATTTGGGAGGCGCTAAGTGGCACTAAGAACCTGGGGCTCTGGGCCTGGAACCCCAGCTTTACAGTTAAGGTCTGTCACTTGCTACTGCGGGCAATGTCACTGACATGTCACTGACATGTCACTGACATGTCACTCTCTCTGAGCCTCAGTTTCCTTACCTATGAAACCGGACAACAGTCGTGCCAACCTCAGCTGCTGTGAGCGTATAAAGGACACAGTAAGTGATCAATAATTGGTACTGATGATGGTGAAGATGATAGTGACTTATGCAATCAACAGACAATGCTTGATGTGATGATGGGCCCCTTAACTTAATTCCATGGACCCAAGTCTGGGAACCGTGGATCTGGTCCAATCCTTCATTTTGTAGGTGAAAACTTCAGGCTCAGAGGGGGTAAGTAACTTGCCGGTGGCTACCGGTGGCTACAGAGCAGAAAGGAGAAGGGCAGATGTCCCCCAGCTCCCCATCCAGAGCATATGCCATTCCTTGTCTGTATTCCTGCAATCAGAGGCTGGGGTGGGATGTCCTTTGGGCAGAGGGGCCCAGTCAGTTCCCCACTTTATCCCTACTCAGCACAGGCATGGGGAGAGCAACATGGGCCGCTGTAACGCTGTGTCTGCCTTAACTACCACCCGCTAGAGAGAACAAGGGCTTCCCCAGCGGTACGGGGTAAGCTCCCTTGCGATAGGACAGCGGCTGAGGGCATGGAACTGAGACCAAGACTCACATTTCTCAGGCACGGGCTCTTGGCTGGCTCAGGGCTGGCTCCTTTGCTGGGCTCCCCCTCGTCCTCCGGCATGTCGCGAAGGTCACTCAGGTCACAGTCTGTGGAAGGTCAGGGCATTGGGTACAGGGATCTGAGGATGAGCATGGCAGAGCAGGCAGAGAAGGAGGGGACTAGAATTGGGGTCGGGAGGCCTCCACCATCCCCTTCATTAGTGACACTGAGTAGTGACCCCATCCTGTCTTCTCGTCTGTAAACTGCAGGCAACAATCCCTGCCCCATCGAGCGCCCAGAGGATGAAATGAGAGAACAATTGCTGTGGGACCTGGGAAATTCTCAAGGTTATGTGCAGGCACAGTGTCCTTCCGAAGTCTCCCGTGTCCACCACGCCACACTGGTCCATCCTGGCTCCACTTTCTGCAGAGCTGCTGGATTCTCAACCCGCCACCAGGTGGCCACTCGGGGTGAACCGAGTAGCAGGCCAGAGGACACCCCGTGTGTGTTATACCTTCTTTGACCTGTGTTCACCCCTCCCTCTTTCCTCACATCTCTGGGGCGATTATAATTATGCCAGAATGGGCTTTCGGGACTGGCAGGGCCCAGAAAGGCCGAGGGACTTATCCAACGTGACTCTGTTGTGGTGTCAGAGCCGGGGGCAGGTATTTCCCATCCGAACTGGGGGACCTTCCACAGACTGACAGGGTCATGTAATGAGGGGGCAGCTCCCAGCCCAGGCCAGGAGAGGGCCACCTACCAAATTCCTCAAAGAGGGACTCCACAAAACTGGGCCCGGAGTGGAGATCTGCTGTGTTCACATACAGGTAGGAGACTTCTTTGGCTGCAAGGAAGAAGGACACGGGGCAGTGAGGAGGGAGCAGATCTCCCGCCCGCCCAGACTTCTGTCCCACACTGGACACAGCCTCAGTTTGCAAACAGTGTGCACATCCTAAAGTATTTCCCTTTGTTTTTATTTTTGACGTGGTTACTGATGACCTCCTTCTCCAAGTGAAAGGAGCCCCTGGGCCCCTTGGAGAAGGCAGAGAGAGGGCTGTGCTGGGGACAGCAGGCCCAGGGGCTTGGGGACCACAGGCCAGGCAGGACGCTGCCTGTCGCCCTCTTTGAGGGCAGGGTGATGGCTCGCTGTCTGCTGGACATGAGGCGCAGAGTGACTTCCTACCACGTCATTCAGACCGTCCAGCCCCGGGGACTCAGGGACAGCTTGCCGGGTTCACATATGCCACCTCGGGGGCTGGCCTGGGGTGTAGTGGCCAGGGCAGAGAGGAGGCCTTGCTGCTGAGCAGACAGCGAGAAAGAAGCCATGGGAGTGACAGCGGGGCACGGGTGTAGCGTGTGCGCATTAGCGTGCTGCAGGGGACAGCGTGAGATGTGAGCTGTCGTGGCATGTGTGTTATATGTGAAGTGCGTGTGAGGATGCACTGTGTGGGAGGGGCAGTATGCACACTAGTGTATGTTGCATGCTGTGCATTTGTTATATAGGTGAGGAGGGTGTTGTGTGTTGTGTCTGTATGTGCATGCATGTGCTCTGTTTCTGGAGTGGGCTGAGGATGGAGGAGAACATAGAAGGCCTGAGGCAGATGAGGACACTGCTCAGACCAGAGAAGTGTTGAGGGCCAGCTACAAGGCTTATCCTTTCGCCAATGGGCCCTGGGGCAAGGAAGGCTCTTGAGGAGCTGACCTGGGAGGGGCTGCAGGTTCTGCAGGATGGAGGCCACGGCCATCTTCTTCTGCAGGGCGGTGTCACTGAGGTACTCATGGTCCAGGAGGCTGAGCAGCCCGGTGATCTCGGGAAGCAGCTCCTCCAGCACTGAGGAGGAAGGGCCGGGGGCATGTGAAGTTCTGAGGCCTGAGTGCCGGCCCTGCGCCACCCTCTGCAGTGAGGGAAGTGAGGCCACAGGCCCGGGCAGACGAAAGAGTCGACCTCAGAGGCCCTCACAGCTGTCCCCGGGCTGGCTGCCCAGCCTCCCCTGGGAGAGCCATGTTCAGTTAACCATGATGTTTCTCTGGGCCTCCTGCTCTACCTTAGGTCTCATTTGGCCTGAGGACTCACCCTCTTGGGCTCAGCTGGCAGCTCTGGGCCCAGGTAGCCCCCGAGCAGGGGCATCTAGGCCTTCCTTTGGCCCAGCCTTTCCTCTGCTTTGCAGGCCCAGGGGTCCGTCCTCATTGAGGTCCCTGGCTCAGTATAGGTTCCAAGCTGCAGCCCGGCTGTCAGGACACAGGCAGGAAGGAAGCCTTCCTGTCCCATCTGATCATATATTTCAATCTCTGGAAACTTCTGTTTCCGGTGCCTTGGTGGAAGCCAAACTAAACATTAACCCTTCCCATCCCAGACCCTAAAATATGGTCACCATTCTTTATTTCCATGCCACACCAGTATTTCTCAAACTTGAATATATTCAGGTATCACCTGGGGACGTTGACACAAGGCAGATTCTGACTCAAGGGGCCTGTGGTGGGACCTGAAAGTCTGCATTTCTGAGAAGCTCCCAGATGTTCTGCAGGCCAAGACCACAGGGAGTTGCAAAGTCCAAAGGAGAATTCTTTAAAGCCTGGAGCATGCCAAGGCCATGATGTCACTAATGTCTCTCTGTCCCCAATAGGGAGTAGGGGCTTGGTTTTCCTTGGACCTAAAGACCAACTTCATTACAGTACTAGTATTGTCCAACTTTGCAACTTGCCAACAACTTGTGCATAATCATAAAAATTAAACTTGGGGAACAATTATTTTGAACTGTGCTAAGCCTTTCATACTTATAGTCTCATTTAAATCTCACATCAAGCCTTTCACTAGTTCTATTATATGGAGGATGACACTAAGGCTCAGAGAGGTTAAGTAACTTCTTCAGGCTCACACAGCCAGCAGACCATGGTACTATAACACCTGGCAGTATTTTATACAATCCTACTAAGTTTTGAGCTAGGTCCCATGATCACCCCTGCTTCTTAATTAAAGACACTAAGGCTCAGTGATAAATAAGTTGTTTTCAGTTACATGGAGACATGCAGAAGAGCCAGGACCCCCACCCCGGGTCCTCCTGTGGACGTGGTGAGCCCCTGACTTGTAGTTACAAGGTCTGGAGGGATGAGGGGCTACAATATGCTGACGGGAACCAGCCATAGAGTCAGACTGTCTGGCTTCAAGTTCAGGCACAGTCACTCATTAGTGATGGCGCCTTTGGCAAGTTACTTAATGTATGACTTGGTTTCCTCCTTAGCAAAGTGGAGAGGGGGGAGTCTGGAGCACCAGCCTCATGGATTTTCTGTGAGGATTAACTCTACCAGGTGTGAAAAGCGCCTTGCCCTGTCCATAGTAAATGCTCACCCCAAGTGGGCCACTGCTTCCTCTTACAGAATCTGCCTCTCTGACCTGTGGGGTGTGGGTCCACGTGCCTCTGTGTCTGTCTTCCTCAGCAGGCTGTGAGGCTCTAGAAAGTATAGCCAGGGCTGTGAACAGCAGCTTCCTCAGCATCTGGCCTGGAGCCTGCTCAGTGTGGGCACTCTGTGTGTGTTTGATGAGAGAAGGGATGACCAGAAGACCACACCAGGGCTTTATTTTTTTTTTTTTAAAGAAATCTTAACACAGAGAGTGGCACTTCTTAGAAAAACGTGATGTTGCAGTCTCTCTGTGGCATTCCCACTTTTACTCAAATTTGTTGAGTAAAATAAAGGCTGAAACTGGCCAGCTCCCCCTCATGAGCTCTGCTCACCACTGGACACTGTCCACATGTGTCCCATCGAATGTCCACGCCCCTCTGTGGGGAGGCACTAAAGAGGCGGCCACTCGTATTCCCAAGCCAAGATGAGACAGTGCCGAGGCCAGCCGAGGCATGGCTGTACGGCTCCAAAGAAGTGGCGTGGGGCTGATTCCAAGTTTGCATGATTTGCACAATTACAGGGGGCGCTGCTCCTCTTGGAGACCAAGTGCAATGTGCCTGGCGGGCCCACTGTTTACAAAGCTGGAGCCCGCCCTCGCCATGCCATGCCAGTGAGGGTTCTTTGAAGCAGAAAATTATTTAAGATCTTTTAACTCCAATGTCAGCGGTGGTGAAGGCAACCTTTTCAAATGGAATCACAAATCTTTCTGGCACCCTTAACAGGCACACTAAGAGTCAATTAATTCTAAAATCTTTGCTAAGCACTAATAATGTGCCAGGCTGGCCAGTGGGGAATTAGAAAATAAACAAGTAGAATTGAATACTAGTGCAAATTAGAAAAGATTGAGGATACAGTGGGCATTCTCTCTCTCTCCTCCTCAGCGCCACCCCCATAACTACGGATGAGGAGGCCAAGGTAAATGCATGTGGCCGGGAAGTCACCGCGGGACACCATGGGAGCCTGTGTCTGTCTCTCTCGCTGTCTCTCTGCTGTGAGGTTGCACCCATTTCTTCTTGCCTCTCTCATTCCTGTTTCTAAAAGCTCTCCTGCTTCTAATTTAAGGTTTCTTACAATTTCTGCTAAAGTAAGACAATTTGCGGGAGCTCTCTGCATTTCAATCATGAGCTTTAGCACCCAAGTTCTATAAAATCTTTTCTTCCACTTTTTTCCTGCTTCTTGATGGGATTCTTAAAGTGGAATCTTGACTACTATGCTTTTTATGTGGAACTGAGGTGTGATCACACAAGTCCAAATAGAGCAAAGAAAGCAGGGACTGAGTGAGGAGGAAGCAGCAGGTGGGGGGTGGGGCTGCCAGTGCTGCTGGCTTTCTGCAGCCTGGAGGGAATCAGGGGCAGTAGGTAGCAGAGGGACCCTCACGTGGGTCCCAGGGCGGTGGGCAGGAGTGTGTGAGCAAAAGCTCAGTTTGCAGGCAGGGTTGGCAAGAACCCTTCTGGAGCTGAATGGGTGCTAGGCAGTTAGCTTGAGTCACCGCAGTCCCCCTAAGCCCCACAAGAGGTACACAGTGTTACTATCTTTGCCCTACAAAGGGGGCAGGGGACAGAGGCTCAGAGAAATAAGGGCACCCAGCCAGTAAGCAGTAAGGCCAGTTCTTGAGCCTAAGTGTGACTTCAAAGTTTGCACCCCTGTGCCTGCTTCCTCAATTGGACTTGGGCTCCAGGCAGGGGAGGTCAGGATCAGGAGAAGGCAGGCAGCCCCTCAAAGCCCTCCTGCTGAGGAGCCCAGGTCAAGACCTCTTTGATACTCCTGACCTGGGTGGGTGGCCCCCCACCCCCATTGTAACTGCTGGAATTCCTGCTCCCTGGGCTCTCTCCACCCGACCCCTTGAACTTGAGTCCTAACTGTGAAGATCTCACAGAAGGAAAACAAGTGACGCTAGCATATACCTGACTTATCAGCGGGATCTCATCCCAGGGAGAACCTTCTGTAATGTGGTTACAGGAAACATTCACCAGCACCAGGCTCTTCAAGGACAATTCAGAACTCGCCCAAGAGAGAGTTTTCAGGTACAGCAAGTGCAGAAGAGACTTCAGGGTAGCTTTGCCACACACGCCAGATACTCCCAACCACAGTGATCTACACTGTCAAATAATTTAATTTGGAGAGAAAGTCTGCATATGTAAGGCACAGGTAAATGGTTCAGTCAGGACTCACAGCGCTAAGAGCAGCCTCAAATTTTAGGAAGAGTAAGACTCTCCCAGGAGGTTGTCAGAAATGTAGATCCGGCCCTCGCCCTCGTAGGCAGAGAGTCTGATCCAGCAAGCCCTGCATGGGACCTTGGAATCTGCATTTTAACAAGGACTCCAGGTGAGTCTGTTGCAGGTTGGTCCAGGCTCAACCTTTGAAAAATATTCCCCTAGGAAACATACACCGAGCATGTCTGTGAACACAGGAATGTGGAAGACCTCCCTCATTCCTAACAACATTATTACTGGACAGTCGCTTCTGAAATAACTGAGTCAAGGCAGGAGGAAGGGCCTCACAGAAGGTGCCACGGTGCATGGAGTCTTGCTTACAGGAGCCCTTGACAGGATCCTGGGGTCAGACCAGCTAACTAAAATCCTCATACCCGCCATCCCTTACAAATTGTGCAAAGATGAGCACGTCAGCGAATGCAGAGTCCTGGTTTTCCCAGCTGTAAAGTGTGAATAATGGGTGTCCAACACCTTCTAGAACAGCTAGGTCAGGCCATGCCCACGGGGCCCTCGGTGTGGAGCCAGTGCTCACACAGTGCGGTCCTGCATCCTTGCTGTGCCACGTACCAGCACACCCCAGAACACACAGATTCCAAGGATGGATCAGACAGCACTCAGCGGTGGAGCTGCTGTAGCTGTGGTACAAGCTCTGTGCAGCAGGGGACAGGGACTGTGTCTCATTCATCAGTAGATGCCAAAGGAGCCTTTATTCAATGACACACTATTTTGAGTACCTCCTCTAACCATCTCATTTTAAAGATGTGGTTCAATCAAAAACACTAAGTAGTGTTAAATGCCAACGTTCACGAAAAGTCTGACGGGTCACTGAAGAGTGGCTGGAAACACAGCACCACATGGGTATTTCCAGCTGTTTCCATCTGTGGGCCTCCCAGGACACTTCTTAACTCTCCTAAGTTTCCAGCTCCTCGTGGTTGTGGTGAGGATGAATGGGCAGAGCTTATAGCGCTCAGCAACCTCGAAAGGTGTTCTGTTCCTGCAGGGACATGTGACTTCTGGCAGTTTCAGTGCAGGGAGTGCTGGGAGCCCAGGCAGAGTGCCTCAGAAAATGCCTAAGTGGCATGTTGATGCAGGGACAGAAGATCCAAGAATGAGGTTTTGCCTAATTACCTATCTCCCTAAAACCAGGGATGTCTGGGGAGGTGGGAGTGGTCTTAGTGTTTCATTGCACCAGGCCAGGGCTTGCAAAGGCTGTTTTTGATGCATATGTAGATTAAACCCTGCAAAATTCCCTTTAAATTAAAAGCTCTTTGTTTGGTTTTTCTCTTCTAAATGTATTGCACCCTTTCTAGAGATTATATATCCTCACTGGAATAACCCAGATGACAGGTTCTATCATTCTAATGTGTGGACCTCCTTGTGTATATAATTAAACTTGGTCTTTTCTCTTGCTAATCTCTCTTGTGTCAATTTAATTAATTTCCAGTTTATGGACCAAGAAGGAGAGAGGAAAATGAGCTTCCTCCCCAATGGTAGGCGGGCACAGGGAGTAGCTGAGGGCAAGAGGATTCGGGCCACACTGCATGTGTGACCAGCTCATGGTTCTGGACCCTGGACTCAGAGTGCTTAGGGCAATAAGAGGCCCCAGAGCACTTCCCTCCAGGTGCTCCATCTCAAGGACCCCCCTTCAGGCCAGATGAAGGAACAGCATCTTCCAGCATCTTTGGCAGTAAGGCAGCTGAGGAATCCTGCCCCTTTCCTAATCCAGAAAGATATCTCTCACAGTTCTGCCCCCCACCCCCATCTTTGCCCATCCATGTCTCCTCTGCTTTCTGAGGACAGACTGGGGCACTGGGAGTGATTTTATGTCTGAAGTATATTTAGAACCACCAATAATTTAATTGATTTGTTTGGTTTAGTTGAGCCTAAGGGAGGTGCAGTGAATTCCAATGGGGGAAGAAAAAAAAAAACAACCACCAAGAAAAGGTCTAATTATTGTTTGTAAGTCTTCAATCTTTCCCTAAGTGGGACAGACAGGCTCAGAAACCCAAGTTGGGCAATAATTGTTCTCTGATGCAAAAAAGGTAGCCAAATAAAATTAGAAACCTACTAAAAACTGTATCTAAGATTAGACCACTAAGTGCTTATTGTTTCTGGTCAATACCCAACCAAGATCAATTTTCTCTCTGCTCCTCTACCCTCCCCATCTCATTGGAATCCAAATGAGATGGTACATAGCAGGAATTAAGTCACAGGCAAAATACACTATCATTTGCTCCTAGGACTACATCCTTGGTCTGAACCCCTGATGGCCTGAGTGAAACCTTCAAACAAAAGGCATTTATCACAGCCAGTATAGGTTTGAGTGCTGGGAGAGCAGAATTATTTAGAGATCTCAAAGGCACTCAGTATAATTTCCATAACAAAAGAGAAGTGAATAATTAAACTCCAGCAAATCACAGGAATAATAACCCCTGGCTTGGCTCCTATCAGGTCACCCCCAAACCCAGTGGATGCTCTGATTTGTGATTTCATCGCTGGGCACATTTTAGACTCTGGAATTAACTAAAACAATGCTTGAAAGCAGCTTTCAAGTGACAATTTCATTAAACGCAAAGTATTAGGAGGAAGTGCAATTTCTCTTTCCCTACCTCACTACTTGACAAGCCTCTTTGGGACAAAGATAACTCATCCTTATCGTTTTTTTCTAAGTCAGAGAAAATGCAACCAACATGATATTTAAAAAAGCAAGAGTTGTCAAAATGTGGTTTTATGAAGGGCCTACAATTTTTCTTTTGGTTTACCTAAAATAACCCAATTTCCATCTCATAGAGTTTCCTGTCCAGAGAAAGAACAAATGCATTACTTACTTAGAGATTATTTTCAATATATTGTGCTTTAATGAACTCACAGTTGAGGGCCTCCCCGATGGCGCAGCGGTTGAGTGCTGGGCTGCGAGGCTGCCCACAGCCTCTGCAGCACCGGTTCGATCCCCGGCTGCCGGTGAGGGTCCCACATGGCACGCAGATCTCTCCTGCCGCACCCGCTGCTCCCCTCAGCAGTGTACTTCATCAGTCTGCCTGTTCTGCTTCCCACTCTGGCTCTGGTGAATTCTCTCACCCTTCCGTGCTTATGACTGTACCCAGTGCTTGTATAAATAAATAAATAAATCTTAAAAAAAAAATAAACTCACAGTTGAATGAGGTATGACACCTTGCAGTCACATGTCACTTAATGTTTGGGTCAATGGCAGATGTTGGTGGCCCTAATAGATTGCACCAAACCGCCCAGGTGTGTGGTAGGTTGACCATCTCCATTTGTGTAAATACACTCTACGATGTTTGCATCATGAGGAAATCACCTGAGGACTCACTTCTCATAACTTATCCTCATCGTGAAGGTATAAAATGGGGACATTTTATACTGTGGCAGGAAAGCAGTACACTTAGCAAGTGTGGCCTCAGTGTTTGGGTGGGGGTCATCTCAGTGTTTGGGTGGGGGTAGGGAAAGGAAGAGGAAGCTTCTCTGTGTGCCTTTACCTCCAGGATGACTTCATGCTTGGTCCAGTCCTCTGACTCTTAACCTAGGTCCTTTGCATATGCTGTTCCCTCCACGGATCAGAACTCCCTTCCACTGCCCCCTCCAGCTCTCAACTCACTCTTGACTATCTCAGGGAAATGGTCCTAGTCAAGCCCACATCCACTATGCTCCTCTGTGCTGTGACAGCATCCCTCTCCCTGTGGCCCTTGTGACAGTGAAATGTGATATGTATTACTTCTTTCATTAAGTCAGTGTCCCCCAGTGCAGCCTGAGCTCCCTGAGGGCAGGAAGAGTGCCAGCTCTTGAATGCCTGACACAGTGGAGTGCTTAAGTATTTATGGAATGAATGAATTTCTGGAACACAGTTTTCTTAAACATTAATAAAGTCTAACAACCAGCTATGTGTCCTCATAGTGGCTCAGCATACATGCTTGGGGTAATAAAAGCTAAGCTTTTTTGGCTAAGTTCCCTAAGCCCTATTTAGTTGAACTTCTCTCATCTGAAAATGGCTGCAAACTGATGCATCCTTTATAGTTGGTGAATTTTAATCCTAACATATCATTGGGAAATAATGATGAGTAGCATATATTGAGCAACCCACATTACTTGAGTTCATCTTCTGCTCCCCATTTCCTAGCTGTGCTCCTTTGGGACACATACATGACCGCCCCATACCTCATGCACTTGTCAGTGACCCACAAGAATATCTACTTCATCAGCAGGAATAGGCCTAATACATGAGAATGTGCTAGGAGGACCTGTAAGTGCTCAATAAATGTTAGCTATTTACATTGCTCTTCCATTACTGTCATATGTCATTCCCTGACTTAAGAGAGTTTACATGTGGTATTTATATTATCTACTCCTTACACAGTGGGTTGGCCCCACTCTACAGTGTAAGGATTGAGGATTACGGAATGGGAAGAACACAGGGAGCTACCCAGTGATGCCTCCCCACTGCTCCTTCAGGAGGCTGCTCTGTCTGTGGGTTAATGCTACGGCCACAGCAACACACTAGCAACGTACCAGCAACCAGTCAATAGAAGCAACTTTACTTGGTGGGTGTAGAAATCTCTTTACCCTGCTACTTGTGTCTTGAAGTTGCTGCAAATCTACCCATTGGGAACCTTGGGGACATCTTCCTTCCTTCCTTTGAATTTATAAGCACTTCTCTCTGAGTCCAAATGAAGGCCAAACACTGGGCAGAATGTGGGATGGGGCAACACTGGGGGGACAAGCATTGTTGGTTGCTAAAACAAACTCTTCCTGTTGTCCCAGATTGTAGAGGGAAGACCGAGGTTCATGCTGGCTGGAAAAGGATGGACAAGAAGCAGCAAAGAAACCCCAGCAGCAAAGTCAAGTCTTCGTGCTGACTGCTTCCCAGCAGTTAAATATAGCCCCATGCGAGGGAGGGCAGGGCTCACCAGGTCACCTTGGAAGGCTTTTGTGTGTGTTAATTGCAGTTAGCACAGGAAATTGAACATCCTTCAAGCTGAAGAGAATAGCAAAGTCTGAGTCCAAGGGACAGCAGAAACACAGAATCTTGAGGAAGGGGATAAAGAAGGGTCGACGATGGGGGGAGGGGGAATTGGGATTTTCAGGTTTGGCTCTAACTCTTTCCGCTTACTAGAGTGGAATTCGGGGTAGTCATTAAACTCTATTGAGCATCACTTTCCTCTCATGTAAGAAGGCGTTCAAATACTCACGAGGAGGTTTACAGGGGCAGTGGAGGTGGCTGGGGAGACTTAGGGAGCAGCAGGGTCACTATCAGGAATGGCGACTTCTCTGATCCACTCTTACTACAGGGAGAAGGGGGGCAAGAGTTCAAGGGAGGGCATGGGTCAGAGCAGAAGCAGGTGGCGGGTTGTTGCTGGGTGGTGGACAGGGTTAGGTTAGGGCAGGCTCAGGGAAGCCCTGCGTCCTAAATTACCTTTCTAGCAGCAGCTCTGCCCAGGAGAGCCCTTTCTCTGGGCACCTGGTTTCTCAGCCCTGGGCTGCCAGCAGAGCAATAGCAATACGCCACTTGTAGACCAGGCAGGCTCTCTGCCTCACATGAGGGGGTGGGGCAAGCCACGGACTTCCGAGGAAATGACTTCTGGCTATGGGACTGGGCTCTCCCAGAATTGTTTCTTTGTCTGCAGATTCCTCCTTGTTTAGCTCACAAAGGAAATGGTTCCAGGAGGAAGTGGAAAACTGTGACACACAGATTCCCCTCCTCCTCCCAAGATGGCAGCTGTTTCCTTTCTGGTCACCTGCACCATCTCCTTCACCAAAGGCTTGGGGAAACACAAGTGGTGCTGGGAGTGGTCTGGGACATCAATGATAAAAGCAGGTAGTGTTTTTGAGTTCTTAAGTGATGTTCCAGATGTGGTGCTAGGCATTTTGCATGGATTACTCACTTAATCCTTCTAATGACCCCGTGAGGTAGGTACTGTTTTCACCCTTTGTCTTACATATGAACCACTTGAGGCTCAGGACAGGCATAGTCATTGGTCTTAAGGTACACCACTAGGAGCCCATGATTTAAGCCTGACCCAATTCTCACACCTGCAGCATGGAAAGTGGAAGGGTCCCTACTGCCAAAGCTTGCTGGAACCAGTAGTGAGCCCCCCGTGACCATTCCTCTCTGGGGTCCACTCACAGGAGGGGGGTCTGGCATGAGCCCTAGATGGAACTGAGATTTTTGCTTCTGTGAAGCTTGATTTTTAGCTCAACAGGCTGGGGCATATTGGGCTCTTAGCAGAAAGATAATGCCGCTGATGATAATAAAAATATCCAAGAATGACAGTGACCATTTATCAATTGTTTCCTGAAGGCTAGGTACTATGCCTAATAATTTTATTTCTTTTTATACATAGGACCTGAGGGAGGTAACAATTGAGTTAATCTTAGTTGCTGCCTCATGAGACTCTCTCATCTTTGGTCTATGCATACTCCATTTGGATTTAGTTATTTATCTACATAGTCAGTTATTTTTGCTAATGTGACAAGCTCAAATAAATCTACCACTCACAGCAGAAGCCAGGATTGGGCAGCACCTTACATCTAACTGGGTGTGATGTCCATACAATGCTCCTTTCAAGTTAGACAAGGGCAGGATGCTTGATTGCCCTGGGGCAAGAGATGTAAATACTGAGGTATGATCTGGGAATGCCTGGAGGGCGCTTGACTGCTGTGCTCTGCACCTCAGGGACTGATCAATGGAATGCCTTGTTAATAAGATTGGAGCCATGGGTGGGGGTCAGAAGTATATCAGCAGACTCACCCTCCCTAAAGCCCGAAATCCAGTATTCAGTTTGACCCACCCTCAATAAAAAGGCCAGGATCTTGCTCTTGAGCAGCATCCTGCATCCTACAGTCTGCTCCTAGACTCCTGTTTCTTTTCTTTATCACGTTATCTAACTATGTGATTAACACGTCAAGTATTTATATCTCTTGCTGCTCCCCATTTTAACTGCCGACTTCTCTCCTCAGGTGTAGTGTCACTGCAGCTAGAGGAGGCCATGAAAATAATCTGAAAAATTGTTTTTAATTTTATTGGAAGTGTATAATGCTATAGGTTATCTTTTGTGAGCTTTATTTTAAAATTGCACTTCCAGGAATTATCCATATTGTTATCTGTCACTGTATTCACTGATTGTATTCTATGATATTCCATTGTGGGACTATTTTCTGTGCCCAATACTCTGTGTCTATTACCTCATTTAATCTCCACAGCAAGCCTAAGTAGGAGCTCATTTTGTTCCCATTTTACAGTCAAGAATCAGGCCCAGAGAGGATGTGAGTCTTGCTGTTAATTTCAAATCTTTCTGGCCGCCCATGGTACACCGTGTTTTGGATGGAGAAGAGAAAACCAGGAACAAGAGTCAGACACCCGAGGCTCAGTCCCAGCTCCGCATGTACTGACTGTGTGACCTTGGGCAAGTGGTTTCATGTCTCTGAGCCTCATTTTCCTCAACATTAAAGTGGGGAGCTAAGGACCTACCTTCTTCTTATCTCCAGTCCAAAGTCTGTGAAAAGTGAGAGCACTCTAAACTGATGTTTTGTAAATTGGTAAATTTGATGAACAGAATACATGCCACCAGCTCTCCTTCCCCACAATCAAATATCAGAAACTGCCTCGGATTCAGGGATGAGAGTGAACAGCATCCTTATTCAGAAGGGGAAAGGATTAGGTCGACAGCCAGCCTCTAGAAACCTCCATGTACTGAAGGGACCAGAAAATGATCAGTACAAACCTCAGGCTGCACATAAACATGTATTTATTTTATTTCTAGTCAATGGAAGTTCTAAAAATCACTTGAAACTATTTTTTACCTATTTTCAGTATCTTAGATCCCACACCAGTGTTTCCTTTTCAAAGCTTTTCCCTCTGCAATTGCTACCCACTACTAGCTGTCTGACCATGGGCAAGTTACTTAACTTCTTTGTGTCTGTAGAATGGAGCAAATAATACATATTCCTTAGAGTTGTCTTGAGGATCCAGTTGATATTACATGGAGTTCTCAGAGCAGTTCCTGATGCCAAGTTGACTTACTGCTATTGGAAATCTCTCCCACTCCCCAGACAGTGCCCACTCATCCTGTATAGTTGGTTTAGATGCCACTTCCTCCAGGAAGCCAGTCCCGCCTTCCTGGAAAGGTGAAGTCACCCTGTTATATCCTCCAGAGTAGAGGACTTGTTCAATGTGCTTTTCACTAAACTGTGATGCCATGAGGCCACATGATTCCTGATTTATAACCTGCTCAGGGCCTGCCACAGTAAGGTGTACTGGGGAGGAATTAACTAACTACCTGGAAACCTGAGGAAGGCCCACAGACTAGGGAGGAGCTGTCATCCTGCCTGTGACAACTGTTTCCAGAAGGACTCGTGGGGGTTGAGGAGAGGGAGGGTGAAGAGGCCTGTATTCCTGGGATGCTGGGGGCTCTAGAGGGCACAGCTGGACCAGTGGTGACAGCTCCAAGACTACAATATTCAATTCACTGTGTGGAAGAACTTTCCAGAAATCCAGAAGATGTCTGAAAGATGTAAGGAGAGAGTAAGAAGAGAGGCAGGTGTCTCTTCCAAGGCAGGTTGGACTTGGTGGGATGGCTCCTTGGCAGGAAGGTGGGGGTGACAGTACAGTGGGGAGTCATCAGTGGGCACCTGGAGCGAGGACCACTCAGCATAAAGCCTGGGATTTGCCCTCCATGGCCTGGAGGCCCCAGGCAGGTGCTGTGACCTGTTTTCTCATCTGTGAAACAGATCATGAGAGCACTCACCCAGGAGACTGTGAGCAGAAAGGAAGATAATATACACAGAGCATGAAGAATAATGCCTGGCACATACGAATCCTCTGTAGAGGTTGGCTAAGACCTCTCGGTTGTTGCTATTGTTAGCGGTCACAGGGGAGTCAAACATTCCCCAGGAATTAGACTATTTCCAGGTGGGAGGCTCAAAGTTAGGCTCAGAATGGTGACCTTGACTGATGCCCAGGTAGGAAGTCTCTACTCTCCCTCTCTTTCCCTCCCCCTCTCCTACAAAATCCTCCCAATGCTCACCCTGCACTTAGTTCTGGGTCAGGCACCCAGGAATCCAGCCCACAGGAAGCTCAGTCTGGAGAGCAGGTTGTGGGAAACCCCTGGCTGCTTCCTGTCTCCAGGGCTGGTCATGGGGATCAAGAAAATGATGGTTGGGGCCTTGCTGGTAGTGCAAAAGATTAAGGTGCAGCACTATGAAACTATCCGCAGCCACTGCAGCACGAGTTTGATCCCCAGCCAGGGAGCTACCCACATGGTGTAGCAGACCTCTCCTGTCTTGCCCGCTGCTCCCCTCAGCAGTGTATTTCAGTAGAACTGCCTGTTCTGCTCCCCACTCTGTCTCTGGTGAATCCTCTCACCCCCCACATCTCTGGCCTGCACTCCAGCTCTTGTATGCATAAATAAATAAATCTTAAAAAAAAAATAAAATGATGGTCAAGGGTTGAAGGAATACAAGCCTGGAGTCTTGCAGACTCCCAGACCAATGTGTCCTCTGCTCATCCACGAATTCAACAATTTTATACAATGAAATGTGCTTGCAAATGGACGGAGTTTGCAGTGTTATGTCTCCCTGTTCTTAAACATGAAGACGAGTGCATCTTACAGTCCTGGCACCCACCTGCAGCTCCCAGCTGGTCACTTGCTCCCAAGCTCTCCCTTCAAATCCCATCTGACCCTGCTGGCTTTCCTAAGGTCCCCAGATGGCATCGCTTAGCATAATCCCCTCCTGCTCACCACTTGGTAAAGCTCCCCAGGGCCCAGATACCAGCTTCCTTTGTGACATGGATGGTGAAACATGCTCCATTCATTGCCCAAGTTTCTTCCCAGTTCCTCTGGAATTCCATCCCTTCCCGGGGCAGGTAGGTGAGAATCTGGAGTCCTCTCAAATTCACTAAGAAAGGCCATCACTTACAAGCCAGTATTTTAAGCATTGACTTTTTAAAAACCGAGTGCTTCCCAGTGCTGAGTGGTCTTGCACAAATCCAGTGACCCCTTGGAAGTGGCAGGAGCTCATCGTCTCTGCTTCTAGTCGAAAACTCAGGGGATTCGGTGGAAGGGGCAGAACTGGAATTCAAACCAGACTATCTGACACCGTCGGCAGCGCTTGTGCCTTCATATCATGCTGCCTCTATTATTAGCTACAAATCACAAGCTACAACGGCCTTTGGGCTGCACACTCACCCGGTTAGGAAGCACAGGACAAGATCCTTCTCTTGAGCGGGGTGTGGAGGTGCCACTTAACGCTTCCTGATCCCAAAGCTGTTGCAGGCCCCCTGCTTCTCCCTGAGTGTACTCTACTCTGTGCCTTCCTTCCGTACCCATTTTCTCCACCCCTAATGCTGTCCCCCCAGTGTTTCTGAGCTGCTGGCTCTAGCAGTGTCCCCAGAGCCCTCTGGTCCTTGGTGACACTGACCAGATATTACCTAATGTCACTGGCATTGGTGACCAAGTTTCACTGTCTCAGCCTCACTAGAAGATTTGGGGTGCAGGGACCCTGAGCTTCCCCTCTGTTGTTCTCCAGAGCTGCACCCTGTTGCTGGCGGGAGGTGAGGAAACACAGTCTCTCCAGCTTCCCAGCATACTCCTGGTTCACTTTTCTTCTTGGTTCAAGTGCAGCTAAAAAAATCCCTATTGGTTTCATATCAGCTGGATCTGTGCTCAGCAAACCCTCCAACAAGAATGGGCAGGAAGAATAAATATTGATTCTAGAAATGAATAAATCTGATTCATCTTCAAAAGAAAGCTTTGGTATAAATTATCATAATTTCCCCATTCTAAGATGCTCTATTTAAAGATGTTTTATCTACTAAATAACAGCTTTTTGAAAAAATGGAGAAAAGGAAAGACATTAGTATATCAGCTATTAGGTAAGTTTTGATATTTAAAAAATGTCTCAGCATCAATGAAAAAAAATTTTTAAAAATATGCTCCAATTCAGTTTTTGTTTTCTTCTTTGGAAGCTCAGAAAAGAGACTTCCCATCATAAAGTATGGGTAGGTGTCAATAATGTGTCCTGGCCAAGTCTTGGCTGGAAACCCCTGTGAGCGGCTGGGGTAGCCAGGGCACATCAGGGACATCCACACATTGACAGATCCCTGAGACCCCCAAAGCCAATGGACAGGCTTTCTGTCCAGCGGAGCTAAGCCCTGAACCCTGCCCACTCTCTGGCCCGAATTAGTGCTTTCATGGAAGCCAACTGGAAGCCCGTCGTATGGCCTCGGGCACACGAGGCCTGATCCTGAACCTGATCCTCAGTTTCCCCAGTTGTAAAATGAGGGGCTTAGGGTTTAGATAGGTGGTTTTCAAATGCTCTTCTGATGGAGCCGGTGGGGTCTGCATGGTTTCCGTAGGGGCTGCCTTGGAGCAGGAGGGCTGGAGTGTGCTGTACTCGGTGTTCTCAACCCCACTTCACCCATAACAGCGATTGCTTAAGATTTGTTTGTAAAAGGATTCTGGGACTGAAAGTGGTTTGAAAAAACACTGATAAATGGCATTCTGGGGTCCTTTCAACACCGCTCTTGAATAAATATTCTCGGTTATTCCCTACGGGCAGCGCTTCATTCCTCCGTCTGGACACACCCTGAGAATCCTCTCTCCCAAACTCTACCATCTCTTGCAGGGGCTGGCAAACTTCTGGAAAGGAGCAGCGAGTACACACATCAGGCTTTGCATGTCAGTCGGCCTCTGTCGCAACTATCCTGTAACGAGGACGCAGCCACAGACAATGGGTACAAAGGAGGTGGCTGTGGGCCAATAAGACGTTATTTACACCATCTCATTTATAAAAACAGGTGGTGAGCCAGATTTGGCCCAGGGCCGAGGGGTGCTGATCCTTGCACTGTCTTACTTCACCTGGCAGGTGGAGAAACTGCCCTGCCCAAGGAGGGGGTTTAAGGAACAGGGCGTGGCTGGCTCCTGGCTCCAGGACAGCAAGCGTGCTCCCATCCCCCCACAGCTGCTTGCTCAGTCATAACTCTTAGCTCAGTTTGAACTACAGGTATCTGGGGCTCCACATTCTAGGGAGCGGTGCCCAGAAAAGACACATGCCCCTTTCTCTCTGTCAGGAGATCAGTTTTCCTCTAGGTTCTTAGAGGGCTATAAAAAGCCCTGGAGCTTGCCCCGCCATGGGACCTGCTGTCGGTAAATCCTCTAGAGCTGGAATGACTGCAATGTGGTGCCACATTCTGCCCCAGATGAGCCTGACAGCTGGACCAGGAGACTCACGCCTGCCTGGCCAGCTCTGCACCTCCACCCCCACGGGGCATGGCTGGGATTCCCCGCATGGAATTTTAGATGGAGGACAAACCTTCTGAACCCTCCCAGGCAGCCTCTTTGTTAAACCCAGGGGATGAATTCTGAAGATCAGAACTGGTAAGGGCCACCGCAGGGGAGTGTGAAGGGTAAGAAATAAAATCTGCCAGCTGCCTGGTCATACCATTCCCCTGGAACTGCTCGAATTCCCATTCCCTCCCCGACTTCTCAGCACCCTCCTTGCATCCCTGTAGCTATCTAGCCAGTTCTTCAGACAAATGACTTGGGGACGATCCTCCAACATTCAGTAAAGAACTGAGGTTTGGAGGTGGGCAGAGCTGTGTTAAATATCTTAATCGAACTTTCTAAGCCTCAGTTTCTTTATCTGTAAAATGGGGATAATTAAAGAAGCATATATAGAGATATATCTACACCCACACAAAAAACAAGCTCTCAATTATGCGCTGAAAAAAAAATAAATAAAAGTAAAATGCAAGAGAGGCAAGTCATGATAAACCTTTGCCACTTAATTTCCTTGGTGAGTGAGATGGTGGTGCTCAAGGAAAAGAAACATTTATCAAACACTTCGAATAGTCTGTGCATCACATGCTGACCTGAATCATGAAGAGTCCTTTACAGGGACTGTACATATTAGCCTGCACAGAGCACGACTTGCCACAAACTACAAAACTTTTAATCCAAAATCACACTTACATATTTGTCATTCATATACATGTCCAATCTGCAATTTTAGAATATAAAAGCTACGCACTATAAGACACTCTGAACTTATAGCTCTAGGCAACATTTTTGGATGGCATTTCTCCGCCAGTAAAATGAATGGCATATTTTGCACACGTGAGGGTTAAACTCCATCGGCTTCATGACCATTGAGAGTCAAGCTGCCTGTTGCATGGAGGCTCGGCTGGTTACTAGGATTAAACATCTGTTATGTGTAAGACACTGGAGTTGAGATGAAAGGCCAGTCTCAGACCACAAGACTTGTAAATACCTAGAGGAGGCATTTAAATTAGTGCAAGAAAATCGTCTAAAAGCCAAGATGGAGATTGGTGGTGGGAACCCAAAGTCCAAAGGGAGGTGTAGGGGGGACATGGCAGTTGAAGAGACAGTTGATGCTGAACAGGATCTTTCAGGGAGAAGTAAGAGCAGAGTCACCTTACTGAGCCTCAGTGTACGCATCTGTTCAATGGGGAGAATGTCTCAGTTGAGCACTTCATGGGGCGCTTGCCAGAGCTGAGGGAAGCCACAGAATAGAAAGTCAGGCCGGGATGGTCACCAGAGAAATGATTTCAGTAGTCAGGTCTCTGACTGATGATGCCTCTTCATACACAGGTTCCATTCTGGCCACAGGGAACCCCCAGTGAGCTAGCACGGAGTGACAATGTGTCTATCACCAGAGGGTGCCTGCATGAAGCACCTGATGATACTCAACACCTGACACTAAGCTGAAATGGTCACAAGAGGTGCAGATGAACATGCTTCTGAAAGCTGAAGATTAGGGGTTAAGTCTCAGCACTATCACTGCCACTGCCTAAGTTCGATCCCTGGCCAGGGAGCTGACCCACATGGCACAGCAGACCTCTCCTGTCTTGCCTGCTGCTCCCCTCAGCAGTGTATCTCAGTAAATCTGCCTGTTGTGTTCCTCACTCTGTCCCTGGTGAATTCCATCACCCCCCACACATCTAGCTTATACCCTAGCTCTCCTATGCAAAAATAAACAAATAAAATCTTTTTTAAAAAAGCTAAAGACCTTCTAAATCTCTATTTCTCCTATCACAGAAGCGAGTGGCTGAGTCAGGCTAGGATGTGGGATCTCTGCTTCCATGTCCAAGTCCATTTCCACTCGGGCACGGTGCTGGACATTTGTTGGAGGTTCGTCTTCTCAGGCTAGAGCTCACATACCCTGGGCGTCCACGGTGCAGAGCGGGCAGGGTGGGAGAACCCGGGATAAACAGTGCTTCTGCTGAGAGCCAGTGCACTAAAGTTGTCTCAGGGGAGGAAGGAGGGTGTTCAGATCTATTACTGACTATAATAGAAAACCTGCTGGGTTCTTTAAAGATACAATGAGACATCTTTGGCTTTCGGAAGGCTGCTCTGAAAAGCATGAAAGGCAGTGCTGGGGAAGCAACAGGCAATCCCAGGAGGTGTTTGGGCAGAGTCAAGGGCGTGATGCCAGCAGAGCATTAGAACAGCGGCTGCGTTGGATGCCTTGGAACTGTGCAGAGCACACGTTCCCACACCTCACCCAGACCCAGTTCTTCAGGACTCAGTCTGAAGGAGGCGGGTCTGAGTCCAGTGAGTTCTGAGCAGCCCACTGCTCAGACAAACACAGGGCAGGCCTCGGAGAAGGGGCCTGTGGAGGCGAGGACATCAACAACGCCCCTCTAGGCAGTGGCAGGACACAGGGGAAGTCATCCCACACACACAGATTTCAATAACCATCAACAGAATTTGGGGTCTCATGGTCTAAAGGACAAAGTCAAGGAAAGGATAATGATGAAGACACATTCCTGTTGCTAAATTAAGGATCATTGGTATGGAGAATGCTGGAGCTGGAGTGACCGTGTCTGACCTGTATTCAGTGACTTTTGTGGTTTTTTTCATTTCATTCATCATCTCAACAGGCATTTTTCAAACACCTACTAGGTGCCAGGCGAAGGGCAGTGAACTAGGTCAGAAGGGCCCTGCCCTCCCAGGGCTCGTGCTAACAGCTGGGGCAACCCCATAGTTATCTCTAAGTGTGACAATGGCTACGTCACGGTGAGGCCAGGGTGCCAGGGGCACCACAGAGGGTTGGGTAAACAGTCTTGAGGAAGCCATGTCTGAGAAGGTTGCTAAGGATGAGCAGAAGTTAACCAGGTGAAGGGTCAAGGACCAGTGTAAGGATTACCCAGAGCAAGAGGCAGATGGGAACCCAAAGTAAGTGGGGCAAGGCCTTGAGGCTGGCAAGAATTGTAGTTTATATCTTTTTTTTTTTTTAAGATTTATTTTATTTATTCATACAAGAACCGGGGAACAGGCCAGATGTGCAGGAGGGTGAGAGGATTCACCAGAGACAGAGCAGGGAACAGAACAGGCAGACTGACGAAATACACTGCTGAGGGGAGCAGCGGGTGAGACAGGAGAGGTCTGCTGCACCATATGGGACCCTCGCTGGCCAGCCGGGATTGAACCCACGCTGCAGAGGCTGTGGACAGCTTCACAGTGCGGCACTCAACTCTGTGCCACCAGGGGAGGACCTGTAGTTTATATCTTAAGACCAATAAGAAGCCACTGAAAGGCTTAAGCATGATCAGGTATATATTAAAAATATATTTCTGGGCCTCCCCTGGTGGCGCAGCGGTTGAGCGCTGGGCTGCGAAGCTGCCCACAGCCTCTGCAGCACCGGTTTGATCCCCGGCCTCCGGCGAGGGTCCCACATGGCGCGCAAATCTCTCCTGCCGTGCCTGCTGCTCCCCTCAGCAATGTACTTCATCAGTCTGCCTGTTCTGTTCCCCGCTCTGGCTCTGGTGAATTCTCTCACCCTCCTGTGCTTCTGACTATACCCAGTGCTTGTATAAATAAATAAACAAACAAACAAACAAACAAATAAATAAGTCTTTACAAAATAAAAAATAATAAAGGATACCTCATTTAAAAAAATAAAATAAAAATATATTTTTATAAATGTATCTGTACAGACTTATACAAAAATGTAGATTTATATCTAAAATTTTTAATTCATTAGGTCCTCTTCTTCCCAAATTCCTTCCTCAAGCATAGCTCACTCATAAATCCCTTGATATAATGATATAATGTATATTTAAGTAATAGACATGAAGTGTATGTTTCTAAAAGGCTTGTTCTTTATAGCTTGCAAAAGGGTCATACTAATGGAAAACTTTTTTTTTTTAAGATTTATTTTATTTATTTATGCATATAAGAACTGGGTTGTAGGCCAAAGGTGTGTGTGTGGGCGGGGGCGGGGGGTGGTTTGAGAGGATTCATTAGACACAGAGTGGAAAGCACAACAGGCAGATCTACTGAAATACACTGCTGAAGGGAGCAGCGGGTGAGACAGGAGAGGTCTGCTGCGCCATGTGAGTAGCTTCCTGGCTAGGGATTGAACTCAGGCCTTAGTGGTGACAGTGCTGAGACTTAACCTCTAGGCCACCAGGGAGCCCCACCGATGGAAGCCATTTGAATATCGCATGACAGTTCTTAACACGTACACGTAGTATAGCTGTATATTTATGAGACTGAGGCCCCAGAGCTGTGTTCCGAGGCTGCCCTGATTGGTGCCCACTAAATCTCTACTTTGCCATGTCCCTGGGCAGCTCCTGCTTATCCTGAGCCAGCCTTTCCTGGGGAGCTGTGTTGGGGCCCCTTCTACAGGACAAGGCTGATCCCAGGTGCGCTTTTCAAATATAGTCTTGTTCACAGAAGAGCCATTTCCTTCAGTGGCTCCTCACGTGGTTATGTTGTTAACAGAAAGAGGGAAATAGGAAGGCTCATCTGATTTGGTGGTGAATAAGATGAGTTCAAAGTTGGGTCACTGGAGGCTGGGATGACCTTGGAATGGGAATGTACCGTAGATGGGAGCCCAACTCATGGCTGAAGGTGGACACTGGAGCGCCATCCTCACAGAGGGTTCTCTACAGGAGCAAGGGCAGAGAGAGTGGGTGGGCAGATGAGGGGAGAGAGGGGAGGGGACCGACAAAGGAGAAAAAGACAATTGAGCAGAGGGGGATGAGGGGCAGAATTAGTCAGCACACCGTGGGCCAGGCAGGGTGCTGGGCTAATGCCACCACACGTCGTCTTCCAATTCTGGGCATCTTTCCTCCTGCTTTACAGATGGAGGGACGAGACTTAACTGGGTAACTGGCTTTGGGACAGGAGAAGCCCAGAGGCTGTGAGCACCTGTAACAGAGGGATTGGGGGGTCAGAGAAGGGGCAGAAAAGGCTTCTTGGAAGGATGAAGCGTGATTATCTACCACAGAAGTTTTTGATTCCAAAACATTCTGTACTTCTGCCATCTCTGCAAATAGGAGAACACATTTGGAAAGGAGTAGAGGTTCAAAAAGCTACAGAGAAGCCCAGGAGACAGGACATGGAAGAAGCAAGAGATTAGACAAAACAGAAGCACCCGGAACCCTTCGGAGGGGACTCTTTGCGGAAGGTGTGAGTGGCAGCGAGAATGCAGGGAGTGGAGGAAACGTGTGTGCAGGGACGGGAGGCCACGTGTGCTGACTATCTGTTTGTCTGGCCAGGAAAGAAAGGAGGTGAGTGCTGAGGGGCTGTGGTGTGTGTGTGTGTGTGTGTGTGTGTGTGAGAGAGAGAGAGAGAGAGAGAGAGAGAGAGAGAGAATGTATGTGTATGGAGATGTCAGTGTGCAGGTATGTATTTGTGTGTGTGTGTGTGTGTGTGTGCATGCATGTGGGTGGTGGCGTGCATGAGTGTGTATAGATGTGGGCAGGTAAGTTAGTGCATACAGGTCTGTGGGTGTATGTATAAAGGCGTGTAAGTGAGCGTGAGTATGAGTGTGCACCTGTGTGAACGAGTATATGTGTCCATGCATGTGAGTATGTGCTCATACATATGACTGGGTGAGCATGTGTATGCTCCATTTTGTTCAGCTGCAAGTTTTTTCATAAGAGTAAGAAGGGTATGAGAAGCGGATGGTATCCAAAACCAAGATTGTTTCTCCAAACCAGAGATCAGAATGGAGTAATGATAGGCTCCTGGCAGAGGGTGAGGAAGGAGGGACTTAATTGGCAGAGCGCTCACCCATATGAAAAGGGGGAGGAGGGTTGAAACTGATATTTGAAGAAAATGGAGAAGCCAAAAGCCATGGAGGCTGAGCAAGACAGGAAATGATGTAGTGCCTGGTGACCAATTGAAGACTTCAAGGGGGGAGAGAATAAGGTCAAATTCCACGCCCCATAGGCCTATTACACCCACTGCTGATTGGGACTGACATCCAAGGCATTATATCTGACTATCTGATAAACGTAAGTCTATCATCCATTGAATGCTTCCTAAGTGCTAGCCTACTCATATACCCCATGACACTCTAGATGGAGTTCAGATAAATTAAGTTGGTATTTATTTATTGTGTGGAAGAACTGGAGTGCAGGCCAGAGGTGCGAGGGTGGTGGTGAGAGGATTTACCAGAGACAGAGTGGGGAGCAGAACAGGCAGATCTACTGAAATACACTGCTGAGGGGAGCAGCGGGTGAAACAGGAGAGGTCTGCTGCACCATGTGGGTCAGCTCAGTGTCAGGGATCAAACTCAGGCCATTGCGGTAATAGTGTTGAGCCTTAGGCCACCAGGGAGGCCTGGAAATTAAGAATTAAGCTGTTTATCCAATTCATAAAAGATCACTCAACTAGAAAGTCACAGTCAAAACTGAAATCCAAGTTTGCCTGTTCTCTAAGTCACTCAGCTCTACTGCATCTTTAGGATGACAAAGATGACCTCATGGGATACGTTTGGGTGGAAAGATGAATATAAATGAGTGTTCCTTTCAGAAGGGTAATAATTGGTAGAAGTAATGTGGAATGAATTTGGATGTCAGGAAGAAGTATGTCTGCATGAGAATTCACAGTCTTGGGGACGGAAGACGGGGACAGATTGACGCAGGGACAGCTATGGGCTGCTGGGTAGTGGAAGCTGCAGATAGAGAAGAGGTGGTTCTAATATGGACCTCAAAGAGGAAAGACACAGAAAAGGGTTCTTCTGCCATCTCTTGAGCCCTAAAAAATTCACATAATGAAAGGAATTGATCTCTTGAGTTTTCCACTAGCCAAAAAAATCGTCTCCCCCCCAGAATAGAGAATACGGCAAAAGAAATTCTCAACTTGGGTTGAATTCAACCAGTTCTTGAAAAAGAAGCAATTGTGAAGGGGAAAGGAAAGGGACCCTGGAGACATTAGTCACCTCGCATGAGCCTGGTATGGCAGACATCACCTTGGGCATGCAGAAAGCATATTTAAAAAACCAGAGAAAAGTTAGACCAAAGACTTTACAGAGAAGATGGCTTAAGAAAGCAAAGTTCGGGCCTCCCCTGGTGGCACAGGAGGTTGAGCGCCGTGCTGTGAAGCTCTCCGCAGCCTCTGCAGCACCGCTTTGATCCCGGCCGGCCGGCGAGGGTCCCACATGGCCCGCAGACCTCTCCTGTCTCACCCGCTGCTCCTCTCAGCAGTGTACTTCGTCAGTCTGCCTGTTCTGTTCCCCGCTCTGTATCTGGTGAATCCTCTCACCCTCCCGCGCATCTGGCCTGTCCCCCGGTTCTTGTGTAAATGCATAAATAAATCTTAAAAAAAAAAAAAAAAAAGAAAGCAAATTCACAAAAGTAAAATTGTGAAGACACAACCATTCCATGTTATGAATTCCATGAATCAATGCCGGAGGCACAGATAAATGAGAGAAAATGGGTATATGGACAAAATGTACCAGCATTTTATCCATCACTCAGAAGTGTTCCAGTTATCGAAGGTCCATGATAGATTTTCCAGGGACAAGCGCCAGGAAGGAAAGTAATGGGTGGTCCCTATCTTTGAGATATATGCAAAGCTGTCTAGCCAGTATTTAAAAGAATAAGGACTCAGAAATTGTCACCAAAAGCAGACCAGCTTGTGGAAGAACCAGTGATGTTCTATAAAGCAAAGTTATTATGCTGAATCTGATAAAAGAGAGTATAATTATTATAAAAGCCTGGATTTAGTGAGCAGGTTCCATGTGCTAGTATTTTTCATGATTTAATTTTTACAACCCCAAGAAATAGGTATTTTCAGCATCCAATTTTTATCCTCATATAAGAATAGAGAGTTAATGAACTTGACCTGTAGAAAGTGGTGTCTCTAGTCACCAGCCTGCAGTGAAGGTGTAACACTTTCGCCAAGGCTGATTCTCTTTGTATGATATTCATGGATCTAGAAATCCCACTGGAAGGAATCTCCTTATAGTGTAAGTGGTTTCTATGTCAGTTACTGCAGCATATGAGTCCTGTTTTATTCATAGGAAGACACAGCTTCTTTTAGAAGAGAAATCCTACTTCCCAGCTTTGTTTCCATGCTCCAGACTTTGATGCTGAATTTTTTAAAAAAGATTTATTTATTTATTTATTTATTTATTTATTTATTTATTTATTTGTGCATAGAAGAACTGAGGTGTAGGTTAGAGGTGCAGGGGGTGAGAGGATTCACCAGAGACAGAGTGGGGAGCAGAACAGGCAGATCTACTGAAATACACTGCTGAGGGGAGCAGCGGGTGAGAAGGGAGAGGTCTGCAGCACCATGTGGGTCAGCAACCTGGCTGGGGATTGAACTCAGGCTGTGGCGATGATAGCTCTGAGACTTAACCCCTAGGCCACCAGGGAGGCCCTGATGCTGAGTTTTTATGCTACAATTGCCACTGAAGATCTGACCATTCCATGGAAACATCCAGGCCTGCTGCAGGAAAATTCAGTATCTAAGCACTATTTTAGGCCTTGGGCAGGTCACCTGGTCCACAGAGATGGTCAGATGTAGCTTAAGATCAAGACTTTTGTTCAAATTCAGCTCTCTGGAGGTGACTGTCTAAATTACTATCAGCAACCTAACTGTGCTGTATGGTCTCCAATCCATATTTTGAAGCCCTAACCCCCACTGTGACTGCATTTGGAGTCTGGAGCTTTTCGGGACATCATTAGGGTTAAGTGGAGTCATAAGGGTAGGGCCCTAACCTGATAGCACTGATGTCCTGCTAAGAAAAGGAAGACACACACAGAGAGAAGAGGTTTCCTGAGGTCACAGCTAGAAGGTGGCCAACTGCTAGCCCTCACCGGAAACCAGATAGAGGCCTCACTAGGAACAACCTAGATGGCACCTTAATCTTGGATCTCTGTCTCCTGAACTATGAGAAAATAAGTTTGTTGTAGCTGCTGGGTGTGTGGGAACCCCAGCCAACCAATAAGCCTGCCGAGCCTGCTTTCAAATAAGGGGGAGGGGGCAACAACAGAGCCTGCTCCTGGCCCCTGCTCTTGCCCACTGATTGTCCCTAGAAAAGTCCTGGAAAAGCAGATCAGGGTGCTGGGCGCATGGCCGGAGCCCCATGACTCCAGTTGCTATTGTTACTAAAACCGAAGACGAGCTTCCTCTCCAGTGTCCTAGGCACAACAATCCCACTTCCTGCAGGGTAGGTTTGGGGTGGAAATGAGACCTGCACTTCTTAAACCTCGCCTGACAACAGAAGACCCTGCATACCCAGCTGGGGACAGGGTCACAACAAGAAAGGTTTTCTGAAATGATCGCTGAAGTCTCTAAAAAGCATACAAGTGTTGCATTCTAATTCATACATAGTGAATGCCTGTTTTGATTCACAAGATGTCTGCAAACATTCATCAAAGGAAACAACTGACCATCTAGATGGATAACTTTGTCTCGTGGGCCGCTCACAGACTACTCGCATTTTGGAAAAGCTTTTCAAGTCACTACAATTAATCAGCTTGAGCTGCACCGTGAGGTGTCATGTGTAATAACGAGTAGAACGTCTTTAGTGAACTCCTACTGTGTGCAGGTATTGTGTCAGCAGGCGCCACACACATACATGCCCATTCCTCTGGAAGCTTCCATGCAGGAATGTATATCCATAAAGTACAGCACATTGTGACAAGAGCTGTGACGGAGAAGGCATACCAGCTAGAAAGCCTGCCCTGGGGCAGATGCAGAGAATTCTGAGACTAACACTCCCAGGAAGCCCGCCTGCAGGCAGCCTCTGAGGGGAGGAGTTGGCAGCTAAGCATTTAAAGCTGAGGGAAATAGTGTCACTCTTGGTGTGTCTGAAGAAGACACAGTCTGGGGATCAGTACAGTACTGGTATCTGACGACTTGCAGGGGTGATGAGGCTTCAGATACAGAATGTGGAAGGCTGGGACAGAGGACAAGGGGCACAGAGGTGCCTCTGTTCTCTTTCTGGATTTCCTCGGGGCCAGTGTGAACATTCCGGGGCCAGTGTATAAACTTCCAGTACTCAATTAACAGGTGGGGACTGCTTCACAAATCAGTCTCAGCCCCCATGGAAACATGGTCCCCCTCCACTTTCTGCCAGCCCTTCCTGACACCCAGAAAGGAGAGGGTGCAGCAAGCATCTGTGCTGGGGGTGGGTGGGCCGGGAGGTTGGCCCTGCAACTTGACTGGAAGTCCCCCACAGCCGGCTCCACTTGTACTGGGGGTGCAGGGCAGGTGACCTAGACTCCTCACACACTAACTCATGCTCCAGAGCCCACCTAGTTTCCACACCCTTGGTCACGCCTTTTTACCCCCTTGGGGGCCTTGAGCAAACAAGCAGGTGGAGGAAGAGTCTGAGATTATTGTAGGCAGGAGGAGGAAATTTCCATTAATAACACGAATAATAACGTTTCCATGCTGGCACAGCACTCCCCCTGGCAGAGTGCATTGCCACCTGTGACCTCTGGACGCTGGAAGTGGGGTTAGGATTCCCAGCCTTTGGCCCTGCCCTCACGTAGGCCACCCACGACCATCCACGTGGCCTTGAGATATCTAAGCCATGACTCCAGCATGGCCCCCAAGAAGGCTCTTTGTCCAAGAAAATCTCAACCCCCAGGCATCCCCACCCCCCACTTGTGTAAAACTTAAAGCAAACATATCCCAGCAGGAAGGGGCCTCAGAGCAATTAGTCCGACTTTGTTACTAGTCCAGAGGGGAGAAAACAACTGGGCTAAGGTCACACAGCTCCTCACGGACAGAAGCAGACCACAGACCTGCACACGCCTGCGCCTCCTCCTCCCAATAGCCCCCAGACCCCAAACTTCTATTTCCTGGGGCTTCGCAGAGCCCGTGTCAGTGGGAATCTGGGAGCATAACCTGTCAACCCTATTTTACCCTCCTTGAGGGGAGCCAGGGGAGGAGCTCGCCTGGCCGGAGCCCAGTGTGGAGCTTTCATGAAGTTGAGTCCAAGCGCGTGAAAGCTGCAGTTTCCCACACAGGGGGCCTCTCCGCCCCAGACCAGCAAGACCAACAGACCCCGGGAGGCCCCGGAGGCACCTGCGTCCAGCACCCGGCCTTCCACGCGCCCCCGCGCGCCCCTCTGACTCCTTCCCGCTCCGGCTCCACGGCCCCCCGCCCTCTGCTCGCCCCCTCCGGGCCTCTCCCCGCCGGCCCGGCTCTGGCTCTCCCTTCTCCGCCCGCGCAGCCACCGTCTCCAGCGGGCGCCGCGGCTCTTACCCCGGCCTCGGTCCATGGCGCCAGCGATCCCGGGCGCGGGGCGCCGGGCTCCAGCGGGGAGGCGGCGGCGGGCGCTCTCCACTCCGTCCGCGCGTCCCTCCCCCGGCAGGATGCTCGCCCCGCCACCCCGCCCGCCCTGCGCGGCGCTCCCGGAATAGACCCGAGCGCGCCGCGCCCCTCGGCCGCCGGCCGGTGTCCCCGGCCCCGCACTCGCCCGCGCCACGCCCTGCCAGCCGCGCCCCTCCCGCTGGCCGGGACCCACCCCCGGCGACCCCGCGCCCGCGCGCCCATCCCGGCCCCCGAGGCGCTTCTGCCGGCTGGCGCTCGCGGGTGCCGGAGGGCTCACCCTCGGCTCCCGGGCCCCAGTGGCCGGGGCTTTCCTCGGGTGGAATCAAAACCTCTTTCCCTGCGTCTGCCCCCAGTTTCCTGGCTTTGGGTTTGTCTTCTGCATTTGTCAGGTATTTGCTTAGCACCTTCTGGAGTCAGGGCGCTATGCTCGTGCAGTGTCACTAACCGGGTGAAAGAAAAGTAAGATGATGATGATAATAAACACAGATTTTCAGAAAGCAAGCCACCTAGGAAAGGAGAAACAGGATTGCTAAAAGGTGCACAGAATTCCAGCTTTTTTTTTTTTTTTTTAGATTTATTTATTTATGCATACAAGAACTGGAGTACAGGCCAGAGGTGGTTGGGGGGCGGGGGTGAGAGGATTCACCAGAGACAGAGTGGGGAACAGAACAAGTAGGTCGACTGAAATACGCTGCTGAGGGGAGCAGCGGGCGAGACAGGAGAGGACTGCTGCTCCAGGTGGGTAACTCCCTGGCTGGGGATCGAACTCATGCTGCAGTGGCTGCGGATAGCTTCATAGGTTGCATCTCAACCCTTGCAGCACCAGGGAGGCCCTGGACATCCAGCTTTTGAGGTTCCCTTTGTACTAAAACGGGAAGAAATGCCAAAATGGAGAGATGAAGTCGTGGACAGGAGAACACTTTCAGCACGCGTAACAATGCGCACTGTGATGTAAGTGCGCGCTCCCGCATAACAGTAAGATGTTGAGGAAATATCGCTGCGGTTAGTGCCGGCCAGCAGTGGAACAGGGTTTAAACCTGTGTGAAGATTTCATTTTCCCCCATCCTAATAGTGTACCTCCTTGAATAAATTTAACCCATTTATAGACATTATGTTGTGTATGAATTTAAGACCCTTTCATTATTTTAAGATAAAGTCCAGATCCAAATTGTCCTCTTAAACACCCCTCTTCTCCTCCCCAAGATGGGCCAGGCCAGGGTGTTCGGTTTGGTCTAGGCCACTGCTTTGCTTAGAACACGGTGGCATCCGGAACACCATGTGCAAGGGCGAGAGTAAGGGACGGGCCCAGGGTCTACCCTCCTCGTTCCTGGACTGGGGCTATTTCTCCGTTGCTTTCAGGGTAAGCAGAAATGAACACTGTCTTTAGCAAAATTGCGTGGGTAGTTTATTTAGTGTGTGTGTGTGTGTGTGTGTGTGTGTGTGTACTCAGTGGAAACTCAGTGTCCTGGAGACAGAATGGGATTTGAGTCTGAAAACTGTTGGATGAACTTTTGCTCCTCTCCTTACCAACTGTGTCACTTTCAGCCTGTGGGGCTTGCTTGCACAGCCGTCTGTGGAAACCTCATACTGACCTCACAGGCTACTGGCAGGGCAAATGAAAGGATGATACAAACCCACTTTATAAACCACAAATAGCTATACAAATGTGAGACATTATTATTTCCAAGTTCCTCTTTGTTCCTGCCCACTTTTCCAATTTGCAAAGGTCACTTTAAATTCTAAAGCAGACAACCAACAATTTACAAGTGGATGAAGTTCCAAAAGTTCACTTTTTGAACTCTAAAACGCTTGAAAATCAGGCTACAAATTGTAGTTAAGTTCCCAGGATAACCCACTAATACTTTGAAAAACACTCTTTCATTTGAAATAACCTTTTTAAAGCAGAAAACGTAATTATTGCAAAAATAGAGGCTTTTGTAGAGATTTTAAAGAGAATTTTCAAGACTTTGGAGGTATCTCTAGAGAATTGGAACAGAAGAGTAAAAAGGACTAAGGAGAACTTATATATATATGGGTGGATTCATTTATGGTTGGATTAACTGAAGCGTGTCTGTGAACAATTCTAAACATCAGCAAAAACAAAGCGCCATGATCGCGCGGTGGTTCTGGTTTATATAATACCCATAATTTCCACTAGGTGGCACTGTTGACTAAGTTGCCTACAGCTTGGTTGCTGTCAGGCTGGCTGAATGAGATGGACACAGAGGCTCTTTGTGGGTTTTGTACAAGAACTATCAATTTTTTCCTGCACTTTTCCTTTTATGAGGTCTATAATTACCATTAAAATTACCCCCACCTTTCATCAATTTGCCTAGGAATATTTATTGCACTCTACAATTTTCTATAGGAGGAGCTAATGTTAAAGAGCAATGATCTCCAGCCTGACGACACCTGCAATTTGGAAGAGTTAAATATGTACAAACCAATGTAGTTACAAGTGATTATGTGAAAAGTACCAGAAGAGAGGTTAAGTGTACTTGGAGGTCATCAGGATGAAACCAGAATTTCTTAGTGATGGTGCAGATGGTGCTGAGAGCGTGCAGTGGGGAGATGATAGCATTATAGGCAGAGAAAGCAGAGAGAGCAAAGGCAGAGAGAGGAAACTGGCCCAGCGTCTGCAAACTGGTTTGGTTTGGCTGCATGGAGGGTCCCCTTGGCAAGCATGGAAGGGGGAGGGAAGGAGGTGTGGCTGCCTGGCTTTCTTCTCAGTTTTCCACTTCCATGAGAGAGTGCGACTCTCTGGAAGGGTCTTTATGGTCTGTCTAGAATCATTCCTTTCTTGCTTGCTTAATACCACACTTTCTAGGTTTGCCTGGTGCTTGTCTGAAGAATTCTGTGGAGAGTTCTAGCTCTGTTAAAAGATATCAAATTTGGTCCCAGTGAACAATTCCAGGAAGAAAGCTTTCAACTCCCTCGGCCTCCCTCCCAGGCTTGTGAAAACAACTGATACTCCCCAGTCTCGTTCTCAGCCTATCAGGTAGAACTGGGAAGCCCTGGGAAAGAAAAATCTGGAGACTAAAGGTTCTTTGTCCTAGTTAGAAAAACACACTATAGCTTCTAACCTGTCACTCTGCCTCTGGGTCTGCTCCCAGCGCGGCCATCCCACAATCCCTGTCAACCCCCCTGAAAAAGAACGTGGTAGCCCACCTTGCTCCCAGTACCGTGGGAGCTATATAAAGTCCAGCTTCATATTCTGGTATTTGGGGTGTCTTCTTCACTGAGCCCCAACCCAACATTCTCAAAGCAGACAAACTGCTATCTCAGGAGGCTCTAGGGAGAGGAAGGAAAACCACAGATTGGGGGTTCAGACCCAAGTTCTTGAGCTGACTCCCATGTGAGAATCTCAGCTCCTCTGCTGGGTTTCAATGGAGAACTTCATAGCGACTCTCTCCTCACCTGTCCCTGGGCCCCAGATTGCAAGCATTGTATGTGGGGGGTGCTGTGTCCTACTCATCACTGGACCCCCAAAACCTCTTCCAGTGCCAGGCACCTTGTGAGTGGCACTGAGTACCATGGAGAGATGGGTAACGAGTGCTGTGGATGGAGGAGGCTTCCTTCAGTGCCTGTCTCCTGGGGTGGGGTGGGGGTGTCCATTTATCCTCTGGTGGTTTGCTTATTGACTTGCAGAGGGAAGTGAGATTACAATGAAGTGTTCTGCAAGAAATCCCTCTGCTTCCCCCCTACACGGCTCGTGGCCGTGGACCTGCTGTCCACGGGGCTTCTCCTGGCTCAGGGTCCCCCAAGCTCCTTTGTGCAGGCTGAGCCCCAGAGCCCCTTCCTCCAGCATCTGCCCAGGGCTGTTTGCTGCATGAAAACCTCTCTTGTTCCACGCAGCACAATGTCGCCATTATAGCTCCAACTAGGGAAATGCCACCAGCCTGCTGGGCCACCCTGGGCCCCGGAAAGCAGATAGAGATCTGAGCGGTGGCTGCTGGGAAAGATTTTCATGGATGGATGGAAACCCCTCCTTCTGTGGCCCGTTAGCTCCTTCTTCCAGGGATCAGGGCTCTGACGTGCACGCAGGCTGCAGGGCTCAGCGTCAACAGAGTCCAGTGTGCTGCTCGTGTTTGGAGGAAAAGGAATGTTTGTTTTATGCCCAAATGTGGCATAAAGCCTGCCCCTCCCTTTCGGTTCTTCCTCAGGAAAAGAACACCCTTTAGTTGGTTAAGTGAGGAAAGTTGGAGCTGAGAGAAACCTGCCAGTCGGGCCCCTTCTCTTGTCATATGAGGAAACTGAGGCCAAGCGAAGGGAAGAAATCTTGTCTGATCTCACACAGACTTTAGAAGGAGAATCGGGAGTAGGGTTGGGGCCCCCAACTTGATATCAGCTGAACCACCCTCTTCCCACCCCCACAAAAGTCACTCTGTCCAGTTGGGGGGACATTTTGGGGGAAGAACAGGACTTTGAGACAAGGAAAGCTGAATTTGATAGTAGTCATGGGCATGATCTTCAAACTCTCTGAACCTCAGTTTCCTCATCTAAGAATAGGGCTTGTAAAGTCTCCCTCACACAGTGTCTGCAAGGCTGGAGCCCCATGCACCCTAGCACTTGGTACATTGCCTGGCTCAGAGGTCACCTCCTCAGAGTGCAGTCAGCACCTCATTTAGGGACATCATGGGGCCAGGGCTTTGTGGGGAGACTTCCTGAGTTCAAGCTCTGCCATGCGCAGCTCTGAAACCTTGAACAAATTACTCAAGACTCCATTTCCTCATCTGTATGGCAGAGGTGAGAGGCATACCCCGAAGATGAAACCAGATGTGTGAAGTGGTTAGTGCATGTCTGCCCCAGGATCAGAGTGTGAGTTCTTACTGTAATCGCATGGGTTTTCTCAGAAGATGCTTGTAGAATATTAAGGGCTACTCAGATCACATCACACAGCCAGGCTGCCCTCTGCAGGGAGCTTTATGTAAATCAAACGGTTGGGATCCACTCTGCTGGTTCCTCTTCCCTGCAGGGACACGGACCCCTGAACTTCTACCTCCTGTTACCCACAGACTGCTCAGGGGTGGCATTTGCTATGGTGTATTTGGAACAATCTCCTCATGCGGGAGGGCAAGACCCTCTAGTGTTAGAGTCACAATTGTTATTGGATAACAATACATACTTTATTCACAAAAGAGCTTTGGGAACAAGAGGGCTCTTGGTCCGGGCCCTTTCTGGTCAATCAATCGAGGCAAATTCTTCTCCTTCTCGTGAGTTCTATCGGCTGCTCTAGTATGTCCCCTGCCCCATAGCACCTCCTTGGGGCCCTGGACTATTTAAATTGGCATCCGTCTCCCTCAAAGAGCAAAGGCCCACACGCCGGACCCCAGTGTCCCTATTTATTCCCTATTAATTCCTTTGGGGACTAGTGGCGGAATCACAACTCAAACCGGCTCGAAATGTAATTGAGAGTTAAAGAGGCAAGGCTGACTTTAAGGCGAGCCCAGATCCAGGAAGGCAAACAAAGCTGCTGCTATTTTCTCTTCAACTCCTGGCTCCACCTTCTTCTGTTTGTTTAGTCTTGTCTCTGGTCTGGGAGAGAAAGGCACCTGGCTGCAGTCCACACACCTTCCCTCTTGTCATTCGGGACTGACCCACAGGGGGCGCTGGTAGTCTGATAGCTCTAACTGCGGCTCACGCGCATCTCCCTGCAGCCAGGTAGGTACCCCGAGCCCATCAATCAGTCCTTACCTCCCTAAGAACGGGTGCTCTAATTCCAGTTTTGCAAGTCTGATTTCAGACTGGGTGACCCCCCTGTAAAACTGAGGGGAAGAGACACATTCAAGGCCAAAAGCCAATGTGCTGAGCCCAGTGGCGTGGAGAGATGGACTTTAGAGGGATGTTGAATTGACTAGCCCTGCACCTTGGACTTCTGCTTGTGCAAGATCAAGTGTGTGCTCATTTTTAAGCCCCTTTTGAGAAGGTGTTCTTTCCTTCAGCTGGAGGCATCCTGATTGGCAAGAGTGGACAAGCTAGAACTGGCTCCTGTCTCTACCACAGCAATTCAGTGTCCCCTTCAAAGCCATTTCCTCACCTATGATGTAGAGATAAAAACATGGCTTCCTCCTGGGCTGTGACAGAGGCTTCAAAGAGATGATAGCATAAAGTTCTCAGCAGAGGATTAAGCACATTGTTGTGCTAATAACAAGAACTAGTATTACTGTTGCTAGTATTTTTCTCACAGGACGTTACTTGTTGTTTGAACATCCTCTACAATCTCGCAGGACCCTGCATTCTGTGGGACCAGGTCTGAGTAATGCTCCTTCGTCAAATGTGTTTGCTTTATAGAAGGAGAAACTGAAGTCGAGGTAGTGCTCTTTCCAGACTCTTTTTATTTCGAAATAACGTGTGTGATTCAGCCTCTTCCCAAGCCACGCACTTCTACACACGCTAGAAATGACAGAAGGACACAGGACTGGCTTAAAATTATGTGCTTTTATGGGAAACAAAAATATCCAACAACAATAACAAAAGCCCTTCAATTTCACCAAGTTCTCAACCAGTGATAATGAGGCAGTGTCAGTGATTGGTCTGGCTGGGGACATTCTAAAGGGTCAGGAAAATTGAAAGACCTTGGCCAAAAAAAAAAAAAAAAAAAAAAAAGATGCAGAGAGGGCGGACATTTTAAATGACAGTATATTACACCCCCCTCTTGGCCCCTTATCCTTTCATCCTTTCAACTACAGTCTCCTCCCTGTTTACAAAGATCCTTCCTGAACTTTGCTCAAACGCCATCTCTTTGAGAAAGCTTCTCTTGAGCTGCACCTGCTGCACCTGCTGCACCTGCCTTCTCAGTCACGTCACTCACGTTCCCATGCCCACTCCCAGCACTTCCTGCCTTACAACCACCATGTTTGAGTCCTGCCTTATGAGACCCATCACTGCAGCTATGTCCCCCAGACTGGTGCATGTGGACCATCCCAGCATGCCTGTGCTCAGTCTACAGCAGGTGCTCAGCATCAGCAGGTGCTCAGTGAGGTTTTGTTGAATTGAAGTCGGTACCACTCTGGACAAGTCCCATCACAAGCCCCTGAGAGTCTCAGCTGTCATTCTACTTCATCCTTCCTCCAGTCTTCAAAACAGTCCAACTCAAGGTATCGCCAAGAAGAAACAGACCCCACCAGACATCACCAACTCGGGGTCGAAGGTGTGGGAGGGGAGATGGTTAAGATTTCACCCCTGCCCCAGAAGGCAAGGAGGCAAGAAAGGCAGTCACTGGGGGAAATCCAGGCTGACCAGGAGCGGTGCTGGTCAATGCTTCATTTTGGAATCTCGTGAGCAGCCATTCTTCCGGAAATCTCCCCCATGAGCCCCGGCCAAGTTTGCAGCTGGAGTCCAGGACTGGGGGGTCTGGCAGTCGCCCTGCTAGCCTAGAGACCAGCGGTGGGCTGAGGACTTTCTTGGGGGTGTGGTCCAGGTTACCTTCAGGTGTGTGGTCAGAGGTGGCTGTCTAGCTGTCGGGTCGGAGCTGTGGCCACGTTAGCCCTGTGGTGTGTTGAGTGTCAGGCACATAGATTGTAGTAAGGCTGAAGAATACAGGCTGCCCCCAGGGGCCGCACCTCCAAAGGGGAAGGTCAGGAGGTGCTGGGGTGGCGAGGGGGAGGAGGGTCTCAGGGTCCTGCAGCTGCATTCAACCAGGTGTCCCCTCTCCTCTTCTCAGCGCCCGCCCCGTCACTCTGGTTCTCCACGTCCAAAGGGGCCAGCTGGAGTGGTGCAGGGAAAGGAAGTGCCTTTTCTTCTCCTACCACAAGTCTTAGCTTTGGGCCAGGGAGAGGTTGGGGTCAAGGGAAGGAAGATGAAAGGGCTACAGAGAGGCCAGGCCCCACCCACTTCTGGGTCCTGTTCAAATGAGGAGATCTGGGGGCACCCTCCTAGCTGAGACCCTCCCAGGGAATACCCACCCCCTAGTGAGAAGTGATGAGAAAATCCTTCATGGGCTCTCAAAGGTGCCTGGTGACTTCAGAGGTGGCTGTGGATTCTCCCCTGGGAGGGCTCCTCAGGGGCTAGCAGGTGTGACAACTGTGGGGTCACCATCTGCCCTGGAGACCAGGGAAAAGCATCGTGACACAGAGAGAAGGGAGACTTCGTCAGGCACCTCCTTTAGGAAAGAGAGTTGGACCTTGGGGGACTCAAGTTGGGACAGATGTTTCGGTATAAAAAGGCTCCCTGGTCAAAGAATGGGAGTCCCCTCAAATCCTTTCCCGAACCCCAAAGCACTTAGAAAAGAGAGAGAAAGGAGCATAAAAATACCTCGATGACGTGGGCTGGCCTGGCAGTACAGAAAAGCAAGTCTCATGGCAGGCAGTGAGTCCCATTACACAAGAGAGGATTATACCGAGCTTCAGTATAGAGATTTTACATATATCTTTATATAAGTGCATATATATTTATAGAGCCTCTGCCTAGAACAGCCGGGCTTGCTTCTTCAGTTCATTCCTCTTCCAGAGGGCCAGCCGGTCAAACTCGGAGATGGTCATGCCAAAGACTTGGTAGAACTCTTCCTGGGACAGGTGGCGCTGGAAGGAAGTGGGAGGGGACAGAGAGGGAACAGCCTGAGGATGGGGTGCGGGCTGGGGTAGGTGGAGGCAGGAGCGGTCACTGTGTTTTCTCTGGGCGCCGGGCCCCGTGCCTGGGAGTGGCTCAGCCAGGGAAGTGTGTGATGGATATCTGTTTGGTGGATGCGTGAGTGATTGTCTCCTCACAGGGGCCTCTGGAGCTGGTCCGGGGGTCACCTCTCACCCCCAAGACTCAGGTGGGACTTTGATTTCACTAACACCCCTCAGTATGCCTGGTTCACCTCACCTATCTGCCTCCCTGCTACATGTACCCTGTCCACGGGGGTGCATGGATTCATGCTCTGCTTTTTCTCCTTTGAGAAAAAAAGGGGGTGTGCCCATGGTTTGTATTTCCTTTTTTTTTTTTAAAGATTTATTTTATTTATTTATGCATACAAGAGCTGGGGTGTAGGGGAGGTGAGAGGATTCACCAGAGACAGAGTGGGGAGCAGAACAGGCAGATCTACTGAAATACACCGCTGAGGGGAACAGAGGGCAAGACTGGAGAGGTCTGCTATGCCATGTGGGTCGCTCCCTGGCTGGGGATTGAACTTGTGCTGCAGTGGCTGGATAGCTTCATAGTGCTGAGACTTAACCCCCTGCACCACCAGTGAGGCCCTATATTTCCTCTTATTAATATTTTTTACAAATGCTCTGGAAGGCTGTTTCTGAGACCAAAGAAAAAAATTTCTGTTCATATTTCTCCACCTACTGAAATGTCCTGAAAACTGGGCCAGAGAATCATTGTTCTGCATTCAGGGACACCCCCTCCACCCCATTCTGCCTCCCTCCCTCTCTCCCCCTTTGAAAGTTAACACATTGTCTAACACTTTTAGAGTTAGACATACATGGCACTTAAAAGGTGGCAAAATGTTAACATTTGGTGTATTTAGGTGAGTGGTAGGTGGATGTTCATTTCACTTTTCTAAGAACTTTTTTGGAGTTCTGAAATTTTTCTCAAAATAAAATTTTAAACTACATTGAAAGAGAGGAACATATGGCCTCTATCTTGCCTGAAAATGTCCTGGATTCACTGAGCTGACCTGTTGGTAGTAGTTACATTACCTACTAAAGCACTGAAGAAGACTCTGAGAATCAGGTACACAGCCAGGTAATGCCTAGCCACTCCTCTGGCCAACTGTCACTATGAAATAATATTTTGACCACATTTGCAGAACTTCAAGAAAAGGTAATATTGATACTTTCGATAGCTGTTACTGGCTGCTGGTGACCTTGAGCTGATTTTTCAATACTTAGCATTAGCTAAGAACATCAATGAGTCCTTGAATTGCATTTGGTCATACTTAATAGTTCATCTCTCATTTTTCTCATTTAACCCTCTAGCCAACCTGAAAATCAACAATAATTTCCATCCAGTTCAAAAATGAGAAAACCAGAAGTCAGAGAATTAAAATAACTTACTCGGCCAAGAGCGAGGGTGGGAGGAAGGTCAGTAAGTGGCAGAGCTGTGACCCAAGCCCAGACTTTCTGATTCCAAATGTGGGACTCCAACTGTCCCTCTTGGTCAAGTCCATTAACAATTCATAAATAAGTGTTTCTATCATGAAAAACTTCCATGAATTTGTGAAAGAGAAAGGAGCACAAGGCATAGCCATGCCCAGCCCCCAGATTCAACAGTTATTAAGAGTTTGGCATATTTGCTTCATCTCCTTCCTTTGCGGAAGTGTTTTTACAGCAAACCCCAGCTATCATATCCACTCGTTCTATTACTGCGGTAGATAATCACAAACACACTGGCCACTTCCTCGGGCGCCCACAGGCCATGGCCACACCTAAGAACGACCAACAGTAAGTCCTCAGAGTCACCTAATCCCACGCACAACAAGAGTTTCACTGAGGCAAAGTGACTTGCCCAAGGTCACACACCCATATCTGCCAGGCTCTAAAACCAGCTCTTCACCCTTATGCTTCAAAGTCTGTGATGAAGGTCAAATGAGCAGAGCTGGTGAAAGTCCCCTGAGCACCCAGGTGGGTGGTGGCCTCAGTTGGCCCTTGGGTGGGGAGTACAGAGTAGAAGCTTTAGACTCCTTCAGTGCCAGCGTCTGATTGGCTCAAGAATGTCTTTTTCAAGGTAGTTTGTGTGGCCAGGCATTTGAACTGGGGCCACACCACGTATGGCTGTTACGTCCCTAAGTCTTTTTTTTTTTTAAATTATTATTTATATAAGCACTGGGTACAGTCAGAAGCGCAGAAGGGTGAGAGAATTCACCAGAGCCAGAGCGGAGAGCAGAACAGGCAGACTGACGAAGTACACTGCTGAGGGGAGCAGTGGGCAGCAGGAGAGGTCTGCGTGCCATGTGGGACCCTCACCCAGTGGCCGGGGATCGAACTGGTACTGCAGAGGCTGCAGGCAGCTTCATAGCCCAGCGCTCAACCCTGCACCACTGGGGAGGCCCTGTTACATCCCTAAGTCTTACCTGTGCAGACAGTGCCTGCTTCACACTCATGCTGTTGATGTACCCATATTTGTTTTACTCTACTCAAATGAATGATGAAAAATAATTTGGATGTGAGGGCACTCTCTTCTCTACTTTCACAGGAAAGAGAGAGCAACAGTCATTTCTTCTTCTTTGCTCTTTTTTTTTGTTGTTGGAGGTAGTGGCTACAGCTGATCACCCGATACTGGTTTCTCTACTATGCTCAAAAATCTTTTTTATGAGGCTCAGTGGACATGTTAGAGGTGACAGGGATGGTAGCGCCACTCTACTGAGTAAAGCAAAGCCTCTACAGTAGGCAGCACTGAAGGAGACTGAAGCTTCTACCCTGTACTCTCCACCCAAGGGCCAGGCATTTGAACTGGGGCCACACCACGTATGGCTGGGGCCTCCACCCACCTGGCTGCTCAGGGGACTTTCACCAGCTCTGCCCATTTGACCTTCATCACAGACTTTGAGGCATAAGGGTGAAGAACTGGTTTTAGAGCCTGGCAGATATGGGTGTGTGACCTTGGGCAAGTCACTTTGTCTCAGTGAGCCTCAGTCACCTCTTCTGGGCAGTGGGAGCATCCCAGCACCTGTATCAGGGGAATTGGGAGGGAGAATCAGGCAATGTGGCTCATGTGCCCACTGCACAGGCTGGTGAGCGGAAATCACCTGGCCCCTGGTCATTCTCACTATGGCAACGACCTCTCTGTGTGCTCCCCCAGGTGATTGGGTCCTCATTGGCCTTCATCTTCTCTCCTGTGCACTGTCACCTCAGCCACACTCACCTCCTGCAGTCTTCAAACACACCAGTCTCACTCCTGTCCCAGAGACTTGGCAGTGGCCGGTCCCATCGCTCTTGGCTCACCCTCTCTCCCACTTCAAGTCTGGCTCTGATGTCCTGTTTCAGTGAGATCTACCCTGCTCATTCTATTTAATGTGCAAGCCACCCCTCGATTCCCAGTCCCTTCACTGTCCCTCCTTTACTTCTCTCCTTGGATATTAGTACCTGCCAACATACTATGTCATTGATTCTCTGTGTCACTTACTATCTGTCTCTTCACATGAAAATGCCAGCTCCAAGAGGGCAGGGTCTTTGCGCTGTTTGTTGATATGCAGCACCTTGGACAGCACCTGGCGTGCAGATGCGTTTGCTATTCACTGGATAAAGGAAGACCGAAGCTGAGCTCCTTAAAGTCAGGGTCACGGTCTCCTTCTGTAGAAACCTTCCTGCAGAGGGTGAGAGTAGTGTCTCTACAGCCTACATCCCCAGGGCCTCTGAGAAATACAGATGCCTGGGCTCCTTGCCAAGATTATGATGTAAATGTCTAGGGTGAGGCCTCTATTGCTGTTTTTAAAAGCTTCTTGAGTGATCCTGGTGCTTAGGAAAGGTTGTGCTTCCCCGGTTTGAGTTTTTAGGTGTCCTGAAGCAGGTAAGGGAGCAACTGGTCCTCCAGATGAACCAAGGTCCAGAATTTCCCTTCCCTGAATGCAGGCTCCCTGGCGCTGCCTCGGGAGCTGTCCCGTTCAGCACCAGCAGACACTCTGGTTGACATGAAAGGAGGCCCTTTAAATGCGGGGAGGGGGATCACTGCTTCTTGGGCTGCTATCCCAGCTTGTCAGAGCTAGAAGGACTCACAGAGCTTCCTCCAACCCCCTACTCCAAACAAATTCCTCAGTTGTCAGTGTCGGGGGTGTTGATATTCTGAGCCCCCTTAGAAGCCTGCATTCAAGTCCACAGACATTTGCTGACACCTCTCCTAGGCCAGGAACCGTGGAAGATGACAGACTGTCTAAAAGGAAGTGGACATCTCGATGATGTGATACAATGGGGGGGGGCTTGATGCGTGCTCTGGACGGGTGTGGGAGGCTAGATGAATAGGGAAGCAACACCCTCTATGGAAGGGTTGGCAGAGATTTGGGGGCACACCTGTCACTAGATTGGGAACCCAAGGAGTGAGGATGCTGGGGAGAAGGGAAAGGCATTCTAGGAAATGGGAAAAGCAGGGGCAGGCAGGGGTGGAGAGGGAAGAGCACTCGTGGATCAGAAGTGATCTGGGACAGGAGCTCCACACCACGCGGCTGGACTGTTGAACACCTGATGCCATGCCTGGGCCACCTCTACTCTTATTTACACTATCCCCACTGCTCATGAGGCTGTTCTTCCTCTCTCCAGCCACCCCAATCTACCCACCTTCAAAATCCTTCCTCTGTCTGGAAGGCTGTGCAAACTAAGCCAGCCATCCTGGTCCTCTCTGAGTGACACCAGTGGGGCATTGTGAGGAACAACTCGGCATGCCAGCAGATTCTGTGCCAAGGGCTCTATGCGTACCGCCTCATAGATATCATTCGGCAACTTGTGGGAAGCACAAATCACCCCCTCTTGACAAAGGAGTAAACTGAGGTTCACAGAGCAGCCGAGCTCCCGCCTGGGCTGGGCAGGCTCAGAGCTGGAGCCGAGTCTTCTGCGTTCATTTCTGGGCAGCGCCACCCCCCTCCTCATCAGTGCTGCTGGCTGTGCTGCCCTGTGCAGAACCAGCCCTGCACTGCTGACCAACAGACTGAGGACCTCGAGCACAGGCACCAAATCTAGCCCTCTTGTGTCTGCAGGAGGCCCAGCCCCAGGTGGGGACACACAGTGGCTGTGACCACCAATGCTAACAGAACCGAGGACAGCAGGGAACAGTCTTAGACTATGGAAATGGGGTTTGAGTCTGCTTTGTCAGTAAGTTGTGTGACCCTAGAGTCATTCATTCTGTCCACCCTTCCAGAGCTGGCTTAGACCAGGCCATTTCTGGGATCCCTCTGAAGCCAACCTGCTCAATGTTCCAGACCTACCTCTAAGCGGGTCCGGTCCACATCCTTGGGCAGCCGATTCCGGCCTCTTGTGGTCACCAGCAGCAGTTCATAAGGGTAGATCTAAGGAGAGAGGGAGGTTTCCAGGCTGGGGGCGGTGGTGGACTTGTTCCTTTTAGCCACATCTCGTTTTTGGATTCCCTCCTCTACCCAGAAAGATTAGTCTGGAGAAAGCTGGTCTGCCCTCTTTGGAGTTGCCTGGTAGCCCCAGGGCACCCCAAAGGCAAGGCCCAGATGCTCTGATACTGCCAGGAATAAAGTTGGTGGCATTTGGAATTAAGGTGGGCCCACGGCCTCCTGAATGTAAATGGCCAGTATGTGGTGATTGTCAAGACTCTAGAAAGTCTTTGAGGCCTTGAGGGACTATGGGATTTCAGTAGGCAAGAGATGTGGGGCAGGCTCATGGACAGGAAGTCTAGGAGGAACTGGAAATGCTGGTCTTGAGAGCACCCCTGGGGTTATTTATCTGTTTCCTTCCCTGCATACACAGTGTTGTCAGCCTCTGGCTGGTCCCCATGTAGCAGCTCCCAGGGTCCGGAGACCCCCAGGGTCTGTGCATCTCCTTTACCTTGTATTCTGTCGAGAGAAAAGAGACACACACAATAGACACTCAGCGGTCTCTGGTCCCTGCTTTGCATTGTTACTCTGCCCCTGCTTACACCCGCCCTGTCCTTGCTGGACCCGCTGTGGCAGATAACCAAGGCTGATCCGAGCACAGTGGGTGACCGGAAGGATCCAGAAATATGGCTTTGGGGTAAAAATCCCTTTTGAGGTACTAAGAATAGAAATGAGAAGAATCCGAGGTTGGGGGCTCCACTGGGGAGACCCTCCCATCCCCCAGGGCTCTGCTGTGAGCTGTGCTCCTGCCTGAGCTGCCTGGGGGAGCTGGGGGTGGGGGGCTGGCAGGACAGCGTCCTGGCAGAGAGCATGAACCTCATGGAAGTTTGCTGGGAACAACTCAAATTTGGCTGAGTGTCTTCCTCCCCCCTGGGGCTGGCAGGCAATCCTGGCTCAGCAGTTCCGGGAGAAAAGCGCTCCCGATGGAACCCAGATGGGACAGATGGCCTGGAGACCATCCAAGGCCAGGGCCTCGGAAGGATGAGGGGAGAGGGAGGGAATGGGAAGTGACAGCAGTGGGAAACTTGGGTTTGAACAGAGCCCAGCTCTGGGGCAGGATCTGCAGCAATGGCTTGTGGAAGGTCAAGCACAGTTAGGAGCATGCATGGACTGTCCTCGAGTCCCGAGACAGGCCTGTGCTCACCTCGCATGCCCCAGTTGACGGCGTTCATGCTGTCGTAGTGGAAGAGGTCTGCGCTGGGCGTCTGCGGAAGACAAGGCCAGAGTGGGCCTGAGGCTCCTCCTCCTCCCGGGAGCACTCACCCACGCAGAAAGGGACAGACCCTCGGGACACGGGGGTGGGGGCTTCAACCTATGCCCGCACATGGCGGGCACTCAATACCCACTCACTAATTGGTGAGTAGCATCTCAGGCTTTCTCTCACGGCTCAGATGCTGCTTTTTTCTATAACCTGCCCACAACTGCAAGTAGTCCTTTCCCCAAATGCCATTCTGCCAAGCCCCCTTCTCTTGCCCATTTTTTCCCTATAATATTCTAAATTCTATACAATACTTCTAAATTCATAATATTTCCAAATTCTATACAAAGCTTCTAAATTCATATTTCTAAATTCTATACAAAGCTTCTAAATTCGTCATACTTCTAAATTCTATATAAAACTTGACCTGTTTACTATTTACTTCTTGCTTTCTGTTTCTGTGGTAGGATATAAGGCCCGAGGGGCAGGGGCCTTGTATGTGGCTGTTCTCAGCTTGGGAGCAGTGGCCGGCATAGACAAGGCTCTCAGGAAATGTCTGCTCGGGATGCGTGTTGAGGTGGGGTCCGTGTGCTCCTCAGCAGGAGCTCACTCTCCCTGGACGTCTCCCTGTTGTGGGCTCTAGCCCAAAATAACCTCCTAGCAGATGTGCAGTTTCCACTGGTCCTTCTAATGGCTCTATTCCATGCAACAACCGGAGTCCACTGAAAATCCAGGTCAGATCAAACAGCACCCCTGGTGGAGACCCCCAAGTCCTTACAGTGCCCAGGACCCCAGTGACATTCCAGTCTGGCTTCCTCTACTGGCTCACTCCACCCGACACTGGCTGGGGCCCACTGGGTCCCCCTAGCCCAGGGACTTAGAAGCTCCCCCCTCTCTGGATGGCTCCTGCAGGTCTTTCGGTGGCGAAGTCCCTGGCCCCTCTTGGACTCCTGCTCGCCCCCTGCTTTATTCTAGCACCGCGACCACTGACTTTGCACTGCATGTTAACTGGGTGCTTGTCAGTCTCCCCGGCTAGAACATGAGCTACCTGGGAGTTTTATTTCCTGCAGTAACCCTGGAACCTAGAACATTCCTGGCACATAGTAGATGCTCAGAAAATAGACCTCTGTCTCACTGGCCCTGCCCTTTCTCCATCACCCATCAGGTAACACAGCCTCTCATTTTGCTAATAAGATGGATTTTTCATTTCTTTTCAGTCCTGAAACCAATCAGCGGTCTCTGTGAAGGTTATGGGTCATGCCGCGTCTCACCTGGAGGCTGGCACTTGGGCGGGAGCCGTGGGGGCAACTGGTCTGGGCTCTGGCCCTGGCTCCGCACTCACTGGTATGAGAGCTCAAGCACGTCCCCCCTGGTCCCCTGCCTCCACCTCCACGTCTTCACCCACATACAGGGTTAATAATAGAATCTACCTTGCCTCTTGTGAGGTGGCATGAGTTAGTGCTTGCCAGGTGCTCAGCACAGTGTCTGGCAAGGAGTGATGGCCCAGTAAGCACTGAGGAACACCCATGGCAAAAGAGCAATCTTGCCTTTGGCTTCCTGCCCGGGGCTTTGTCCCAGTGACCACTTGAGCAGTGGTGAGGCTGGGACTGTTAGCATCTTGGGATGGTGCTCCCCATGTGGGGTCCCCTCTTACCCGGTGCAGCCCATTTCTTCTGTAGGCAGGCAGGGAGGCAGATTTGGAGATGAGGGGGTCTGAAAAGAAGGAGCCAAAACAATTACAAGGAACCCCCAGCCAGGGGTCCTTCTCCCTGACTTATCAGTTGCAAATGGCTCATATTACTCCCCACCAGTCTCTCGCACTACCTCCCAGGTTTGCAACTGACTGTCCTAGGGGTGCCTACCCCTGCAGAATCCTAGGCCCACCTGAAGTACCCAAGCAGCCTTCTGGCCTTTACCTGCACCATCATCTTCCTCTGAGGAGCCCTGTGCCCTGCGCAAAGGCCCTCAACCTCCCACTCAGGACCCAGCCAGGCAGGCGTCCATGTGGGTGGAAGAGGCTTGGGATTTCATTTTTTGCCTGGAAGGAGTTGGTTGTGGCAACTCTGGTTCCAGAACCTCAAAATGGAATCTTACTGACTGTGAAGCATAGTGCTGTGGGTCATTTAAGGTCACGGCCCCTGTGGCCACCCCAGATCTGGCCCACCCAGGACATGATGGACTGAGGGCCCGGCAGGCAGAACTCACCGCTGTCAGCCAGGTAGTGGGACCGCGGGGCTGCAAGAGAGAAGTCGGAGATCAGTCAGTGTTCGTGGCGACAGACAGACGTCCGTGGCTCTGACATCTGGGCTGCCCTGGTGTAAGGAGGGTCCTCCTCTGTTCCCTCCTTTCACCCTGGTCAGTTTCCATCCTCCCTTTGCCCCGTGCTGGGAGCATCACAGGCGCTTCTTGACATCTACTGCACCAACACCATTGCCCAGAGTTGAAGTTTGCCCCGCAGAGCCTGGGGTGACAGCAGTGCCCCTCAGAGGTCAAACAGGGAGTAAAGCTCTTTCCTTCATCCCTGCGCTGCCACTAGCAGATGCGAACTTCCAGGAGGTAATCAAGCTTCCGTATTCTCATCTGTCAAATGGGGGTGGGGTGGGGTGGGGAGAGATAGTGTCTCCTTTCTACAGTTATTGTGAAGAAAATACTAGACACACTAGAGTAAGAATATACTAGACACACTAGAGTAAGGCGCCAGCACAGTGCATGACGCAAAACAAACAAAACTGGCTTTATCATCATCAGCACCACCATCACCTTTATTCTACCTGGAGTCAAGGCACAGACTGGTGAGGAGGGAAAAGTTTATGGCCGCGGGGTCACCCTCACCTGGCTCCGTCACTTACTGGCTTCCTGACCTTGGACGAGTGACAATCTCAGGCCTCTCATCTGTAAAGTGAGGTTCACTACCCTCTGGGTCTTTGTGAGGATCAGAATGCCCATGTATCTACAAATTCCTGGCACATTATCCATCAAGTACAGACTTGAGATAGGATTTCCTGGCAAGACTGAATCCCACATATATAAGAAAGAGAGGAGACAGAGCACGTGTGTGTCCAGAAACAGGGAGGAACTTACAGTGAGAGAGTCTTAGGGCAAGGTGCTTGAAGCAAGCCTCTGCTTGCATACCTCCAGTGACAGAGGGATCACTACCTCAGTTGGTAGCCCTTTATATTGTTGAGCCATATAGACCATTAAATGATGTTTTTTCTTTACACTGAAACTGATTAGAAGTCATAGTTTCAGATGCCCCAATGAAGCAGAAGCGACTTCTTAGAGCAGGGCATGACCCCCACCCCCATCTGTATTCCAGACCCAGGTGAGCCCAGAAGAGTTCAGATTCAATGGCGGGGTAGGGAGGAAAGCGCCCCCTTGCGTTTGGGTCTCCGGTGCAGTGCTTACAGCCATTGAGGGACATCTCATAGCCAGCTGTGTGCAAGGCCTCCCGGCTGCTGGTGGAGCTCCGGGGCGGGGTCCAGGGATCCGCATAGGAGCTGGACCGGGCCTTCATCTCCTCCTTCAGGATCAGCCGGCCAATTCCGCTCTGGAGCTGGGGTGGGGGTGAGAGGGGTAAGATGAGTTAGAAGGAAGCAAAGAACACAGAGGTGGAGCAGCCTTTGGAAGGGCTGAGGCATCGACCCTACTGTGAGCCTCTGTCATTTCTGCCTTCTCAGAGTCCCTTGTTCTTGGCAGCACCCACATTTTCCTTTGCAATTTCATCTCTCTTTCACAAGTAGACTGCGGTTGAAGTGGGGCTCTTAGGATGGGCATAAAAGGCAGGCCTGGCCAATGACAGGGCCATATGCCCTGGCCACAGTGACTGGTTCAACAATGGGCTGGGGAGTCTTCCCTGGGACTCGGAGTGGAGTTACTGGCACCCATCTCTTAAAATAATTTTTTAATTGAGATGAAATTCACCAATCTATATTTATTCTGTCTCTATGGATTTACCTATTCTGGACAATGCAAGTAAACACAATCATGATTTTGTGTCTGACTTCCTTCACTAAGCATTTTGTTTTTGAGGTTAAGCCACCTTATTGCATGTACAGTATCTCATTCCTCTTTATGGCTGAATAATTTTCCATTGTATGGACAGACCATGATTTACTTATCCATTTGGGAGTTTGTGGACATTTGAGTTGTTTCTATGTTTGGATTATTGTGAACACTGCTACTATGAACACTTGTATACATGTATTTGTGTGCCAGTTTTCAGTTCTTCTGGGTGTCTGCAAAGAGTGGAGTTATTGGGTTCTATAGTAATTCTAAGTACTTTTGTGAAGAGCAGTCAAAATATTTCACCAGCAGCTGTACCACTTTCCATTACTGCAATACGCGAGAGGTGTACTTCCACTTCATGAGGACCTGCCTAAGCCTGAGGCCAGGCTCAAGAGAAAGGAGAGACAATTTCTTTATGGCCACTTTTTGAGAGGCTGGATCCAGCCGTACCTGAAACTAACCCCACCATTTGACTTTTCAGTTAGGCAAAGCTAACCATTTCTTTTTCCTAAAATAAGTGAGTTTGAATCTGATTCGTCACTTGCAAATTAAGAAGGCTTCAGATACACAGCACATAAGCATCTCATTCAGAGGCATGGCCTGCTTACCTTATGCATGCTGCGGTCAAAATCGTCTTCCTCTCCTCCAGATGAGAACCTTCTGGCTCGGGGCACTGCCAAAAGACAGCTAGGATCAGCTCCAGCATATGCTCCCCACTCAGCCTCCCCTGGGGAGAGGGCACAGAGGGGCAGTAGAGGCTAGCCAGGGGCTCTCTTGGCTCTGGCACTTTCCAGCTGTTTGAAATGCCCCCACTCTGGGCCTCCCACATGCTACTGTCATATGCCATTCCCTGAGCCCTATTCTCGGGTCCTGAGGGCAGGTGAAGCCTGATCAGAGCTAATAAGCATCAGTGTTGCACTTTGCTGCTGCTGGCAGGACAGTCTCTTTCTGACACAGTGGAGCTGCCTGCGCTTGCTGGAGCTCATGTCGCTGTGATGGGGGCAAAGCCACCCAGGGCATAGGTCAAGTCCTGATGACACTCATTCATCCTTAGATTCAGCTGTGCCCCAAGTCAATACACCTCAAAACCTTTCAGTCCATGACCCAGGAAGTCCTATTTTGGCTTAAGCCACTTGGGGTTCATTTTTCCTTTTTTTTCCTTTTTTTTTTTGTGACCGAGTGATCTCATCTAAGACTCCCCATCTCTCCTCAGGTTGCTGGGAGTGGCTCCTCTGTCCTTGCAGCCTCTGCTCATGCATCTCCCAGGGCACTGGCTACTATCCACTTGTGTTGTGCTATGCTTGTGTCTCCTCTTTTCTAAGTGGAGAATTCTTTGGCAATGAGGCAGGGGTCACCTCTGAACTCCTATGAAGCTTTGCTCAGAATGGACATTCAAGCAACAAAGTATGTTGCTCAAAGAGGAATAGAAAGAACATTCCTCTCCACACTGGAAAGAAATGGCTTGGGCTATCTACTTGGAATGCTGCCCGAGAGCACCCAAAATGCCTTGCCAGGTGCCTATGGGAGACTTCCTTCTCCCCGCATGCTTGTCCCTATCCCCCAAATCATTTTGCACCCCAGCTAAAGTGATGTCTTAGAGACAGAAATCTGACCATGTCACCACTTTCAGTGAGTTCCTACTGTTTGGGACACAGACCAACATCTTTACTTCCACCCAAAAGGCCTCTGGGATCTGGCCCCTCACCCTTGCCTATTCCCTCCTTCTCCGAGCTCCGGGGTAAGCTGATGCCTTTCCTTTCTCCAGTGGAGCCGCCCTCCCAGCCTGGGTGTGTGCACCTGCACGGCTACTCTGCTGCTGCCCTGGTCCTCCCCTGGCCACAGCAACCGAATCTCTGTACCCAGGACTTTGGTCATCTTCCAGGCTGGACAGTGCCCTCCTGCCATTGGTTCTTCCACCTGCTGTGTAGCACCTCCTGTGCACACCTATGTCCACAGCGCAGACACCTGGTCTATTTTGCTCCCATTGCTTCCCCAGGGTCCATGACTGGCCCTCAACATAGGCTTACTGAATGCATACGTGAATGATAGTGTGAAGGGGAGGGTGGCATCTGCCTGGTCCTCTGTCCTCATTTTACGTGACAGGGCTGTGGTCCTTGGTTACCTGTGGGGTGCCTTACCTTTGGGGGACCCATGGTAGGTCCAGTATTCAGATTCCGCGGCATAGTAGGGGTCTGGGGAGTAGGCCGGACTGTATTTGGAGGTCTGGCTAATGTCTTCACTTGTTTTGCTCTTGGTGGTGGTTGACAAGTCACCTGCAAAGGACCCAAGGAGAGGTCAGGGGAGGAGAGCGGCCTGGCAGAAACCATGTGCCCTGTCCTCTGTCCAGCTAGGCTCCAGCCCAGGGACTCAGGATACTCAGGCCAGGGGCTGGGACATGGGCATTAGAGCCGGGGAGGCACTGGAGCCAAGTTAGGCATCTGAACACCAGAGAGGAGCAGGGCTCACCCGTGACCACACAGCAAGGCAGCCCCAAGCTCAGGGCTCCTTCCACCATATTCTATGGACTTCTGGGGTGCTCCCAAGGAATATGAAGGCTGTGCCTCTCCAAGTAAGATTTAGACAGGTGCCAGGTGAGCGTTAGCCCTTACCTTTTTCACCCTCTGCCTTGTTATGGATTTAAGTCATGTCTAGAATGTGAATTACCAAGTAGGGCCACAATGTATGTTTTCAACCTTCTCCTCACACTGAAATGCCCAATCCCACCTGGGGGGCGCTATGTGGCCTGCAGGAAGGAACCCTGGGTGGGGAGTCAGTGACCTGGGTCTGGTCCCGCCTCTGCCATTTAACCCAGTTGTTACACTGAGCAAATCCTGCCTCTCTCTGCCTCAGTCTCCTCATCGGTGAGGATCAGGATTGGCCGGCTAGCTCAGATACTATTCAGCTTCCAATTTCCACTTGAAATCTGCGACACAGGGTGATCACTGAACCCACCATAGACAGCGACTCTGGCCAGGGCAGCAGCTCTGGCCCAGACACTCAAGAGTCTGGTGAGGATAGAGAGAGGGCTGGGGGAGCAAGCGCCCCATCATGTCACGGGAGAGAAGCTGTAGGGACGTGCTCTCTGCTTCTCCCTTCTCTGTGGTGTCTGAGCAGCTGAGGGTCCTGTGTCAGGACCTCCCCCGGCGCCACTTGCTTCCAACGTGCTGATTCTCTTTGACTTGGGTCCTGGGCAGCCCCTCCCACCCTTGCTGATTTCCCCTTATCACCTCTTCACCACCATCCGCCTCTGCCCCGCATTCCTCTTCGGCCTGCTTTGGGGCCAACCTGGAAAACTCCGTGCAGTCCTGAGGTGCCTCAGCTAAGGTGGAGGCCATTTTTGGACATCAAAACAGACAGCGTGTCAGGTCGGTGCCTGTCCGTGGCCCCCAGGGGCACACACATGACCTCCAAGGCCGTGGGTAGACTCACCCGGCCAGCTCCTTTCAAAATCGAGGATGTCTGTCTACACTGTGGGTCTTGGCACCCAGAGCTATGGTTTACACCCACTCTGCACCCCACCAGCTGAGTGAGTGTGGACTCAGAACGGGGCCTCTCCTGCCCATGTCCATAGTCGCCCAGTTTTGGGCTCTCCTCTGTTATCCAGAGAGACACACGGGCATGTGAGGGCAACATGGGAACAGCGGCAGCTGCACCGCCATGTCCTGCGCAGGAGGGACACGCTTGGTCAGCTGAGCATGAGACTGACTGGGGTGCGGGACTGGGCCCTGGGTGCTCTCCTACTGGGTGCAGGTGGGAATCAGGAACGACTCCTGGCGACAGGAAAGACTCTCAGTATTTGGGATCAGGCCCCTAGAGAGGGGCTCGGGGGTACATCTGCTTTAGTAGTAAGTCTGTCCGGTACTAGGGAGCTACAGACCATTCTTTCATAAACACTGCATGACTGAATGAATGAATGACTGAATGAATGAAGGTGAGCACCTCAGTGATGCACGCCCTCATCAAACCTCCACTGCTCTAAGCAGTGGTTCCCAAACTGGGCTGGGCATTGGAACCACAAGGATAAATGGCTACAATTACAAAATTGCAAATCAATAGGTCTGGGGTGGGGCGTCCAAATCCGCGTGCCTCCCATCGGATGCTAACCAACTAGCCAAGTTTGAGGATCAGTGCCTCGGAGTGTGACACTCTCAGGGTGCTAACATATGAAGGGGTGCTCTGAGCACAGAATTTAGGGCGTCAGGGTTTAGGGGTTGGAAAGGAAGTGGGAAAGGGTTTAGGGGATATGAGGCCTTTCTTGCTCTTTTGTAATGACGGCAAACTCCTCCCCAGAGTCACCGCGAAGTGACTGTCCCTCCCTAGGCCTGGCTGAGCCCTAGCTGCCTCTATCATACCATGCCGTTTGTAGATCGGGGGTTTCCGGTAGATGTTACTTTCTCCAGCTGCCAGACAGATGGGAGGGGCAGTGGGAGGGGGGCAAGGGGAGAGGACAGAGAACAGAGGAGAGACAGAGTTGGTCAGTCGATCGCAGAAGAGAGGGCCAGCAACCTTCCCCAAGGCGCCACTGTCTTCCCCTGGTGAGTTTCCAAAGCTGAGCTCCCAACCTCACCCCATTGGGTTCAGGAGGGGATTGGGTGGATCCAGACGGAGCAGAGGAAGGGGCTGAGGCTTGCGCATGGGCATGCAGGCACAGGGCGGGGTGCGCTCGGCGGGACCCCATGCAGGAGGGTGTTGCAACCTCCACCCAGCAGCAGCCATGCCTCATTCCATGCAGAACCCCCAAATGCTGCAGCCGTGGGTCGGCAGTCTCCCTCCCCCCCCTCGAAACAGGATGGGACCTTCCTGGAGCAGTGGAGAGAGGTGTAGATGGATCAGCAGCACCAGTTCTTAGGAAAAGTGAGTGGGAAACAAAGCTGAGCTCAGGGTTGGGAGGCTGGGATATAGGCCTGGCTCTGCTGAACGCAGGATGAGACCTTGTCTAAATCACACCCACAAGACCACCAGGCCCCTGCCCTTCCTCTTATCTCCTATCGCTTTCCCTCACGTCACCACCTCCAGCCAGCGGCCTGTTGCTGTTTCAGTTTTACAGTCTTTTCGTTTGCCTCCACCAGGGACGTTTTCCCTCCACCAGGGATGTTTTCTTTGGTGGCCCTCATAAACCTGACTGCTTCTTATCTTTTAGCATCAATGTCACCTCCTCCAAGAAGCCCTTCCTACGGAGCCCAACCTCCCCCACCCAGGTCTTTCTCTCATAGTGTCCTGTCTTGGGATGTGTATTGTACCTCCCATTACCTGAAACGACCCTTTTACTGGTTTGCTTATTCATTTATTATCTCTTTCCACACTAGCACTTAAACACCATGAAGGTTTTGCAACCTTAGGGCCCAGAAGAATACCCGGCTGTATGAGGGAACAGCAGAAGCTCAGGGAAGCTAAATAATTGACCCAGCATCATGAGTCTAAATGGTGGAAACGGAATCAATTCCTAGACTTTCATGCATGGTGGCCGCCACCTCCTTCCTGGCCCTCAGACATTTACGATCTTCCCTGTGCTTCGCCGTGGTCCTGACCGAGGCTGGTTCTGTTAGTGGTGGACTAAAGCAGGGGCGTGTCGGGCTGCGGGGTGGGGTTGTGCAGGTGACTGGTTAGGGAGGTCCCCGGAAACCGGCTTCTCCTCAGTGCCCGGCGACCCAGCGGAGCATGCACCATGCGGGCATTCGGGCTGGCAGCCTACCTGGGATGTGAAAGTGCTTGGGAGCCTGGTAAGAGGTTGGAGTAGAGGACCTGACATCTAACTGGCTATGGTATGGAGAGCTCCGGCCACTCTCGGGCCCTGGGGCGCAGACAGTGGTCCCCAGAGAGAACAGAGGCACAGAGGAGACAGGCATTAGCCGGGTGCACTGGAGGCGGCAGTGAGTGATGGCAGTGGGGTGAGGAGGGGCTCTGCTCTCATGCACAGTGTCTGCAGAAACAGGCTTGACCCCGTTTTCTTGCTTCTCCCCAAAGTCAGATTTTGTGGGTTCCACCGAGCTTCAGGAAGGTATCTTCACTCTGTTGAACTCCCCAGCCCCATTCACCTGGGCCCCTCCCTGACTACTCCCTCTTCCAGTCACCCCTACCATCTGGATGGGCAGGTCACAGGGCAAGGGTCAGACTGAGGAGCCTTCATGCGGACAGGGCCACTGACTGCCTGCCACCCCCTCTCCTGGCAGCTCACGGCTACCTTCCTGCTGCTTCTCTGCACCATCGCCCCCTCCCCTCCCCTGCCAGGGGCATCTTCAGGGACCCAGTGCAGCCACAGGTCTGCACAGGACTATGCTGGGTGGGAGTCCCAGGAAGTCCAGCGCTATCCCCGCAGCTGTGGGCAGCAGGCCACTGTGCTGTCCCTGGCTCGTCCCACCCCTTGGTGGTTTCCCCTTCCTTACCAGAGCGGTAGTAGTGGTGAGGTGAGCGGGAGAAGGTTGGGGACATGCCCTGCCGGCTATATGTAGGGGAGTCGATGTATCCGGGACTGGAGGCCCGTCTCTGCCGGAGGTCCAGGTTCTCATAGATGTCCTGGGGGAGGAAGCGGCCAGAGTCAGGCCACCCATCAGGTGACCAGTGGCCCAGGGTCTGCAAGCAGGTGGGGGGGTGACACGGACGCCAGGTTCTAGGGGCTGACGAGCGGTGCTGGGTTCCACGTGCAAGGAAAGCTGCAGGGAATTTGCAGGGTCCTCAGCCCCACCCATAGGCCGTGAATGGAAGCCATGGTTCAGCCTTTGGAGTCACAAGGCATCAGTGAGATCACATCCAGGTAGAAAGGGAACATCAGGGTCTCCCCGAGCCATTTCTTCCCTTTATGCCACAGCCACTTCCTCCAGGTCATGCCCCCAGGCCTCCCCATCTGTGCCCTGGTTGGGGGAGCACCCACACAAGGGCTCAGGACCCTTGGGGGCTTATGGGGTGAACTTGGGAGTCTGCTTGGTCAGCACAAAAGGACATAATTATGTAAAAAGTCTCCTCAAACCAGCTTGATTACCTGGGAGTAGGGAGATAACGTTCCCAGCGACTTAGAGGCGAAGTTTGAAGGTGGCCGTGGAAGGAGCAGAAGGAGAGAAGGGAGGCAAGATGGAGACAGAGAGTGGTTAGGCAGTTCAGCAGAGAGGCCTGTGGTTGCCAGCAGCTCCCTCTCAGACAGCTTTGAGTTCTGGAATCTCAGCAGTCCAAAGGTGGCAGGAAAGCTGGAGGTCAAGACCCTCCTCTGAAAACCCGGGTCAGAGAGGGAATGGGATGGCCCGGGCACTCAGGGAGGCCGGGCCCTTGCTTGTGCCTTCGCTTCTCCAGTTCAGTCATTTCCTGCCCCTTTGCTGTCCCTCTCCCGGTTCCTGAACCCTCTGGTTCATGAGGACAGGGCCCAGGGCAAGGGGCCCCAAAGCAGGGCAGGGCCAGGCTGGTGATGTCCAGCACTTGGGCCGGCAGGGGGAGGGCGGTGGAGGTGGAGTGGCCCCTGTCAGGACAGTGTGCTCTCTGCTGCTGTGTGTCGGGGCCAGACCGGGTGCCTGCCAGAGTCAGCACAGCTTCTTAAACTTGCACGTCAATTCAGAAATGCAGATCCTTATGTGAAATGGCCCAAATGTTTAAATGTTGACAAGCAACGTACATTCTTAAAGAATGTACTTTGCAGAGTAAAACAAACCAACCTGGGGCCAGCTGTGGCCGGTGAACCCTGCTTACCAACTTCAGCCAAACATTTAGCATGTTTTTCGTGATCCATTTCAGGGAGCAGACCCCCAAGCGTCTCAGTATTGGGCAATTAAACCACATGGGACCCCACTCCCTTTCGAGAGGAAGGGGGCAGTGGTGGAGCGGGAACAAGAACAGGTCCCTGACCCCTGCACCAGGGTCCCTGCTCCAATGCGCTTAGTTCAGGGGCCCAGAAACCTCCTTGGACATGGCCCTGTTGGCCGCCAGGGCAGGGGCCACCGGCCTTCCCCTGACGACATGTTCTATTCTCCAGCAGCCATCTTTTTGATGGTTTTGCTTCAAAAGTCACCTGACGTTGAGTTTTTACGGGTGTCTTGCTCTGAGCACAGAGATGTAAGGTCAGGTGCCCAAACCACAGAACCTACCTAATGGCCACTGAGCCTGGCAGGAATGAGCATCCCGGGCTGAGCATGGAATTCCTCCCCTGCCACAAGCCCTTCACCACCACACATCCCCAACCCCAGTGATGAGTGGTCGTGGGTTCTCAGGGAGTGGCAGGGACGTGGGAGCCCAGGAAGTCCCTGTCCTCTCCACAGGGGGCACTGCTTCCCACCTCCAGATGGTGGAAATAGGGTATCATGTAGCCAGTTCTGATTTTTTTGAAAAAGCCAGATTTGTGCGTGAAATCTTCTGGTTTTTAAATTTGACATAAATTCTAGTTTTAAGAGTCTGGGGGCCAACAGCATGGAGGACAAATTATGTGTGATAAAGGGGAGTGGGGACCCCTACTGGAGGGAGCGCTCCTCCGCCAGGCCCACAGAGGGGCGAGACGCAATACCTCTCCATAGCCACATCTCTCCAGCGTCTCGTCAGACGTGTATCTGGAACGAGGCTCGTAGGAAATGAGGTCTGGGCGTTGTACCTCGTAGATGGACTTGACCTTGGGGAGAGCTGCCAGGTCTTTGTAATTTAGAATCTCGTTATCCACCTTAGCCTGGGGAAGAGGGAAATGAAGGAAAGAAGTGGACAGGTAAGAGGGACAGGAGAGGGGAAGCAGAGAGCAGGCACGGAGGCTGGAACTTCTCCAGATTCCATTAAACACAAGATGTTAGGGCAGAAGACTCCAGAGGCCAGTGAGATGTGTCTTAGAGGCCCTCGGTTCCCACAGGAGCAGCATGGGGAGGCCCTGGCTTTTCAGGAGCCACTTCCTCTCAGTGTCACGATGGCTCTGTGAAGTGTGTTATTCCCATATTCCAGATGAGCAAACCGAGGCTCCAAATTCTGCAAATGGAGCCCCTTAGTGGGTTTCAATCCAGTCTGAACTACAGTCTGGGGCTGACCACCTTTGACCCTACACAAGGAGGACCCCCATCACAGAGTCCTTAAAGAAGATGATGAAGATGGTAATGTCAGATAGAAGCACCGTAGTAAACCACTAGCTAACATCTGGTGGGCTGTTACTACCCGTTAGAATGGACGCTAAGGCCCTTAACTCAGCGTATCCACCCAGTTCACACCTCTAATGGTAGGTAGTTATTTTTCCTCATTTTTGAGTAAGGAAATCAATGACCTTGTCTAAGGGCCAGAGAAATCAATGACCTTGTCTAAGGGCACGTAGCTAGTAAGCAGCAAAACCAGAGTTCAAATCCGGTGGTCTAAACTGGGAGCCTGGCCTCCCTAGGGGCCTCTCCTGGCTTACTGGATGGGGGCTCTCACCTAGCATGTCAGAGGCTGTCTTCCCAAAGATGCGCCTTCACTCAACAGGAACGAGCCTCTGTCTACTGACCTGGCCTGAGGTTAGCCTCTAGAGCCGCATGAGACAGCTTCTCCTGCACACAGCCCACGTCTCCTGGCTCCGGAGGCGTGTCCTTTCCATGCCTGCTTCTTCCAGCTGCTCCCTCTGGGGCCCAGTTTTTGCTGTGGTCGACCAGCTTCTGGCCCAACCCCCTAGCCGCCACCTATTGTGATTCACAAGGTCCTAAGGGGAAGTCAGTGAAGACAGAGGACACTAGATAGAGAACCTAAGAGAAGTATTAGCTTCAGAATGTCCTCACCCTGCCTCGAGCCAGGTAAGTCTGAGGGGCAGTAAGAGCCCTGGCTTCTCAGGAGAGAGAGCAGCTTCTATAAGGGCCTTCTGAGTGCTGATATTTTAAACACTTCCCAGGGCTGTTTTGTCCCTGTCCCAGCCCACTGCTGTTGGGGTGCAGCACTATCGGTCTCTTTCTAGCCCCAATATCTACTCTCCTGTCCTGATGCGGGCTGGTGTTGTTCCCTTGCATCCCCCTGCCTGGCAGGCTGAGGTCAGGCATGGCTCTTGTCCCGTGGCTGCTGGTGACCACCGAGGGTGGTGACAACTGACCCCCTCTGCTAGCCCCGGAAGCCTCACGATGGTGTGTGTGCCCCAAACCCACCTGACCTCTGTAAATGGTTCCTTCATGAAGGCAATCCCACCTCATCCCTGCCAGCGCCTGCCCAGTACAGACACCCATGGCTGGACCAACTTCGGGGTGTATGGGTCAAAGGAACCTTGCTGACATGACTGCTGCCTCTGTCCTTGGATATTTGGTCTTGACCTTAACAGCTCCTGGCATCTTATAAACTTGTCTCTACCCCCCATCCATCTCCGTTTTGGCACTTTATGCCAAACCTCAAAAATACTAAATTTGTATTTCTTCCTACAGCCACCTGGTTTATAAGTCTTAAGTCTGGGGACCCAGTGAATGAACAGAGATTAAACATCATTAGCAGGGAGGAAGGAAGACACCACACAGGCAGGTGGAAGTCACGCCATCTGAGGACGATTCCAACAGGAAGGGGAATGGGCCAAAGCTGCCACCTCAGGGCCGCTGGTACTAAACTCCACGAGTTAGGAAAATTCAACATTATCTTCAGGATAAGACTTGCATGACCCCAAAGTGGTTGCATGGGTTTTTCCTTGAATTTGGAAGCTGCGTTTGAAGTGATCTAATGTCCCCAGAGCAGCTCAGGGTGAGGCCCTGGGTGGGGCTGGGCACCGAAGGGGATTTGTGCCTAGACCAGGGTTCGAGGGGTGACGGATCCAGGTGGGTGGCCCCAAATGCTGTGGTTCTCCTTACAGGGCCACTTGAACAGCTTTCTCCCCAATTCCAGGTCAACATCACAGGGTCTACGTTACTTCTCAAAGGTCAACGAGGCTCGTGTATTCCAGGAACAACCTTCTGGAAGCATGCTCACGGCCATAACCTCCTCACGGTGTCAGACCTGAAACTGAGCTCACTAAGCCTGCCTGGGTGGGCCCCATTCACAGCGCAGTGTGCCCATATCTCTTGTTCTGAACAGGAATCTCCAATGAGGACCGCCTGGGGTCCCTCTGGTTTGTCTTTTGTGGGCGCCACGTGGCTGTTCAGACCCATACTGAAGCTGCTGTCAATGGCACCTTGGGTCTCTTTGCTCATCTGAACAGGGGAGAAAGGGAAGCAGTTCCATCAATGGGCACTATTACCCAGGGATCAAGGAGGAAACTGGATATAGAATGGTGGTAAATACTGACTAGCAGTAGTAAGCAGCGACTGCCCCGATTGTCTGGTCACGGTCTGCACCTAGAGCTTCGTGTTAGGAGCGGACCTCCTGCTGCAGACTGTTTCCCCACATTTCTGCACTCCTCGGATCGTCTGACTTGTGCACGGCTGGAGCAGGTGGATTCAGGCTGGCCAAGGCTCGCTTGCTGTCAGCCTCTCCTTTGCTCATTTCAGTCCCCAGGCTCTACCTCCCCTACGGCTGTTGGTTTATGTCTCTTCTGATCTGTTTTGAGTTTAAGTATTAGTTCTTCGGGGCTCTTCTCCCCATTGCTCATCGGCAGCAGCATCAGAGCACCCTGTGCTTTTCTCTTCCTTCTACTGATCAGAACTGTACCTGCTCATCCCCAAGACACATGTAGGGTTAGAGGGTCAGCAGGGCAGGGTGGCTCAGCACCGCTTCCCAGGACACAGAGCAGACACTCAGTCCACATTTGTTGAATGAATGAATGAGTGCGTGAATGACATAACCAAGGACCTCTGAGGTCCTTTAAGGTGACTTTTGTCTCTTCTGCTACATCCCTGGCATATGGCAGGGTCTCCCCATGGGAGTGCCTCCGGGGTGGGAGCTCAGACACACCCACACGGTCTACTCCTTTCCTGGCCTCTCAGGCGAGGAGAAAGCACCTTACATTTGTAAATCCTCGATGGCCATGTTTCCACATTCACCTGGCTTCCTCTCCCTTCTGTCACTTTATCACATGTGCCACTATCTCCACAACAACAGCGCACCCAACACCCACTCTGAAAACGCTCTGACCCCCATTGTTCTCTTGCCCTGGTCTCAGTTAGGTCATGGGGAGGGAGGAGAACCATGTAGGTTTCAGAGCCAGTCCGAGCGTGACTATAGGTTCTTTCTTGTGCTCCTGCTGACATGTGAGACCATGCCTGGAACTGTTTACTGGGCCGTGTGCTCCGAGGTCAGGTCCCTGTCCTCCCCGTACCCGCTGTGTTCTCAGACCCACTGGAGACCAGCACGGGGCCAGCGCCCTTAGGTTTCAGTTGGAAGAGAGTCTGACCGCTGTCCTTGGCTTCTTTAAAAACTCTCCGGGTACCGGCCTGGGGGATAAGAAAGGCCTTTTGGTGACTGTAAAGCGATACGTACGCAGATGACTCGGTTGGGAGACCCGATGCTGGATCCGGGGGGTGAGATGGAAGTTTCAGACGTCCGCCTGTGCTGTGGGGGAGACAGGAGGTGAGACACTGCACTGGTGACTGTGACAGGGACTTTGGCAATACCGTGGGCTGTCCTTTCTCTTTATTTTCAGCCTGTCTAACCACTGTTTGAGTGGGCATGAAAACCAAAACACAGAGAACATGATTTTGTTTTTCACATGCTTGTAATTGGTCTTTTAGAGAGGAAGTTACATGCAAAATTTTCACTTTGGGTTCTCGCATGATTTTATGAATAAAATTGGGGAGTGTTCATTCCTTAGCAGTTGGGTCACACAAAATGGGAAGGTAGGTTAAATTCCACATAATTGCACAATATACTGATTCTTTACAGCATAGCCATTGCCACTAGACATCAACCTAAATGATAAAGTCTTTTCTGAACAACCAGAGTTGGATTAATGGCTCCTGGAGCAGAGGACTGTGGTGTCAATCTTAGTGCGTGTGAGGAGCAGCTTGTTAAGTTAAAAGTAGAAAGGCCGGGAATCAAGGACCTCTCGTGAGCAGGGTGATTTTAGTGGTCTCAGGTTTCTGATTGTAAAATGAAAGGGCTGGTTTTAAGGATTGCTACCTTCCCTTCCAGATCTTTCACCCTCTGATTTAAAGCATTCTAGTGAGACTAGAGAGAACTATTTCCTGGAGTATGAACTGTGAACTCTGGAGGCTCTGAGAGATAGGTGTAGGTGGAACAAAGATAACATGGAAACGAGTGAGAGTAAACGCAAATTTCTACTTCAGTTCTCTTGACTAGGTAATGGAGGAAGTTTTAATTTGGTGTGAATACATTTTAACAACTCTTTGGACCTAAGAATGTCTCTTTACAAGCAAAGAGGGTGCAGGTAACATGACCTAGCTAGACTTTCTAAAATTTATTCTGAAGAATTATTTCATTTTCATTGAATGTATCTTATAATTACCTTCTATTTATAGAAAGTAATACTGGCTTTCCACTTGGTGATACAAAATTTTATTTTAAAATACATTTGGCTAAAGAAAAAGTGGTGAATTGATTGTAAGAAAAAATTAAGTGTATAATTTATATATATAGTAAGTATATAATTATATAGATAAAATTATATATAATATACACATATAAATATATATTATATAAATAAGTATATAATCATATCACATGATTATATACTTATTTATATGCTTATACACTTATTTATATAATTTATGTATATAATTATGAATACACAGATGTGATGAAAAGCATCAGGATTTGTGGAAAGAGAATTGAAATTTGAGAAATGCCATCAAAGAGGAGGAAACTGAAGAAAAAGGACAATTAGGTTTTCTTTCGCCTTAAATGGCAGAAGTCTTGGAAGAAACAGGGGGAAAAAACCTCATGGCTCAAACAAAAAAATGCATCAGTAGAAAAGCTCTTTCACAAGACTCACATCAGGTGGAGAGATGGCAAAGGACCCAACACAGAGCCAGCTGGTCAGAAATTGTACACGTGTTTTTAGGTGAGACTCTAGCAGGTGACTTTTCATAGGACCCCCAAGGGGCCACACTGATATCCGGGCCTATAGTACAGAAGCTCCCTGGAAATCCTAGAGTGCCACCCAACAACCCCTGCCGCCAGCCCCCAACCCCATGTCCAGGTCTCCCTCCACTCCCTTCCAGCAGTTCTTAGATCCAGAACCCAGACTCCCAAGACTCCCTGGCACCTGTCAGAACACAGTAACTCAAGAGGGATGCAGGACCTCTGCTGGCCCAGTGTCGCTGGGGCCACTGTGGTGCCTTGCCAGGCTGCATTCCTGCAGGCAAACGACCACCCTCTTGAAACCTCATCATCAGCAGAGAAGATAAAATCCCTTACCCCATCTGCCTCTGCAGGTTGAAGAAATTAAATCATATGGTGGCTCTGAAGATGCCTTACAAACTGTCAATTTCTGTGACAATATTAACTACCATTATTAACAGATGACCTTAGGTCGGGGTGGGGGGTATGTGTGAGTTCCTCATAGGGGAATCATCTTGGTAAGCAATGGTGAGGGTCAAGTCTCATACCAGGGAGCAAACTCACACAAATACAGTGCTTTACAGTTTTCAAAGTGGCTCACGTCCAAGGGCTTACTTCCTTTGAGATTCCCGTAAGAGACCAGGGTTACCATTAAGGAAATCCAAGGCACTCTTGGGAATTTGCACACCAAGGCATGATGATTCGCTAATAAAGCACAGTGTCCCCAACCTGTGACCTAAGACCCTGGTCTGGTGTTACTACCAGCTTGCTTACCTTCAATTTCTTCTCTGCCCGGGCTGCCTGTTTGCAGATGGGGTGCCAAACCTCAGAACCTAAGGGGCCAGGGAAATAAGAGTGGCTCAGATCTTTCTGCTGCCTACCAGCATTCAAAGTCTCTCCCCATCCCCCACCTCATGTGCTCCCTCTGCAGCCCTTGTACCCCACGCACCAGCCGTGAGGAACCTGGCTTTCCTTGTTCTTTGCCGCTTTATCCACCAACACTCATTGATTCAGCCACCCACAGTCTCTTCCTGCCTATTCAAATTCTACCCATTCCTCAAGGTCCAGGTCTCATGCAACATCTTGCCAACTTTCTTACCTGCCAGCTGGGTGTGACTTCTCTCTGCTCTGGGATCCATAGTCCTTTGTGTAGCTCTCAACACATATGGTGTTATATTACAGTAGCTTGAGGACTGATTTATCACCCCAACTAAATTAAGAGCTCCTTCTGGGTAAGGGCTGAGTTCTATTCATTGCTGGATGTCCCAGAGCCTCCAGCCTGGGGCTTTGCTCTCAGCGGAGGCTCCATACATGTTTATCGGCTGGATGATTGGCAGTGAGTGACACATAGCAGGTGGTAGATAGATAGCTGATAAATGAATGAGTGGCAGTGGAGGTGAAATAAAAGGACAGACGTGGCGAACTCCAACCTTCCTTTCTCTTCAAAGACTGGTGGCTGCGGCTATCGCAGCCATTTAAGGAGAGGACGTGTCATGGTGTGTGTGCTGCTTGGGAGCACTGTCTTGACCTGCTAATTCCCAACAGACCTCAGATTGCTCAAATTTAGCATATTGCAAATGCCCACATTTTACTATGGATGGGGGTCCAGTTGGCTGTCCCCAAACCCAAGAGGCCAATTTGGAAAGGCATGAGCAACAGGTGGCTGATCACATGTTAAGAAGCAGCCCCAAATACTACACATGCCCCTAAGAAGGAACAGGTGTCCTGGATTAGAAGGAAAAATAGGAACATATTATCCCTCTGGTGCCATCCATCTCATCACTAGCCCTAAAAGGAAAGGAGGCAGCAAATGGCTAGATTCCTGAGCACCCAGATGGCATCTGTTTGTCTAGCTTTGTTTTTAGGATCTACTTTCAATTATAGTTTGTTGCTTGGAACCCCTGGGGCTGGAAACTGGCTAAGCCACTGGGGGCTGGTTGTAAGGGAATTAGACCTGGATGGGTGGAGGGAAGAGCATGGGCCCCAAGGACAGAGGCCTGGTTTCTGCCTCTGCTTGGCCCCTAACACGGCTGCTCTGTAAGTCCAGTCTCCTCATCTGAATAATGCAGTGGGTCTAGATGATCTTGGAGATTATTCATTTCCAACATTCTAATTCTAGGGCCAGTGCTGTCATGTGTGGGAAAGGGAGCGTGCTGTTTGCTTATATTAATGCGAAGTGCACTTGCTCACAGAGCCCAGTAGAGGGCCCCTGGGTCCGCAACTGGATGCAGCCACCGCAGGGCGTGTCCACTACCTATCCAGGGGGAGGGTGGGGATCCTTGCGTGGGGAGTTATTAGAGAGCATTTCCGGATTCGCTCCGAGTGGCTGCTGAATCCAGCAGGAGTTGTTTACCACTGTGACTCTGACAGGAAGCACGTGTTACAGGTCACTGTGGGAAATGGACGAGGTGGACACAGGTGTCTAAGAAGGTCATGAGATTAAATGGCAGAGACTCAGGGAAAGGTTGGGCAGAAGTTCTCATGGGGTGGGGTGGGAATGACATATAAAGCCAGGAGATCTGACAAGATGGTCTCTCCAGACCACTAACATTGTTCTGAAATAAAGCTCAAGCACAAATGTGTGTATATGTGTGTGTGTGTGCATGCATATGCACACATCAGAAAAAAGAAAGAAAACAACTGGAAATTAAAAAAAAAAAAACCAAGCTTGGGAGTTGGTAATACATCATTTAAATCAAAGCGAGAAGGAACTCATTGGTAGGTAGCGACACGTCTAGCTAAATGAAGGTAAGAAAAGGTGGTTTGCTCCTGCAGACCCCTGTGAAGTGAGGCTGGCTGACAGTCATAGCTGCACCCTGACACACACAGCATCTGTGTGCTTTCTCCCCGGGGCCTAAAACAATAGGTCATGTATGTTTAATGAAGAAATAAATGAATGAATGACTGGATCCTACCCTTGATTAAAAAAAAAAGGACAAGGTGAAATGCATCCAGAGGATGGAGTGAGAACACAAGATTAAGCCAGAAGGCAGGTTTCACCATGGAAAAGAGAATTAAGAGAATGATGAATATGGTTTTGGATATATTTTAAAGCCTCTTTGTTTTTGTTCTACTTTATAAGACATGCAGAACCAGTTGATCCCCCTTTTCACAAAGGGCCAAAGTTCCAGGGCAGGGAAAACGCAACCTTGAGGATTTCAGGGTTCATTCTGACAGTGAGGTCCCCATCCCTGGGGTAATGGAAGTACACACTGGTGGTAAATGATCAGCAGGTTATTCTCCAGGGGTGATGGTGACACTGAGGGAGGTTTCCTACCCCTCCCAGTCTTTAAAGAGTCTATCCTTCCATTCTAATAGATTTCTATGTATAAAAAAATTATTTATCCCTATCCAATGATCTTGATTAGAATATAAGTTTTGTAGGGAGCAGCATTCAGATCACTCCTGACAGGGATAGGGACTGCAGATTCTCAATAAATACTCATTGTGTGAATTAAAAAAAAACAAAACAAAACAAAAGAAAGATGATATTCTCTGTTAGGCCAGTTGAATTCTCTAAGCTGGACTAAGAGATTTGGGCAAGAGGCATAATGGAGACTCAGTTCCACAGCTGCAACTCTAGACTCAATGTCTCTAAGAGTATTTAGTAGATTGGGGCTTGTCAAAGAGTGAGCTGGGGACCACTATCCAGCAGCCTGGTAAAGTACAGATTCCTGCTCCACTCCAGCTCCCCAGTGCCTGAAAGCAACTTCCTCGGGGTGAGGACTGGCAAAGTGAGATTTTACCTAGCTCCCCAGGTGACTTAGAGCTCAAACTGGAGAACCACGGAGCTAAATACCACTTAACTCTCCAAATTTGTTCCCTTGGAATGTCATGGCATAAAGAGACCAATTTTATAAGACAGAACTCTTTTAGCGTCTTGTAAGAATCCAACATTTTGGGCCTCCCTGGTGGCGCAAGGGGTTATGACACAACCTATGAAGCTATTCGCAGCCACTGCAGCACGAGTTCGATCCTGGCCAGGGAACTACCCACATGGCGCAGCAGACCTCTCCTGACTCGCCTGCTGCTCCCCTCAGCAGTGTATTGTAGTCAGTCTGCCTGTTCTGTTCCCCACTGTCTCTGGTGAAGCCTCTCACACACACCCCCCATGTACCGCTGGCGTATACACGAGTTCTTGTATGCATAAATAAATCTTTAAAAAAAATCCACCATTTTTTGCTTGTTAGATTCTGAGTTCCACCAGTCATACTTTTGTCCTCTGAGACTGTCACCCACAATTTCAGGTTCAGCAGTTAAAATCTCCTGTGAGGGTTATGGAAGTGAAGGATTAGCTATTTCTACATCCACTGATTCAGAGATAGAGATCCAAATCTCCAAAACTGTCCCTCACCTGAGTATTAAGGCGGTTTTTAATCTTCAGCAGAGTCAGCATTCTGTCTTATCTCTCAGGCCAGTTATAGCACAGCCCCCACCCACATCATTTTGAGCTTCTTAATATTTGGGAACCCACCCATCTCTCTGTTGGACCTTGAATTCAATTTTTTCCCATATCCTTGTGTGTGTGTGTGTATGTGTGTGCGTGTGTGTGCGTGTGTGTGTGTGTGTGTGTGTGTGTAGTGGTGATATTAATGCAAGGGTAGAGCTGGTGTGGTAAGTCTTCCAGAAGGCCCAGCCAGGGTTGCAAACACAACAGTGACTGAAATGGGTCTGCCAAAAGGTTCTGTTTGGCCAGCATAGTGTTTTTCAAGCATCTTTGAATATGATTGTTTTTAAACCTGCAGGAGGCCTGAGACCTCCCAGCTGCCTGCCTCCTGTCCCTTCTGCTCATTTAGGCAGGTCTTAGAGTTTTTAACCTCCCACCAGCCAGGGTGTCCTCCCACAGCAGGTTCTTCTCTAATTTCTCTTGACCACACCGGTCAGGGAGCTTTCTCACAGTGCTGCCTTACGTCAGCCGCTCCACCTCTGTGACACAGACTTGCCAGGACCTTGGAACTGCTCCTCTAAAATCCCTGGCCAGATAAACAAATGTAGTGTAGCCACACAATGGAATATTATTCAGCTACAGAAAGGAAGGAAAGTAGACGGAATCAAGTTTCCAACATGGATGAATCTAGAACTCATTAGGCTAAGTGAAAAGAGTCAGAGACAGAAGTCCACATACTGTGTGGTCCCACTGCCATGAAATATCCCCAGCAGGCAAGTCTCCAGAAAGCAGGTTGGTGGTCGCCTGACACTAGAGGGCTGGGAATAGGGAGCCACTGCATCAGGCCTAAGGGTTTCCCTTTGTGATGATGAAACTGTTACGAACTAGAGAGAGGGGAGGGTCGCACAGCAGTGTGAACGCACTAAAAGCTGCTTAATTGTACACTTTAAATTTTATGTGACATAAATTTCACCTCAAAAAAAAATCCTCCCTCTTGTTTCCCCAGCAGTCACTGGGCTGGAAGTTTGTCACTGAGGGCTCCACACTGAGGGGGTGGAGGGTGGTGGTGGGAGAGCAAGTCTTCTGCTGAATTTGATGTGTAATAACAACAATGTTTCGGTCATTATAACCTTCAGCCCTGGTGAGTCAGTCTCTGTGTGCCAGACTCCTGCACCCTGCACTGCAATGTTGGTTCAAAGCTCCATCCTCCTTGCAGTATCCAGCTGCACCGTCTGGGGCAGGTGGGCTGGCTCTCTGCGCCTTAGTTTCTGCGTCTGTATGATGGGGATGTGGCCTCCTGCCTCACAGGTTTGTGGTGAGGATGAATGAATGAAGCAAAGGAGAACACTACCCACCTACACAGGTGCTATGAAAGTCTTAGTTGTCATTGTTATCACCTCCCTTCCCCTACCTCTCACCACCCCCCCAGGTTGGCCAGGACTTACTTTAGGAAAAAGGAAAGGGGTTATGGGATGACTTGAAGGGGGTGGGTGGTGCTCATGCCTCTCCCAGAGCCAGAGCCGGGCTTGGTGAGCAGGGGCAGGCAGCCAGCGGAGGGCCAGCTGTGCAGGTGGAGCCTCTGGACAGAAGTGTGGCGTGGCTGCCAGTGCATCCTCCTGGGGGGCTGGCTCATGCCCAGGGAAGAGGCCCCGGGGGAAGTGGGAAAGGCCAGTTGGCTGGCGGTGACATGATCAAGTGGGTGAGCTTGAGGTTGACAGAGAAAGTGCTTACGACTTGGAAGTTGGTCCCATGAGGGTACCAGGTAGGAGGAGAGCAGAATGGCAGTGCCCAGGTGCCCAGTAATTCACAGGAAATAAGCACCACTGAGGAGCTGATCATAACAGGAAGGTAATTAAAGCATACTGAGAATGTAGCATGTGCCAGGCACTTAGAGTTCTTATCTTTCTTATTGTGGCTATAATAATTAATATTTAGAGCATGTCTGTGCTAGGCCTTAAGCTGTACAGTTGATAACAATAGTATTTAAGTAAAATACAGCACTGCTAACTAACACTGATGGAGCATGTGTGCTGAGACCTATGCTAAGTGTTATTAATAAGGATAATATTGACAGGAGCAGCAGTTATTACTGCCTGACATCATGGGGGATGGTCATTTCTACACGACAGGGCATTTATCATGAGCTTGGATGCCAGAGCTGGCAGTGCCAGGCACTGTGCTAAGCCTTTAATGTGCATTTGCTCATTTAATTCCCACAACAGCCTGGTGAGGAGGGCCTACTGCTATCGTGTTTTCAGAAGGGGAAACTGGGGTTTAGGGAGCTGAGATGTCTTGCCTGCCCATTCATCATTGTGACCTCTTGGCGTGGGCAAGAGCCGTGGCCCTTTGCAGGGAACACTCCCTTTGTGCCCATGGAAGCCGAGGGCAAGCTGTGCCCTATGTCCCCCACCTGGACGGCTGTCATACAGGCCAGACACTAAAAGCAGCAGGAGGAAGAACCACCTCTGTACCCTGCGGGGACCTCAGCCCAGTCCTGCTGCTTCTAGATGCTTCTCAGTGCTGTGAGCCAATTAATCCCCTTTCACCTAATGTGGTTTGAGCTGGGTTTCTGCCTCCTAAAAAGTCCAGACTAATAAAACATCTCATTGAGCTAAAACCCGAGTATCTGACAAGTTCTTGACTTACCCGCAGGCAATTCTGTTTCCCAGAAAATAGAGGAAGCAAGCAAGAAAATTGCTACTCAGAACCTAATTCTGACCAACATGGACAAACTGGTCAGTGAAGTGAATGTGACATGTAACTGGCAAGGAAATGGATCCATCACCTTGAGTTTGTGGTGATCTGAGAGGTGCCAGGTAGGAGGAGGAGAGATTTTATACAACCCCAAACGATGACACTGTAATATTTTCTATATGACTCGAGATGTGTGATAATCCTAAACCTCTATAAAGGGATCATACTCAGTCAGATAAGCCAGAAAAAGAAAAATATTGGATGATTTCACTTACAGGAGGAATGAGGGGAAGCCAAACAAGGGATCAGGAAAAAAATATAATAAATTAGAAAACAACATTAACAGGCGACTATAGATCAGAGACATTCTGCAGGGGAGGGAAGAGCACAAGGGACTGTGGTGATAGCGCACAGGTGAATTGGTGGTGGGAATTTTATGGGGACTATACTAGAGAGGAGAAAGCATACACTGTACAAAAAGGAAGAATGATGTAAAATACATATAAAATAAAAAAATACTGCAGCTCATCAAAAATTAAAATGTACTGTTTTTAAAATGAAATAAGCTTAGTGGATTCAGACTTGAAGAAATATCAATTCAGTACACTAACAGGATATTTTGAAGAGTCTAAAATTATATAGTAGGGTTGGGGAAACATAATATTTTAAGTTTTTAAGCATAACTCCCACAACTTAAGCTGTCAGTAAAGAGATCCCATTTAAAATAATGCAAAGCTACTCAATTATACCAGCCAACATGGTGTCATGCAGCGTCCCTTAAAGCGGGTTTGAGGAAAGGCGTAGCTCTCTCCTGAGGGCAGTGTTCCACCATCCTTAACAATGGGGGCTCCCTCTTGCACATCTGTTAGCTCAGTGTCCTCTTAGAAGGCACTTGTCTGAGAAAAATGAGACCTCAGTGAAATAGCAGTGGCCTCCCAGCTGTGCCAGAAAGACAGCTGCTGGTCCCAGGACCTACTATGGTCTGAGCAAAAAAAATGATGTTTTCTGAAATAAACTCATTTATACAAAGGTCTTTGATCAACGAAACATTCAGGGCTCTGTTTAAATTGGATTGATTAGATTAATTCAGAATTAAGTTTCTCCACTTGATCTTGGATCTTGGATACCTCTAAAATTTTGATTAAAATTATGGATTCTCTCCTTAGAGAAATGTACCTATATACAAATTTTGGAAAATAGGGGATCCATAGATTTCAGAAGACCAGCGATGAACCACAGGGTAAGGATTCCAGTAATAAACAGAAGAAAAATGTCTAAAACAAATCCTAGCTGGACAGGCTGGCTGACTTCGGCCCAGGGACACAAGTTCTCTAAGATGGCAATATTCATGACTTTCAGCTCACAGGGCAGTTGTGAGGATAAAATAAAACACTGTGTTTAGAGCACACCATGAGTGCTCTAAAAATCACCTGATGGCACATTATTATGGTTGTTGTTATTATTGGTAGTATTTACAATTTGTTAGAATATTTTCCTTAGAAGGAAGGATTTCATAAATGATTTCCTGCCTGGCAGGTTTTTGTGATACAACATACAAATGATAACAAACAGCTGCTTAAAATGTGCAGCTAAATGTCTGTGTTTCCAGTGTTATTATTTCTCTGTCTCAGGTCCTAAGACTGAGCTGGGGTGGGGGAGGGGGTGTGGTTAGTGCAGGGAGAAGGGAGAGAAAAAAAGACTCTTCCACATTTCTCGGGTAAAGGCATATTTAGAACAAGCAGAAAATCTATTTCATGAGCCAGAGTTGGGGTTTAGAAAAGTGCCCACCGATGCAGGAACTGTAACCTTAGTGATTTCCATCTTAGTTTTGCCCTGAACCTGGCCATTGTGGTCATTATTTTGCTGCACAAGATCAGTGACCTAATTTCCTGGTGAAGCCCAAATGAAGGGTTTGGGCAACAAACAGATTAGAAATCTGGCATCTTTACAAAAAACAGTTAAGAGACTGAATGCACAGCAAAACTTAAAACAAAGAGAACTTGCTCTGGTCTCCCAGGGCCCCGGAAGTTCTCACCCAGACAGACTTCAGACTTCTCTCCCAATTAGAGTCCATCGGAAAGCCATCACACACCAATTAAAATAGTCAAACTGACCAAAAAACCCTCCCCGGGACTACCGGCCACTTCCACTTAGCTGTGTTCTGCTAAGGAATTGGCAAAAGCGGTTTCTAAGAGTTGTAGATTCTCAATTCGCCCCTTTCCCTTATGTTGCTCTGTGGGGTGCTAGGCATCTTCACATTCATTCTCTCCCTTGGGTTCACCTCTGGTGTGCGCTGCTCACTGTGCTGGGCATGTGGGCCTGTGCGGGTTTCTCTACCACACAAGGCACCCTCCTACCGTGGGCCTTTGCACCTGCTCTTCGCTCTGCTCCACACTCTCCCCTCCCACCTCCTACTCATTTTCAAAATCCTGGCTTGAAATGTCCCTCCTTCAGCAGAGCTTCCCTGACCTCCCAGACTAGACTGGAGCTTTAGGACACACTCCCGTAGTTTCCAAACTCCCTGCATGGCACTTATCACAGCTTGCCGATGAATGTTTCCACTTCTTTTTGATTACAGTCAGTCTCCCCTCCTGCGAGTATTCTCCATGGAAGCAGGCATCAGGCCTCGCTCTTCACAGGATACCCGGCTCATCCCAGAGAGCCAGGCACCAGCATGGCCTCGGTTTGAATGGATGGATGAAAGACAGTGTGATTATACTCATTTTCCAGGTGAAGGAAGAGGCTCAGAGAAGAGTGTTGCTTCTCAAGGTCACGTCTGGGCCCAGGAGCCCTGCCTCTCAGCTGGTTCTTACCCTCCAGGGCTGCCCGGGAGCAGGGCTTTCTGGGGGATATCATTTCAGCTCCCGTGTGCCCACTCCAGGAGGGTGTCCTAGGCAACCACCGGCCCAGCCCTGAGCATTAGCTGACTGTCCCCCCCACCCCCATGGCTGCCACCCCCAAGACGCCCACAGCCTGAGTCCCCATGACTGCAGCGTCGGGTGGTCCAGGCCCCTCCTTCCAGGATCACTCAGCATCCTTCGAGGCAGGTCCTTGAAGGCCCTACAATTACTCCCACTCTCCCAAGAGCTGGGAGGGTGGGAATGGGGATAATTAAGGAGGAGGATGACAGGCCCTTCTCCTTTACCAAGAATATCTCCCACCTCCTGGGGCATTGCTGCCGTAGGTTTGATTATGCGTGCCCATGATCACAAAGCTGTTCCCTTCCTTGCTTAATTCTTTGAGCCTGGTGTGAATTTCTGGTTGGAAGCAGGCTTGGAAGACCATTATGCATGAGGTTGAGTTCCGTGGGGACAGGGACATATGTGACATGCTCACGGCTCCATCTCAGGCTGGTAGGATGGCACTGGCACACAGGTGGTGTCCTATTCAATGAATGAACTACGACTTTCCCAGTGTCGGGCACTCACTGACCGTCGACATTATAGGGACTGGTACTAGCCTGTTTTACAGAATAGCCAACCAAGATCGAGAGTTCAGACACTTGCCCGAGGTCAAAAACCTAGTGAGTAGAAGAGGCAGGATTCAACTCTGGGCCAAAGCACCACGTGGGGAGGGACTAGGACTGGGAATTCTGACCAGAAGTTAAAGGTGTTTGCTGGTGATGCAAATGTGCGAGCAGTTTCAACACTAGGAAATATGCTCGGCAGGGGACAGGGAGAGAAAGACCATGAGGCACATTTTTAAACCAAGTGCAAAGTCAAGTGGCTAGGGCCCACGAGGCCTTCGTGCCATTTGCTGCAGTCTTGCAGTAGCTGAGCACCTCCTGTGTGTAACTCAGTTTCCTGAACGGGAATCTCAGAGGCCCAGGGTTCTGAGATGGGGCCGTGTGGAGGCTGGTGACACTCTATAACCAAGGCATCTCCCTGAGCTCCTCCAACTCCTTGGCCCCGTGTAACTCAACCTCCACCCCCCAGGCAGAGCCGGGGAGTCTGCTCAGAGCACTGCCCGGGAAGCTGGCCAGCCAAGCAGTGGGTGGAGGCGCGCAGGGACGGAAGGCAGATTACATGTCACTTCATATTAGCCACACCGGCAGCTTTCCCGAACCACCCAGAGAGGGGCGAATTAATTGCAATTTTGAGGCCAAGCCAAAAGCATAGCTAACGCTGCAATGGAAGGAGATTGTATCTCCTTTTCAGTCATGGGAGGCTACAAAGGCCTCCCAGAGGGCCAGACTCGCTTACCTGTGAGGTACATCTCCTCCCCTTCAGTGAACATCTGGTGGCAGCGGACACATCTGGCACAGGTTGGGTGGTAGTGTTTTCCTCCTGCCTGTGGAAATGAGCAGATGAAACAGGAGGTCAGAGCCGTTGTCCGGTGAGGGCAGGCTGGGCGTGGACACCCCCAGGGAATGTCAGTGTTGCTGATGTCTCATGGCCCTGAGGGGGAGTCCAGAGGCATCACGACTGGGAAGGCTGATGATGCCACATCTGCGAACTTTGGACACTTTCCCTTCTATTTCGTCCCTTCGAGACCACCAATCCAATCTCATTTCCAGATGGGAGGACAATCTTTGCTTTGGGACATCCCAGCATTTCCCTAAGAATAGGCCCTCACCACTATCACTGGTGACATGTGAGCTGATTTTAAGTGGTATGTGGACCAGGATGGAATAACAATAGATGGGTGAGAAAAAATGTCTCCTTTTCCAGCCTCGGTCAAGTCCTCTGATTTTTTTCAAGATGAAAGTACCAGTTGTGTCTTCAACATCTACCCCAAAACTCACCAATTTACCTTTTAAGAAAGAGAGCATGGAGCCCCCAGAAGCAATTAAATTTAGCTAGAATTCTATTTTTTGGTTATTGGCAATATAGCAAGCGGTCCTGGTTTTCTTGATATGTAAGTTTTCTATATGAAGTGAGCTACCTAGAAGACAATGAAAGGATTAGGTAAGATTGGGTACATGAAGTTCATAGATAGGGTAAAAAGCTGTCAGAGGAGCTCAGGAAAGATAATTTTAGGGCTCAGTAAACTAATAATGGGGCCTACAAAGTTAGAATCTGTTGGGGAGACTTTGAGCTCCAGGTCAAAGATGCCTTCAGTCCTGCATCTGTTGCCTCAGATGCCTTCAGTCCAGCCCCCCAAGCCCTCCCTCCAGCCTGCCCCGCTCACCCCAGTCTGGCTTTGGGGAGCTCCCTTCTCTCTTCCCACTTTCTTGCCTACCATTATCTAGTAAACATGAAACTGTTAGGCAGCTGCAAATTCTTCCATAGGGGTCAGAAGCAGCTTCAGAGATCTGCCTCAGGGGCTTAGTGGAGGTGAGCAGAAACGCAGAGCTGGCCCCTGCGGCCACTCACCAGCCCAGCACCAGTGCTCATTTCCATGTGGTTGATTCTGCCACTGAGGTCCCAGCCTTGGGGACCTGAAGTGAAGGGTCTTCAGTGGCAGCTCCAGAATGTCTGGATGGAAGGTGCTTGGTGTATGGACTGAGTTGGATGGTACTTTGAATGCTCTGAAAGTTACTTTGTATGTAGGGTGTTTTTGGAGGGGATGGGTCCACCTAGGGGAAACTGATGGATACTGGGGTTTGCTAAAGGTCTCCCCACTGCCAGTGGTCTGATGCCACTGGCTTCCTTCTAATTCATAAAGATTATAATTGCACAAGGCAGCCTATTTTCAAACCATTTTGGTGGGGGGGGGGTTGGGCATGGGTTTGTCTATTCTGGAGACCTTTGATTTATTCTGAAAATTTAGCAAGAATGTGGGAAGGTAGATTTTCTAAAAAAGAAAAAAAAAAAAACACAACCTCTCCAACATCCCTCTCTTTTTTTCAATTGTGGTTGTGTGCGTGGCGCCCACCAATGATAACATGGCCTTATCATCATCCAAACAAACTGTGTTCAAACTTTGGAAGGAGCCTACTCTTTTCCCAAGCTGCGATGTCATGGGACTGGTTGCCTTGTACCCTGACAAGAATAATCAGCTTAATTAGTAGCCTTTTCCTACTTTGTGTCTCTTTATCATTTCAATTATAGATCTGTTTTCCAGGGTGGCACCAGCGCCTTGGCAAAACTGAAGCTTGGCATCTTTGTAAATGTCACGCCTCGCCACCCCACCCCTGCTGAAAGAGGCTTTGTGCCTCTCCGCACCCTGGTGGGGGCGGGGTGAAGGGAGAGTTTAAAAATGACTCGGAGGAAGGGAGGCTGTTAGAGCAGCCTGCACTGGCCGGCAGATGGGAAACTGAGTCAGTGAGACAAAATGAAGACCAGAGAATAGACAGAGGCAAAGAATTAGTACCTGGAAACTGGGGAATCTCACACAGGCCTGAGAATCATAAGCAAGGCTAGAAAAGGCAGTTCAAGGACATCAGTTTGTGGTTCTCCTTGGTGAGGGCACAGACGAGGAAGGAAGAAGAGCAACTGGCATTCAGCATGCTGATTGTCACTGAGGGAGGGACTATGTGTGGGCAGCCTGGGAGGGAGTGGGAAAGGGAAGCGGAATTTAATTATGGGCCTACTGTGTACCTGGCTGGGCCTTGGAGTGGGCAGTTGCTGTTTTTGTCTAGCCACCACCCTTCCTTCTCCTTCCAGGAACAGTATCCAACCTTGAGTGGGTGGGACTAGCTGGTCCCAAATTAGTCCAGGTGGGCAACCAGGGTCAGGCCACCAATAAACGCACTCTGACACTATGTCACAACTATTGGGGCAGAGGTGGGCCCGAGGTAGGCCAGTGGGTCAGTCCCAGGCTCTCTGCTGAGTTATTAGACAAAAGCGGCTCTGTTCCCACTGGAGACTCAGGCTGATGGGGTGTCCCCTGGGGGCCACTGGTGTCCAAGGTGCCCATCATGAAGAGGGCCTTACTGAGAGTAAAGCCAACATAGAAGAGAGTGGAGGTAAGACGATGAGATATTCCAAGTGCATTTGAACACTGGATCCAGCCGTGCCTGAAGCCTATCTTCTCTCATCTGAGCCATTCAAGTATAGTTTCTCTACCAGTAACTAACACAGTCCTGACTAACTATGGAGCACAAACACACTCCTGTGCATGTCTTTCATTCTCACACTACTACCACACCACAGCACTACTACAGCAGACGTGTTTTTTTTTTTTTTTTAACTCCCACTAGATCTGAGACAATAGCTGTGCATCCTACCATTTAATTCAATTCTGACACTATCTACCTGGAGAGAGGATCAGACCCCACAGGTTAAGGGCTCTCCCACCAGGCCTCACCACTTCAGTGGTTAATCCTAAGTCCCAGGTTGTCACTTTGCACTTCTGACCAATTAGCTATACACTGGGGTTCTCACAACTCCCAGCTTGGGTTCGATAATTTTCCAGAGTGGTTCACAGGATTCAGGAGCCATGTCTCCCAGTTTATTACAAAGGATATGACAAAGGATACAGATGAACATCCAGACGAGAGATGTGTAAGGACAGGTCTGTGGAGAGGGCTGTGGAGCTTCCCTGCCCTCTCCCTCACCCTCCTCCCAGCACCTGCCAGCACCTCCACGGAAGCCCTCCAACCTCGTGCTCATCGGGATTTTATGGAGGTTTCATCATACCATGAACTCATCTCCAGTCCTTTCCCTTCCCTGGAGGATGTAGACTGACCGTTCCAAGCTTCCAAACATGGCCAGGTCCTGGGGTCCACTCAGAGCCTCATTAGAACAAAGGACAATCCTATCACCCAGGAAATGACATGGGTTTTAGGAACCTGTGCCAGGAACTGGGGTCAAAGACCAAATATTTGAACAAGAGATGTTCTTAGCGCTCTTGTCACTTGGGAGATTACAAGGCCCTTAGGAGCTCTGTGCCAGGAACAGGTAGGGGGTGGGAGGCAGAGACCAATATGTACACTTTCTATTATTTGCGCCAACATCAGGAGTTAAATAACAGTTGTATTCTCCACTGATAGATAAAACTCTGAGACGCAGAAAAGTGTCCTGCTTAAGGTGACACTGGACAAGCCTGCTTCACTGCAACCCTGTGTTTCCATGACATCATGCCACCTCAAAGACCCCTCAATGGTTGAGAGCTGAGGGCACTGGCGTGGGGTCCAGGAGCTCGAGCCTAGATCTCAGCTAGGTCTCCTCGGAAATACTGTGTGTGACCTTGGAAAAGCATCGCATGTCTTAGGCCTCGCTTTTCTTGTTTGTCAAACGAGGAGGGTGAACGAGTTGATTGCTAAAAGTCTCTTCCAGCTCTAAGGAAAAAAAAATCAATATGTCCAAGATGCTAATGGAGCCTCACACAAATGGAATCAATCGAAACCCAGTCACAACAGCTGCCCGGGAGGAAAGGCCCCTACAATGTTAAACAAGAGCACGGCGCAGGGGAAAGACGGCCACCACCGACATAATTTCAGAGTGGCTGGGAAATGCCGGGACCATTCCCAACTGCAGCTCTGTGTGCAATCCAAGTTTTTCTCTTTTGAGAGAAAAGTCTGCTGTTAGACACTCTTGGCCCACTGACCCTTCCCCGTACAATCTGGATGCCCCTCCCCTCCAATCCTGCAGACCCAGCAGGTTTTTCTCAGAAGGGGAGCTCCCCCACACCCTATAGCCTTTCCTTCACCGTCTGCATGGTTCTCAACTCCGCAGCGGCCCAGCGGCTTCTCTGCCAGCCTCCCCATCTTTTCTCATGTCCCTCCTCTCACTGCTCTCCCCCTTTCTCCAGGGCCCTGACTGCACTGCTTCCTTCTTTGGTGACTCCTCACTGTCCTCTGCCACCTGGAAGTCACCCCGCAAGGCCATCTGTGGCCCCCCCCTTCATGGCTAATCTTGATGACTCTCACGGTGCTGCTGTTACTCAAAGCCTAGTATTTCTGAGAAGGGCCCCTCAACCAGAGTGGTGTTCCTGAGCTGCCCACATTTATGGGAGTGCTTTCCTGAAACCTTTGTGGGATTCCTATCACAACCCATTCCAAATGGGACTTGCCATCTTTCTGCCCAGGTCAGCTTCTTTCTTCCAGTTCCATCTATGACAACACCAGGATTTGTACCTCTAGGCCTGAGGCTTTGCCCTCTTCTTCACTTCCTTACAACTGGAAAACTTTTGGAATTCCACTTCTGCCATGTTGGAGGCAGAGTGGTTGACCTAACTATAACCATCAGGACTTTGAGTCCTCCCAGAGGGTCATAGCCTCCTCACTGGCCTCCCACCTTTGGTTTCTTTCCTTCAGTTTAGTCCACACACATCATGTTATTCTCTCAACAGTGCAGCTTTCAGCTGGCCATCCCGCTAGGTGCTTCCTAGCTCCAGGCCCTGTCCTCACGTCCCACTCCACTTGCCCCTGTGAACACTCCACAGATGGTCACTCTGTGCACTTATCTTGCTCTCTGAATCTCTATACTCTTTTAAAAACTTAACTGTATCATCGTGTTCCTTGGCTTAAAACTGTCCAATGGCTGCTATTGAACTTGCCATAAAATTCAGCTCCTAACAATTCCACAAAGCCCTATGTGAAATACGCTATATGATACACCCCTCCCTCGCAAAACCCCCACCCATCATCTGGGAAGTCCAGCCTCTTCCCTGAATGTGAAAAGCCCGCTCTTTTCTACTCCTGGCTTGACAGCCACCTCCTCACAGAGTCAGCTTGGCTGCCTCTCCTGAGTCTGGTCCTGGTGCCACACTCCCCGCCAGCTGAGATGTGGCAGACTCCTCAACAGTGCTGGCTCCACTGACCATGACCCACCAGATTTGTCAGAACTAGTGGTTCTGCTTGTCAGAGCACACCCATTCACTGTGGGCTGGGAAAGGTGAGGCCTAGAGAGGCAAAGATCCTCAGCCCAAACCTGGGCGAGTTAGCAGTTGAGTTGACGGTAGCGCCCATTGTTTCACTCATACACTGTTTCTCCATCACACCATATTCTTCCCTGTTTCAAATTCTTCAAGGTGGGTGGTCACCAAAGTGCAGAAGACTACTCTGGGTATACGGGGTGTGGGAAGGAAGGCCAGGCAGGCCGAGGTTGAGGGGGGCGGGGTCTCAGTCAGAGTGCTGGGTTGTCTGTCGCTGGCAGAAGAGCCAGCTGAGCACCAGGCTGAGGAGAGCTGTTGCCATGGTGACGGGCCAGCCAAAGAAGGTCTCTGGGAGCAAGCTGCTAGACAAGCTGGTTCTTAAATCAGCACATTACAGACCACTTAAAAAATAAATGACACTGTACCCCCTAGCAGTGTTGGGGAGAAAATCAAAATTGTCACTTCCCAGTAACTGAGCCTCTGGGAAGCAACTGACAGCCCAGCATAGCATATTTTGAACTGGGAATAATTTTGTCCTCTTTCTCATTTTGGGGACGCCCAGAGGGGCAAGGTTGTCTGTTCAAGGTCATATAGAAAGTCAAGCTGGGGCAGAGGAAGCAGGTAGGTGGGGGCTATGTAGAAGGGGTATGCAGTGACTTTCTCCTTCCTCGGTGATGACTTTTTGGGGTTCAGCCATCCTGCTCAAACACCTTCACAGTTATTTGTAGCCACTCACCTCTAAGACTCGGCCGCTGATATACCGGTCACAAGTCTCGCACTTAATGCCGAACTGGGAGTGGTAGTCGGACTCGCAGTATGGAACGCCATCCCTGCAAGAGGAAATCCACATGGGAAGAAGTTGGGGGGGGTCTTGGGGTTGTCAAGTGGCAGTTCCAGGACCTGCAGCCCACGGCACTTGGGCCAAGATTAGACACACTGGCGAAACTCAAGAATGCAGATTCCCCAGATACCCTTCAGACCAATGGCATCAGAGCACCCTGGGGGAGAGGTGGGGCAGGAATTTGCTTCTTGACAAGTGAATCCAGGAACCACTGGTCTGCTGCTCTTGTGGGCACCCATTTTCCACTCTACTATCTCCTCCCCATAGGTTCCCCATTCTCTCCCCTTTATCACAAAGGGCTCTTTAAAAAATTATTTAAAAAAACCATTGAGGGTTTACTTTGTGTAGGTAATAGCTGCATATGGCCCATCACAAAAGCATAAGGGGAAAGTCTCCATGGTTCTTGCAGCCCCTCCCAGCAAGTAATCAATGTGATCAATTTCTGCCTTATCCTCAATTAAAAGTTTCTTCCACCTGTAGTGAAAGGCTCATCTTATGGTGTTCTCAGATCAGCAGGTAACAGGAGCCTCCTGACCACCTCCTGTGTGTCCCAACTTTGTCTGGTGCTTAAAACTCACAGGGCAAACTCACAAGAGATTGTTAATTACTCTTAGACTATCCTCCACCACCAATAGCCCTGGAACTCTATTGCTTGATGTGTGTGTACCCTCTGATGGGTTTTGCATAGATATTTCATTTAATCCTCAACAGTCCGACAAGGCCTGCCCTTTGTGTGGATGAGAAATCTCAACTCGGATGAACCAGAACTGGATTCAAACCCAGGTGGTCAGGTTGTCACAAGGATTAGAGGACCTGGCTCCAGGCTGTCCAAGGGCTCAGCACAATGCTCCGTGTGTCATGAGCACTTGATAAATGACAGCTAGAGAGACCCTCCTCCCATGATGGCCGAGAGGGGCCTCCAAGGGGGACATTTGGGGTTCAGCTTTCCAGGGCCCAAGTGGAAAAGCTATGGCACCAGGGAACTCAGCCCTGCCTCTGGGCCCTGCCTGGTTCTATGGACTGGAGCTGATGTCGTCTGTGAGGGAGGGACATTTTCTTCACTTAGGGGTGTAACAGAACTGCCCCCTCACAGAGAGACCTAAAGGACAGGCACCCCATGTTCCCATCTCAGGATTGTGGCTATGCAGGTTGGCCGGGAGCCCACTCCAGCAACACAGCTACAGATGATTCCTGAAGGGGAAGCAGTGATTAGGACGATGCCCAGCAAAGTCAGAATGTGGCCCTGCCCATGGGGAAGGGCTTACTGGAACATAGCCCCCCCACCACCCCCCCACCGCCCCAAACTCCAGTGGGTAGGAGAGTAACCCTGCAGGTGGGAAGCCAGCTGTCAGGAGGTGGAAACCATGAGGCAGCAAAATTTGGGTATAAATGCCAAAAGCGCCTGATTAGGCCCCACGGGTCAATGAAGATTCCTGGGGAATTTGCAATACATGAATCTAGAATGAGGCAGATGGGAAGGGTAATATTTCCCAGGCACTTAGGTACACAGCACAGATCTCTGAGCCTTTACATAACCCTAGGAGGTAGGTCTTCTTATCTCCATTTTTGTAAGTGAGGGAACGCAAAGTCAGACAAGTTGAGTCTCAGAGAAGTTGAGTCAGGCAGGCTGGGCTTAACTGGGTATTGATGCCACAGCTGGTGCCTGGCACCTGCCCCTCTGCCAGCAGAGCCAGAGCCAGGCTGCAGCAGCGGTGTGGTGGGCAGTCTGGGCGGGGCTGCTTGGGAGAGCTCTGTGCAAACCTGACTCCCCCAGAGTTCTAACTTAGGTTCCCAGACCCGAGGACTCCTGGCTGGCGACTCACAGGACACTCCCTACTTGGCAGGCATAGAGGGGAATGCCAAGCTCCTCCTGCCAGGCATTCGAAGCTCTGGGTGGTGCGACCTCAGTTCACCCCTTGCACCCTGGACCCCGCTCCCCCTGAGCTCCGGCCAAGGACAGGGGTGCACACGGCACCTTCCTCTCCCTGCCTAGCCCAGGTTGGGGCTCTGCCTGGGAGCCTTTCTTCTTTGCACTTTCAAATCTTACCCCACTTTGTGAGGTTTTACTCACAGATTCCTGACACCTGCTGGCTAGACATGAGTCCTCCTGTCTCTAAACACCCTCAGTTCTTCCCTGGTACCTCTGACACTGTGTTATCCCAGCATCTATCTCCTCTCTGCTGGTCTGGGTGTGCTTGGGTGCAACCTCTTCCCCCCAGAGTTACTGTGGGTCACAGAGGACTATTCTCTAGCTTTTGGGTTCAGAGCCTCCTGGCCAGTGAGTGGTCAGGCAGGGGTATGTGACTTATGTCTAGTGAGCCGGAAGTAGCCCTGGGCTACGCTGAGTTCTTGGGAAAGATTCTATCCTCCCCCTGCATCCGCAGCACCCTAATTCTCCACACACAGCTTATCTTCCTCACCGGGCCTCGTTGACAGCAGAACCGTATGAGCCTCAGTCCCACATGCCAGCTCTGTCTAGCACTGGGCCAGAGCTGGGTTAAAGCTATGAGGGTATGTGGTCATACATTTTAAAGGAACTTGCACATGTGGTCACCAGGCCTGGAGAATAGGGCTTGTCCAGCTCTGCGGTGTGCAGGTGGCCAGGGCTGGCCCTCATCCTGGTGATATCACGTGTCTGTCAGTTCTCATTTCAAGTAGCTTCATTCAACAACCAGGTAATGGACTAGGGGTCGGGCTCTGGGCTGAAGGTAGCAGTGATAGAGTCCCCCGCTCGGTGAGGACAGACAGTAAATATTATCCCTGGAGCAAGTCACTTACTCCTTTGAGCCTCAGTTTCCATGATTTTTAAAATGGGGATAAAAACCTCATGTGTGTAGTTAATGGATTGAATGTGATGAAACATACACAACTTCAGTACATCTCTTATACTTAATAAAAACTCAATACATGTCACTAGTATTATTATCATTATTAAAAAGTTAACACCGATAACTCTATCACTCTAGCCCATATGAAGGAAGTGAGCAGGGGACTGGGAGTGCCTGGAATAAGGTTGGGGTGGTAAGAGACAGATGGTGTGAAGCCTTCTAGGGGAGAATCCTGGGACCCCAGATTAGGGGGAAGGGAGGGAGAAAGCACACGCAGCTTGAAGGAGGGGGAAGAGCATCCCAGGCAGAAGAAAAGCAGGGAGGCTGCGATGACCTCTGTGCCCCATGGAAATGAAGGGGGTGCTGCTGGAGATCTGGGAGGGGCCCCAGAGCAGCAGGCCTGGCAGGAGGCGGGAGAGGGGAGGGAGACCCACTTGCTGATGTACTCCCCGGTGAGGATGACGCTGCAGGTCTGGCATTTGAAGCAGCTCACATGCCACTGCTTGTCCAGCGCCAGGAGTGACTGGCCGTGCTTGATCTCCTCCTTGCACCCCGCACAGTCTGCAACGACAAGGGGACCCACTGAGCAAGACATCCCGGGCCCCCGCGACCACTCTGCCATCTCACACCCCAGCGCACCTGGAAGCCCCACCCTGTGCGCCCCAGTTTCCCACAAGTGCCTGCAGCCTGGCTGTGACTCTGCTAGCAGAGGGGAAGGCCACTGGAGCCCAGGCCTCTCCATAAGTGTTCTTGTTGGGAGGGAGAAAGAGCTTCTAGGGTTCCTGCAGAAAGTTCCCTGCGGTCATCCGACAGCTGTCCCTCAAGTGGAGCCTGCGCTGCCCTGCCCTGTCCTCAGGCTGCCAACAGCTCCCACTACTCTCCGCAGCCAGGGAGCAGGGGGACGTGCCTCTGGGGCCCACCCGCTCTCCCAAATGTATCAAGATCCCATGCATGCGAAACACCACTCCAGGCCACAGGCTTGGTAGGCTTTGTTCTTACCCAAGGTGACCGCTCACCTTGGCAAGGGCTGTGTCTGTGCTTTGCATGTGCTATGGTTAAGCTTGCCCCCTCCCAGGCACCACGTTTGGCTCCTGGGTGGATCTCACACCATATCTGCCGTGTGCAGATGGAAGAGTGGGCCTGGAGGTACCTGGGCCAGGACAGAATATGCTGTGCCAGTCCCTTCACAGAGGGCTTATACTCCAAACATTTGCCTCCCCAAGCAGCAAGGATCAAAGAATCTGATGAAACTGTCCCAAACCCGAAAGATGCCCTCACCCTCAGTCACCATCACCCTGAATCCTGCACAGAATGTCCCCCTCCCTGGCGTCTGCCTGTTGCTCAATCGACTCTGAGAGAGGAAATGGAGCCAGCATCCAAGGTACTTGGGAGGTGCTGGGAATTCTGGCAGAGCCAACCGGATGGCCACTCTGGAGAAGGAAGGGTCACCGGGCAAAGGTTATCAGAGGACGAAGCTCCCTCTTGTGCAAGACCAAGGCACTGTTGGGAGCTGTGAGGAGAAAAGAAAATGTACGTGGAGTGGAGGGAACACTCACTTCCTGCTGGGGGGCCAGCTGGGGAGAAGCTGCTGTGTTTGCAGGTCTGCAAGAGAGGAGTGGTGGCCTGGCAGGCTGGGATGGGTGGGGTCTGCGTGATGAAGTGTTTGTACAGGGAGGCAGCTCCCACAGGACCCGCCTCCTGGTGCCTTTTTAACATCCCTCAGCACAAGCCAGGGGCCAGAAGGTCTCCTGCTGCAAAATGCTTCAAGCACAGGCCTTCAGTGAGGACTGAGAATAGTTTAAAGAATTTTTTCTTTCTTTTCTACCAGGTCAAGTCCATTTCTCACCCCCCACGCCATGCTCCATCCCCAAAATCAAGACTTCAGAACATAACAGCTGACAGAGGTCAGCAACCCCCTCCCCTCTGTAGACAGACAGTTGAAGTGTTCCTGTTCAGTCTAGAGAGCTCAAGCCTGGTCACAGATGAAGGCAAGCACCTTGGAGACTTCAAGGGTTTGGCTCCACTGTAATAAAGTGACTAGTATAATAAAGCAAGTCACATGAAATTTTTTGGCTTCCCAAAGCATATCAAAATTATGTTTATACTACACTGTAGTCTATTAAGTGTGCAACAGTATTATGTCTAAAAAAACCCAACCTACACACCTTCATTAAAAATACTTTATTGCTAAAACACGCTAACCATCATCTGAGCCTCCAGTGAGTTGTCATCTTTTTGCTGCTGGAGGGGCTGGCTTCCATGGGGATGGCTGCTGATGGATCGGGGTGGGGGGTGAAAGGGGGTACTGTGATGATTTCTCCAAATAAGACAATAATGAAATTTGTCACATCGATGGACTCTTGCACAAAAAGATTTCTCAGCAGCATGTGATGCTGGTTAATAGCACTTTTCCCACACTAGAGCTGTTTTCAAAATTGGATTCAATCTGTTCAAACCCTGCTGCTGCTTTATCAACCAAGTTTATGCCATATTCTAAATCCTTTGTTGTCATTTCAACAGCATTCACAGCATCTTCACAGGAGTAGAGACCATCTCAAGAAACCACTTCCTTTGCTCATCCATAGGCAGCGACTCTCACTTGCTATATAGCATGCACACTGCAGTCATTCAGGCACAGCTCCAGGCTCCACTTTCAAGTCCAGCTCTCTTGCTATTTCCACCACCTCTGGGGTTGCTTCCAAAACAACAATACCAACATCAAAGATCACTGATCACAGTTGGCCATGGCAGACATAATAGCAATGAATAAGTCTGAAATACTGTGAGAATTACCAAAATGAGACGGAGACAAGAACTTTAGCACATACGGTAGGAAAATGATGCCAGCAGGCTTGCTCGGTGTAGGATCGCTGTGTGTGTTCTATTTGTAAAAAAACGCAGTATCTGTCAAGTGCAATAAAGTGACACATGCCCGGACTGAACTTGTAATCTCTGTGGGCCTCCCTGCCAGCGTTAAGTAATCCCATCAGGCCTTGGACTTCCCAGAGCATTTGTTCAAACACCCCGCCCAAGGCGGGAATCTACAGCCTTCCTGACAGGTGGCAGGCACTGTCCTCTGCCGGCCCACGCGGAGGAAGAAGTTCACTTTGAGTCTGGACAGGCAGGACTGTCATGCCTGCCTGCTTTACAGGGAGCCGAGACGTGATTCCTTGGTACACCCCCCAGACCCCAGATTTATGAAACCAAGAGTAATTCACCTCTTTTCCCACAGGCAATTCCTTTAAATACTTAAAGACAACCACAGTTTCCTCTGTCTGCTCCTTACACTTCACTCTTCTTGGCCCTGCTTGATATGTTCGTCCCATGACCAAGTCCACTGTGGATTCCATGGAGAGAGACATGCTTTTGGCCAACAACACAATTCTCTATCTCTTCAATAGAATTCACTGGAGGAACTGCCCCCTTGCGTGCCACATTCAATAAGGAGTCCCATTCTTTAAGTTGCAGTGATTCATCCGAAAAGAATACAGCACCCTGAGTTAAAATTGGGGCGGCAGAACAGTGCAGCAGTGAAAGTGAGTGGTGAGACGCTGGCCCCAGGAGGACCCCAGGCCCTCCACTTACTAGTTAGATGACAGCACATCCAATCATCTTCCTAAGATGCTGTTACCAAGTGAACCAAAGTCAGGCTGGTCAAGGCTTAGCACAGGGTGTGGTGCTTATTGCCTCAGAGTGTCATTAGTTCACTAGTTCACATTAGGCCACTGTCATTAGTTCACATCCGTGTGCTTTCAACTCACTTCCTGGGCATTCTCTGGTTTTGATCTGAGGTCAGAAGCTGTCGGGAAGGTTGGTTGACTCCTCCTGAGAATCCTGGGAAATCTTCTCTGTGTGATTTCTTTTCATGTTTTACTATGCTGCTCCTTCATTTTATTGGTTTCTATTTGTCAGAACCTTTTTCTCCATCTTCCTCCTTTCACTCATGACTACTTGGCGCTGGCAGACTCCATCTGGGGTCACGAGTCTGGTGTAACAAACAGGGCCAGGAAAGCCACACCCCGCTCCAAGTTGGCTGCAGGGCCAGCTGTCCATGCCTCAAATGTCCCTCTCAACTCCAAAATGATTCCAAAGTGCCACCTTCAACTTGGCAGAAAGTCTGATGCCACCACCTGTTTCTCCTAAATCCCTTGTTTCCTCAGATCTTTGAAGACCCCAGCCAGCCATTTCTAGTTTTACCTGACTGTGTAATGCATTCTACTTAGATCAGCAAAAGTGAGTGGGTTAATGAGTCATGACAAGCTGCCTACCTTATTTTAGCCGACTACTCCAGGCAGACCGACCCTTTCCAATTAGCAAGTCATGTCTCTGGTATAGGGCATTAAGGGAATAAGCTCTAGGGTCAAACAGCCTGGGCTCACATCCCGGTTCCATTACTTATAGTCCCGAGTCTTAGTCTATCATCTGTAAAACAACTATTTATCTGCCTCACAGAGTTGTAATGATTAAATGAGAAAGTACACAGAGGAAACTTAGTTCAGTGGCTGACATTAGTAATGGTCAATCTGTGTTAGCAGTGGTGACTGTGGTGATGGTAGTGGTGGTTGTGATGGTAGCGGCAGTGATGATGGTGGGGCTGGGGTTGATGGTGACAGTTGTGATGGTGATGGTGGTGGTGATGATAGTGCTGGTGATGGTGGTGATGGTAGCGGGTGGCGGGTGTGGGACTGGGGGTGATGATTGTGGTGGTGGTGGAGGTGATAGTGATGGAACTGGCAGTAATGGTGGTGGAGTTGGGGTTGATAGTGATGGTTGTGATGGTGATGATGGTGGTGGTGTCGGTTGTGATGGTATTGGCAGTGATGGTGGTGGTAGTTGTGGGGTTGGGTTGAAGGTAATGGTTGTGATGGTGATGGTGTTGGTGAGCATGGCAGTGGTGATGCAGTGATGGAGGAATTGGTGGGAATAATGGTGGAGGTGGTGGTGGATGGGGGTGAGGTGATGTTGGTGATGCTGCTGCTGCTGCTGTTGATTCTCCTCAGTCAACTCTGTGAGGAAGCATTTCTTTCTCCTGTGGCAAATAACAGGATTTTTTTCTCTCAATAATTCCCAAATATTCCTCTTGATATCAAAATTTTGAGTTGATATTGCTCCTGTTTTTTCAGAATGTCTGGAGTCATCCCCAAGGGATGAAGCCTCATACTCCTCTAGTTCAATAATACACATATTTTCCATGATATTTTTCTTCTAAGCACTCGCTCAATCCTGGTCCTGGTTCCATCTATCCCTGGGGAACTCAGCAGAAGTCTACATCTCTTCTTACCAGCAGGCTACCTCACATTTGCAGCATGAGCAGTGAGCACTTTCAGGGAGAAAACATTTGTACAAATAACTGATGCAGGCCCAAAATGGATGTCCTCGTTTCATAGTGACAGGCTGAGCCACTGTCCTGCCCCTGCCCCTGGAGACTGCCCATGTGTGTTCCTGCTCCCCGGCCCTCCTCTGCCTCCAGAGCTGCAGAACTGTGGTGGAGCCGGTAGCCTCTCCTGGAACATGCACAGGTGGGAGACTCCGGCGTTCTGCTAAGGAAACCTCCCACCTGTCTGAGATCTTGCAGCACATGGTAACACACCCCAAATCCAAGGAGATAACAACAGATTCAGAAAGCTTATTCTCAGTCCTCCCTGGTGTGCTTTCTGGAATAAATCTCCAGGTCAACAGCACCCCTCCCTTTATATTTAGAGAATTTCACACACTGAGATGCATGTTAGTTTGATTCCCATTTATCAATGCATTTGTTCCCCGCAAAAGTGGGTAGACTGAGCTTCAGGGAGGCCAGAGAACAGCTCTGCATCACACAGAGGCTCAGCTCTGACTCTCAGCCTGCCTCTCTCTGCAGCCACACACTCCTGCTGGCATCTGGGCACACAGCAGCCTCAGGCTCAGGACCGGCCTCGCTGGAGGATTTGAGGAGTCATTAAGGATAACAGCATGCACACTGAGCCAGCTGAGATGGAGGCCTCATCAGAGCAGCAAACTTTTCTTGAGCATCACCAAGGACGCTGCAGGAAGGGCGCTGTGCCTTCTGGGAGCAAAGCTGACTACACTGGAAGGAAGGAAGGGCGAGGGAGGGAACCTTTCCGCTGTCTTTCTCCCAGCTCGCCACACTAGGCGGGTGCCCCCCGGGAGCTGAGCCCTGCTGACTCGGGGTGTGCTGTGCTCACCCCTTTGTCAGATGGAGCACCAGTGCTGACTCTGCGGGAGCTGAGGCTGACAGCCCCTCTCCCCACCCCCATACCCGCAGAGTGATGCGGCACAGGGGCTAATGGGCTTGCATCGATCCTGCCGACCAGGCCAGCAAGAGGGTCACGTAACATGAGAGCACACCGGAGCTGGCTCATGAAGACTCAGGGACCGCCTGTATACCTGCGCTCAGTCGCTCACATGTATGTGCAGCCAGCACCCCGACAAGGGCGTTGGGAACAGCGATTTAGACATCTTATCGCCAGACTCACTGGAGAGCAGGGCATTCCAAGGGACAGCTTATCCTGAGTGTCCCTCCAGAGCCACGCTTTGGTGATAAACATAATATTTATGATGGCAGGGCAGATGTCCTCCTGATCCCTAATCAGTGTTTTTCCATCTTAGGAACAGCAAAAGAATCACTTAAAAAAATTGTATTGAATATAGATTCCCAAGTTCCATTCTTAGAAGTCGAAGGTGGGCCCAGGGAGTCTTATTTTTTCTGATGCTGTACTGAATCGAATATTATGGCCTGTGCTCAAACCCTCAGAGACACCAGCACGGCCCTTGTGGTTTGCTCCCTAATCTCCCATTTTTTAAGACACGTGTCTTTTTTTTTTTCAGTGGGGTTTGTAAAAATTGAGAATCTCTTATAGCAAAACACTTGATCAACTCTATTGGGAGTATGGATCTTATCTCCAGAGGGAAGATATGACCAGGAGCCCAGTTCATCTAAAAAGAGCCCCATCTTGGTGGCCAAAAAGTGGCTCAGGCATCACAGTGACAGCCAGCAGCCTGCTTATCTTGCCTCTGTGCTCAGGGAAGCTGGTGAGTCTGGGCTGCCGGCCAACTGGGTCAGGCTCTGGAGCCCTCTAGATCAGGAATCTCCCCTACTTCCCTCCAGGCCTGGGAGTGGTGAGCAGTGCTGGGAAGTCCAGAGAGAGGGCGCTCACAGGAGAGGCGGGGTCGAGGGGTGGGGGAAGGTCGTGGGGAGCTGGGACTCACGGCTTGGTCCTCGGATCTTGATGGGCTTACTGCTGGTCATGGACTGGGAGCACGTCTGACACACACATTCCTTCCCGCTGAAAGTCACCTTGTCTCCAATGGGGAAAGGCTTCCTGCAAAGGGCACAGGGAGAAAATCAGCTCCTGCTCTCCGGAGGGTGTCTGCTGGTGACCTGACCACACATGTAATAAAGGCCTTTGGAAACACACACAGTTTCCTGCTAGAGCACCAGGTAAGGTCAAATGCCGTTCACAGGCCAGGCCGGCTAAGCCAGTCCACTAGGGCCCAGTGGGACCATCTACACGGGCCAGTCATGACCTCATCCTATATTTCTCATCTGTGGAACCAAGAAGCTAATAACTCCTCTCAGACTTGTTCCTTTTTCCATCCCAGTTTATCCCTATATCCCTGTATGGGATGAATTCCGTCAACTGCCAAACTTTCCAAAATTTCATTTTTTGTCTTTATTTTTGTTTTATTTTATTTTAATCAAGGTCTTTATTTTGAAGTCATATTGCCTTCATTGAGGCAGGTTTGCTCTAAAATACTGCAATGATTTTCAAATTATCTGTCCTTTAAGATTAAGTAGAACTTAACTAGAAAGTTATCTGCTCCTGGTGCCATTCACCAATCTGTACTGTGGCCACTGGTCCATCCAGAATTTTAATGGTAGGTAGGTCAATAATGATAATTTGCATCAAAGAGGAATAATACATTGCTCATGGTTTTCAACTTGCCATAGGGTTGCATGCAATGTTTAAGCAGATTCCTTGAAGTTCTTCCACATTAGAAGTGGCTGCTTGAACATTCCAAAATTTTTGTTTTCCTCCTCTCCCCTTTTTTAAAAAAAAAAATCCTAAAGAAGTGTTAATTTTATTCATCCTTTCAAATAACTAGTGTTCGAAGTTTAGCCATTATTTTATTTATTTATTTATTTATTTATTTATTTATTTATTTATTTATTTCACAAACACATATATAGCATTTACTCTGTGCCAAGGACTGTTTTAACCACTTTACAAATATTAACCCTTTTAACTTTCTTTTTTAAGCTTTTTTTCCTCAAGTGGGGTTCAGGCCAGAGTTGTGGTGGCTGAGAAGATTCACCAGAGAGAGTGGGGAGCAGAACAGGCAGATCTACTGAAATACACTGCTGAGGGGAGCAGCAGGCGAGACAGGGGAGGTCTGCTGTGCCAAGTGGGTTGCTCCCCAGCTGGACAGGGATTGAACTCGAACTCGCACGGCAAAGGCTGTGGACAACCTCACAGTGCTGTGCTCAACCCCCTGCACCAGCAGGGAGGCCCCCTTTTAACTTTTTGTAACAATCCTATGACAGGCTGTCATTAACTCAATTTTGGCAAGGAAACAGGTGCTAGATTATTTTGGATTTGCCATTTAGTATTATACTTTTTCACTAATGATTTCCATCAAGAGCAATATCTTAATGCTGTAGGCTTTGAGATACTTTTCACTTTCACCAAACTCAGAGAAGTTTAGAAGGTCACCTCCTCCCTCCACCTCTGGATTTGTGTAGTCTGAGTGACACAGGTCAGGGATCTCAAGCTCCACATGTCCTGCCTCCCCAACTAATAAACCCTAGAGAACCCCCAGAACGTTCCCACCGTGCAGCTGTTCCAGCGCCTACATCTGTGTTCCCTGCCCTGGGAGAACCTCAGGGCCAGGTGCAGGGTCAGAAAGTGAGTCCTCACCCCCACCCAGCCTCCTACTTGTGGTACAAGGGTATGATATGACCTTGAGGAGGCATCTCATCTCTATGGATTTGACAAAAGCTTCACTTTACACCCTACAGACACCGACTATGCTTAGCCCCAGTGGCTCTGGGATTCCCCAAGATCCAGGTTTTCAGGGCTGGATGAATGAATTAATTCCACTGTATATTTTCTTATACACCATCATTATCTCAAGCAGAAATACTTATTGGTTAGTTATTCTAACTGATGACTAACTGGATCTAACTAGTAACTAACAGGTGGTTATTTTATGGGGAGAATAATTACATTCTTTTCACAACAAAAAATGCGTATGTGTGTAGGTATATGTATATTGCAATCACACTTTACTTATAATGGGAGCAACCCATTGAATTTTAATGTATTTGTGGACAGAATTGAGGTTTTCTTTATCTTTTCCAAGTTCCTTAATGTGGTTCTTGGCACAGAGTAGACCCTTAATATCCATTTACTAAGTTAACAAGTGACTGGGATGCTGGGGGTGGGGCACTGGGTGAACTTCTCCAGGGATCTCCTGAGAGGCTAGATGATTATCATTATGATAACAACAACAAAAAACTACAAGCAGACACATCATGTACCAGTCACGGAGTTTTTGTCTTGGCCTGCATCATCTCTTTTATCTTCATGAAAACTCAATGAGGTGGGAAGGCTTTGATGCCCATCTCGTCGATGAAGCACCTGAGGCTTCCAGCAGTGGGGCCACTTGCTGGGGTCATGGAGGAAATCTGTAAACGGTATCTCTGTACCACGCATGGTGGGGGGTGTGGGAGCCTGAACCACATCGCTGGCCTCCAAATGGAGTTCTCAGTGGTCAGTGTACTTGGGGCTCCTTGGGGGCTCCTTTGGGGCTCCTTTGGGGTCTTTTGAAGTGAAATGAGAAGCTGAGTATAAGAGGCGTGCACTTTGGCCCTGCCTTCATCACAGGGCAAACAAGTGTTCTACATTAGACTGTATTTGCAGGCAAGGATTCAGCTGCTGAAAGGTTGGAACACTACTGGCCTGGGATTCTAGACATTTAAGCATCTAGCATAAAGCCCTGAAAGCTCAGAACTGCTTAGGAAAGGCCATATCCCCCTTCCCTGGGACATGGGTGAGGTCGCAGCTCCGCTTGTCACCCTCTCACCTGCACAAGCTGCACACGAAGCACTTGGGGTGGTAGGTGCGGCCCAGGGCAGAGATGACCTCGCCCGTAATGAAGTCCCGGCAGCTGTCGCAGCGGGTGCCATAGAGTTGCTGGTAGTCCTGGGTGCAGATGTACTCCTGGTTCTTGAAGAAGAAGCCTGACTGGGCCAGGCCACAGCCACACACTTGGGGAAAAGAGTAGAGAAACAGGCAGGTTGAGTCCTGGGAGGGCGGCAAGCATGAGGTCCTCACTGGGGACTCGGCATGAGTGATCAGAGAATGGTGGTGCATTGGCCTGCATGGGCCTTAAGGTTCCTTAAAGTGTGACCCAAGGACCATTTGCACCAGAATTGCCTCAGGGCCTTCTGAAGATGCAGAATCCTGGACTGGAATCAGACTCCCAGGGCTGAAATCCAGGCACCTGCATACTCCCCAGCTGATTTCAGTGCTCCTGACTGATGTGTGATCCTCTCAACACAAGGATGAAAAGCTTTAGGCCATGTGGCTCAGGCAACATGCCACAGCTGGTGGTCTCATGAATTTGATAAAAGTATCATTCAGTTAAAAATGTCCTTGGTACTTTCTACATGACTCTGTGTGAGGTGGAGAGCAGTGTGGGGACCATGTGCTCACATCCCAAATGGCACTGGGATGGATGATTTGAAGTTTGTAATCTGTCCTCACTATTGCCATAAAATGTGGTTTGTTCTCAGACAAGAATGATAAAATGAATCCTGACCTAGGAAGAGCTTACAATGTAGAGATGAAGACTGTTTACAAGACTGTACAGAATTATACCTCATGGATGACAGGCCTTAGGATGATGCAAGCATCAAGAGTTGTACATGGGGAGGGAAAGGGAATATTTTTCAGTGGGGATGGGATCATGGAAGGCTTCGTGGAGGAGGGGGCATCTGAGTTGATGTTTGAAGGAATAGACTATGCTAAAGGATGGAGTCAGATGTGCAAGTGATACTTAATGTGGAGACAGGAAAGCATAGCGGTGATATTTTTAGGGAACAGAGTGCCTTGATATAGGAAAATATACGGCCAGTTGGAGGAGGGCCTGAGTCCAGCTTAAGAAGTTTAGAGTTTGTGGTTTACCGAGAAACCATAAATGGTATTCCTCCTAGAATTTTTTTTAAAAGATTTATTTATTTATTTATTTATTTATTTATTTATACAAGAACTGGGGTATAGGCCAGATGCGAGGGAGGGTGAGAGGATTCACCAGAGATAGAGCAGGGAACAGAACAGGCAGGCTGACGAAATACACTGCTGAGGGGAGCAGCAGGCGAGGCAGGAGAGGTCTGCCGCGCCATGTGGGACTCTTGCCGGCCGGTATCGAACTGGCGCTGCAGAGGCTGCAGACAGCTTCACAGCACTGCAACCACCTGCGCCACGAGGGGAGGCCCCCTCCTAGATTTTAAAGACTTTTAAGTGTATGGTTTTGCCAATGTTCATAAACAAGACAAACAAATGAATTAAATAAAACAAAAATAAACTCTTAGGCTATAAGACCAAATTTGTGGTTACTACAGATTTGTGGGGGATGAGGGTTAATAAATTGGGTAAAAAGGGTCAAGTGGATGGTCAAGGATGAACTGGACTTAGTGGTGGTGAACTTAATGTTTGCTGTGCAGAGGCTGATTACGGTGCTGCACCCCTGGAACATATAATGCTACCATGCCATGTTACTCCAACAAAATGTTCTTACTAAATAAAACTGTTTTTCTCCCTAAACAATAAAATTTAAAACACCTTAAAAAAGTCTTAAAATTATTTAGAAAAACCTTCAATGTGCCCAGAAGTAGAGAGAAGATTATAATGATTCCCCATCATCCAGCTGCAAAACTGATGAACTGCATCGATGGCTTATTATTTTTTTTAAAAAAGATTTATTTATTCATGCATACAAGAACCAGGGTATAGGCCAGATGCGCAGGAGGGTGAGAGGATTCACCAGAGACAGAGCAGGGAACAGAACAGGCAGATTGACTGAAATACACTGCTGAGGGGAGCAGCGGGCGAGACAGGAGAGGTCTGCCCAGCCATGTGGGATTCTGTGGACAGCTTCACAGAGCTGCGCTCAACCTCCTGCGCCACCAGGGGAGGCCCCATTGACGGCTTTTGAGTAGAGAAGCGACATGACTCTATAAGGTGTTTCATAAGGTCTTTTGGGATATCCTTGCAGGCAATATGAAGAAATGCAGGACAGATAACAAAAAAGCAGGCAGATCTAATTATAGGTATTATAACATGGTATTTTAACTGAATCATCTGGTATTCTAACTGAATCACAGGGGACCCTTCTCCCCCAAAGGACTTAGAAATGTGGGAAGTGAGATTTCCCTCTGAGAGTGAAGTTATGAAATCAACACATTATGGGCAAAGCAGAAAGAGGCAGTTTCTTCCAAGAGATCGAATGGCTCTGAGGCTCAGCAGAAGCGCTAAGTGTGACAAACCAGCTCAAGTGGGGGTGAGGGGCTGGCCAGCACAGGTGGGCCACCGAGAGCCCTGCGGAGCCCCAGCCCAGCTCCTCTGCTCTGCGTCTGCAATCACCAAGCATCTGTCTGCACACAGATTGCCTGTGGGAGAGAAGCAGCTGGTGACGGCACCGCGGACTAGCACAACGGAGAGCTACAGCTCCTGTTCAGTCTAGTAAACAGGCACCGTGGTTTTACATATCAGGTTCCCAGCGACTTGGTTAACTCAAGTTGGCTTTTCCAAGCAGGATCCTTGGTGGGGGGACCAGTGAAACATTTCCCAAGCCGCTAATTGTGAGAATCTGGTTCAGACCAGGGGCCACCACCCCGGAACATACGGCCTCATCTTTAATAGGGGGAGTTGTTCTGCAAGAGCAGCTAGGTTAAAAATAGGAGGGACTTGCAGGTGAATACCAGAGCTATTTCGCCCCTGTTTTTTTTACCTTCAGGCCAGAGCAGCCTCAAAGGAGCGGGGAGTGTGAGGAGAAGGCGGCTCCAGATGCCACAGCGTGAGGGGAACAGGACAGGACAGCAGGAGACACAGAAGTCTGAGACTCACCCACGGGCTCTGGTCACTGCCACTGACTGTTAGAGGGATAATGTACTTGGCCCCTCTTGTTTGTGGCCTCTGTTTGCTGCCATTAAAATGAAGAAATTGGACAAGAAGTGACCTGAGCTTTTCTGCGGCTACTGACATCCCGTGAGTCTAGAAGGAGCACTCCCTACAGCGCTTACTGTGCACCTAAACGTTTAAAACTCAGTGTGAGGAGAAGCGGAGGCCGCTGGAGGCCACCCCGGAGGAGGGGCTGGGTCTATGCTCCCAGGGTAATGGTGGAGGTGGGAGGTGGACAAGGGCTTGTTTCGATGAAAATTCTTCATGTTGAACAATGCCTGGTCTGGAGAACGGGGGAGGAGAGAGAGCAGGGGACGAGAGAGCACGGGCTGTTCTTAGCCGTGCAGGTGGCAGATCAATTGACTTCACGGCTGTGGAATTAGTTAGGTCATGGCCTCCGACCTCATTGGAAGCAGATTCTGTTTTTTCCCCTTCTTTTCTCTCCTTTGTTTCTCCTGCCAGCTCTACCTCCAGGGTCTCCTCTCCTACTGGAGCAAACCAGGAGGCTCTGAGCAAACTTGGAACAATCAGTTCCTTCATTTCCCCCAAGGAGCTGAGGAGGAAGTTTTTGGTAGAAAGGATGTCAAGGTTGATAAGAATCGCAGGGGTTCCTGGAATTACAGTGGGGAGCAGGAGGATGGAAGGCTGGACCAGCACTGTAGTTGTATGTGAGGCTGAGTGCAGCCCAGTGTTCAAACAACAGGAAAGGGCTGGCGAGGCCCTGCAGGATGGAAGTGGTGTGGGATTAATATACAAGGGGCAGTCATTATTCTGTGCAAAAAAAAAGCCTACGTTTGATGATGGGACAGAACATGACAAGCGAGAACTGCTTTAAGAGAATCCAGAATGACTGTCCACTGTTCTACCATTCTGTGACTTAAAAAAAGTTAGCCCACCTCTCTGGAGCTCAGTTGCCTCGTTTGTAAAAATGAAGTGGTTCAGCGGTAACTGAGGACACATTCAGATGTGAGACTCCAGGATTCTGTCATACAATCCTGCTGATTTTCAATTTATCAAAGAGATTGAGTTTTATGACATTTCCAAATCAAGGAGCTAGAGGGGTCCCTGCCAGCCATCCAATTCATTATTTTAAATGTTTCAATTGTGAAATATATTATACATATGGAAACTATATAAAGTGCATATGTACAGGTGAGAGGAGGATAATAAAATACACTGCCAGGTACTGCTAGCAAGGGTCTGAGCGGGAACATCACCAGCACCTTCTCAGCCTGCTTTCTCTTCCTAAGAGCCGTCCCTTCCCGCATGGTCTTGGATTATGTGTTTATCACCCCCTTGCTTTTCTCTATAATTTTATCACCGATGAGGTGCCCACAAATAACAAATTGTTTAGTTTTTCCTGTTTTTGAATTGGCACCGATGGAATCAGGTGACATTCTTTTGTGCTTCTTTCATTCAGCATTATGATTTTGAGCTTCACCCATGTTGATGCATGTAACTGTACTTCATCCATTTTCATTGCTGTGTAGTATTCTGAAGGACATCAAGCTGAGTTTTTCTATTTTTTTGGAAATACTGTTTTGAACATTCTTATATTTTCAAGGCAATGCTTGTTTTCTGAGGACTTTTTCCAATTTACATTCCCACCGACACTTCCCCCTGATCCATGGTATCATTAAGTCCTTGTAATACCTGCCTTTTTTTTTTAAGATTTATTTATTTATACAAGCACTGGGTACAGTCAGAAGCGCGGGAGGATGAGAGCATTCACCAGAGCCAGAGCGGGGAGCAGAGCAGGCAGAGGGACCGAAGTACACTGCTGAGGGGAGCAGCGGGCGGCAGGAGAAGTCTGCGCGCCATGTGGGACCCTCCTCTGGTGGCCGGGGAGCAGCCGGGGATTGAACCGGCGCTGCAGAGGCTGCGGGCAGCCTCGCAACCCGGCGCTCAACCGCTGCGCCACCGGGGAGGCCCCCATTCAGAATTTTAATGGCAGGTAGGTCAATAATGATAATTTGCATCGAAGAGGAATAATACATTTTTCATGGTTTTCAACTCGCCATAGGGTTGCATGCAATGTTTAAGCAGATTCCTTGAAGTTCAGAACAGGCAGACCAACGAAATACACTGCTGAGGGGAGCAGCGGGCGCTACAGGAGAGGTCTGTGCACTATGTGGGACCCTCGCCAGTGGACGGGGATCGAACCAGCGCTTCTGAGGCTGCGGGCAGCTTCGCAGCCCAGCGCTCAACCGCTGCGCCACCAGGGGAGGCCCTGAAACACTATCTTATTGTGATTTTAAATTTTATTTCCCTGGTTATTAATAAAATGAGACCCTTATTCTAAGTCTATGGGCCATTTTTGTTTTTACCCACAAGGAGCATGTAAAAGTACTTCATTCCTTCCTACTGCCAAATAATATTTCACTATTTGGGTACAGCATATTTTATTTATCCCCTTATTATCTCATGGATATTTAAACTGTTTCCACTTTTTGACTATGATGTGTAATACTGATATGAACACTTGTGTAATGTTTTTGTGCGGGCATATATTTTCTATGGCGGCCGTTCCATGGGTCAACTTCTTATATTCATGATGGTGTATTTTGCAGCACAAAAGTTTTTAAATTTGATAAAGTCTACTTTATCTATTCTTTTGTTTTTGTGCTTTTTTTTTTTTTTTTTTGTTTATACATGCACTGGGTACAGTCAGAAGCGCGGGAGGGTGAGAGAATTCACCAGAGCCAGAGCAGGGAGCAGAGCAGGCAGAAGGACCGAAGTACACTGCTGAGGGGAGCAGCGGGAGGCAGGAGAGGTCTGCGCGCCATGTGGGACCCTCCTCTGGTGGCCGGGGAGCAGCCGGGGATCAAACCGGCGCCGCAGAGGCCGCGGGCAGCTTCGCAACCCAGCGCTCAACCGCTGCGCCACCGGGGAGGCCCTGTTTTTGTGCTTTTAGTGCCATATCCAAGAAGATTTTGCTAACTCAAGGGCATAAGGACTTACTCCTATACTTCTTCTATGAGTTTTATAGTTTTAGCTCTTACATTTCGGTCTTAGAATTAGATTCTCACTTTGATCAGGCTCTATGCTTTGCCTCCTCTTCTCCATGGTCCCTACTCATCAAGGCAAAAGCTCAGTCTCCAAGCATCAGCATAAACCATCCAGGGTAAATCTGGCACTGGCAGTCACCCTAGGATTTCTGCTTTTACTTTTGTTTTTCCCCCTCTACAGATTTTTTCCTTTCATGTCCGCATGTTATAAGAGTAATAAAATAAATTCATAGTGATTTGAGAGATTTCAAATATGAAGATAACTAATCTTTGTACTGGTTACTCCTGAAAACAAAATCCTCCCAGTGGTTTTACCTTGAAGCAAGTTGACATTGACATTAGTCCAAAAAATTGTCTATTTTTTCCCTACAATCTCTAGCAACAGAGATTCTATAACCTCCTCATGATAGATTGTCAAAAGGGCCATATTCTTTCCTCCTCTGGATTCACATCCTTGAAATATGCACTGCAGATATTTCCACAAAAGGTAAAGTTTATTTCTCCAATATCTTGAATCTGGGCTGACCAATTGACTTGTTCTGACCAATGGGACATTAACTCTGACACAAGCTGCTTAGTGAAGCTTGTTCCCTTGTGGCACTGGAAGTCTGAGACCAGGCAAATGAGCCCAAGCCAGCCTGCGGGAGGATGAAGAGCCAGATGGAGGCACTCAGCTCATCAGCCTGCCAGCCGCAGCCAGATGACCACCACCTCATCCTAATGAGGCCAGCAGAGAGTAGTGTGGGCAGCTCAGCCTACAACTGCCAGCCAACACAGAGACCCAGATGCTAAATAGAAGATTGTTTTAAGTCATTATATTTAGTAACTGATATACTCTTAAGAAGATAATTGCGTAGTCATAGGTCAGAAGCTCCTTATAACAGTTTTATTGTCCTTTTTTATTTTTTGCATAGAAGAACTGGGGTGCAGGCCAGAGATGCAGGGGCGGGGGGGGTGGTGAGAGGATTCACCAGAGACAGAGTGGGGAGCAGAACAGGTGGATTTACTGAAATACACTGCTGAGGGGAGCAGCGGGAGAAACTGGAAAGGTCTGCTGTGCCATGTGGGGCAGCTCCCTGGCCGGGATCTGATTGAACTCAGACCTTCACATTGGTAGTACTGAGACTTAACCCCTAGGCTACCAGAGAGGCTCCAGTTTTATTTGTCTTTACCCTTTGTCCTGTCTGGATTTCTGAGGATGTAAAAATGGTTACTCATTGAAATACTCTTGCATTAAAGGTGTTCGCAAGCCTCGATAGGAGATTTAAAGTACATCAGTTATAATATAATATAATATAATATATATCAGATATAATATATCTTCAGTGCATATAATATATCCTAAGTTATAACTTAGGGAATATAGTTATGTAATTTATTTGCTCAATGAAGCATCCAGTTTGATCCTGAAGAAAGAAGTCTGGGATTTTTCTCTACGGCAAGGGAAGTCAATCTCAGACACGTGAGACTGAGGTTGGCAGTGGTTACTAAAATAGAAATATTTGGGGGTTTCAATTGAACCTTAAATTCATTATACAGCAATGGTGTGAAGTGGCTGCCTACAAATTCAAGTCTGTGTCAGCCATATTAGCAGCATGGAGTATCGGCTGAGTTGCTGGACCTTGAGAACTGTGACCTGCTCTGGATGTCATGCTGTAAGAATGATAGTGACACATCAGGAAGGGATCAAGGAGGAAGATTCAAAGATGATGCTATAAATTGGAATCACTTCAGCAGAGGCCCAAGTTAAGATCCTGAGTATAGCTGGACATGGGGAAGACACAGCGACACCCACAGAGCAGCAACTGGGAAAAGTACACCGTGCTCACCCTGTCCATGAGAACAGAGAAATCGAGAACTGACAGGTGGAAGTAATGGGTCCTGCACTGAACTTTTTCTAAACCCACCAGGTACTCTACCTCAGGCAGGGTGCTCTGTGGAGCAAGGGCCTGGGAGAATAGCTTAGGTAGTAGAGCTAGAGTGGCATTTGTCAGGGATGCTGGGGCGGGGATACTGTCCTGGATGGGCCAGGGCTGTCCAGGCTCTTTTTGCTGAGACCCTCTTATTTCTGCTGCCAGGTATCCTGCTTCTGAGAAATTCTCAGCTCGGCTGGGTCTACAAGTCCCCTTAGCTGGGGTAAGGTGTCATAATTTGGGGTCACCCAGTACCCATCTGCTTCCAAAGTACAGACCTTATACTAAGATTAAGACTACTTCTCCCTTGTTAACCTTAACTTTGAGGATGGGCAACAGAAAAGGTGTCATTGTCACAGAATAGGTGCTCGTCTCAGAAACGTGCCGAAATAACAGCTAAAAGAGCTTGCTCTGTCATTTGCTCTCAAAGTGATGTAGGGGCAAAATCAGTAGTCTTCAGAAGCAAGTCATGCCCACACCGTTGCCTTGCCTGGCAGGTGAGTACGACTACTCTGAGGTCAGGCTTCCGTCTCCCCCATATCCCAACACTTCCCTCACCCGTATCTCCATCTTTAGTCGACACTGCTTAGGAGAATTCCATAAAGGGAAGACTCTTTAGGACTTTACCCATATCTCAACTGCTGGTGATTATTCTGCCCCCTCTGTGGTATGTCCTGGGGGTGACTTCATACGCAAGAATCTGAGAAGGGAGTCAGGGAATTGGACCTCCTACCTTGGCAGGTGAAGCATCTGATGTGGAAGTGGTTATTGTGGACACGCACCACTTCCCCTTTGCAGGTGTCTCCACACCGGTAGCACTGGATGACATTGGAGCTGCCCCGGGGATTGTATGGATTCTGCTGATAAGGAACTGTAGAAAGAAACAAAGAGATCACCATCCAGAAGCCCCTTCTGCTTAAAAAAGTTTGCTATAAATAATCTTAACTGGAAGAAAAAGCCAAGAGGGTGGAAATGATGAGAAAAGTACCTTCAAGACAACATCAAGCTGAGCTGCCAAGGAAAGGTGTCTTAGACAGCGAGAAGCATTGGGGTGTGAGCCCATGAGTCTCCATAAGGAGGCAGACTTAGGGTTGAGCAGGACCTTTGTCAAATTCACAAATGAAGAATAAAACAGGAAGTAGAATGCTTCAAGGCCCATGATCCACAAACACCATTTCTTGGGTGACATCTGGAGGCAAGCCAGGCCCTAAACTTGTCAAGGGAATATGGGTCTTGTAGTTGACATGTGGGTTTCAAAGAACTGCATGGCTGGCCTGCCTCCAGCTGGTCTTTTTGTTATGTTACACCCCCTCCCTGGCTCTCAGTCTTAAGGAGACAAATGTAGGTACTCTGGAGAGGAGGAGTTAAAGCTGCCTTTGAATAGTACTTTCCCTAACGTTGACAAAATGTCAAATTTGCATAATTAAGAAAAAAAAAAAAGCTGATGGAGGGTGTGAAGGTTTGGAGTGCGGTGGTCGGCATTTGATGATGTTTCCAAGCTCTCCCAGCCTATCCAGTTTCTTGTTCTCTTGCTTAGACTGCCTCATGGCTAATTGTCTAGAACTTCTTTCCTTGCAATACCTTGACCATTCTAAATCTGTTCTTCTGGTATCTAATAATAATATGGATCTACCTGGAATGAACAATCTCTGGGTTGAAAGGACTATTAGCAGCTGCCTGGTAAAACCTCATTATGTATAAGCTATTTTGATAACTTTGCCTTTGGGGGAAACAAATCTCTCTTGTAGGAAGCCCCTAGGGGCACCAGGGAGAGAATCATTCAATTCCTTAATTCTCACTCAAAGTTGAAAGAATAGTCCCAAACTTCTGCTCATATCCTAGTAGGAAAAGGCACCTGATTGAAGGGGAATTGGTGTCTATCATCTCTACATATAGATTTAATGGCTACATTCTGAATAAGCATATAATAGGTCAATTCAGACTTACAGAAACCTCACACTGCCCAAGAACTTAGAGAAATCTAGCTCAGGGGTCCTTGATTTAGCGTGGTAGTTCAGTCTCTTCACTAAAATTTGAATTCTGTATTCCAGGCAATAAAGAATTACACACAGTGATTTTCTTGGCAAAGAAACATGAATGGAAACTATGTGAGTCACTTCCAGTTGGAAGCCTTTAGACCCAGCATGTGACCTTCTATATTGCCTTCCTCAGCAACCAGCAATACCCCCAGAGGGTGTGCAGGATGCATGAACTTGGACCCCTGATTGAGGGAGGAGTCATGGAACAGAGCTTCCAGCTGGCTCACAAGAACATCTATTATGAAGAGGGGAAGTTTTTGCTATCATTACCTCTAAGACTTTTTGTTAATGCGGCATATCCTGACTGATACACCCGGGACCTAATACTTCTAATTAAATATAAAATTTGGTGTTAGATATATTATTCCATAGTTCTCTTCAGATTCTCAAAGATGATCTCTATAACTGACTCCATCTGCCCTTCTCCCTTTAAAGTCAAAGGACAAGAGAGAAGTATGCTCTGCAATGTCCACATCAGGCACCTGGATCTTCAGTGTGCTGACAGGTAGAGCTGGCTGCTTAGCCATGAGATGTAGCTTCCACCGACTCTGCTATCTGAGTCAGGAGAATATCTCTCACAGTGTTTCTCTCATGGAGTTCATGCCTCTTAACCAACTCTTTTATCTTTATCCTATCTTAAAGACAGTTAAATGAGTTAGAGTTAATTAAGTCATTAATTACCCATCAAGCTTTTCATAAAGTACATTAAATGCTCTACAAATATTCACTGATATCATAACACTCACATCCTTCTGACAACTCAGAGCAATCTCTGTGGGCTCCCTACCGCCTCCCTCCCACAAACGTCCATGAACATTCTTTTTGGTTCTATCTCCTTTCCATTTTCGTCTTTTTCTGGTTCCTACAAACTGCCCCCTGGACAATATTTCACTCTGCCCCCAATTTTTAAGGAAGATACAGACCCTGCTTCAGTGAGCACAGTGGAGATCTGCTATTGCCAAGGGAAATAAAACGGTGAGTCTGAAAAGAAAGTGGGGACAGTTCTTGAAATATAAAAATTCCTCAGAATTGCTGCAAATTTTCATCTACCTCTTACTGCTCAAGAAACAACTTTGATCATTAATGAGATTTGAATTTCTGGAGAAACAGAACCATGATGTGGTCTTCTTCAGTCACAACTCTGTCCTGAACCACCCAGATAAAAAGGCATAAACGCAGAGTGAGGGGATGGATGGAGAAAGCAGACTCTCTGCAGTAGAGGTACAGATGGGACCCCTGGCCCTAACTCCACTGCTTCCCCCGGGATGTGGTTGATGCTTTGGTTATGCTGAGTGTGGCAGGCGCTCCTCATGTCTAGTGTTTGTAAATAGTTCCCAAAGTAGAGATGCACACATTGTTGCTGCCAGTTCTTTCAGATTGCTGATGTAAACTGAGATTGTGCAAAGGGCAGTGGTGTAGCAAGATTTGAGCTTCTAGATGTGACAAGACATTTCTTTATACAGACAGAACCAACAGGAACTTGGGGGTCCAGCCACAATAAGATAGGCCATCTCTGCTGGTGCCCTGTAAGCCACCTCATTTCCGGTAAGACTTTGTATCCTCGATAATGAAACTAACAACTCATCTAACCTTATTCTCTGTGTGTACAAGTGTGTTTGGGCAAGGGGTGTTATATTTCTTCCTTCCAATCTATAACCCTCCTGCAACATTCTATTTTAGTGTTGATTTTCTGCTGGTTATTATTGCCAACTTTTTTTTTTAATCTTAGAAAGTATAGAATAATTTGTGCTTAAAAAGTATAAATCAGTCACATGATTTATAACATGTTTCTTATGGTCAAATGCCTTTGAATTCCAAATTGACTTGCACATGAATTCTTCATGGGAGGCACAACCTATCTGGAGAGCAGTCATAAGCTTCAAAGGACATTGGCTCTACTCACTGTGAAATAATCTGTGAAGCTACCAAATGTAGACAGATGGGTCATGTGATAGGTTTCTAAAATGCGTACAAGGCTTCTGGTGAACGCTATTTGGCCAATAAAGGACACCCAGGAGAAACATATCCAGTCACTGTCCATGAGTAGTCCAATAGGACTTGCTGAGATATAGAAATGATGTTCTCTGTTTGCTGTCAAATGTAATAATCACTAGCCATATGTTCTACTGGGCACTTGGAAGGTGCCCAGCATGCCTGAGGTACTGAATTTTTCATTTTATTTAATTTTAATGAACATAAATTTATAGTTAAATAGGCAAATATGGCTGGTGGCCACCATGTTGGATGCTGCAGCCTTTGTTTAAAAAAACGGACCACCCAGCATTGAGAATGGGGGGAAAGGAAATTATCCTGGTTCAGTCCTATTTCTATAAAAATAACATGTACAAATTCATTCAGGAATATCACTTCAGACTTAAGTTGTTCCTTTGAAAAGAGTTTTAAAAATGTATTTACCAATTACACACACCCATCCTGAATTTGATTTTGAAACAAAAGATTCCAAGTAGTGAAATAAGTTATGCTTTTTTAATCACAATTTTCCAAGCATTACAAGATTGAACACTCTTAACCTTTCCAAGAATAAAAGCAAAAAATCAGTTGGCCATGACTGTCTGGATAGTTTTTAAAGACAGTTGGTCAATATTTTTGCATTGGTCCGAAACATTAAAGCCTCTTTTACACACACACCAAGCCTCTAGAGTTCCGTAGGAAAATACAGCTCAATTCCACAAACTAAAATTGTAAGCGGAGCTCTTCCCCAATACCACAAACACAACTGAAGATTGTTGGAGTGAAACAACATACTGGCAGGGAGGAGCACGGGCTTCCTGGAGAATTAGGAGGAGCACGTGGGTTGAACACAGGAAGGAAACCAGCACGCAGTGCTCCACATGGCTTCCCTCCTCCCTGTTATTCTCACTGTTATAGAGCAACCCCGATATTAAAGGGGTTCCTGGCTGTGGGTCCTCACCCGCGCGCTTTAAAGGGACTTATGACACACACAAAAGGTTAATAAAAGGTTTATTTACAAGAGAAAAGGAAATAAGGAAAATGTACAACTCAGGGAGAAAATAAGGAAATAAAGTCTTTAATGCGTCCTACCCGATCCGCCGACCTGGAAACCCAAAGTCACTCTCAGAGCGGGCCGGACGCTGCGAGCTGGCGGAGAGCCAAAAATGGGGGCTCCCCAAAGCCCACGTGTCTGCCTTTTACATCCACCTGGCTGCTTAACCCCACCCTCGGGTCCCAGCCACCTTCCCTTTGGTGGTGATGGGATTTGGAGTTCCCAGTGTCTTTGGCTTTGACCTGGGGTGGGGGTGGAGTCCACAAAGCCTATATGGAATTAACTTTGGGACATCCTTTTCCCCCTAACATCACCTCCTGTGTTTCTCTCTCCTAGACGGTGCTGGAGGGTAAGATGGGTCCCAATTCCTTCTCTGCTGTTATTTAGTTCTATGACCTCGGGCAAACCATCTAATTTCTGTGGCTCAATCCCCTCCTCTGTCACAGAAGAGACTGAACAAAATGATTTCTGAAATTTCCCCCAGTGAAAAAATTTTAAAAATTATCCTAGTTCTGTATGTCACTTCTGGGCTGCCTGCTCTCCCCTTCGCCCTCTCCTCTCTGGCGACTGGCCCCATGCTTAAATTAGACTGCGCTGTTTGTTATCAGATTGATTAGTTTCTTTTGAAAAGCAGATCATGGCATGCTTCCTCTCTCATCAACACCACCACCTAAATTATATTCTCCTCACTGATGGGTGTCTGCACAATTTTTCTCCTCTGTGGAGGGTCACTTGACCTTGCAGATCAAAATGCTTCCACATTCTAATTGAGTCGTCTTTAACATAGTCAGTCTTTAAAAGGCAGAAGCACCTATGCTATCTTGGGTATAATTAAGAGAGTGACAAAATTGACTTGGAGACAGTATAACAACTGTGAATAATTGGCTGGAAGTGTAACAAAAACAGTGGAGCTTCTGTTTGAACAGTGAAACATCAAGTAGAGAATCAACCGGTTTAGCAATGAATTTGCAAGAGCCTGGGGCCCAAGAAAACATCCAGCAGAGCAGCTGTCACAGCTTCCCCAGGGCTTCAGTTAGAGCCCCCAAGTACCCAAGTGTGCTCACAGGTATGCACTAAATGCCACCGAGGAGACCCTAGTGTGGAGCCAGATTTTCTGGGGGACAAGTGGGTTGCCTGAGAGGCACAGCAGGGACCTTAGGTTTGAGCTTGGAGTCTGGAGTGGAATCAGGGCCTGAGGACTGATTGGGTTTCCTGTGGTGAGCCCACAGAGGCAGGCTCCCTGCGCTAAGCAGCTCAGGGCACAGAGGTTAAGGTGATAGACACGGGGTAAGGTGGGCTGGCTTTGGATCCCAGCCCTGACCCCCTGCTGGCTGCCTGACCTTGAGCACAAAGACTGCCCCCCCACCCCTCAGTGTGCTCATCTCTAGAACAGGAATCACTTTGGCTATTTGTGAGTATTCAGTGACTTAAATGGTATAAACATGCTTAGTCTACCGCTTGGCATGTTATTTGGGTATAATAAATTTAAGCAAGAATTAATATTAAAGGATCTCCAAAGTCACATATCCCTACTTCCAACTCAAAGCAGGGATTCTTTGTAAATTACTTCCTCCATCTTGCCATTCACTAAGCTTTGCTCCAACACCAGCAAAACCATCTGGGGACCAGTCTAGTTGGGCAGAGGTCTTCTGATTTCCTCTCCCTGCTAATGGCAGGCTGCAGCCCATCTGCCACCCGAAGCAACCTCTTCTTTCTGCCCCCTTTCCAAGCTTCCTTTGTTTATGGGTTTTTGTGGGCTGCAGAGGTGGGTGGCTGACATGCTTTTGACATATCCTGCAGAGGAATGTGTGAATTGGGTGTTTCCTGTTGTGGGAATGAGAGGCTATGATCTATGGTATCCTGGGGCGGTGTATTTTGGGCACATCTGCTGTTTCCAGGGGGACATGTGAGTGTGTTTGTTGTGTGCACTTACTTAGAATAAGTGAGTAATTTGTTTTCTGAAAACTTGGAGAGGGAGACACTTTTGGTAACCCCCAAAGGTCATGCATGGGTCATCTTATGTCACTACACCTACGGCCATCGTGGATAATGGGAACCAGACTTTCAGAGCAGAGAGGGACTGGAAGAGTGTCTGTCCACACACACTACAACTGCAGGCAATGTGGGCAAGGCCATGTCTGTTTTGTTCACCGCTCACCCTAATGCCAGGTAGTCAATAAGGGCTGGGCGAGTACTTGATGAATGAATAAAAGAATGAATGAATCTGGCCCAATGGTTTACTGCAGTGAAACAAAAGCTCAACCCAGAAGGGAGAAGGGATTCATCTGAGCTCACACGCCAACGTTTGAGGTGCCTGTCCTAGGATAATGGAAGAGAAGCAAGCCTAGAGAGTGGCTGGGCTGGGACAGGGAAAGTGGGGGAGAGCTCAGCAAAAATCAAGTTAGCATAAATCTGGAGTCATCCTGACATTTAGCATTACAGTAGGTAGGCTTGTTATAGGACAGGGAGAGGGGCAGCCCAAACCCCGCAAACCTGCCTATTCTAAATGGGTTCTGCCATCCGCCGCATCAACACAAAACATATGACACTTTAATGGGAAGGAACTTTAATAAAACTAGGAAACAATACAGGTAAGGCAAAGAGTCTAGTTTCTAAATGAAGCACCCAAAGTTACCCATCCCCTCGTGGGTAAAACTCCATCCATATGGGGTCGGCCCAGAGCAAGGCCCCAAAGCCTGCCACAAGTCTAAAACATCTTCCAGTGGGGACCCACAGAAAAGGGTCACAAACAACCGGACAAGCCCGGAAGGAAAAGAGCAAAATCAACATCCAAATAAAAGCTGCCATTGTCACCTCCCCATGGGTCTCACCCACATCTGTGTCACCCAGTCCACGACCAAAAGACAAGCGCAGTTTCTTCACATGTCTCTAGGCTCCATGCGCCTCCTTCAGGTCTCCTGGCTCCATCCTGCTTCCTTCCTCAGTCTCTTCTTGCAGCTTCTTCTCTCCCTGCTCAGCTCCACCCTTCCTTGGGTGGGGCAGGGAAGCTGGAACCTCCCCCTTTCCTGGGGACCACCCTGTTACAATCCCCCCTTTTAATTTTTATTCCACCATATCTATGGTGGCACAGATTTCATGGTGTAATTTTAGGAGACAGTCTTTTTTTTCAGGGTTCCAATGTGTGTAAGAGAAGCAACAATTAGTCAGCAGCATTGTCCATGAATGTCCAGTATGACAGTTTCATTACTTAAAAATAGTCCATTATCCAAGCCAAAAGAAAAAAAGTTGGAGCATTGGCTAAAACAAGATAGCAAATATATCAAAATCACAGGGAAAAAATGTTAAAATGGTTCAACTTATGCAAAAACGAATTCTCTCAACCTTGATCCCAAACTTTAACAGCATAGCAAAAATTTGCAAATTAAATTTACTTTTAAACCATTTTTCCTATTTTTGCATAAAATCACAGGGCAGAAAATAACTAACAGCAATTTTTAGCTGGCTTTGTTGAAATACTCCACACAGGATCAGAGCGAACCGGTGGCATCCAGTCGATGTAGGCTTCAGGTATAAAGTTGGTCTCATCAGACTCCACCTGGGCTTTCCTCTTCTCGAGGGTACCAGGGACTTTTCGTTGGCCGGTTGTCCAGTCCTGCCAATGGAGGCAAGTTTCCTCACCTTCTTTGGAGGTCTCTGGAACCCTACAAACAAGGCAAACAGGTTCTCCTCTTCTTGGTTCAGCTCTTTTTCAACTTTCTGGAAGAACTCCACACAAAGCCACACAATCAAACTCATGTCCAATTTTTTTGTTAAAACAGGCAAAATCCCTATGTAAGTTATGCAAAAACAGACTCTAAGATAAGTAGCAAAATTACTACCACTATTTGTATGCCGTGTTGGTATCAAGGGGAGAGAAAATGTGACAAGTTAGCTTTGCTGGAAAAAAAATTGCAACCTTTCTGCAGATCCTGGTTACTCAAAACAAAACAAAACAAAAACTACACGGATTCAGGACAGAATGCATAAAAAAATTTCCAGTATTATGTCAAAGAAACCTTAGTAAATGTCAGGTGTATTTCCAGGTCTATTCAGTCCTTTGTAGGAAAGTTTTTTACTCTCAACAGTTCCATTAATAGGAATCTGTTGAGACCTTTTCTCCCTATATTTCCAGAAACAATTTCTGTAGATGTGAAACAATTGAATTATACAATATTACAAGGTGACAATCACCATTGACAATTTACATACATACCAGATACTGAGAGGTTTTTTTTATACACATTTTAGAAAACTACTGTTAACATTTTGTACATACCAAAGTTTTGCCATTTTCCCAAGTGACAATGCTTCCCTTCCAGTTTTACTTCATTAGGTAAAAGCCAAATAGAACAAATTCATGTAATGCCTTTCCAGGAGGAAAAGGAGAAACTTTGTGGAGTGTCTCAGGAGCTCTACTGAGGTTCCACCAAATTTCCTTGCATTAGCCAAATGACAGGCTACCAAATTTGTACTTGAATTTAGATTTCTGGGAAGCTTTGCCATAAATATCAGAAAAGTAACAGAAACAACAATATTCAATCTCTAAGAAGGCACCGGCTTAGTTCAGTAGCATAACGTTGACAATCAAACCAGAAGTTTTTGTTTTGTTTTGTTTTGAGTAACAAGGATCTGCAGCAAGGTTGTAATTTTTTTCCAGCAAAGCTAACTTGTCACATTTTCTCTCCCCTTGATACCAACACGGCATACAAATAGTGGTAGTAATTTTTGCTACTTATCTTAGAGTCTGTTTTTGCATAACTTCCATAGGGATTTTGTCTGTTTTAACAAAAAAATTGGACGTGAGTTTGATTGTGTGGCTTTGTGTGGAGTTCTTCCAGAAAGTTGAAAAAGAGCTGAACCAAGAAGAAGAGAACCTGTTTGCCTTGTTTGTAGGGTTCCAGAGACCTCCAAAGAAGGTGAGGAAGCTTGCCTCCATTGGCAGGACTGGACAACCCGGCCAACGAAAATGCCCTGGTACCCTCGAGAAGAGGAAAGCCCAGGTGGAGTCTGATGAGACCAACTTTATACCTGAAGCCTACATCGACTGGATGCCACTGGTTCGCTCTGATCCTGTGTGGAGTATTTCAACAAAGCCGGCTAAAAATTGCTGTTAGTTATTTTCTGCCCTGTGATTTTATGCAAAAATAGGAAAAATGGTTTAAAAGTAAATTTAGTTTGCAAACTTTTGCTATGCTGTTAAAGTTTGGAATCAAGGTTGAGAGAATTCGTTTTTGCATAAGTTGAACCATTTTAACATTTTTTCCCTGTGAATTTGATATATTTGTTATCTTGTTTTAGCCAATGCTCCAAATTTTTTTTTCTTTTGGCTGGTATAATGGACTATTTTTCAGAATGGAAAACTGTCATACTGGATATTCATAGACAATGCTGCTGACTAATTGTTGCTTCTCTTACACACATTGTAACCCTAAAAAAAAGACTGTCTCCTAAGACTACACCCTGAGATTTGTGCCACCATAGATATGGTGGAATAAAAATTAAAAGGGGGGATTGTAACAGGGTGGTCCCCAGGAAAGGGGGAGGTTCCCTGCCCCACCCAAGGGAGGGTGGAGCTGAGCAGGAATAGGAGAAGCTGAAGAAGAGACTGAGGAAGGAAGCAGGATGGAGCCAGGAGACCTGGAGGAGGCGCGTGGAGCCTAGAGACACGTGAAGAAACTGCGCTTGTCTTTTGGTCGTGGACTAGGTGACACAGATGTGGGTGAGACCCGTGGGGAGGTGACCATGGCAGCTTTTATCTTGATGTTGATTTTGCTCTTTTCCTTCTGGGCTTGTCCAGTTGTTTGTGACCCTTTTCTGTGGGTCCCCACTGGAAGATGCTTTAGACTTGTAGCAGGCTTTGGGGCCTTGTTCTGGGCCAATCCCATTTGGATGGACTTTTACCCACGAGGGGACGGGTAACTTTGGGTGCTTCATTTAGAAACTAGACTCTTTGCCTTACCTGTATTGTTTCCTAGTTTTATTAAAGTTCCTTCCCATTAAAGTCTTATATGTTTTGTGCTGATGCGGCGGATGGCAGAACCCATTTAGAATAGGCAGGTTTGCGGGGTTTGGGCTGACCCTCTCCCTGTCCTATAACAGGCTGGAGGCTAGGATGCAGAAATGTAGCTGACAGTTTAGAATGGAAGTCATGCAAGAAGGGAGGAGGGCACATGCATCAGGAAAGATCTAGAAGGATGCCATTTAAGAGTTATTCTCTGTGTTAGGAAATATGCGCAGCAATTACATATGTCATCTCGTTGAGTTTTCATAACTCGAGAGGGGACATTATTGTTTTCTTCATTTACAGATGAATGGAGACCCAGAAAGCTGAGGTCACTTGTTCAGGGTCACAGAGGTCACTTGCTCAAGGTCATGCAGTCAGTACTGGTTGAGGCAGGGATGATCCCAGGCCATCTTGAGTCCTAGGGCAAGTTAGGGATAATTAAGCAGTCAGGGACAGTGCAGGCAGGGGCTTGGAGGAGAGTTAAAGAGGCCTCTGCAATAACGGAAACACAAGGAATAAGAGAAGCTCCAGAGATAAGGATGACAACTTCCAAAGGGGGTTAATCACACACCCCAGGACCAGGGGCAGCGGATGTCCCTGGACAAGGGCAATAAAGAAAAGTATGCTAAGTGCTGGGACACAGAGTCTTAGCTCTGGGCACAGAGACATTAAGACAGTGAGTGAGACCACAGAGAACTAACCAATCACAAAGAGACTGGTGGAGCTTTGGAATAATTAGGGAAAGAAGGTCTATATTCCCTGAGGCATGACTTCACTTTGCTTCCTTGCCCCTCCCTGGCCTGGTTCCACCTTCCTGGGAGTCCCCTTTATTTCTATTCCTTTTCTCCTCAATAAACTTTTTCTTACATCTTTTTCTCTAAACAAATCTGCCTCTTCTCACTTGCTTGCCCGAGCATCTGTGAAGTTCCTGCTGCAGCTTTGTGAGACACCAACCCATGGTGGCCTAGTGGCTGGGACCTTCAGCACTGTCCCTGCAGCCTGGGATCTGTTCCTGGCTGGAGACTAGGCCTGAAAACCTGAAATTATGGTATCAATCTGATTCTTAGCACTGGTGCTCCCAACACTCAGCTTCACTGCCTGCCATGTTAAAGCGCTACAGTGCAGACCAGGAAACAGGAGCCAGAATTCCACATTTACGCCAGATGATATAGAGGCTGTGAATGCTGCCCTGGGCAGGGGATACAGCCTTGCGGAGCCTCCCTGGGATGGGCAGGTACAGCCCGACAGGTGTGCATGCCAGTGCCGAGAGGCAGGCCCTGCAGTTGCTGGCAGCTGCCGCAGAGCAGAGGCAGGGGCCTCTGGGAACCGCAGGTCCCTGCACAGATGGCCTGGCCTGGCCATAGTTATCATGTCAGCAGGGCAGCAACACAGCCTGTCACCCCAAGACCACAGTGGAAAGCCTTTGCGGCAGCAGAAACCTCTCCACAGTTTCTCTGCCAGGTTCGTCAGCATGTTCCAGCATGTTCCAGGCATGTAGCTGGCACCATGGTTCATGCTGCTTTCTTCAGAACTGTGTTGTGAGGACACATGTCAGAACGGCAAGCTCTTGGCCAGACAGACTGTTTTCACCTGAGCGACAGATGCTACCTGCAGCAGGGACCTAGGCTCAGCCCAGACAGCCTTCTGCCCCAGCAGCATCACGGGCGAGGAGGCCTAGGACCCCACAGTCCAGGAAAGAAGGATGCACCTTCACTTGTTGACTAAATTCACTCCGGAAAATGAGAATTAAATATTCGCTACTCATTTTGCAAATTCAGTTGTTCTAGATAGGATTACCTTTTCATTTATTTCTATATTAACCTTAGAATTTTTATTTATTTATTTTTAAAGATTTATTTTTATTTATTATACAAGAACTGGGATATAGGCTAGAGGTGTGGGGGGCGGTGAGAGGATTCAGTAGGGACAGAGCAGGGGGCAGAACAGGCAGATCTACTGAAATACACTGCTGAGGGGAGCAGCGGAAGAGACAGGAGAGGTCTGCTGCGCCATGTGGGAAGCTCCCTGGCGGGGGATAGAACTCCTGCGGCAGTAGCTGGTGATAGCATGGTAGTGCTGAGATTTGAAGGCCTGAGCCACCAGGGAGGACCAATCTTATGATTTTTAAAATAAAAACTAGACTTCTGATTGACCTCCATAGAAGATTTTGAGACTCAAAAACAAAACAAAACAAAAAAACCCCACTCATTTCTTCCTTACAACTCTATTTTGTTTCTATTTCAAGATATGCAGAAAATAAATTCTAGCCAAATTTCCCCCTCCCCCAGCCCTCTGTTGTTCACTGGGGTTGTTAGTTGGGGGCAACTGAGGATCTGTACCCTCTCTCATTTAAGCTTTTCTCAGAATATTTAGCTTTTAAATAAATTCTTCCTGTTCTAAGGGCATAGGCTTTTGAAATTCAAAAGCCAGGAAGGGACCTCTTTTGTCTCAGCTTTCAGCTCCCCATCCCTGCCCTGAGGCCAGGCTCACAGAACAGAGGGAGGATGAAAGAGGGGCAGTGAGGAAATACCAGTTAATATTTCAAAAATATCATCTTGAGACTCTTGGTCATGGCGTTGTAAGAATATGATACACAGAGCTGTGCAAGGATGGCAGAGGAGGAGACAAGATTCCATGGAGAAGGGGAGGATCCGAGGGTGCCGCCGCCTTGGCATTTTTCCCTTTTGCTGTGGTGCTAGTCGATCCATCCCGGCTCTCCTGACACTGCTGACTGTCCCTGGTTACCTCAAAAGACCCACTAGGGGACACCAGACACATCTATCAAGAACTGCGGTGGGGGGTTCATGTGCCAGGCCCCACGCTGCACACCCTTCATCTCATTCAATTCTCACAACAGCTCCATAGGACGACACCGTAGGAGACCCATTTCATATTGGGGAATCCATGATCCAAAGAGGTTAATTAATTTGCCTGAAGTCATATGATATGTAAATGCTAGAGTGAGATTCGTAACCCAGGCATCACCATGGTCAGGGGAGGTACGCTTCTCCCTGCCCACATGCAGCTAAGGGTGGAGCGGAGCGCTCAGGTGAAGCTATAGAGCACAAAGGCAGGTAAGCTTGGGGCAGACATGTGGAGAAGGGTGTGTGCTTGCTTCTGGCTTTGGACTTGCTGCAGGGACTTGGGGGACTTGGAGAGACTTTTGGAGGAGAGACATGATACTTGGGAGAGACACATGGGGAGGCTGACAATCGTGGCTATTATCTTGATTTGTACTTTGATTTTGTCCCAATCATCCCCTTCCTGTGGTTCTCCACCAGAAGGTGCCTTATTCTGTGGCAACCCTTCAGGCCTCAGTGGCCCCACTTTGGGCAGACTGCGTTTGACTGCGCATTTCCCCATGAGGGGATGGGTAACTCTGGGTGCTTTATTGAGAAACTACAATTTGTTCTTCTCTCTCTATGCACACAAATCCTATTAAGAGCTGTTTCTTTCACACCAAGAGTTTCCTTTGTCTTTGTGCATGTGGATGTCCAGACCCTTTTAGAGTGGGCAGTTTGGGGGTGCTGGAGTACCCCTCAGTCTGCATGTTAACAGATTTGGACAGGCATCTGTGGGGAGGCTCAATTTTCTCTCCTCTCCCCCCTCTCCTAGGGGACACTGGGCCTCCTCTGCCCAGTGTGGTTGCACAGGCTGCCTTGTGCTGAGGCCTAGCATACCCTTCTCAGCCTCTCTCAACTTATCTGAAAATTCTATTTGGGTTTCATCTGGAGCCCTGGAGACCACATTGGAAGTAGAGGAACTCCAGGAAGCCAGCAATTGTCTTTGTGCTCCGAATGACTCAGCCCTTGGGCCTGTGAGCCAGAGACTTGAATACTTATACAAAGTTTGCTTCCTGAAACCCAGGTGGCCACTGATGTCAAAGATGTCATGGGGAAACCAAGGCACATCAACTGTGATCTGGGTCCCCCGTGACATTCAGGTTTCCAGTATCAGAGCAGAGAGAGAAAACACCTAGTCTAGAAGTTTCCACTTTTTAAAATCTACCAACACTTTCTTCAAATGATGAAATGGCTAGGTTATACTGATTGCTTGGCAAACCACACATGGAATGCAAACATGCGGTGACCTGGTGGTCATTCAGGGAAATCCCCCCGGCCAGGGGTTGCGTGCCTTGGATGTGGTTCCCAGACAAGCTTTATTTGGCGGCCTGGTGTTTGTTTTTAAATGCTTCCAGATCACCATGGTTCCCACCTCTTCCTTTTGCCTTACCCTTGGCCAGCTGCTCTCCTGCAAGGTGGGGTGCTCAAGGGCATTGGAGTTGTGACCCCCTTCTGGAGCCCACAGGGCTGCTGAGCTGAAGTAGGGCAGGGCCTGGATCCATCTCTAAAGGGTGAGAGAGGCTTTTTTGAAGATGTCCAGAGTAGGACTTTTCTAGTATGTGTCACCCTGGTATGTGGAGCTAAGGTTAACCAAGGTCCTGTGAGCCTCAGGAGGAACTGTTACCATTAATACTTAAAGAATGAAAATAGATTAAGGAATATCTCCAGAGACCAGTTTTTTATCAGAGAAACTTATCTTATGGCAGGGCAAAATTCTACAGGCAGGGTTTTACCACATTTAATCACCCCTTCTTGTCATGTGAAATTCCTTCTTCTTTCCTCGACATCCTAGATCCCTTAGCATGGGCTATAAACCCCCAGTTTGTTCCATTTACTTCAGAATTTACTGCCATGCATATAAATTCTCCTTATGTATGTTATTAATTTTGGTCTTCTTCTCCTACTGTCTGATGTTAATTTGTTCGTCTAGCCTCAGAAGAACCCAGAGGGGTGGGGGAATTTTCTCTTTTTTCCCAACACATGCCACCTAATTGTGATCCCCTGGACCCCCAAGGTAGCCCCCAGAGCATCTACTCATTCAATCCCCATCTTTACAGATACAGCCCTGAGACACAGGAGGGAAGGAGCTCAGTCAAGGTCCCATGGCTTGGGGTGCCTGCCATGCTGGCTGCACTAGGATCAGCAGGAAAACGCCATGTTTTCTGATCAGGTACAGTTTTCCCAAAGCAGGCCAAGATGAGGTGTAGATCAGAACATCCTAAATACCCCCAATTCTCAGAGGACAGAGGTCTCCCGGGGTTCCTTCTTTGGTGTCTAAAGGGCTATACCAGTGCTCAAAGCTCTACATCCCTCCCCTTGAGAATGGTTGTAGTCATTGGCTTACTAGATGCTTCTCTACACGGTCACACACCATAGGGGGGCTCCCTCACACAAAGGGAACTCCAGTTAGCCCTCTCACTGTAAGGACCGTTGGCCTTCCATCATTCTATTGCGTTCCGTCCCTCCCCCACCACTCCCTCGGCTGCCTCTTCCCTCGCCCTCTCCTCCCTCACTTCTTTCTCCTCTGTCCTAGCAAGATTTCTGTTAATGTGTGGTCTTCCCTGTGAGAGGGAACCGCTTCCTTCTACTCTTTACTCCGCCATTAACTTAGTGTGAGGCTCTTGGGGGTGGGGGAGATGCACTCACCATTTTTGGCTCACGGTTTTCCCACCTATAAGTAAAAGGGTTGCATTCTGTGACCCTCATTTGCTTTCACATTCAATACTAGACAGTCACAACACAAAATGTCTTCAGAGATCAGGCAGATAAAGTTAATGGAAAATTGATTCAAGGGGACCAAACTGGCAAGACTGACCCAACTCAAGGGGAAGAAGCTACATGATTCAGGCAGATCCTGCCACACACACCAAGGTCCCAGGGCCTTGCTGTGGATGTGGCTTCTGCCATGGGCCACCAGCTGTGATCTCTGAATTTAGACAGACAGATGAGCACTCAGTTCCAATTACCATCTGTAGGATCTGGAAGAACAGTGTACTCCTGAAATGACATCTGCAGAGCCCTAAGCTGAGAAGGGAGGCCTGTAAAGCAAGGCCCTCTCATGATCTCAGTGACGTGACTCTGGGGCAGACAGAGGTTATCCAACTTTCTTTGACCACAATCCACTGGAAGGAACTAATTTTGCAAAATGACCCAGTACATAAGTATATGAAACAAAAGTTTACAAGCAAAACTTATTCTGAGTACACAGGATATGGACTGATATCTCCTTTTTCTGTTCCATTCCATTTCAAAGTTTTGTACCATAACATTGGTGTTTTACCCCAATTAACTGATTTCAGGATTTGCTTTTGAGTTGTAATACACCACTGTAGGATATGTAAAAGATCAAAGGCAAAGGGAAGGATAAATATTATCCTAGGTTTTCATGGTTCAATATGGTAGCTATTGGTTAAGCTTAACCATTCAAATTTAAAAAATTTTTTTTTAAAGATTTATTCATTTTTATACAAGAGCTGGGGTACAGGCCAGAGGCGTGGGAGGGTGAGAGGATTCACCAGAGACAGAGTAGGGAGCAGAACAGGCAGACGACCAAAACACACTGTTGAGGGGAGCAGCAGGCGAGACAGGAGAGGTCTGCCATGCCATGTGGGAATCTCCCTGGCCAGTCGAGAATCGAACCCGCGCTGCAGAGGCTGTAGACAGCTTCACGGTGCTGCGCTCAACCAGCTGTGCCACCGGGGAGGCCCTCAAATTTAGAATTTAGTCCTCTGTCATGGTAGCCACATTTCTGTTATTCAAAAGTCACATGTGCCTTGTGGCAATTGTTGGTTGGCACACGCACAGAACGTTTGTTATCACCAGAGAAAGCTCCATTGGACTCCCCTGGTCTATAAGACTCTAGTTTTGCCAACGGAGAAACCAAGGCCCAAGGTACTTCAAAGAGATGTGCTTGAACTTGTGGATGTGTGGGTTGGGAACAAATGGAAGTAGCCCTCAAAAAGTCCGCTGGTGTCCACACACGGAATTAGCATGATAAGCGGGCACTTACAAATTTATCCTCACCATGGGATTCATAACTAAAAGTCCTCATCCTACACCCCACATGGTGATGGAACTGCATTTTAACCTTCATAGAAAAGCAGAAGCTCATTCTCTGCTCTACAGGGCATTACAGAACAGGTTTTATGAGTCAGAGAGGGAACAGGTCAGGGACTTGTCAGATCTGCATTAAAAGCCAGTCTCTCTCAGGGGCTGTATGAAATTAAATAGGTGCTGTCACTATCCCTCATTTTTCCCATCTGTAAAATGGGTGTAACAGCAGTTGTCTTTCAGAATTTCTGAAAGGAGCAGAGCAATATACATAAAACACCTAGCGCAGTTTAGTGTATTATAAATGCTAAACCAAGTCTTTCTATAATATTGAAAATAATAATAATACTAGTAGTACATTTAAAATGAAACTACACAATTGACCATGTTAGTCGCCAAATGTGGCTATTATGTTTGAGAAATTGGGTTTTCTATGTCATTTAATTTTAATTAATTTACATTTAAATTAAAAAACTAACACTCAGCTCAATTATTGGAAAATTATTAAATACTTTTGGAACAACTGGGTATAGGAACCTACTTTTTCAATTGAACCTACTTTTTCAATTATAAATTTTTTGAAATCTAAATACAGATCAAATATTTCTAATTAAATTTGTGTCCAAATTGAAGTGTGCTATAAGCGTAAGAAGGAGGTAAAATATCCCTCTCATTTTTTCAGTGTTTACATTTTGAAATAACATTTTGGCTATAATTCTGTTAAATTAAAATACAATGTTAAAATTGCAGTAATAATAAAATGAAACAAAATATCTTGGAGATGTAAACATAAAACAGGTCTCTTATACAAAAGAAATCCCAGGATGGAAAAGGGGAGAATTTTCAAATTGTTATTGTTAATGCTACACCCAGGGCCCAGTACTAGCAAGCACTCAATTAAAATTTGACATATTAATAAATGATGAAAATATACCCCTGAATGCTTTATACTCTATGACAGAATTTGGCGAAGGAATTCAAGAGATCCAAAGGGGCTAGTATTTTTTTTTTTTTAAATCAGCCTTCTTTTTTTTTTTCTTTTTAAGATTTATTTATTTATTTATACAAGCACTGGGTACAGTCAGAAGCACGGGAGGACAAGAGAATTCACCAGAGCCAGAGCAGGGAATAGAATAGGCAGACTGACGAAATACACTGCTGAGGGGAGCAATGGGCGGCAGGAGAGGTCTGCGCGCCATTTGGGACCCTTGCCGGTGGCCGGGGATCGAACCGGCGCTGCAGAGGCTGCGCGCAGCTTCACAGCCCAGTGCTCAACCGCTGCGCCACCAGGGGAGGCCCACAGAGGGGCTAGCATTTTTATGAATTATTTCTACAGGAGAGAAGCGTAGAAAATGAAGAACAGGAGAAAGCACTACAGGAAGACGAAATTTTTCTGTTTTTAGTAGGTTGGTACGTGATCTGTGGGATGAAGAAATGAACGCATGATGAAGGACCAAGAAAAAAAGAGTGAAGAAAAAGACAAAAAGATAATAGCAGGAAAGATAAAGAATACTTTTTCTTTTCAGATAAAAGATTTTTTAAAAGCAAAGCTCCATCCCCTAAAAGTCAATGGACAAAAACTGCTTTTATATTTTTAGGAAACCCAGCATCATTCTGAGTTTCAAATAGAATCTGCACAGTCGTGGGAGGAGGGGAAATATTTACTCTCTGTGTGGATCAGCAAGTAGTTCTCAGTTATAGTTTGGCCCATGTATAATGTCCTGCGAACAGCCTTTTCTTCATCCCTAAATGAGGTGGGCATCTGTTGTTTTGCCTGTTCAGCATCTGCTCTCTGCTTCTTCTGGCAGTAGAAGCTTTCTTTCCCATGGGGAACCCCTTCCACAGGCTTTGGGTGGGCTGCCCAGCTCCAACACAGGACAGGGAAATCAGCCAGCCCTGACCCACTGGACACCCCCAAGCCCCTTTCCATGTGATTGGCAGGCACGTGACCTAGTCCCCTCTGGAGGTCTTCAACAGGCACTGCCGGAGAAGCATCAAGCTGCTAAGCCAGGAGAAGGCAGTCTGGGGAGTCAGGGGCCATCTTAACCCCCGACCTTGACAGTGTACTAGAGATGGGGAGAGCCTACATAGATTCCCAAAGCCACTGCACTACAGAACCTCCCAATGAGACAAACCATTCCCTTTTAAAAGACATATAAGCTAGAGTTTTGTCACTTGCAGTCAACTACTTTCTGCCTTAGTCAGTTTTCCATCTAAATCATGGTCTGTTATCAATTTAAATGAAACAATCATTTCAGAACCTCTTTGTGCTGGACCTCATGTATCTAATGTGATCCACAGTCCCTGCCCGAGGACAGTGATGGACAGGGTGGGATGTCCCTGCCCTCGTGTGACTCTCATATGGCAGGGGTCATATTGGGACTGTGTTAAGGGGGAGGAAGAGGAGACATCACCGTCACCTCCCCAGCAGCCATTCCTCCCTCTCTCTGCTAACCCAACCTTCTCTCCTGGGGGGATCTGTTTATGTAAATCCTTATCTGGGAAGCCAGGGCTGTCAGGGGAGATCATGACGTGCCTGGTAACAACTGACTCTAGTAATCTCATTCCTTTGCCAACTGAGGGACTCAAGCAAATGCTCGGGATATATTCCTAACCAATGAGACACACTGCACAGGGGTGAGGGTGGGGGTCCTGGGAAGGTTTTCCTGGCTCTTTGCAGCCTCTGGAGGTTTATGTCCACTTGGGAGTTGGAACCGCAGCCCAACTGTGGTTGAGCAGTAAAGGGTTCCACCCAAGACAAAAGGAATCTAGGGCTGAATTAACCAGACCTGGCACTGCACGGTTGTGTCAAATAGCTGTGGCTACTGGGTCTGAGTTCCTGTTAGTTGGGGCTCAGCACACAGTGGACCCGAGGGCACCACATCACGGGAGCACTGCGCTGTCTGGGGTGAACTAAGTCAGCCACTTGGGAAGAACAAGTCAGCCAGAAGGAGGCGGCGGGGGCGGGGGAGGGCAGAAGTGGTTGGAGAGCAGGAGTAGTGGGGGAAGGGAAGCAAACTTCTCCACAGCACTTTTTACCTCATGAATGTTTTTCAGTGATCAACTAACCATCTGCTTCAGAATCACAGGGTGGGGGTCATGGGATTGTCAAAATTCAGATTCCTGGGTCCCACCCCAGACCCACTGAGTCAGAATTTAAATTTTAAGCATATTCTTCTGCAGAGTCTTCTGTTGACTGAAGGTTGTAAAGCCTTGGGTTAGTGGCTAGAAGACTCACACGTCCTGTGGGACTGAGATGAGAATTTCGGGGATTCTGCCATTTGACACTAATGTGTCTCAAAAGTGCTGTTGCAGAGAATGCGCCAATATTTGCCTGAGTATTATTTACAAAGTATATTTTCTCGATGTGTTTGCCAACCCCCACAAATGTTCTAAAGAGTCAACTGGCAAGGAAATAATGTCCTAACACAGCTAGATTAAACACACATTTACTTCACAGGGTCTTGCAGATGGTTTTTCTTTTCTAAGGTTTTCATGTCTTTTAGGAAGAGCTGTGTGTGCTCCATTATTAGAGTCATCCGCCTTCAAGCAGAGATGAACAACAGGGGCAGCTGGGTGGGCAAGATGAGCAAAGGTGCCTGCTCTTTCTCGAGAGTATTCTGAGGCATGGACCTGGACGGCTCAGGTCAGCTTTTGGCTTGTCATTCGTACAGAGCAGGTCCTCCTACATGAAGACCCTCACAGTCATCACTGGCCCTCTCATACCCACTGTCAGGGTCTACCCATGACTAAGCCAGGTAGACAATCCCTTACAAAACTCTCCAGGGCAGTCTTTCCAGCTCCACCAGTCCTGTCCCAGCCAAGAGCATCTCTTTCCTGGACTACAAAGGAGTCTTCTCTGGATGCCTCCTTTCTGGATCAGAGGTTCTCAACCAGGGGCAATTTCCCAACCTCCCCACCTGATCTTCACCAAACAGGAGTCATTTGACAATGCCTAGAGTCATTTTTGGTTGTCACAACTGAGGAGTGTGTGTGTTTGTGTGTGTGTGTCTATGGGTGTGATAATGGCATTTTGTGGACACAGGCCATGGGTGCTGCTAACCATCTCACAAAGCACAAAATAGCTTCTCCACCTCCATCAAAGCATTATCTGGTTCAAGATGTCAGTAGTGCCAAGGTGAAGAAGCCTGCTTTAGATGGGTCCCCTACATCCCACAGACCTCTGGCCAAAGGTCTTTTGCCAACTTTGTAATAGTACAAACCCTACTATTGCTGGCAGTCACTGTCCTGGGGGTCAGCCTCGTTTGCATTTTCAGCCTGTGCTCATGTATGACTTGTGATTCCTTATTCATTCTGTTTCCTCCGTTAGACTCCAAGCTTAATGAGGTGGGAATGGGCTCAACTGAGCTAACTTCTTTAGTCCTAATGACTAGGTCAAGATCTGGCCCTAGCAGGTTTACAGTAAACATTTTTAAAATAAATTATCCTACTTTGTGTAAATTCATGTGCAATCATGAAACACGATGATTAGCACAGCTCCACTCCACAAGCAAATTACAGTCTTGTGGGCCCATCAGAAGAGTCCATATTATAGAATGAGAAGTGTTTTGTAGTGTAAGAAAAGCACAATGGCAGCAGGTGAGGAAGGCTTTGGTTTTTGGACTTCTCTGCACACTCAAAATTTATTGAGGACCTCAAAGAGCTTTTGTTTAGGTGAGTTACAGCTAGAGATATTTATCATATTAGAAATCATATCTGGGAATTGAAGAAAGGACATAAAAATACATTCCACTAGCTGTGAGAGTGATGACTGTACCCTCGAGAAAGAATAAAAACGGCAATAACTCTTAGGATTGTTACAGAGACAGCGTCAACTTTATGGACTGCACAAAGGGTTGCAGAAACTCTGAAACATCTTTGAAAACTGTTGTGCTACAGGAATCCTGATGCCTTTCTAGAGAGATAACTCTGCAGTGGCATCAGGACAAGCCACTTGAAACGTCACATCTGAGCTGAGCCTTGCAAGACAGGTGGACACCCAGGATAGGCACACACTTCTGCTGGCCCACAGCATGGCTCTATGGCAAGAATGGGCAACCACCAGCTCCAGAGCCAATTCTGGTCCACTGCCTGTCTTTGTAAATAAAGTTTCATTGGAACAGCACATGTCCATTCATTAATGTATTGCCTATGACTGTTTTTTTGTGCTAACATAGCAGACTTGAGTAGTTCTAGAAGAGCTCCACATGATTTGCAAAGCCTAAGATATTCACTATCTGGCCCTTTCCAGAAAAAGTTTGCCAACTCCTGTTGCTTAGAATATTTATAAAGGCAAATATTTCAGTCAAAAGTACACCTGACCTGAATGTCTTCTTTTAAAAGGCATCCCTAATCCTAAATTGGACTGGGGTTAGTGAGTGGGTAAGAAGGATGGGAAAGAGTAAATATACCCTGATTAGGAGGGGACAAAGAGACTATTACCTTAGTGGGTCACACGGGAGACATCTGACTTCTTATCTCCCAACATACTGAGGGATTAGGGCAAGTCACTACCCATTTTGGGGCACCCATGATTTGCCCAGTTGCCCATGAAGAGGACAGACTAGGCAGCAAAAACATTCCCAAGAGCCAGAGCTGCTGAGAGGAAACGGGTTGCCTTTCTAGGTAGTACATGATCACTAGGCTGCACAGAGCAGAAGCAGATCTTTGGGAAAGAGGTGAACGATCATATTAAATTAGGGAGCACAGAGCCTCCCTGGTAAGCACAGCACTGTGAAGCTATCGGCAGCCACTGCAGCATGAGTTCGATCTCTGGCCAGGGAGATGACCCACATGGCGCAGCAGACCTCTCCTGTCTCACCCGCTGCTCCCTCAGCAGTGTTTTTCAGTCAATTCTCCTGTTCTGCTCCCACTCTGTCTCTGGTGAATCCTCTCATCCCCACACACTGCTGGCCTACACTTCAGCTCTTGTATGCATAAATAAATAAAATAAATCTTTACAAAAATAAATAAATTAAAGAGCAGAAACTCAGTGCTTACAGGAGTAGGGATGTCTTGCAAATGAATGGGTGGACTGGGGTAAGACAAGGGAGTGGGGGACTCTGCACACGTAGTACCCCTACTCGGTTTTAAGTGATTCCTGCCTTGTGGGGACACGGACTCAATGAAAACCAGAAATCCGGATTTTAAAGTAAAGTCTCCCAGTTGGTGTAGCCTGTCTCAATTATTCAAAAAATTATAAAGGGTACCATGTGGGTCACACAAATCACAGCTACAGATGATTTTGTTACCCAGGCCTCCAGGGTAAGATAAACCATCAGCACGTTTGCCAGCTTAAAAACACTTTGATTCTAAAAGAATAAAAGCAATCCCCTATATTTATTGAGGACTTTTTGATTTTCATTGTGTTTGACATCTTAGCTTGTGTTTTTGCATTTAACAGCACAGTCAGTGCTGAACCCTGGACTTCTGATGCCGACTCTGTGTGGCCAGGCCCTGTGGCTGTAGGATCCCCTGCACCAGACAAACCACCTCAGCTTGGCAGAGCGGACTGGAGGGAAGGAAATGAAAAAGGCAGGGAAGGCTGAAGAGATAGTGAGCAGGAGAAAGCTCAGTGTGTGGTTCGACAGCTATGCCAAGGGCAGGTACACAGAGAGGCAGCCTATTTGGAGTTTGAGAAGGCAGTTGCTGGATCCAGACTTTTTCTTGACCTCAAAGGTCAGAGAATAGATTCCATTTAATTAACTTGAACTAGTTTGAACTGGAGTTTGTTCACTTCCAATCTAAGTTCTTAATAATAAAAAATGTTAGGAGGGAATTAAAATTTTGCATTTTGTACTGGAAAAACAAATCCAGGCAATATGTAAATGAACAGGCATGGCTGCGTTCCAATACAACTTTATACTTACAAAGATAGGGGGTGGGACACATGGCCTCTGGGCCTTAGTTTGTCCACCCCTGTTATAGAATCATCCAGGGGCTGGCAGAAGTGTTACCTGTGCTGGATGTTCTGATACCACCCTCTTTCAAGGCCAGCTCTGAGGCTAGTTGGCTGTGTTATTAGGTGAAAGGATTTTGAAGAGCCTTCCCTCCATGAGGCTCAAGAATGTTTTGTTTGATTCTGTCTTAAGGACAGAGATGTACAATCTCCACCTCCGATTTGAGCTATGTTTGGAATAGAAAGTATCCTCTGACAAGTTGTCTCCAACTATAATTACCAGTTCTACAACTGAGCATATGTTGGTGGAAGCCTCAATTTGTAGCGAGCCAGTTAAAATGCAAGGAAGGGACAGCTAGCAGATCTTTTGAGTGAGAGTCCAGGCTGTTAATTACTTTCGTAAAAGAAATACATAAACATGCAGATGGCAACTGTACTAAACACAGTCATTGACATATAAATATCAAAACGCATCCCACTTCTTGGGGTCTATCTCACATGCAACAAACTTCTAGAAATATTTCCAGATTTGCCCCTCACTCCCGTCCAAATAGGAGCTCTCTTTCTAAAACTGCTTGGCGTGTACTTCTCATGACTAAGCAGAGGCTCTCAAAGTTGAGTATGTATCAGAATCCCTAGAAGTCTTGTCAAAACACAGATGCTGGGCCCCACCCCCAGAATTTCTGACTCAGGAGGTTGGGTGGGAACTGAGAATTTGCATTTCTATCAAGTTCCAGGGAATGCTAAGGATGCTGGGCTGGGAACCCCACTTTGAGAGCCACTCGCTAGAGCACAGTCTCTACACTGTTGGCACTTTGTACTTGCTTAATCTCCCCAGGAGGTTGTAAATTGCTCAAGGAGGGATGCAAGTTATGGCTCTATGCTCTGGAATATTCTTGTGGGCACTCAACAAACATCTGGACACACTCAGGGGATAAGAAGAGGAGCTTTTGGTCAGGATGAACTTGACACTGTTTCCTACAACAGGTATTTGTTGAGCCCACAAGGACGGCAAATGCAATAGACTTGTTCCCAAGAAGTAACCAGTACAGGAAATGTGTGTGGCTGAACCACGCTGTAACAGACATACAACATGGTCAAGTTCACCTTTCTGGTGGAAGACCAAAACCCAAATGAAATCTATCCAGTGGTTATCAACTATTTCTGTACACAGTGCGGTCACTGGGTCTGGCGGGGAGAGTGAGGAGGGCATGACAAAAACAGAAATGTCTATGTTTATAGGGAATTCAAGACAAAAGTATGCCGGGAACCAAAAAGACCAACCTGTTATTTAGCCAAGTGAGAAGGGCTCATGTGGGGAAAGATCACCATCCCCCAAAGCAGCAACATAGGCTGTAAAGACACTGCCAAAGAGGGGCATATTGGTATAGTCTTGAAGTTAGAGGAAGAGAAAAATCCGGGGAGGGAGATTCTGTTATGGGCTGAATTATGTCCTGTCCCTCCTTCCACAAATCGCTATGTTGTGGTCCTAACCTCCCGAACTCAGAATGCAACTGTATTTGGGGCTAGGGTCTTCAGAGGTAATTAAGCTAACACAGGCCATCAGGGGGCTCAAATCCAATATGACCCGTGTCTTTAAAAGAGATGAGGACACACACACCGAGGGATGGCCTCGTGAGGACAGAGCCGTCTACAAGCCACGGAGAGGGGCCTCACGTGAAACAAACCCAGCTGACACCCAGGGCTCAGATTTCCAGCCTCTACAACATTCATAAAATAAGGTTCTGTTGTTTAAGCTACTCATGTATGGTATTTGTTATGGAAGCTCTTGCAAATGAATCTAGACTCCAAGTCATTGTTTTAAATAGTATAAAGGGTATAGAAGCTTCCATGGAATCAAGCCCAGGCAATGTTCCTGGAGTAGAAGGTGTCCTGCTCATCACCCTGGTCTCGGTCGTGTCATTCTCCTGTCTGGTGGGACCGAGTATTCCAACTGGCTCCTTTCCCCACTCATTCTCCACCCAGCTGCAAATCAGACGGTGCTTCCCCAGCCTCCCAACTTGTGCCACCTCCAGAGGCATTGAACACCATATAACAGCCTTCCTTGCTCTCAGGATAAAGGCAGACTCTTTGCTGTGGTCTCTGAGGCCCTGCACGGGCCGGCCCCTGCGAGCCTCCCCATCTCTCCTCAGACCTCCGCCCCCCAGCAGCAGAGGTTGACCACACTGGCTTGTTTGCTTTCTCACCCCTCAAACACATCCAACTCATCCTCAACCCTGGGAGGTGCCCACTCAAGAAGACAGGCCAGAGGTGTTTCCTGTCCAGATGGAAAACATGTTCTGAAGTGGGGAGAGTCCTGATTGCTGGTGGCTCTGGGCCTCCGTCAGGTGAGTCAGCAGCAGCAACTAAGGAGAAACTGAATAGTGTCAGACTCTGAGCCAGGGGCACTGTAAGAAGGGGTCCCACGGACATGTCTGCAAGGGGCTCTTCTCAAGTTTGACCCCGTGGCTCCCTGGAATGGCACTATTCATATGGAGGAAGGAAGAAGAACTGAAGGGGTGATTTCAGGCCTGTGGGCCAAAGCATGTCACTGGCTCTGATGGCCCTGACAAAAAAGGTTCTTCTTCTTCTTTTTTTTTTAATATAATATTCTTTTTTTTTTTTTAGATTTATTTATTTATTATCCAAGCACTGGGTACAGTCAGAAGCACGGGAGGGTGAGAGAATTCACCAGAGCCAGAGCGGGGAGCAGAGCAGGCAGAAGGACCGAAGTACACTGCTGAGGGGAGCAGCGGGCGGCAGGAGAGGTCTGCGCGCCATGTGGGACCCTCCTCCGGTGGCCGGGGAGCAGCCGGGGATCGAACCAGCGCTGCAGAGGCTGCGGGCAGCTTCGCAACCCGGCGCCCAACCGCTGCGCCACTGGGGAGGCCCAGGTTCTTCTTTTTGGGTCTGCACTGTTCACTGCCCTTCCAGGCATAGAGAGAAGAGCAAAGCCACCATCCTAGGGTCCCTGTCCTGCACCTCCTTTCATCATCATTTGATTACAGAGACCATGCTCTCTGAACGAGATACTTCAAAGCGTGTGGAGGCACCGCCTAACAATGGGACGAAACGCGTGCAATGACAGCCACGGTACATAAGGACACAGACCCACACGCATGTGCCTTGCCTCATTACCCAGAATCCAAGTAAAGTGGGATTTGCCTTGTGCTTAATTCCCATGTAGAACTGTATGAAATTTTAATGAGTAAAAGAAACATCGCCAGCAACCAAGAGTAATGATAATAACTCTCCCTCCCCTCAATTGTTTGCTGGACTGCCCCTCAAAAAACAGCTCAGGGAAGAGGCATCTACTTAGTAACTAGCAAAACAGAGACTAACTCAAAGGCTTCCTCGTTCATTGTCTCAAATGCCATCACCCAACGCATGAGTGAGTCAGGCGATCTCTGTTACTTTATAGATGAACACACTGAGGTCGGGGGTCTTTCCTCCCCACATGACCCTGCTCCTCACCCAGCTAGCTGATTCTCTATATCTACTCACGTGCCCCTATGTTTGCACACTCCTGATCCTTTCCCACCGTTCTACATCCTAAAATAAAGTTTTTGTTTCCTGGCACTAATGGTGGCAAACAATGCTTACTGCCAGTATAAGTTTAAGAAATCCCAAGAGATATATTAATCTTTGATCCCTAAACCTCAGTGAAATATGGTGCTCTGACAAGAAAGGAAAATATTAATGATGCATACAAGCATTTTCAGCCTCACTAAGCTAGAGTAAGCCCTCAAAAAAAAAAAAAAATCCTACCACAATACCTCTCTTCTAGCCAAAGAGGCATTCTGTGCCCGGCCCACTCCAGAAGCCCTGGTACAATAATTAACATGTGTGCCAGAGGCCCACATTGGCACAGGGCAGATTCTCAGATGAGAAACAGAGAAGTCCCAAATCCCACTCACATAAAGGGCTTATTGACATTATCTGTCGAAAAGAATGTGGATTTCCAAGGGAGACAGCAAGGCAGAGAGGAAGCAGAGTGTTGGCTATGGAGGAAGAAGGTGGGGAGAAAAGCAGGCTTCTCCCCGATTTCAAAGCCCCTAGATGTTCACTAGAGTCTTCTCTGAGTTCATACCCTCAAGTGGACTTTGCTACTAGCATTTCCCCATACCACTGATGTCCTGAAGCAAAATAATCCAGGTCAGCAAACACATTCCTGTTGAAAACAAGGTTTCAGAGAGACCCATGGAGACGCCTGGGTCAGGGACAGCTTCTCAACCTGGGGCCAGCTCCAATGACAGCCATAGCCTTAGTGAGGGCGATGCCATTTAGGTCCAGAAACCCAAAAAAGAAGGTGGCTTGATTGTTAGAGGGAGGGAATTAGGACTAAGAGGCCCTCTGATAGGCCAGCGGTCTGAAAAGTACCAAAAAGAAGATGGACGTGGACACAAGCTTTCATTCATTCCACAGTGCTGGGAGGGGGTGGCCTCTCCTGACCTTGAACAGTCAGCCTATTTGTGCTTCAGATTCTTTTCAACCTGGAGATAGATGCAGGAACTGCAGGTTACAGCCCAACAGAGGAGCCATAAACCATAACCACAGGTATAAACTGTCCTGGCCTTCCTAAGGATCGGAAGTCCTTAGGTCTCCCTGAGCCCCTGGCACAAAAAACTACCAGCATTGCCCTGGTGTCACTTGTAAGGCATCCACCAAGCCCCAAGGAAGAGCTGGCTCCAGGCAGAAAGTCCCCAAACAGATTACACAGTCTGTGGACTAACACTCAAGTTCATTGGCACAGTTTTTATTCAACAATATTAACTGGGTAATTTCTATGTGCTTAGGACTGGGGATACACTTATGAATAAAACAAGCAAGTTTCCTTTCCTTTGTGAGTTTGCAATTCCATGGGAAAGTTATACAGTAAGTAAATGAACAAATAAAAAGTATAACTAGTAGAATGAAGGAGATGAATAAAGGGTGGGGACAGGTAACTTGAAGGTAAAACATTTCAGCTGAGGCTGCAAGGAGGAGAGGAAACCGGCCACGGAAGATCCAGGGCAAGAACAATGCATATGAAGAAAATAGCATGTGCAAAGGCCCTGGGGCTGAAAAACATTTGGTGAGTTCAGGGGGCCAGTGTAGCTGGCACATCAGGACCAGGGAGAGCCCTATACAAAATAAGTTGGAGAATAGGCTCTTGAAGTATACAGTGCTTAGAAGTTTACCAAGTACTTTTCCAGGTGTTGTTACAGTTGAAATGGCCCTGTGGGGCAAGCAAGGTTAATAGGACAGTACTATTGAACTGGTAAGGATACCAGTGGCTCACAGTTGATAAGAGAACTGAGATTGGTGTCAGTTCTGTTTCTAGGCTTAGGAATCTTTAAATATATATGTGGGGTGTGTGTGTGTATACATATGTGTGTATATCTGGTATATGTCTATTGCATATGATCACATATATGGTCTAATTTATGTGGGGGGTGTGTGTATACATATGTGTGTATATCTGGTATATGTCTATTGCATATGATCACATATATGGTCTAATTTACAAGAAAACCCAAGCAAACATCTCAATCAAGAATGAGCACATTTCATTCCTCCAGATAATCTGCTGCAATCTTTTATAATCAATCACTCGTCCTCCATACCAGAGGCAAACTATTACCATTTCCATCCACACAGATTAGTTTTGCCTGTTCTTGAACATTATTAAATTGAATCATACTTAGGTGCTCTTTTAAGTCTGGTTTCCTTTACTCAGCATATTTTTGAGATTTAGTCATGTCCCAGCATATATCAATAGTTCATTTTTTGCTGAGTAGTGTTCCATTGTGTAATGTAACACAATTTGCTTATCCATTTGTCTGTACATGAACATTCATTTTCAGCCTTGAGAAATTATAAATTAAACTGTCAGAAACATTCTTATACAAATCTTTTTGCAGATATATGTTTTCATCTCTCATGGGTAAATATCTAGGAGTAGAGTTGCTGGGTCATAAGTAGGTATATAATGAATTTTTACTAAACTCATGGTTTCTGAAGTTGTTGTCCCATTTTATATTCCTACCAACAATGTATAAGGAATTTGAGCCATTTTGGTGGTGTAAAGAGCCAGTTATAATCTACATTTCCCTCCAGCCACTACAGGAAGCAATATGGAAGTTGCTAAACAATTTTTAAAAAGATCTAACATACAATCCAGCAATTCCACTTCTGGGGATAAATCCAAAGGAAATGAAAACAGGAGTTCGATGAGACATATGCATTCCCATGTTTAGCGCAACAATATTCACAATTGCCAAATACGGAAACAGCCCAAACAGCCAGCAATAGATGAGAGGATAAAAAAGATGCATGCTACATGTACACAATGGAATATTATTCAGCCATGAGAAAGGAGAACATCTTGCCATTTGCAGTATCATGAATGGGAGAACATCATGCTAAGTGAAATAAGCCAGACAGAGAAAGACCAGCCCTTATATAAGATTATAATATCACTTATATTTGGAATCTAACAAAAGTCAAACCTATTGGAAAAACCAACAGAGAGCAAAATGGTGGTTACCAGGGGCTAAATGTGGGAGGATAAGAATGATGGTATTTAAGTGTATTACTTTTATGAGTACTAAGTAAGCCTTAGAGACCTAACGTAAAGCATTCTGAATAGACACAATAATATTGTACTGTGAGTATGAGATGTGGTAAATATCATTACAATGGCAGCCATATTACAATACCAAGATCTCAAAGTAACACACTGTATACCTTAAAAGTATGTTATATATCAAGTTTATCCAATAAAAAGAGGAAAAACAGAATTTGCGTTTCCCTATTGATAAGTGGTGTTGAGCACCTTTTTGTGTGCTGATTGAGCAATTGTATGTTATTTTGTGAGCCGTCTGAGAGAACTTCATGCCCATTTTTGCAGCTTTTAACATTTGAAGAAATCACTGCCTGCCTCAAAGTCATAAAATATTCTCCCATATTTTCTTCTAGAAGCTGTTAGTTTTAGCTTTTAGTTATCCAGCTCTATGAGGTATCTCAAATTAATTTTTGTGTATTGATAGGCAGGATTGTCAAGGGTAGGGTCATGTTTCCTTACATATGTATACCACCATGTAACCATATTCAGATCTTTCGAGGACTCATTTTTAATGTCAAAAAATACCTATTAGCCTTGTTATGTTAGTGTTACATTCAAATAATAGCTATGGTAGCTTTGGGCCACATAGAATTTTCTCAAGCATGCATTTGACAGGATTTATACATTGGAGGCTTGGTGTACACATGGATTTGTAAGCAATAATTGTCTGCCTCCTCAGTGGCTGCAGCTGGGGAACAAAAGCACTCTACCTTGCTGATGCAAGTCTCCTGTCCTCAAGGAGTTTATACTCCAAGGGAAATGATAGGAAATACACATGAATAAACTCAGTTGACTCACAGTAAATGACCTGCAATCATAATAATGTTTTAAAATCAGGGCCAGGACTTCAGAAAAGGCAATAAAATCACTTCAGGAGTAGATCAGGCAATAAAAGGCAATAAATCATTTCAGGAGAGGTAGCAGGAATGGAAGAGTATTACAGCTTAAAGATGGCTAGGATTTGGATAAATGGGGTAATTATAGGTGGCAATGGCTGAATGGAAGGAATGGTTAAAAAACACATTTGTTAGGGTCCTTTCCCATTGTAATTTATAGAAACCCAACTGAAACTAGCTTAAGCAAAAAGGGAATTAACTGATTCTCGCAACTGGCAGGGTTGGGGGTCGGGAGCCCTGGCTTCAGGTCTGGCTGGATTCAGGAGACTTACTATATTGTTAGTTATGACTTTCTCTATTTTTTAGATAGTTCCTGGCCAGATATTGGGAAAGAGTGGCCACTGGTATCCCCGGACCCTCATCACCTCAGCAACCTCAATGCAGTGAATACTTCTTCCCAGTTTCTCCCTCACTAATTCCAGGGTCCCTCTGGTTGACCCACCTTGGGTCTAACGTCCATGATGAACACATCCTGTGGTTAACTAGATGGCATACTCTGAACGGCTAGTCTAGTTCAGCGCCATGCCCTGTGGCAGGGGCAGAGAACCAAAAATGGCAGCCTTGGGTGGGGGCTGGGGAAGCTCTTTTCAAAGAATCAGAAGGCGACACAATAAAACATGCTGGACAGATCATCTGGCTTCAGTGTTTTATTACCAGGGAACGTGGGTTTCCCCTGGATAGGGAAAGGAAATGAGAACGGGGAGCAAAGTGGCGGGGGTGGGGTGGGAGAGACTTTGTTCTGGCCATTAAAGCACTGGCATGCATACCACACTGTGTCTTTTCTCAAGTGGGAAATCTCTGCTGAGGATCTCTGCTGCAGCCCCAGGGCTGTCTACTGGACAGATCGTAGGTAGCCTGGCATTTAGTGGCCACTTGAGAAGAGTCATATTAATGCCAGCATGTATGACTGTGAGTGAAGATGGGGTAAAAGTAACACAAAGAACAGAGACACCCATCTAGAGTGTCTTTCCAGGGTACCTTTGCTATCACATTTAAAGGAAACTCCCCTTGTAGGTAGAAATGAAAGAAAGAAGAAGGGCTGGACATGCCTATGTCATTAGTGTGGACTGGAATTCCAAAGTTGCAAGAGACCTTGGAGGCTGCCTAATGTAGGGGTCATTATGTTCCACCCGTGAGTCAAATCACCTTTGTTTTTGTAAACAGATTTTATTTGGCTCACAGCCTCACCCGTTTGTTTACACTTAGTCTGCACTGTTTTTTTGTTTCAGAGACCATAAGGCCTGCAAAGACCAAAACCTTTACTACCTGGCCCTTTACAGAAAAAGCTGGCTAGTCCTCTGTCTAACATAACATGCTCTCTATTTAATTAGGATTGTCCTAATTCACCCCCCTCATGTCTAGGATCAAACTGTTCACGGACAGTGCTCAGACTGTGGTTTGAACTAAGAAATTACTCCCCAAATGTCAGCTGGGGCCAGTCTTGGGTTATCAATACATACCTCTGATCTCCTTTCCCCACGGCACGATCCAGGAGTATCCTGACCATACGATATGTTGGTTAATTTAAAGGGGTTTCCTAACACCTTCAAATACATTTCTTGACTTTATCACTATTAATCATTATTGAGTGTTTCCCATGCACCAGGCACTGTACCCGCATCGAATATCCATTCCCTCACTCTGTGTAGAGCCTCACTGCTCCCCTAATATTACAGCACTGAGAGGTAACCGAAGCTCTGGGGGTAAAGCAAGTCACAGAACACTGCCCAGCGAGCAAGTGGCTGAGATGGAATTTGAAGCCCAGCAGTGTGACTCCCCAACTCAAGGGCTTATCAAATGCTCTATCTAGGCAGCTCGATTTGGTCAGTAACCTAGTTTTCAGAGTATCAGTTCGCAGAGTCCCAGAAATCAGGATCAGATAACAGGTCTGCCTGCAGGCAGGAGAGCAGTCATAGAGACAGGGACGCACTGTGGGGTGCAGCGCCACCACCATCTTATCCTGCACCCTTTGCCCCCCCCACCCATGTACTGACACCTCACCTGTGCGCATCACCCACCTCTCACCGCATCTGGCTCTCCCGTCCAGCAAGTCCATGTTGCCGGGGAGATGGTCTTAAATAATGCACAGCTCTGTCAGGTCACTGCCCAGCTCCAAACCTCTTACGGCTCCTCATTGGCCACGGACCGTATCACATACTCTAGAGCCTGGCATTTAATTCTCAAAACCTGATGATCGTGATCACCAACTCCCCAGCCTCATTTCCTCACTGTCCATCGATTCATGTGCTACAGACAACAGGACTTCCGGACATTTCCTGAAGTGCTCTGTGTCTATTTATTCCACCTTCTACCTCCCAGGATTCAGGAGTCCTGAAACAGGGGTTGTGAGATGCTTGCTGCAAGAATGACTGGATGAAGCAATCTGGAGTGCCCCTTCTGCTCTCCTAACAGAGGTCTGTTCACCTCTCAAGGTCAAGGTTTAAGGTCACCTTCTCCACAAAGTCTCTCCAGGATTTCCAATGAAACTGGCCTGCATTTTCTTCTCCTCTCTCTACAACTAGAGTGGTTTCCCTTAACGACAGTCACAGACACTCGTGTCCACCCCTGGGAGGACTCGACATAAATAGAGCAGAGGGATCTATCACAGAGCCGCCATGTGGCCGCATCAGAGGGGCTAAGAGACAGAAACGAAGTAAAGGTGCTAATGGATGAAATAATCACATGTGGGGTAGTTTGGGAACGATGGTGAGGGACAACAGGACTTGAGCACCTTCTAGAGACAAGCAGGGAGGGTCCATGAGGGGTTCTAGTGAGGACTAAATAAATAATACATGGCAACATTTTCACCAAGATAGGCTGGAGCTGGAAGGGATGTCTCCTGATTAGGAGGAGGAGGAAAAAATGGGTCTGAGGCTAAGGACCGTGGTGGGGTGGGCTTCTCTTTGCTCCTGAGGCGCTGCCTCCCAGCCCCTTCTCCCCGCATCGGGGCCCAGGTTCTGTCTCTACCCTTTCACAGAAGGATTTACGGTCACTTGAGGTTCCTGTGCCATATAATCCTGCCGTCACAGGCAATTCTTCTTCCAGAACAACTCATGCTGACTGTGAGAATATCTGATTTTACGGTTGCCCTAGATCATCCCTGGAAAGGCGGGGTCCGCTCTCTGTGCTGCTTCTCTTGATTTTGAAAAGCAGGACCAGACACAGGCTGCCCTGGCCCTGCACCGTGAGCAGCTCACGGCTGGGAGATTGGCACTCAGTGGAGTGTACTTCAGGTGCTTAAAATAGCTCAACTGTGTCATTACACTACTGCAAGGCAGTCGTTTCAATTGGCCCTGCTGGTGCCGGTGAGGGCAAGAGATAACAGCCCATGGAGAAAGACCTGTGCTTTGCACAAAATTAAGCAGAAGCGTTGGAAATGATACAGTGAGTAGAGTGAATTTCTGCTAGGAGAGGGGGTGGGGCAGGGAAACCAGCAGGAACAGCGGCACCACGAGCATAAGGACAGCAGCGTGGTGGAGCCGATCTGGACGCCCTGGTCTGGCCGGTGCCCCCCATACAGACTTCTGAATTACAAGGCACAGCCAGGGAGCATCCTGTGAGACTGCAAGGGATCACCCCTACTCAGACAAACACAAAACCCACGTGTGGGGCTGACTCTGCTCCTTCAATGCACTTTCCCTAGCACGTTTCACATTCACCCCAATTCTGGCTGCTTTTTCCTGGGCAGGCATCTTGAACTCAAGCCTCTGCACAATGATGCTACCCACTTTCTCTGCATGCCGCCTGGCACTGCACCAGCCGCTGTTCATGTGGCTCCTCTGCCTCCCACTGAATATGACAGCAACCCCCGCCCCCAACCTGTCACTGCAATGGCTGCCTGGCTGGGCACCGGAGACCTTGGCAAGTGATGGCAGGTGGGGAGAGAAAGAGGTCAAGTTTCAAGTCATGAATGGGTGGTAGGGACGGCCAGATGTGGACACAGGCTGAACACGAGAGGGAAGGGAAGGGAATCGAAGAAGGACCCCTGTCTCACCACTGAGGTGAGTGGGTACCTAGAGGTGCTAGCACTCAGCGGGGCCAGCAGAGCTGAAGCAGTTTTTTCTTTCAAAGAGAAGAAATTTATTAAATTCTTGGATGAATCTGAAGTGCCTGGAGAATATCCAGGTGGGCATCTTAGCAGATGGTAAGGGAGAGTTTAGTTGGAAGCTCTTTAGTATAAAAAACATAAAAAGAGAACAGGTTTTCCATTAATGAATGGATTCCACAACAGTTTTTGAGCACTGCCTAGGCACCAGGCCCTAGGTCATGTTGAGTGGATCATTTGATTTCTTCTACCTTGATTTCCTCTAGAACAAAGAACGAAAAATTGTCCTCAACTGAAGACGTTTTGTTGGCTCATCCATGTTCTCACTTTCCTTTCTCGAGCAGGAGAATGGCATGAAGTCAGGGGACGGGAGGTAGTGGGCAGTCATTCGGGGTGAAGGTATGGCCTTCCAGCAGTCATCCTGGGCTGGGCGGATGTTCCCTGGCCATACTCAGGCTACCAGAAGTCCCCCGCTGGACCAGCACACCTTGTGTCAGGACAGTCCCTGAAACTGTTGAGCTGCCCATGGCACCTTCTATTGGGCTGGAGAAGGCACCGTGGGCAGGGATCAGTTCTCCAACATGGCTTTCCTTCAGTCTGGCCCACAGCTAGGTTCCCCTGGAAACAAAACTGACCTCTAGGAGCTGGGGCAGGACACTGTTTGCCTAAATGTGTCCAACAGGATATGATATCACCCCCTGGGAGTGGACCAGCCAGGGGAACGAGGCAGACTGCAGCACTGCAATGGACAGTCATGTTAATCAACTGCCAAGCCCAGCAGGGCTTTCTCCCCTGGTAGTAAATAGGTGAGCTGTGATTTCCCCATCTCTGTGTAGAGGGGTGCTTCTCCCTGCTTGTTATGAGATGGATCATCCACTAGACTGGATTCAAAAATTCCAGTGTCTCCAGGGCAAGGTGACATTAAGCCGGCCGCGTGCGATTTAAAGAGATGGCAGCCACTGTGCCTCCCTGGAGGCCTGCACATGCCCCAGTAGAAATAGGCAACCCCACTGACTACTGTCACATAGGAAAATAGGGGCAGGTTGCAAGATCTTCCAGGTTTTAAAAAGAGAAGCTAGAAATTCCAATTTTGATTTCCAAATTTCCCAAAGTTGGCAAATAATTCGAACTCATTGAAAACTTGGTGATGGGCAAATAAACATGTTTCATCACGTTTTTGGGCCTGGTGATTCCCCAAGACAAGGCCATCTTATTACATGACTGTAGCCAGTGTTATTCCTGGTACAGAATTGATGGTCTGTTTATTGAGTGAACAAACAAACAATCCAACCCTTAGCCGTCATAGTGAACATTTCCCAGGAATGAGGAGGATCGGAAGCCTGCACTGGAAGACTGAGTTCTTTTACACAACTGAAATGTTGCAGTGGAGCCTAAGGACTTGCCTGGGGCTGGGCCAAGGAGTGAGCTCTGCAGACAGACTCACTGTGGAGTGCTCAGTCCCTGCCTTCTCCCTGCTGGGAGCCTCCATGTGCCAACACATCCCTTCAGTTCTCAGGGAGTCTCCACCGCTGTGGCCAGGGGTGGGGAAAATAGGATTTAAACATCAAGAGCGGGCAGACAGCTCTGTGACAGTTTAACAGTGTGGGTGCAACTGTGGAGCTTCCTTGAGTACTCCAAATCCACAGGAAGTCCTTTCCTTGAAGAGTTATTGACTTAAACACTGTTACGGGTAGTTCATATGCTGAAGTCCTAACCCCGGTATTCCAGAATGTGACTTTACATGAAGACATGGTCTCTATAGAGGAAATCAAGTTCAGATGAGGTCATTAGGGTGGGTTCTGACCCAGTATGACTGGTGTCCTTATAAAAGGACAAATCTGGACACAGAGGCACACACAGAGGGAAGCAGGCGTGAAGGGCTGAAGGGAAAAGTCAGCCAAGCAGGGAGGCCTGGGACAGAACCTTCCTCACGGCCCTCAGAAAGAACACGCCTGCTGATACCTTGATTTTGGAGTTTTTGCTTTTAGTACCGTGCGGCAATATATTTCTGTTGTTTGAGCCACCCCAGTTTAGGGTATTCGTTATGACAGCCCTAGCAAACTCATACACATTAATCTTTATTCATTTTATAAATAGTTGTCATGTATCAGGCACTTTTTAAAGCAATTTACAAGCATTAACTTATTGATTCTTTATAACAACTCTATGAGAGGGGCACTGTAATTATACTCCCTGGAATTACGATGAGGAACAAAAGGTTTAGAGAAGGTAAATGATTTGCCCAAGGACACACAGTAAGTGAAGGGCAGCGGTGGAATCTGACCTCAACTATCTCATTCCAGTTGGTGCCTGTAAGATATGCAGGACAGTTAACCTATCAGGATACCCCAGAACTAAAAAGGTGCTCACACACCTGTTTTGCATACTTTTAAAATGGCATTTCACAATGGTGAGTATCAGCCAGCTGCTGACCCTACCCCATAGCAGATGTTATCTCAGCAAGTTAAAGCTTCTGCCAGATAGGAAAGTTGGCGCTCAGCATTGCTATCACTTCCTTTATGCAATACAAGGACTCTTGAAATCACATTGTGATTTTCAGAGCTGTGTTATTCATTTTGGATGGTTTTAAAATCGTTTCTTACATTATTCCTCTAGCCCCCCTTGGCCTCAAGTAATCCTTTGTCAACACCTGCTTCACTCATTGGGAAGCACTGTTTAAAAATATCTCTGTCTTTATAATTATACAGTCATTTCTATTTTATCTGTTTTGCAAATTTAGACTTTCTCTAGAGGGGATGTTGCTGTTCTTGTGCTTGGCATGGATGTTTTTCTCATGGAATTCTGAGAGTTCCTGACAAGGGCAATGACATTACCAGAGGCAGTCATCTGCTCCTGAACTGTGTCTTTGACTCCAAACACCCTGCTCCTGTCTCTGCCTGCATGTACTGGGCGCCAACCATTCTGGGCCATCAACTGCCTTCTTAGCCCGCTGGCTCCCGGCCGCAGGAGAGTGGGGGTGGGAGGGGTTTGGCGGAGGTGGGGGGCAGGACAGGATATTTATTTCCTGGTTCCTTCCTTGGGGTGTTGCCATAGGTTGGCTGCTCTTCACCCTACATCCCTCGGTGGTCTCTGGTTCCTTTATTTTGCCCCTCAGGCCTACGGGCAGTTATGGTTAGTGTGGTAACTGGCCTTTGCCACTGCTCTCCCAGGACTGGACTCTCCTGGTCTCTTGTTTCTCTCGCCCTAGTAACCCACTTGTGAAGACTCCTTCTTAACCCCCCTCAAACTGCCCTCAAAATCTGTTCCTTGCCAACACCTGGACTTACAGACTGCCCTTCTCCTTCCCCTTAAAACCCAACAAGAATTAGGCCACACAAACTTCATTTCCTCTTATTTCTATTCTGACCACTACCCAAATCCTCAGGCTTTTTCTGAACTAGGGGAACCGCCTCCCACCTAGGATCCTAATTTCCATTTTGTTCTTTTCTTTTCCCCATGGCATATACAATATTCAGATAAGGAACTTCCTGAAGACCTCTGGAAAGTGATGGCTTTCCTGTGTACAGAACCCGGTGTGGCTACAGTACTAGAAAAACAGGCTAGTTTTTAATCTGAGGGTTGGCTCTCTACATACCTTCCTTCCAGATCTTGGCTCTCCACAAAGGTCAAGTCAACTTCAAATTCAACTCCATTCCCTGAGACCACCCTCAGGAGTTTCTCCTGTTTTTTCACTTAATCCTCACAACAAACGTGCACATGGGCATCACTGCTCACATTCTGGACACGATAAAATTCAGGCTCAGAAGTGATCTATCCTGTCCAAGGTCACAGGAAGAGCACATAAGAGGTCTGGAATCTGAACTTGGAAGCCACCCCCTCAGCACAGGCTCTCACTACTCAGTATGGTGGCTGCTTTTGTGGGGGTTACGTGACCCCTCAGTGCTCTCTTCAACAAAACTTAGTCCAAAACAGCAAACTCTAAACTCTCCAAAGTTGGGTCTCCCTGGTGGCGCAAGGGGTTCAGCACAGCACTGTGAAGCTATCCCGGCCAGGGAGGTGACCCACATGGCACGGCAGACCTCTCCTGTTTCGCCCGCTGCTCCCCTCAGCAGTGTATTTTAGTCAGTCTGCCTGTTCTGCTCCCCACTCTGTCTCTGGTGAATCCTCTCACTCCCACACCTCTGGCCTATACCCCAGTACTTGTATGCATAAATAAATAAATCTTAAAAAAAAAAAAAAAAAAAAGAGTAGACTCTCCAAAGTCTAGACTCCCAGCAGTAATTTGTTAGCCACTGACCTATGAGCAGATCCAGGAGGGGCTGGAGGCCAGGAGGAGACCTCGGAAACGAGGGAGTTTGGCTCCTGGTAACTGAACGAGGCCTACAAGGCACTCCACACCCTCAGAGAAGTGCCAGGCCAGAGTTTGCATCTGGGAGAGCCGGACCTTTCAGGAGCTCTGGGAGCATGGCCTTCCAGATGCACCCAATCATGCTGGCCCTCGGGGCCTTGGCTGTCTGGGTTCAACTCGGTTTCCCGACGTTAGACCCAAGGGTCTGGGAACTCCTGGAGCCAACATGGGAATGGGAAATATTGGCAGGAATGGCCAAAGATTTCTTGTTGCCTGAGAAGAGGCACATTGTACCCCATGGCTCTGGGGACCACGTGAGAGTGGTGTAGGGCCAGCCCCTTCATTGCTCTGTGGATCCAGGAGTGGCCTGCGATCACATGGATGAGTGTCTGATGAAGAACCAGGGCCAAGTGTCCATCGGGGGACTTGTCTGGAGGACTGGGAGGGCTCCTGCAACTCCACGGGGTGAGGTGGAGCCTGGGTAATGGATGGTGGGGGGGGGGGAGCTGGTGCTGGTGCCCTTCCCCCATGGGAGTGTTCTCCAGGGTACAGTATTAGTCCTGGGTTGCCGAACCCTAGGGTCCTGCTCGTATCTATGGAGTCTCCTAGGAGCACTACTCCCCCTCCTCTGGCCCCAAGGTCTGCTGTTGCCTTCTGTCCATGTCTGCCCCACCACCCTGCTCCTTTGTCTCCAAAATCACCTTTTTTCAAGTTCCTGCCTTGCAGTGTACTCAAGCCCAGCTAGGTCTCAGAAAGGATCCTGATGAAGCCAGAACACACTCCAGGAGTCGATGGCTGAGCACTGCCCTGCTCTGCCAGCTGAGATGCCTGTTTCTTATTAATAACAATTTACATATGTTTGCAATACAATTTTTCATAACCTCATTTAGTCCTTGAAATCACACTTCTGGTATTCTCAATTTATGCGGAAGGTGACCTGATGCTGAGGTTGTAAAGTCAACAATGACAAGAGTCGCATGACCATGACGACCGGACCGCCTCGGTGGACCACCCGTGCCAGCCTGGCCCCATGTACCACGTTCCGTGTTTGCCACGACACGGTCACCTTTCCCCCCACTGCACGTGGAGGTGGCCCCAACATTCCCATCACGCAGGTGAGATCACTGAGCCAAAGACCACCCGGCAACCAGGGAAACAAGAGCAACTGGCACCACCTGACTCCAGCCCCCGACCCCAACAGCTCTTCCTCGCTGCCCCAAGACCACAGCCTTGCGATCCCATTCTCCGGATGAAGTGACTGGCGACTTAATCATCAGCTCTTGCTTTGCCCCGCTTCAGTGGTGACCTATGAACCTTAGCAGGGAATGGTACGCGCTGTCAAAAATGGTAGCGTCCAAGTATCTGTCACCGCCTCATTGTCAACTGCACGGCTTGAAGGAGTCAGGGGACCCTAGCGACAGGTTTCACCTACAAAACTGGAGTCCTAACACCCATCTTCCAGGTCGGGTTTCTCTTAGATTCCACTTCACACATGCAGATTAAGGTAAGACCTCCTGCCAATGTCCTGTCTCCAGGACCCGTGGCCGTGACTCCTTCACTGTATGAGCTCTGACTCCTCTCTCCATCTGCAGACTCTCCAGGTCAGGAGGAGCCTTGGAGCTGATGGAGCCCAGCCCTGAACCTGAATACCTCCAAGCATGCCCCCAGGCAGCCCTTTAGCAAGCGCTCCCTCTTAAGGGCACCACAGGGCCCCCCAAAGGCTGTCTACGTCATTCATTCTGCTTATTTTCCACTACTCCTGAAAAATAAACACACCCTCCCTCCTTAGAAAAAGCGCAGGAGGCTGGAATGGCATTTTTGTTAGTCCTCCTATGCAGTATTCCACTTGATAGGTCACTATTTGTTTTTTAGAAAAGTAAAATCTCTGCTTCCTTCTTTCAGGATTACTCAGTGTTGTTAACTGGACTACAGCATTTTAGGATTCCAGAGAGAGTAAGGGTCAGGGGCAGCTGCCTGCTAACCTATTTCTGAGTTCCTCGAAAAACAGATGAGCCATTTTCTCTTCTGTCATTTAGTGAGAAAGGACTCCCATAAATACATTCTCCCCCTTGAGATAGTGAGAAGTGACAGGCAGGTCATATCTTCCCTTGTCTGAAAGCATTCAGATGCAAACATGTGGCCCACTAGGTGACAGGGCTGTAGGATTTTGCTATTTTCCTGCACCTGGTGTGAAGCCAAAGCCCCACTCCAGACTGTGAAAGGCAAGAAGCAAAATTCTTTGGCTGGAAAAGGTAGGGGGAGTCCAGCCACATGCACTAGCTTCATACAGCTCTGCAATACACAGAGGAAGACGGAGATGAGTCACACAAATACATAGTAAATAAATATATTTCATTTCCATCTCCGTGGCTTTTGCTTCCCTTCTCTCCTCCACTCCAACAGCCTTGAAATGGACGGAGAGTGAAGACACAGTGGGGTTTGTGTGGGCAGAGCCTCAAGGCAATGATTTTCCTGGCCCTGCTGCTCAGCTCTAGCTTCTTTTTTAAGAGAAACTTGTAGATTCTTAATTGGGAGGGTTTCTAATTCAACCCTTCACATCTTACACATGAGCAATCTGGGATCCAGCTAAGATGCTGATGGCAAAGTCACTGATGGGAGGGGGGGCGGGGGGGGCGTAAGGATCATCCCTTCAAGAACCCTATCTTCTGTTGGAAGGAGCCAGACAAGCTCAGCTGCCCAGGGAGTAAGAGAGGGGACTGGAGCCCAGACCACGTAACTCAGCCTGAGCCCTGGTCAAAGGGACCACATTCTAGAGCAAGGGACCGGACCTCCTTGATTTCTGACTGCAGTTCTCAGCAGCTGGGGCTCAGCCCAGCAGCAAAATGTCTGTTCTTGGCTCTGCAAAGCAGCAGTTGCCTCTGGCAAGATAGAGACTTTAGCCAAAGGGCTTGCCCCTCTTTTCTACTTCTCAGGGTGGCCAGCAGCCATAGGTGGGTGGAGAAACCAGGGCCAGGGCCTGTCGGCCTGCAGGTGCCGGAGGCAGGAGCTTTCACCCTCTCCTGACCCAAAGGTGGCTCCCTGATGATTTGGCTATCAAACTGCTCCTTCCCATCCCACTGCCTGCCCACACCCACCTACCCACCAGTCCCACGGAGATAGTCTCCCTGATCCTCCAGCGCCTGGACCAACCCAGCCCTTCCTGGCTTCCCAGCTGTGTGCAGGGATGTCTCCTTAGAGCCCCCACCGCAGACAATGGCCACACAACTGCTTCTAGGCCTTCCCAGGCATTGCCAGAAGGAGACCGGCAGCCTTCCCGGGAGAGGCAAGTGGTGCTGCCGATGGAACATTAGCAAAATTATTACGAAAAGCCCGACCCATAAGCCTCTGCTTGGGAGGCAGAAAGCACCAAAAAGAGGCCCGGGGGCCAGGTGTCCACCCAGGTGCCAGGCTTCCTTCCTCCTTCCTGGCAGCCCAGGCGCAGGCTCCTGCACCTCCGCCCCCACCCGGTTCCCATGGCAAAGGAAGGAGGACCCACTTACTGCTCGTGTTCATGGCGATGCCTTTGCACTGGGTCTTTCATTCAATACGGAGGCCCCCGTGGCTTTTGAAATCTTCTGATCTTCTGACCTCACTCATCACCTGGGGGGTGAAAAGGCAGTGCAGTCCCAACTGTGGATTCTCGGGTGCTCCCTCTCCCTTCGCTGTCCTCTCCAGTCTGGGCTGGAGCCCCGGCCTTGACGGCCAGGGGACTACCCCGCGCAGGTGAGAGCGGGCAGGCGGCGCGGAGCACACCGGCTCCAAGTCCGGCGGCCCCTCCGACCCGCAGCCCGGGCAGAAGTCGGACCAGCTGCGCCTGCTGGCGCGCACCCCGGCTATGCCAGCCCGGCGCCTCGCCAGCCCAAAGGGGGTGTGGACCCCGGGGAGGCAGGGCGGGGGCAGCGCGCGAGGCGCCGGGCTCCGCTGGGCAGCGCTTCCCCGCCCGGCCTCCGCCCGCCCCGGGACCCACCTCTCGGCCAGCGCTGGGAGCCAGAGGCCCCTGCCCGGGCCCCGGCGACCGGTTCATGAATCCTGGCCCTCGGCTGGGGTCTCGAATGCCCAGGCGAGCAACGCGAAATGGGAGAGCTCGACATCCATGATGCGGGCTCGCGGGGCGCAGCGCGGGGGGCGCGGCCGCTCGCTGCTGCCACCTGCTGGACGCGCAGGCGCCGGTCCAGGCCCCGCCCCGCCCGGCCGCGCGGCTCGGGCCGGGTGTGGGCCAGGCTGGAGGGGACCGTCTGTCCTGGGGCCAACAGGGGAGCGCTTCAGCGCTGGTTTCCCGTCCCTCGGTTGTGGGGACGAAGGGCTAGCCAGTGATGGGGAGATAAACCCGTCCCCGGGGGTTTTCACTGCCAGCCCTGCTTCTAAGCAGCTTGCTGTGTCCAGTTTTGAGCTGGCCAGGCTGCCCCTATTGGGCCTTCCCGAAGTGTAGACGGGGGAGGGTGGACCAAGTGGGAGAGACTTGAGGGGCTCCTGCAGACTGCTGTCTTATCCCTACCTCTCTCTGTACGCCCATTATCCTGGATTCATTTGTGACAGTTGTTTATTTTCTCTTCCCCACCAGACTGTTAGCTTCATAAAGTATGGGTGTTTCAGGGAGATTCACTGAGGGCCCCCCAATACCTATAACAGTGCCAGGCACACAGTAGGTATCAATACACCCTTTTGACAGAATGCCCCAGGTCTTTTCTGCATGGAATATTGGACAGCACTCAGAGGAGGCGCTCTAGGAACCCCACCTGGAGACAAACCCCATCTGAGACAAACAGCGGGTGTGGGGCCTCCTGACTCAACCTCACTGGATCACCTAGTTCTTGTGTGGCCAGCGAACTCTTGCCCAAAAGTATTGTTTTAATTAGTTCTTTTAGGTGTGTACTATAGAAACCTATTCTGGGATTTTTGGGTCATAATCGATTCATCAGGGTGGAGTTTTTTACATTCCCCTGGCTACTTGCCCTGTCACCTTCTGAGCCTAATTACTGGTCACTGAAGCATGACTTTTGAGTGTCGAAAAACAAGACTGAGAGGACACGTAAGCCCGATCGATAGAATGACTCTGGTTAGAGCATGTGTAGAATCAAAGAGCTGCGAACACTGCCACTCCCAACTTATAGACAAGAAAACAGTGGTTCAGAGAGGTTGAGTTACCTGCCCTAGGACACACAGCATCTTGTGGCAGAACTGGACTAGGTCTTCTCATTCTAGCTTAGTCCTGCCTTAATACACCAGAGAGTAGCATGTCAGGACTAGGGTAGGTCACTACCCCTTAAAACTGGGAAAGCGCACCCGTTGGAAACCTGTAATATTTTTGCTATACACCTCATGAAAAAAACAGATAGAGCTCATAAGCCCAAGATGTGATAATGATGAGCCATCTTTAGATAAACTGAAGGATCAGTGGATTTGAAACACATTTTAGTAGCCTGTTAATTTTATTTCTCCCAGGGGAAAGGAAATAACTCCAACCTCCTTACAGTGGTTCTCAAAGTTTTGTTTGCGTAACAATCACCTGAGAGAGGTGCTCACATTCAGACTCTCAGGTTCATTGCTCTGCATTTTAAAAAAGTATCTGGGTGATGCCTAGGGTATTCTTTGCTACTGAAAATGGCAGAGAAATAGAATAACTTAGAAAAAATAATAAGTGATTAATAAATATTTAAATTATTTCAAAAGATCTCTTTAGTGACCCCTTACATTTTCAGACTGATATTCCTTATGCAATTCCCAGGTTGTGCGTAACTTGTTAGGTTCTAATGCTTGGAAAATGATATTTATTTCTGGGAGAAAGTGCAGGTAAACCAAACATGTAAAATTAACAGGACTGTTCCATTTAGTTAGCTCCCAAGGTCTCAGATTCAGAAATTTCCATATTATTGGATACAACCAGATAAAATCATGGTATTCATTCATTCACTTGGCAATCATTTATTGACTGTCTACTTTGTGCTAAACTCTGTATTGTCAGTTAGGGATACAGCTGAACAGCACAGATGAGGACTGTACCCCCTGGAGCATAAGCTCTGTGGGGTGAAGAGAGGACTAACAGTAATTAAGCAAGACATTAATTTGGTAAACCCAATGATATCTTGGTAAATAGATCAGCAGCTATTTCAGTCTTGCTGATCTTCATCCCAGTTCTATCACTTATGAAGGCAAAATACTCAGCCTCAAACTCAGATTCCTCATCTATAAAATGGACATAATATGGTACCTGTCTCATGGATGGTTGTGTGTATTACAATATTCAGTGTAAGGCATATAAACAAAGACTTGATGTATGCTAATTATTAGTATCACCCCTCACTTCTGCCTATCCTCAGAAACAGTCTTGTCATTTTCTACTTATATCAACCTGTTGGTCTTTTCCGTAGAGCAGTGCTGTGAGAATAAAGCTCAAAGTCACCAGCCACAGGGCACTTGGTGACCAACTCTTCTGGCCTAGGTTCTTTCTGATCACACATCCACTTGGGTGCTGATGATTTCAGCCTTTGGGGGAGACCACCAAGACTTGGACCTCTCAGAGAGTTCCAAATAGCTTCTGTTGGGAAACAATCTTATTTCCCAGGCGTAATTATAATGATAGGAAGAAAAGGGTTAAAGAAGCTAAAAAAGCTATCCCAGTGAGGATGTCCACAACAATTGGAGGCCGCCGGGAAGGATGGGAAGGACGCAGGAGGAAGCTGGGGGTGGGACCCTCAGTGGACTGGCTGTGAAAGTCATCAGGAACGCAGGATCTTGGCTCTGTCCTTGCAGGAGAATGGAGGTGAGAGCCACACAGCAGAGGGTCCCTTTGTTTGGAAGTTTGTTTTGAACTTGGAGATTCCATAATGGAGATAAACAAGTCACACTCGGAAGCAGACGAATGCTCCTGGGTGTTGGAGAACCAGGTGGCAGAACTGTTGGGAGATGTATTTTCCACCTTCTTCAAGGGGAAAGGGGAGACCTTTGGGGCCAGCTTCACCCAGGCCGCTGCTGGCTATCCCACTATGCTTGTCTGACTCTCAAAGAGCCCTCTTCCTTCCTGCTTCCCTGTGCCTAATTGGGGTGTCTACAGCTCTCCCCCCCCTCTTCTCTCCTCCCCACCCCCCTTTCGCTAATATTGACTGATAACAGTTCTAGGCCCTGGCTTTTCCTTGATTTGCCTTTATGTTTTATGTCTCGCTCTTACTCAGCTCCCTCCTCCACATATCCTGCCCCTGCTCACCCCTGGTCTCATCCAGCCTCATCCTGCATACAGAATCCTCCCGGTCTCTGAAGTGTGGGGATGGGGGAAGAGGTGCCTGTGTCCTGTCTCCACTAAGAATGAGGACTTTTTTTTTGAAAGATAATATGTAATTATTAACAACGTGGTGTAGATCTGATGTGGTTGTGAGGGAATATTTTCATGGTATGTAATTATTATTATTATTTTAAAAATATTTATTTATTTTTATGTGGAAGAACTGGGGTGCAGGCTAAGAGGTATGGGCGGAGTGGTGGTGAGAGGATTCACCAGAGACAGAGTGGGGAGCAGAACAGGCAGATTGACTGAAAGACACTGCTGAGGAGGTCTGCTGTGCCATGTGGGTCACCTCCCTGGCCAGGGATCAAACTCAGGCTATAGCGGTGATAGTGTTGAGACTTAAGCTCTAGGCCACCAGAGAGGCCCCATGGTATACCATTAAAAAAGGAAAGAAATTACAGAAAAATATGTATAGTGTGTTCTTTAGATCATGTAACTATGTGGATATTTGTATTATATGCAACATACTATATGTAGTATATGGAACTTGTAGAATATACACTTTATATCATATAAATTATTTTCCACAAATGTGATCCCACTACATCTGTTCATCTTTGTAAAGCATAGAAACATAAAGAAGGACCTAGAAAGGCAACCTCTTAATTGCCACTTCCTTGGATTTAGACAAACTTTTAACAAAATCACTTAGACAAGAGCAAAGTGTGAGAGATTTAGGCAAACATTTATTTGAAGAATAACCAAGGCTTTTTAGTTCCCTCATTCACTTGTTCATTTATTCAACAACTTCTCATTGGGCCTATTTCAGGTCAGATACCATGCTTGGCAGAAGCCTGCTGGAGGGGAGATTGCAAGCTTATGATTACATCTGTAAAGTAGTGAAGAGGGGGCAGCAATAAAAGGGGGTGTCTACTTCAACAGGTGACTTTTAAGCTGAGACCGAAGAGGAAACCAGCCATCTGGGCAGAGTAGTAGGGACAGGAAAGGGGTAGAACCAAGTGGCAAAAGAGAATCACAGGTTCAAGGGCAGGTGGGGCTGGATGCCTCCGCTGGGTCTGACGGCCTCTTTGTGGGAGAGTTGAGAGAGATCAGGCCACGTTCAGGACTAAGGGGCCTGGTTCATAGTGGCTCTGCTAGGCTGGGAGCTCAGAGATCTCGCGTCCAGTTCTCATGCAGCTAGGGGACGTGAAGAAACTGGGGCAGGGGGCAGCGGATGCAATGTTCCAGATTAGAGCCCCAGTGCCACTGCTCTCAGCTGTGTGCTCCTGGGCGGTGACTTTACCTCTCCAGGCCAGAGGTTCCTGGTAAAGCAGGGGTGGCTGCTGTGAGCGTCGAGGGCAAGGACAGAGAGAAAGATAGCTTAGCCCACTGTCAGCATCTAGTAAGTGTTCTATACACTTTACTCGTCATTCCCCTTGAAGCAACCTGACTGACCTGCAAGGTGACCCTTTCTGGGCCTCAGTTTCCACATTTGTCAATGGAGGGTTGGATACGTGAGTCCGGTGGGCCTTTCACTCTGATGCTCTTGTGAGTGTCCCAGGCTGCAGTCTGGAGGTCTGACAGTGCTCCAGGTCAGGCAAGCAGGGGCCCCCACCAGCAGATGGGGCTTTGCTTGGTGCTCTCTAACTTCATCTCTCTGTCCCTTCCCTCCCTGAGGGAGACTCCAAACCTCAGTAGAATTGGCAGAACTCGGGCCTGTTTTTCTGATGGTAACAACTTTGTGAAGGATGAGGCTTTTCCTCTGTTCCTCACATTGTTTTGTGGAGAAATGCTTAAAAAGGAATCAAAGGGGTTCCGAGGTCTTTGGGAAATTTCTGGGGGAACACAGGAACTGGCTCAGAGATCAGAGAGTTGGGGGCTGCAGTGCTGGCTGTGGGGCCTCCGGGCAGACAGTCCCATGAGGGGCTTTACTGAGGCCTGGCACTCACATCAGACCGCAGCTCGAGCCCCTTCCTGCCAGCCTCTTCCAACAGGGGCAATGACCAGAGGGCCAAGGTGGGGGATGGGAAGCCAGCTCTGGTGGGAATTCGGGAGATTTGAGAGCAGCCCTGCCAGTTCCCAGGCCAAGATGCTGTGGACTCAGTTTCTAGGTTGGTGTGAGTAATCTAAGAGGGACCCCAGTGAGCCTCAAGCCTTCTCTCCGAGTCAGAGATTGAGTATTATTCATCGCTTACCAATAATTTCTCTTCGGCCTATAGTTCTCTTTGTCATGCCCGCTTCTGCTGGGCTTCCTGGAATAAAGGGACATTTCCTCAAGATGCCCTCCAGTCCTGTCTTCTGAAATCTGACCTCTGAGCTCCTCTAGCACCCACTGTCCAGGTCAGTCATTAAGGGGCCCACCTTGTCTCCCTCCCCCCTACTCCTTGAGCCTCAGCACAGAGGAATTCCCTAGCTATCTTGGGGGCTTTGCCCTACATCTGATTTGCCCCTCTCCTGTCTGCAAAGCTGGAACCTCCTTATTCTCTGGGTCTTGGTTTAATTGCCACCTCCCTGGGTTGACCTTCCGTGACCAGTGAGCTGAGGCAACCTGGAGACTTTAATTATTGGGTGGAGTGAAATCCTCTTAGCCAGCATGGGCTTATTCATCTCTTCCTTGAGTTCAGTGAAATGAACTTCCCCCAAGACTGACTCTCTTCTTTATTCACTTGACTCTTTAAGACCTAAATCCTATCTCTGAACATGGTCTTCCACTAAATCCTTTGGAATCTACTGAGCCTCTCCTGGCTGTTAAGGATTACAAATGAGGGTTCACAGCCAGCCAGCTAGAAGTTCAAGAGGAAAGGACCAGAAGCTGAAGAGCTGGGTCCCCAGCTCGCCCTCAGGCTATGTGACCCTGGGTAACCGACTAATCCTTGTTGTCTCAATCTACTCAGCTGCAATGAGTAACAGAGTTCATGAAATATTATTATAGTACATATTACAATTATGCCTTTCCTGTGTATATCTCAGGGCTGTTTCAGGAACGAAATGAGAAACTGTGTGTTTTATAAACTAAATCTATGCAAAGCCGCCGGTGATTACTTTTCTCTCAGCTCATTATAAATTAGTGACTCAAGCTCAGGCATTTACACTGAATTTGCAGAAGGTGACATCATATCCTGTGATGTGCAGGAAGGGCACGGAAAGGGCCAGAGCGGAAGTCGGGGTATGTGTGCCCTGGCCGTTCCTCCAGGAGTCCCCCCTGTCATGTGCTCCACTGCGGAGTGACCCTGCAGTCCACGGGCCTCCTTCCCCCTGAAAGGGACCCCAACCTCCAGGTTCACAGCCTGGAATCACAGAGTTCTTGACTGCTATTGCCGCTAGAGTGGCATGAGTTCACCAAAACCAGATTCTACCTACAGAGCCCCAAAGGGTCTGGGGATTGCCTGTCATCGTTGTGTAGCGGGTTAGTGGCGAGGCAGTAGTGATAAGGACAGGTTGCTGGGGTCTAGTTGACAACTAGGTGCTTAGAAATGGCCACAACTGATTCTTCTTCCAGTTGGGAATTGCATCTAAGAGTGAGTCCCCCATCTGCCATAGAGGAGTGCTCACCAAGGGGACGAAGAGGACATTTCATTACTACATTATCTCACAATTCAAAGAGAATAAGAAACAGTTTATAGTTCATCAGGACCTCCGTGGTTGTGCAAAGGGTTAAGCACAGCACTGTGAAGCTATCCGCAGCCTCTGCAACACAAGTTTGATCCCCAGCTGGTCAAGGAGCTACCCACATGGCATAGCAGACCTCTCCTGTTTTGCCTGCTGCTCCCCTCAGCAGTGTATTTCAGTCAGTCTGCCTGTTCTGTTCCCCACTCTGTCTCTGGTGAATCCTCTCACCCCCCACATGTCTGGCCTGTACCCCAGTTCTTGTATGCATAAATAAATAAATCTTTTAAAAAATAAAATATATCTCATCAGAGATGACTTGGCATATCATACTGAGGAATATTATATAGCAGTTAACGAAGTGAGGACAGTGTCTTGTACTGTCTGAGAGCTAACAAAAAACTTATTGTCCTATGGAAGCAAAGACAGTATGTATACATACATACAATGTGCTACAATTTGTTAAAACCAGCCCCAAAAGGGGCCTCCCTGGTGGCACAAGAGGGTAAGACACAGCACTATGAAGCTATCCACAGCCACTGCAGCAAGAATTCGATCCTTGGCCAGGCAGGATGCTACCCCCATGGAGCTGCATATCTCCCTGTCTTGCCTGCTGCTCCCCTCAGCAGTGTATTTCAGTCAGTCTGCCTGTTCTGTTCCCCACTCTTTCTCTAGTGAATCCTCTCACCCTCCCACATGTCTGGCCTGTACCCCAGTTCTTGTATGCATAAATAAATAAATCTTAAAAAAAAAAACCATTAACCTCCCAAATCCCAATGTCTTTTCTAGGAATACTCACATATACACATAAGGTCTGGAAGGACCTAACTGACAACAGTTTCTAACTCTAGATGGAGCAGAGGTGAGGGACAGACAAGACAACCGGGATTGGAGGAGAGGAGTCCCAGGGGACATTATCCTTGGGGACCATGTTTTATTTTCTTCCTTCCTTCCTCCCTCCTTCCCTTCTTTCCATTTCTTTCTTTCAACAAGGAAATGTATTAACAATTAGTTAAGACTAGCCTTAGACTCTGTAGTGCGCTTTGTTGGGGTTGACAGGGCTCCTTCATGACTGATGACCCTTGTGTGAGTCACAGGGACTTAAGAGTAGGGAGGGGTCCCCTTTCCATGTCAATGCTGTCTGGCAGCCCAGCTCATGGGGGCTCCTGTGGCCTTTGGAGGCCTGTCCCATGCTAGGTCCTGAGGGTGAGCACAGCAGGGCCAGGATCCATTGTTGATGTGGTGGCCCCACATGACGGTAGAGCCTGCCTAGCACCATTGATGGATCCATAGAATGGCCTGTGGGCTCCAGCTCACATCTCCATCCCACATCCACCTCCCAGGAGGACCGGGGCGAGTGTTTGCAGCCCCAGCATGCTCACTTGCCCATTGCTCTCATCTCTTCTCTTAGCATCTCCCCTTTGTTCACTCTGTTCCAGTCATGCAGGCGTCCTCTCTCCTCACTTTGCCTCCTCCATTTGCCTTAGTGTTCTGCATGCTGTTCCTGCTCCTGAGCCTCTTCTCTCTGAGTTCATGTGATTGGACCTACCCCTGGTTCAGGCCTCCTCTCTAGTGCATGTGCACCTAGAGGGGCCTTCCAAGTCCTCTCCAAGTCCTCCCCCCTCAATCCTTGTTTTTCACAGCCTGTTGTTTTATTTCCCTCAGAGCACACATTTCTGCCCGAAGTTATACTGTACAATTTATTGACCATGTCTCCCACCGGATGGTCAGTGTACCCATCTGTCCTGTCCTCCTCTGCAGCCCAGGGACTAAGGACAGTATCTGGCACACAGTAGGTGCTCAGTAAATAGCTTTGGGAAGAATGTGAGAACTTCACAGCCAATGATCAGAAAGTGTTTGGAAATAAAGAGGGAGTCTACATTTCCTTCCAGTCCCTTCTGGTCAGGAGTGACACCCTGGCATCAGGTAGGACTGGGTGAAGGAAGCATACCCCAGATTCTCTTTTCAAGTCAGCCATGAGGCTGAAAATGTAGTATCTATAGCTTCCCTTTACTTATTTTAAAGATGAAGGAATTAGACTAGTTGCTTCCTCTCAGTTCCAAGCTATTACTACGCCGTGAATTAGAAATGGTTTGAATTGACGTGCCCAACTCATGATGTATGCTTGAAAATGTTTTCCTGACTCTCAGACCAGTGTGTTCCCCCAACCTCCACCTCTTTTCCTTTTTCCCATAATGAACAGTGAGCAGGGCGTGTGGCCGTCTGGCCCCTGGCGTGCTGTAACATGGACGCCTTTATGCAAAATTCATTATTGACTCAAAGGCTGCAGTTTTCTCTCCTCATTTGTTTCTTTGCTCTCCAGAAAATTTTCAGCTTTGACATCTTTATTAACATCCTTTGGTCTTCGAGCAGAATGAAAATGGTGTATGTAGAATCTGTGCTGTATTCATAATATGAGGAACCAGCACGTGGAAGAGCGTGAGCGCGTGTTTCAAAGCCCTCGCCCAGGCAGGTGCAGCACACAGTAGGGAGGCAGCTCCAGGCCCTCGACGCAGCAGAGAGGAGCCAGCAATGGCTGGATCTATAGGGCCAGGTTCTGATCATAACTGCTTCTCCACTTCTCTCTGGAGAAGTAGGTGAACAGATGCCCTTGATTTGGAGGCTGGAGGCCCAAATATCCTAAAGTCTCTTTTTACTGAGAGCTTCTGCATGGCAGGCATGGCATTCAGGTCTTTGCATACATTATCTCATTTAACTTTAATTCTTCAAAGAGCCCAGGGAGATAGGAATTATTATCCCCTCCGCCACATTTCAGGTAAAGAAACTGAGTCTTAGAGAGGGTCTATCAAGTGTCTAAGCTCATGCAGGAGTGGAGCTAAGATTTGAACCCCGGCTAGCGGGGGTTGGAGAATCCAGTCTTTCCTCTACCAGGTCTGGCACGTGCATAGGACAGGGAACTATGACAGGTCCTGGGGTGCAAGTGTAGCTCTGCCAGGTCAAGGTGCAGCTAGTAATAGTAATCTTTAACATTCAAATCTCAATCAAGATTTCAAAAGTAGCAGATGAACAGGTGATTAGTTATAAGCAAGTAAGATGCTATTCATTCCCTGGACAAGCACACGAGCACTTACCGTGTAGCAGGAGATTTGCTGTTCCAAACAGAGACAGACTGTGCCCTTGTGGGGCTCATGGCCATCTGACCTCAGAGAAAATCAAAGTTGAGAGAGATTTTAAGAACCTGTCCAATTCCATGAAGCTTATCAGGAGCAGAGCGGGATTCTACACTTAACCACCAGACCCCTCAGCCACCAGCTTTCCTGCCCAATAGAATGGCTGCCTAAAATATTTTTCTTCTACCTCATTCAAAGAGTCATTCATTAAGTTGTCAAAGTGTAAGAGCATTGATTGCCTAGAGCGGGTTTCTCAGCAGAGGCACCACTGACATTTGGGACTGGGTAGCCCTTGGCTGTATGGATGGTCCTGTGTGTTGTGGGGAGTTTAGCAGCTCTGATCTCTACCTATGAGAAGGCAGTCACCAAACATGTCCCCAGGATTGTCCCAGGTCCCCAGGGAGGCAAAATTGCCCTGGTTGAGAACCCCAGCGACTGAGTGACAGAAAGGAAAACAAGGACCTCCCCGGTGGCAGTGCGGTTGAGCGCTGGGTTGCGAAGCTGCCCGCAGCCTCTGCAGCGCCGGTTCGATCCCCAGCTGCTCCCCGGCCACCGGAGGAGGGTCCCACATGGCATGCAGACCTCTCTTGCCTCCTGCTGCTCCCCTCAGCAGTGTACTTCTGTCCTTCTGCCTGCTCTGCTCCCCGTTCTGGCTCTGGTGAATTCTCTCACCCTCCCACGCTTCTGACTGTGCCCAGTGCTTGTACAAATAAATAAATAAACAAATAAATAAATAAATAAATAAATAAATAAATAAATAAATAAATCTTTTAAAAAAAAAAGAAATGAAAACAAACAGCACGCGCATACCCTCTTTTGCACCAAGGCGAGTGATGCTGGCAGGCGGCTGGCAGGCGGCTGGAGGTTAGGAGGTGCTGGTCTCAGCGAGCAGCATCCTTGGAATGACTTAGAAGCTGGAAGTGACAGTGTGATCATAGTGTTTCCAGGTGAGTCTTAGCTGATTAGTGGGTTTGGTGTGGAGCATGAACAGTTCAGGCTTCAACACGAGAGGTGCCCTCAGCAGGAGAGATGCGTCACGGTCAGTAAAGGGCAAGAGAAGAGGGGCTGGCAGCAACCCGCTCCTGTCTCATGCTGACCCGAGGAAAGCACCCTTGGAAAGCAGCAGGGATGACACAGGCAGTGGCCTTGCTACTCAGTGTGGGCCAGCAGGCAGCCCTCCATCTGGGAGCTTGTTAGAAGAGGCGGAAACTCAGCCCCTGCCTCAAGCTGACAGAATCAGAATCTGCAATTTGATAAGATTCCCAGGCAACTTGTTTCCACTGTAGTTGGAGAAATAGAAGTTTATGGTATTAAAATGCACTAAAGGACCTCCTTGGTGGTGCAAAAGGTTAAGAAGCAACCTATGAAGCCGTCCGCAGCCTCTGCAGCATGAGTTCGATCCCCTGGCCAGCCAGGAAGCAACCCACATGGTGCAGCAGACCTCTCCTAACTGGCCCACTGCTCCCCTCAGCAGTGTATTTCAGTAGATCTGCCTATTGTCCTCCCCATTCTGTCTCTGGTGAATCCTCTCACCCCACGCCCCCAAACACCTCTGGCCTGTACCCTAGCTCTTATATGCAAAAATAAATAAATCTTTTAAAAAATAAATCTATAAAATGCACTTAAGAACTAAGACCTAGTTGGGGCCTCCCTGGTGGTGCAGAGGTTAAAGACAGCACTATTAAGCTATCACCAGCCACTACAGCACTGGCCAGGAGCAACCCACCCGCCAGGAGCAACCCACATGGCGCGGCAGACCTCTCCTTTCTCGCCTGCTGTTCCCCTCAGCAGTGTATTTCGGTAAATCTCTCTGTTCTGCTCTTCACTCTGTTGCTGGTGAATCCCCTCACCACCTGCACCTCTGGTCTGCACCCCTGCTCTTGTATGAATAAATAAATAAATCTCTTAAAAAAAAAGAAACAAGACCTAGTTTATGTGCTTAAATCTGTTGGCTCTCTCCCACCATCCCTCTCTCTCCTGATTGTGCAGTATGTAGATGGTAACTTTGTTTCACTTGTCTACTTCTATAGGAATATGTTACACATTAGAAACATTTGGACTTTTGTATTAGGCAGAATTGCTGTGGTGGAGTGGGGTTTGGGAGTGAAGATTGTGCTCTGTGTGTGTGTGGGGGGCGGAGGGAGGTAGAGAGAGAGAGAGAGAGAGAGTGAGAGAGAGATTCTGGTTCATGTTCTCTTAAAGCTTTAAGCGTGAACCTCCTGTGTGTTCTTCCTAGCCTGTGTAGGGAAATTCATCCCTGCCAATGAGTAGAAACAAGGCCTGCGGAAGTCTCCTGCCTTCTCTCAGACCCCGCGGTCCTAACTTACACAGAAGCTCCCCCTTGCAGGCAGGCTCTGGGAGGATGGAGCGTCAATAGTGGGGAGGAGCTTCATAAACTGGGGTCCCCAGTACTAGCAGTAGCTGTTTGTGATTCCCTTGCCTGTGAGGCACCATTAAAGGTCAGGCAGGTATTTTCTCTGTAGCTCAAATGCCCTGCCCATGCTTTCCCCTGCTGGTTAAGGCTTTTAAATAACACCTTCTGGTGTGGCTCAGAAGGTGAAGAAAGGACCCTGAGCTCTGCCAAATTTCAGCTAACTGGAATCACTGAGGAAGTACAGGAGCAATTTCCAGAGACCCTCCCTTGAGAGATTTTGATTCGCTGGGTAGACAAGGTCTGGGAACCTGCATTTTCATAAATCTGTCCACGTGAATAGGAAGTGCAGCTGCGTTTCAAAACTCCGGTCCATGGCACATTTCTCAAGGTGTGGTCCTCAGAACATCTGAGTCACTGGTCTACCATAGAAGGACAGCAAGTGAAACGAGGAAGGGACCGGTGCCCTTGGGTGTGTCCTGGACAGGATGTCCTGGACAGGACACACCGGGTTCCTGGGTGCAGATATGGGCGAGCCTCTTCCTGACAGACTTGGCCAAATTCTTCAATGCAGCAAGATGGGCACACTGTGGGGATTCCATCCTGTAGGGAAGAGGTAAGGGACTGGAGGAGGAAATGTGGATTTGCTCCAGGTCAACCACTGAAATTGATCAGTAACACCCAGGAAAAGAATAGAGGGAGATATCTATTTCCATCCATTTGTTAGGCTATGAAGCAAACTATCGTCATGGTGAAAATAATTGAGTGTATCCTTTCCTTTTTTTGGTTCATAAGTAAATAGCTTTCAAAATTCAAGTCTACTGAAGATGCCAGCCAGTTGAGGAGAAGAGGAGAAAAATGCAGGTAGGTAGCTTGTCCTGGACAACCAAAAGGATTCTGTGTGATTGAGGACAGAAGAATCTAGTTTAACTTGGGTGCATTTCCTTGTGGGCTTTCTGGTGGGAACTGAGATCTATTTGTCTCTGTTAGGGCTGCCAGACACGTTCTACTCACCTGAGACCTCTTCCTCGTCAGCCCTGTGTGTTCCAGATGCCTGGACAGCACCTGAAAAGACAGAGCCAGGGCGGGGTCACATTCACACAAACTTGTGTGAGTTTCACTCAAGCACAAAATTCATACCCTTTTTAATCCTCAGTTATACTGTAAGATAAGCCTTCTTATTATCCTCATTGGCTAAAAACACTAAAGTAAGATTATTTTTTTCAATTGGGGTAAATGCCTGTGAGACTATAGCTTGAAACTGAGAGAGTAAAGATTTGAACTTTGGACCCTGACTTCCAATACTATGATCCGAGTTATTATTGAGAGGTAACAGCACATCAAATAGGGAGAAAGATTTTTGTTACCCTATTGTCCAGAACATTCCATTATTTCTGGCAGACCAGAAGAGAAGTCCAAGGATGGGGTGTGGGGGTTACACAGAGAAGGCAGGGCGGCGAGGAGACAGAAAAGGGTGCCAAGGGGGTTGTGGATGCCTTGGTTACTGGGATATGTCTGTGGCAGAAAAGATAAAGTTACTTTATTCATTTTGCACCTTTCCAAGACACTGGACATCCTGCCTGGGGCTGGGGCCGCTGATGGTGATGTGCCAGCTAAGAAGACCCAGGGCCCTTCCCACCAGCACCTCGACAATGCCGCACTGAGCCATGAATTGCTCCTCCTCCTCCATCTCCCCCAACCTTCTTCTTTTGTTCATACCTATTTTTATATTTATAATGACACATTCACAAATCAGCTATTGTAGCTAAAACTTCAGATAACACAGATCTCTTAAAAAAAAAAAAAGATAATGTGCTTTTCTGTCTGCCTCCCCAGTCCCCCTTCCCAGCTGGGAGGGCAGGGTGCTGTCATCCCTCTCTCTGTGGACCCCTCACCTGGCACGGCCAGGGGCAGAGAGGGCGCTCAAGGACACCTGTGGAGGGATTAGAGGAATCACCACCAGCAGCCCCAGGTGAGCCTCTGCCTCTACATTCAAGGTGGAGTGTGTCCAGGAAGGAGCCCTGGGTGGGCTCGCTGGGCGGAAGGCGCCTCCTTTCCGCCCCATTACTGGGCTGATGCCTGAAGAGCTGAATTTCCCTGAAAGTTGGACTGAGGAGATAAGTTGGACTGAGGAGAAATTCCTTTCCCTGGGAGCGGTGGGGAGTGTCCGTCCTGGGCTTGCATCCTGGCTTGGCAAACACATGCGTGTGCACATGCACACGGGTACACACACACGTGCAATCACAGGTCATCCTATCCCAGCCTGCTCCCCAGGGAGCCTAATTTTACAACACAGACTGATTGGTGGGAGCACACTGAGCTGAGAGGCCTGAGCGTTGAGTTCTTATATGAACTTTACACGACGTGGCCTAAAGCGTGGAACTAAGCACGCAGTCTTCATGGGCCTCATCTTCTTTATCTTCCAAATGGGCGGGCAGAGAACCAGGCGTGGAGGAGACACCAGCCCCGGAAGGACACTGCACCTTCCAGGGCACGGCTTCGGGAACTGCCCTTGACCCCCGGTTTGTTGTGGGAGCCAAGACACAGGAAACTGACATTTTGGGCAGAGCAGGCAGCTGTGCAGGGGGAGGGGTGACGTTGGAGCCAGCGGCTGAACTAGTGGCCTCTGCCCAGGTCAGCAGCTGCCCCGGAGCAGCTTCCAGGAGCTGAGTGACCCCCAGCAGGGCACGCTGCACCCCTCTGAGGACAGTCTGGAGAAGCCCCTCCGGTGCCCGGTCGTGGGTGCCTTCTGCAGGCTGCGGGCGTCGCTGTTGGGGACACTGCTTCTGCCTTCCTGACAGGGTGACCCGACTGATGCAGAGTGGTGAGGACCAGGAGGACGGGCCACTGCCAGCTCACCCCGACCCTGCTGGCTGTCCACTGAGCGAGCTGGCAAGTCTTCTAGACTCTTCCTTCCTTGTAGTGAAACTTTGGATAATGTTAGCAAAAATCTTAAAGGGTCTTGTAAGGAATAAATGAAATTTTTTTCCATTTTTCTTTTGTTTTCCATTTTGCTGATGGAAAACTTACACCAGAGAAACAGAAAAATATATAAAAAAAGGACTCATAAAAATATAAAATTTGAAATAAAGCATTAGTTATATAAACCAAAGAACTGGCATCTGGAAATAGTGACGCTGAGGGCAGAGTAGGAAGTAGGTGAGATAGAAGGGCCCCTCAGACTAGAGTAGCCGGTGAGGTGGCAGGGACCTTACCTGCCAGGTGGATCTTTGTGAAACTGGATAAACCTCATTCTAAAATTCCAGAAAGGAAAGCCTTGGTCTACTTCATTTATTGTTTTGTTCCCAGTGTGTAGAGCAGTCCCTAACACAAAGTAGGTGTTTGTAAATATTTGGGGATTTTATTGTTTCACTGTACTGATAATTTTCTAAATTTTATCATTTTTGTTCCCAGTTTTATGAGCTGCAGTTGGCATAAAACATTATATTAGTTTCAGGTATACCACATAATGATTGGATATTTGTATATATTGGTACATGAGCATCTGGGGAGTTAACATTTGTCACCACACATTGTTCCAAAATTGTTTATCTTGTGATGAGAACTTCTGAGATCTATTCTCTTAGCAACTTTCAAACATCCAATACGTTATTGCTAACTACAGTGTCCATGCATCCCCAGGAGTGATTTATCTTATAACCTTTGACCACTTCCACCCATTTTCCCCATCCTCTCCTGACCCCACCTCTGGCAACCACCAATCTACTTTTATATTCTGTGAGTTTGGTTCTCTCTAGATTCCACATGTAAATAAGATCAGACAGCATTTATCTTTCTCTATCTGTTCTGCTGAGACTAAAGTCCTCACACTTCATCCTTGTTTTTGCAAATGACAGAATTTCCTTTTTTTTTTTAAGGCTGAATCAAATTCTATTGTATGTGTGTGCCACATTTCTTTATCCATTTGTTTTTCCATGGACACTTAAGTTGTTTCTGTGACGTGGTGATTGTAAATAATGCTGCAATGAACGTGGTCATGGACTCTATTAGAGAGAGTGATATCATTTCCTTTAGATATATATTCCAGAACTGGAATTGCTGGATCACACAGTATTTCTGTTTTCACATTTTTTAGGACTCTCCAGACTGTTTTCCATAGTGGCTGCACCAATTTACATTCCCACCGATGGTGCACCAGCCTTTCCTTTTTTCTCCATCCTCGCCAATGCTAGTTACCTCTGGACTGAGAGCCATTCTAGCATGCCAGGTGGTATCTCGTTGTGGTTTTGATTTGCATTTTCCTGACGTTAAGGGATGTTGAGCATCTTCTCATGAACGTGTTGACCTTTTGTATGTCTCTTTTGGAAGAATGTCTATTCAGTTCCTTTGCACATTTTAAAAATCAGATTGTTTTCATTTGCTAATGAGTTGTATGAGATCTTTACGCATTTTGAATATCAATATCAATTCTTTATCAGATATGTAGTTTGCAAATATTCTCTTTTTGTGTAGACTGCCTTTTCATTTTGTTTGTGGTGAAGGTTTGTTTTTCATTGAGTGCATAATAAGTACTCGATAAGCACTTCTAACATTAGTGTTCAGAACAGGGATAGCGCCCAGAACAAGTGGTCAATAAATGTTTGATGAGTAAATGACAAATGCACGAATGAGCTGGAAGTGGGAACCACATTCCAGCTCCTGTTTCATCTCTGACTTCCCTTCACAAGCCTCCAGATCCTCCCAATTCATCAGGCCTCCCCCAAACTTGCCCCAAATTTCCTCACCTAGCATTTTTACTATGGCTTTTCTCCATCGGGAACACTCTTCTCATTTATTTTTGCTGTCAAATTTCATCCTTCAAGATGCAAATTATATGCCACCTGCTCCATGAAACCGTCTTTGTTTCCTCATTTGGAAATGCTTCTTCTCTCGTGTCCCAATATATTTCTCTGTTGATGATTCTCAAATTTATATTTTCAATCCAAATCTTACTCATGAAATCTAAAGTAGTATACCCAACTGTCTACCCAGCATCTCCCCTTGGGCAGCTAATAGACTCAGCCTTCATATGTCCACCCACCCGCTTGGCTAAGTCAGCTCCCCGTGCCGGCTCCCCCTTCTTTGTTAAGGGCAACTCCATCTTACACTTAATTTATCCAGAAATCCTGTTGGATCTAGTTGGTAGCACCAGAACCACAATGCTCACCACCACCACTGATACCACCCTGATCCAAGCCCCACCCCAGCCCTTCCTGAGCCCACAGTCCAGTTCTACAAGTAGACTGCATGACTATTTGTCAAATATAGATAAATAGTATCAGTCGTCTGCTAAAAATCTGGAGGTGGCTCTACATTTCACTGAGAGTAAAAGCCAACATTCTTAAAATGGTCTATCAGGCTTTACAAAACCACACAGCTCTCTGACTCATTTGCTACCATTCTTTCTGTCCTGGGTATTCTGATCCCTAGATGAAACCATGGCAGGCTGTGGTATGGGATAGGTGAGATGGGAGCTGAGAGAAGTTGGGGCAGTTGTCCTCCATTTCCTTTCCTACTAAGTCTGGTCATGGCTATGACTGTGTTGCCTTAGGAAGGAGCACATCTGCACAGTCCTCCCCTACAGTCAGCAGGCTCTGGGTGCCAGCAATCTTGCTCTCTGCTGACCCCTGCTGGCCTAGGGGGTGCTAAAGACCTATGGCTGTTGCCAACTCTCCAGGGCCTAACCTCGTTGGCTTATTTTAACTCTGTGCACATCTTTGTAAATAGTCTCTTTATGTAACAGTCCTCCATTACTCCTTTCCAAGGTATGTGCTTGTCTTGTCTAAACTTGATCAATCCCTCATCCTGGCTCACTTGTTCAAGCAATCTTCTTCAAAGCCTTTGCACTCTCTCTTCCCTTTTCCTGAAGGTCTGTAAATTCCTCCCTCATCTTCTTAAGTCTTCGCTCATTTGTTTTTTTGTCAGTGACCATAATTTCTGATTGCCCTAATAAAAATTAAAGCTCCTCACCCTGGCAGTTCCAATCATTAAAAATAAAAACTAGTACTTACTACCTTATAACTTGCTACATTTGTTTAGCTGTGATTTTCGCAATCTTTATCCTCCCACTAGACTCAGGAAAAGATTTTATCTGTTTGTTCATTGAAAAATCCCTACTACCTAGAATAATGCCTAACATATGGTAGATGATAAATGCATGCTTGTTGAATGAGTAAATGTTTGAATACACCTGCTTTGTTCTTATCTCTCATTTTTTTTAGGGATTTATTTATGCATACAAGAACTAGGGTACAGGCCAGAGGTGGGCTGGGGGTGAGAGAATTCACCAGAGACAGAGTGGGGAGCAGAACACGAGAATTAACTGAAACACACTGCTGAGGGGAGCAGCAGGCGAGATAGGAGAGGTCTACTGTGCCATGTGGGTCACCTCTACGGCAGGCCTAGGATCTAATTCATGCTGCAGTAGCTGCCTATCGCTTCACAGTGCTGACATTTAACCCCTTGCGCCACCAGGGAGGCCCATGGCCTTATCTTTTATGCTCTTTTTACCTCATATGTGTTTTTATCTTATGTGTGATGTAACCAAAAAATACTTATGTGGAAAATGTATAACACTAATTATTATGAAAAAAAGAAAAACCTCACAATAATGATCTCAGCTAGCAGCTTAAATTATGAAAAGGATAGTAAGTTAAACAAAAGCCAGCAGAAGGAGAAATAAAAATGCGAGCAGAAATCTATGAAACAATATAGAAAGGTAATGCAAAGTCAATGAAGCTACATACATTTGTAGCCAGACCAATCAACAATAAAAGGAGAGAAGGCAATTGCCACGATCAGAAATGAAGAGAAGATTTTACTACAGATAATACAGAAATTAAAAGGTCAAAGAGTTAATATTATGAGAAACTTTATGCCAATATATTTGAGAATATACATGAAATGGATAAATTGTTCATAAGACCCAAACTCCCAAAGCTTACTCGGGAATAAATAAATAGTCCAAATGATGCTATATCTATTGAAAAAAATTAAATTTGTAGTTTAAACTTGCCAACCAATGACTAATCCTTATCAAATACTTAAGGAAAAAATGATAATTCTGCCAAAATTTTTTCCAAAAAGTGGAAGAGAATGGAACACTTTCCAATGCATTTCATGAGATCAATATCAACCTGATATTAAAACCAGGCATAGCTATTACATGGAAAGAAATCTACAGTTGAATATTCTTTATGGACATAGGCAGAAAAGTCATTTTAAAACATTAGCAAATAAAATCCAGTCATATATAAAAAAGGATCATAAATAATGAACAAGTAGGTTTATCCTGGGAATGCAAGGCTAGTTCAACATTTGAAAAACAACCAGTGTAATTCATTATATGGACAGGCAGGAAAAGAAAACCTTCAGGTTACCTCAATAGATGCTGAAAACACATTAAAAAAAACCTCAATATCCATTCATAATAAGGCTTTTCAAGAAACTAGAAATAATTGAGAGCTTCCCAAACTAATAAAGGCTAATTTTGTGCAGCTAACATCATACTTAATGTTGAAAGACTGAATATTTTTTATCAGGAATAAGGCAAGGATATTGACTCTTATACTTAGTTCAAAATTGTACTGAGGAAAAGAACAAGAAATAAATGTATACAAATTAGAAAGGAAGAGATAAAAATTGTCTTTATTTGTAGGTAACATGATTATCTATATAGGATATCATACAGGATATACAAGCAATTGTTACAGCATCACCTAAACCATGAAATATATAGAGACTAGCTAATAAAATGCATGCCAGATTAAATGTTAACAGCTACAAAACACTGATAAGAGAAATCAAACTAAACCTAAATAGTGACGAGACACACTATGTTATTAAAATATCAGTTCTCCCCAAATTGATCTACAGGTTCAATGCGATCCCAATCAAAGTGAAAACACCTGGGCACAGGCTCATGGGAGCTGTGGACACGTCTGACTATCCCAGTGAGATGGGTGCCCAGACCGGCCTCATCAACAGACAGATTCTTCCAGGACAGGGACCCACTCAGCTGCTCTCCTTAGTGCTGGTAAGTGCCGCTGTAACTTTCAGGTTCAAGTTCATTCTCAGAAACACAGATCCTGCATTTCATGACCTGGCCCTGCTTTTCTTGGCATCCATTTTTTTGCCCGCCCACAAGGAAGTTCCAGGCTTGGTGAAGGCTTCTATTTTGGAACAGATTGATTCATAAAACTTTTTCTGTCACTGAGTAGAAATCTTTGTTTCTGCAACACCCACCCTGGTTAGGCTCTCTGAGCTTACAGAAGTAATCTCACATTCATTAGCGCTTTTAAGTGTTTAAATGTGAGTTTTTTCTTGTGGTTGCTATATGTTCTCTGCTCACTTAGGTATTCATTCCTGCATTGACTAGCTTTACTGTGTTTGTAGTCGCTCTTTTCTCAGGAAGTCTATAAATGTCTATTTTAATATCTGTCACCTGGAATTGAATGCATGGTCCCATCAGCCTGCCAGAGAACAGCCAGAATTTGCCAGATTGTTTACTTACACATCAGTCCCCTCATGGAGCCTAAATTGCATTTATGTTTGGTAGTTTCATTTCTGGATAACCCATGCTTGGAACCTAAAATGCTGACATATATCCCATATGCATTGTTTTTAGTCATTTTCCCCTTCTGGACTTGTCTCATGGTATTTTTGAGTTAAGATTTTGACGTTTATTTCATTTGCTTATTACCTTGCTGTGCCATTTTCTTTTGGTGATAATTGTGAACTCTAATTCTATTTTCCTGTAGATATTCTTTCCCCCTTCACCGATGACTTTGATCAGTTGTGTCCAAGACTTTCCCACCTAAAGAACCTCTGAATTCTCTTCATTTTGCTCTCCACAGTGCAACTTAGTGCTGGAGACCTTCTTCCAGAAAAGGGATGCTTGCTGACCTTGGCTGGTCTCACACATGTACTCCTGTGCTTTCCAGCCTTTTTGCTATGTTGAAGTCAAGCTAATCTCTGCAAAACAGGGACATTTGCTCACAGTACCCCATTTCCTAATCATTTATAAAAAAAGTATTGTTTGTATTCCCTACATACGCCACTTTAATATATTCGATATTCATTTAATATTTATCAGAACCTACCATGCAAGGCACATTGCAATGCACTGGGGATACAGCTGTGAGCAAAATAAAAATCCTCTGTCTCATGAAGCCTATTTTGCAACAGCACCTCTGTTCATCGGCCTTTTGTTTTGCACTGGTCATCTTCTGTCCTTGCACAGGGCCTCTGACCCTTCTTTCAGATTCTTTTTGATCCTGTCTTTTTATGTAATCCTATTTATCTTTCAGATATTAACTTTAAAGTCACTTTTCTCAGAAAACCTTTCCTGATTTCTCTAGCAAAGTAAAGCTCCCCTTTCATTTGATCTTAGAATATTTTCCTTCCTCCCTGCTATAGCCCTTACTGCACAATCATTTTTGCAGCAATTTGGCCTCTAAGTGCCCAAATGGATGGTGCCGAAGGGTTCTGGGAGGGCAGGGGCTCTGCTTTTGCTCAACAGTGTTTGTGGTGTCCAGCTCAGAGCAGGTGAGCATTCAATATCATTTCGAGGAGTGAAGTTATGCCTTTATTCAAGCCTTCCCTAATATTTTTTCCTGGAAAGGAGTGAGAACTGAGACTAAGAAATATCAGAAAATATCATTCAAGGAAGCATTGTGTAATCTATCAGTGGTCTTCACATCAGTCATGTCTCTGCCTTGCCTGTTTGCATTCAGCCACAGTCTTTTCATCTCCTCGGGAAACATTTCATGGCAGGTTTTCTGAAACTCAGACACACTGTCAGCTGCCGCCCCCGCTCCACGGTCTATGCAACATGGGAGAGCGGCCAGTCTGATGGCACCAGCTTCTTCTGCACGCTCGTAGCCTCAGCATGCTTGGCCCTGCATCCTTTCTCCTATAAGAAGCTTGCCCACATCCAGGTGACTCCCCAATTCCTGCTGACCAGGACCTGGGGAGAAGGCAGCTGGGGGGCTGTGCATTCACTATGAGATGCTGGCTCACTGAGGCTGCTGGGGTAGAGGGGTGATGCCGTGCCCCCAGCTTCAGCCTCACTCAGAGAGCCAAGGCAGTGTTTGCAGACAGAGGGGATACCTGGAAGAAGATGGCTTTCTTGGTGGAGGGGAGCCCAGTGTAGGCCTGGTCAATGAGGTAGGAGCAAGAGCACAGCCCTCATTCCTGGGTGCTCTCTGCCCTCCTCCCCCGCCCTGACCACCCTCATAAGAACTAACTAAACTGTGTATCTTGGTGCTAGAATGCGAGGAATGTGCCACAGCCTGATAGGCATGAAGCAATCTGCAGAAGCAGGGAGGAGCCCTGCTCCCTGGTCAGAGGCCTGTCAGTGCAGGACTGTGGGGCCTCCTGCTGCAGCAGGCATATCAAAGGCTGCGTTGTACACAGGGTCTGGTTCCCTCCTAGCCAGTAGGAGGCTGGAGAAAGGGCACCCTCAGAATGGTGTTTCCATCCAACACTGTTGGAGTTGCTGTCCTTGGCTGCTCAGCCCTGGAAAGATGAAATAAACAGAGATGGTTGTTTCTGTACCAGGGAGCACTCTGTTCTGGGGCCCAGAGGAGTTTTGCTGAGCTTTTCAAAGAAACAGTTCTTTGATTTTATTGATGTTTTCTGTTGCTTCAGTTTCTATTGATTTCTGCTCTTCTACTATTTTCTTTTCTTCTCCTTACCTTTTGTTTAATTTGCTCTGCTTAGATAACTGATTTGAGATTGTGCTTTTTCTAATATAAGCATTTAATGTTATAGAGTTCCCTGTGAGCGTTGCTTTTGCTGTATCCCCCAAGTTTTGATAAGTTGTGTATGGAGTTCATTGCATTCAAACTGTTTTCTCATTTCTGTTGTGATTTCTCCTTTGTCCTCTGAGCTACCTAGAAGTATTTTGTTTAATTTATGCTTACTTGGAGATTTTCCAGATGTATTTCTTTTGTTGATTTCTTTTAGAACATATTTTGTGTAATTTCAATCCTTTAAATTTCTTGGCATTTGTTTTTTGTCCCAGAATATGTTCATTATGGGTGAATTTTATTATGTACCTGAAAAGACTGTCTATTCTGGTGTTTTCTGATGTGTTGCATTTGATATATTATATTATAAATGTGTTATGTCAAGTTGTTGAAAATGTTCAAGTCTTCTATCTTCTTACTGATTTGTTTCTGGTCTAGATGTTCTATAATTATTGAGAAAGTAGTTGAAATAGCCAACAAAAATGTTAGAATTTTTATAGTTTTATCAGTTCTATTATTTATTATTTCTTTCATTTTAAATTTGTGTTCTAAAGTACATGTATTTTCAAGATTATTTTTTTAAACGAGTTCACCTCTTTATTATTAGGTAATGTCCTTATTTATCCCTGTCATATTTCTTGTTCTGAAATTTACTTTAGCTGACAATAACACAGCCACGCCAACTTTCCTTTAATCGATACTTGGATGCCATTTCGTTTTCTATCTTTATACTTTTAACCTAGTTATGTCTTTATAGTTATATATTTGGGTCCTTTATTCAACTGACAATCTCTGATTTTTAAATAGAGAGCTTAGGCCATTTTCATTTAATGCAATTATTTGGTTGCATTGTTTGAATCCACTCTCTTGTTACTATTTTTTTGGTTTATTTGTTCTTTGTGACTTTTTCTTCCTTTCTTGCCTTCTTCTGGCTTGAGCATTTTAACATGATTATATTTAATATTAGAAATATTTCTTGATTTATTTTTTTTGTGGTTTTTCTAAGGTTTCAAATATGTATCCTTAACTTATCAGAGGCTACATTCATTTAAAATTATACCAATTTACATATGGAATATGTATCTTACTTTTCAAAATTGAAAGAGAATACTTTCTTAGACAAACAAAATTTTAGGGAGTTTGTTGCCAGTAGACCAGCTGTCAAGAAGTATTAAAATAAATTCTTTGGAGAGTAGGAAAACAATATAGGCCAGAATCTTGGATCTATATAATGAAAAGCAGACCACTGAGGAATGGATAACTAAGGTAAAATAAACCCTTTTTATTTTCCTTATTCTTAATTTACCAAACAGATAAAAATTTATTCAAAATAAAAATAGGAACTATGTAATTATATATAGAGCTTATATATATATATATGCTTATATATAAGTGAAATGAATGTTAGCTACAATAATCATGGCAGGGACAGGAGGAAGAAATTAGGATTGTTTTATTATTGTAAGGTACTCACACTACCTATGAAATAGTATGTTATTTGAAAATGAACTTGGATGTAAATATATGTTGCAAATCTAGGTAAACCACTGGAAAATGAAAAAAGAAGTACAATTGAGATGCTAGGAGAGGAGAAAAAATGGAATTATAAAATGCTCAATTACAACCCCAAAAGTCAGGAAGAGTTGAAGATAAAAATAAGAACAAAGGCAGCAAATAGGAAACAGTTGCAAATGTGATAGATATTAATCCAGTCATATCATTTTGAACATCAATGATCTAAAATTATTTTACAGATATTAACAAACTGATTCTGAAATTTATATGGTAAGGCAGAATTTAACTCATAATAGCCAATACGATATTGAGGGAGAAGAACAAAGTTGGAAAACTGACACTACCCAACTTCAAGACCTATTATAAAGGTCTATAGTAATCAAGACAGAGTGGTATTGGTAAAGAATAGACAAATAGATTAATGGAAAAGAACAGTGGGTCCAGGAAATAGACAGACTCTCCCCTCCCCCATAATCAACTTATCTTTTCAAAGGAGCACAGGTAACACATGGAGAACAGATAGTCTTTTCAAAAGTGGAGTTTTGCCTGTGTATGTCAACAACTGTACTTACACATGCAAAACAATTGAATCTAGACTCTGACCTTACATTCTGCACAACAAAGAGCTCAAAGTGGATCACAGAACTAAACGTAAAATGTGAAACTATACAACTCCCAGAAGATAACATCGGAGAAAACCTACATGACATTTGGTTTAGTGATGCCTTTTTAGATAACACACCAAAGACATGCTCCTTGGAAGAAATAACCGATATGAGATGCACTTCATTAAAATTAAAAACTTCTGCTTCTGTGACAGCAGTGTCAGGAGAGTGAGAAGATATGCCACAGACTGAGAGAAAACATTTGCAAAAGACACATCTGATAAAAGAGTTATCCAAAATATACAAGGCTCTCTTAAGACTCAGCAATAAGAAAGCAAGCAAACTTACTTTAAAAAGTAGGCCATATACTTTGATGATTCAAGGTGGACTAGTATGGGTTTGGAGTTGTCTCTTTCTCCATGGTCCCAGTGTAATGGCAGCCATGAGGGAATAACTCCACTTGAAAGAGAACTGAGAACTTGATGATATGCATCTACACAGAGAGGTGAGGCAGATAACACCAGAAAGCGTAAGAAGGTCTGAGAAATGGTTCAATCAGGAACAATATTGGGGCACCGGAAAATGTACCCACCCCACCCCTACTCAGACTTCTGGAGTTTCTGGGTTACTAGCCTGTTATATCCAGGCAAACACTGCCTTCCTGAAAGAATATGAGTATAAGGTGGGCATTGAGATGACACACTTGGGGCTGCTTATAGTTAGCTTGACATTCTGAGAAGCATCTGTCCCTCCCCCTGCCTGGGCTCCTGGATCCTAGCCCACTGAAGACAGTGGAGTGCCACATAATGGGCACTGACTGCTGGGAGGAAGTTGGACTGACATATCTGGGGCTGCTGTCAGCTAATGTAGCAGTGCTGAAAGGCTCATGCCCTACCCCAGCCAGACTCCCAGGTTACTCTTGACTCCTAGCCCACTGCAGCCAGGTCAGTGCCACCTCACAGAGAGAATGAAATCAAGAAAACAATCCTGTTTACAATTGCACCAAAGAGAATTAAGTAGCAAGGAATTAACAAAAGAGATGAAAGACATATGCAATGGGAATTGCAAGGGAGTGTTATAAGAAGTAAAAGAAGACAAGGAAATGGAAAGATATTCTATACTCATGGATTGGAATTATTAATATAGTTATAATGGTCACCTTACGTGAAGCAATATGCGGATTTATTGCAATCCCTATCAAAACTCCATTAGCTTTTTTCAAGAAAATCAAGCAATACACACACACACACACACACATGCATACACAGAACCACAAAAGAACCCAAATAAGCAAAATAATTCTTTTTTTTAAAGATTTATTTATTTATACAAGAACCGACCTCTGGTATAGGCCAGAGGCATGGGAGGGTGAGAGAATTCACCAGAGACAGAGCGGGAAGCAGAACAGGCAGATGACTGAACACACTGTTGAGGGGAGCAGCAGGTGAGGCAGGAGAGGTCTGCTGTGCCATATGGGGAACACTCTGGCAGGCCAGGAATTGAACCCATGCTGCAAGAGGCTGTGAACAACTTCACATGCTACGCTCAACCTGCTACGCCACTGGGGAGGCCCAAGCAAATTAATTCTTAGAAAAAAGAAAAGCAAATGGAGGTAAATACAGTTGTAGACTTCAAAAGGTACAATAATCCAAGCAATTGGTATTGGAAGAAAGGGGAAGGGCGGGAGGAGAGAGAAAGAGAGAGAAAGAGAGAGAGAGAGAGAGAGAGAGAGAGAGAGAGAGAGAGAGAGAGAGGAGAGATTATGGGCAGGTATTTTCTTCTAGGTAAAAATTCAAGAAGTTCAGTTATAAGATAAATTAGAAGACACCAAGTCACATCATAGTAAAAGTGTCGAAAGCCAAAGGAAAATAAATAACATTGAAAGAGTTAGAGAAAAAGACACATTCTAATAGTGGAATAAGACAAATACTCTGTCCTTTGCTCAAATGTGAATTAAGCTTCCCTGAATTCTCTTTCTAACTAGATCCTGGCCTTGGGATCTGTCCTTGGTCCACCTAGTCTGGCTTTAGCAAGAATTCTATCTTGTCGGTTTAGGGGAAATCTCCCACCCTTTGAACATCAATATCTGATCAAAGTCCACATCCTCTTACCCTCAATAGCTTATCATCTCAGCTTGTCTTCAGGAAGAATCTTTTTTTTTTTTTTAATTTTATTTTTATATTCCTTGCTGAGCAAGTCTACCCAAGTCCTCTCACCCGTGGTGTCTCCCCTTGTATGTTACCATTTACAGATCCCCATTCTGCTCCTTGGCTATAAATCTCCTCTTGTCCTTGTATTCAGACTTGAATCTGTTTCTCCTTCTGTCTCTCCTACAGTAGCTCTTCTTGCATAAAGACTTGTATTTCATCTTTCACAAATAATATGAACATTTTTTCTTTAAAAAATCTCAGTCCCCAAAACCTTCTGATTTCCTGTCACAGACTGTGGGGGGCAGAAGACTATAAAACAACACTTTAATGAAAAAGGAGAGATTTTCAGAATTGATTTTTTAAAAGCAAGACCCAGTTATGTGCTATTTACCAGATAGATTACTGAAATATAAATATAGGTTATAAGCAAATGAATTGAAAAAGATAAAACATGTAAAATGTGTGTACAAAAAGGTGGGGGGTGGTTGCAGCATTAAACTAGATGGCAAACAATCATTAATGTGGCTAAATAATAAATCTTTAAATTATACAAAAAAAGCAATTGAGAGAATTAAAGGGAGAAAGAGAAATTCCGTACCCACATTTGGGGATCTCAACGCCATCTCAAAGCAATCGAAAGAACAAAAAAATCCATAAAAATATAGATGATTTCAAAATACCAAATATCTTGACATAACTGATGTTTATAGAACATGATTCTCCCATAACTGTAGGATAGACATTTTTCCCTCATGCATATGATGTGTTTACCAAAATAGACCAAATTTGTGGGCGAATATGGCACATGTTCATACTCATATCTCATCTACAGATGGTCAAGACACCATAACCATCTTCTCAAGGATCTTAAATCTGACTATGAGATTGCTTATGCATCTTCCATCACTCTCCATTGCCTACAAAGTTAATTTAAATCTCTGTAGGCTGACATAAAAAATGCTATACAATATGGTTCCCACTTTTACCCTCCATCCTCATCACCCATCATGCTCTATTCTATGTATGTGTGTTGCATGGCTGATGTGGACTCTGTTGTTTCTGGCAATATCACACAGGTGGCTGCCCAGTCTTCCTACATTTCCTTCCCACTGCCCTCTATGCCCTGCCTCACATCCGGTGTCACATTCTGTGTCCTCCCATGTTCACTCAGTTGTCTTTTCCTTCTTAGTGTTCTTCTGAGCACTGAGACTGGAGGGCCTTTCTTTACTGGCCTTCACTGAATTGAGGTTCTATGTCATCTGTCACAGAATGGTTTTATCTGCTGATCCTCTATGACATCCCCGCGCCCGAGGAGAAAGCCCTTGTGGACCGCACTAGGCGTAGTCAACAACAGACTCTGGCGAGCAGGGAGCAGGCAGCCAGAGAGATACCTACTTCCCGGCTTGGCCAGTCTGTAGGACTTGACATTAAGGAATTAATGCAACTCTAAAAATTGCAAGAAGTAACTCCCCGAAGAGGAGGTGACTGATTGGCTTGTGAAGTGTCTCAAACTGTCTGGAAATCAATCTGAGGCAAATATTAGCCATTCCCCTCAAATGCCATGTGAAGAATTTGATTTCTTCGTCTCCAGGGAGACACTTTTTTTTTAAGACAACCAACCCAAACAGTTATTGGTCACCTACCGAATGCAAAGTACTGAGATAGATGTGCAACTGATGAGATTTTAAAAACAGAGAACTAGCTTTGAGTAGCAAGATAGTGGTTCGGCATATAGAAGTTCCAGATAATCTATGTAATAGCTGGGGGAAGGAGATGAGAGAATTATCTCCTTGCAGCAGGCTTAGCCCGTGGGGTTTGGTAGACAGCAGGGCAGGTTGCCGGAGCATAGCTCAGTACATCTGCAGTGGCAGTGACCCACCTGCCTTCTCCATCCCTGTCCATGCCAGGAAGACTTACAGTTACAAAGCAAAACCAAGCAAGGAAGGGGAGGCCACTTGAATTGACACACTTTGTATCTCCCAGAAAACCGGTTCTCTGCAGACTTACACAGGCAGCGGCTTTGTGCAGGCTGGAGGTCGAGATGGCTCTTGGTTGGAAGGAATGAGGGAGTGACTTTGTTCCCCACACCAAACTTCTCCTTTGGGGGGCATTGCAGATCTTTGCCATTCAAAGTGTGGCCGCAAGCCTCAGCGTGATCTGGGAGCTGGCTAGACAGAGAGAATTTCAGTTCTACCTCAGACCTACTGAATGAAATTAGAATTGGCATTGAACAAGATTTCAGACAATTCCTTTGCCCATTAATGGATGCAGGAAGCACTGTCATAAAACACCCCAGGGTCTGTTACTGAAAAGTAAACAGAACAAAAAAAACAGATGTCAGCCTTTTGGAGAGTAAGCCTAGAAGGAATCCAACATCAATACGAACAAACTGTGTTTGTAAGTATGCTTAAAGGACTAGGTGTTTCTAAAATTTTAGAATTTCAGAGTTTTCAATCTGCTTTTTTTTTTTTTTTTTTTAACAAGAAAATGCTTCTAAGGCACAGGATGAGAAAGAAGGCAGGAGTGAGCGGTGCAGGAAGTCCCGGCCCTCACCTAAGGGCCGTCACAGTCCATTTCAAGGGCATGTGAGCCCAGGCGGGAGAATTTCAAGGACACAGCACTGAGTGTTTTAAGCCTGGAGGCTTCTTGTCATGAGTTTTGTAGAAGATAATGAATTTGGCTTGGACATCTCTGAAGCATGAAGGCAATCCCCATGTTAATAAATGCAAAGAGAGTTTTAAAACATGTATCTTTAGAACATTCTTTCTAGAAATTTTCTAGCTGTTCCCACCCTGGATTGAGGTGGGAGGTGAGAGGCGAGAGGCCTAGGCCTGGGGACATCCCTCAGGCTCCTGCACCCCCTCCCTGAGAGTAAGTACCCCCAGCTCCTGGGAGGGTCCTGCTGGTGGTCCCCACCTGACAACCACGTGCTGCTGGAGTCTGGCCACTCACCCCCTTGCCATGAAGTGGTCCACGGGGGACGTACACACATAGGAGTGACAGGTACCAGCGTGTGAGTGGGGACTCATCACCGATATGAGTCAGTCTCCCGAAGCTTAATGCGAAGATGATTTTGCCAAAAGACCAAGGAGTAACTTTTTAAAAAAATTATCTATTTTATTTTATTTTAAAAATTTATTTATTTTCAATTGAAGTCATATTTTTCATTCCTTTCTGCCTTGACTCCAGAAGGGCTGCTTCTGAGGAGCAGACCCACCCACCCAACCAGAGCTCCGTCCGCCCTGTCACAGTGGGACAAGGTGTGGAGGTGCTGCACAGTCTCCCTAGGGTGCCACTGGAGTTCAGCCTTGGAACATGTACGATATTTCAACAGGTGTAGAAGGGGAAAGGAGGTTGAAGTCGAAAGGGGGCTGTGTGAGAAGTGACTGGTGTCCTCAGGAAGGAAGGGCGCTGGAGGACCCTGGGGGGACGGAGGCTCTGAGAGTCACTGTCAGGAAGATCAGGGATGCCTGTGCTAGGGGCCTGTCCTTCACATGAGTGTCTCCGTGTAGGGTGACAAGTGATGGGCAGGAGCGTCTCTCTAAAAAGCTACCTCAGCTTTGGGTGAGGCATGTCTGGGCCAGGGAGAACCTGGAGGTTGGCGACCAGAGAGAAGCCCAAGGTGGGTGTTGCTTCGGAAGGGATGGAGGAGTGGAGAGCAGAGGGCCTGTGCAGCCCAGTTTCAGGAATGTGAGGATTGTGGGCTTTGCAAACATGGGTGCCTGTGTTCTGCCCCCAGGGGTGCTGTCTCATTGGTCTCAGTGAGGCCTGGGCAGTGACATTCATGAAAGCACCCCAGGTACAGCCAAGGTGAGAACCCCTCTCTGAGCCCCCTTATTTACCCCAGGGAACAGCAAGGACCCCAGGAGGCAAAGGACTAAATGCACAACCTTCGGTCTGGAACCCCAGATTGCTGATATAAAATCTAAGGTTCGTTTTCAACCACGTGGTTCTGCGGTGGAGGTCCTAGCGAAAGGGTGAAAATAAAAAGAATGGAAAGTAGGGTTGGTGGGAAGAACCTGGGGGGTGGGTACCTCCATTGGCAGAGCAGAGGACGAAAAAACTTTGCAGAGGAGACAGAGGAGCCGTTGAGAAAAAGGACGGAACCATGGGGAGCATTGTGTGGGGGTGGTTGACACCATCACAGGCTCCAGGGCAGAGCAGGTCCAGGAGGAAGGGCCTCAGGACTCACCCTTCATGGCCATGAGGCGCAGTAGTTTTGAGTTCCGGAGCAGGTGCTGAAAGGTAATTAGAGGCTATGTGAAAACAGGAGTAATCAGCTCATGACTCTGGACATGTTCATTTATGTTTCTAGGCCTCAATTCTCTCCTCTATAAAATGTGTTAAATATGAGTACTCACCTAATAGGACCGTGATGTTGAAGTGAGCTAATATACGTAAAGCACTTAAGAAGGTCCAGTGTGTGTGATCTGCATGCTCACCATGGTGATAGCTGTTACTGGTGTGGGTGGAATCTTCAAGAGGTCATTTTAATTGGATGGGGGGAGAGGTGTCAGATTTTTTCATTTTCTTTAAATTAAAAAAAAATAATTAGTTAATTTTTAAGTGTGGTAATATTGGGGTAGTGGCATCAGATATTACCAAGATTTTATCGTTTCCTTATGGCCTCTTGCCTCTCAGCCAGCATTTCCTTAGCATGAACCCCAAGATGGTTGTTGCTGGAGTGCTTCGAAGGAGACAGCCCTGCTTGCAGAAGTGGGGCAGACTTAACCAGGTTTGTTCCTTTGAGGCCTTTTTATGTTAGAAAGGATTGTCTACCCTGGCACCCTGGCACATCTTATACCCCATCCTGAAGTCCAAGAACCCAGTAGCACTCAGTTCATGTGACATCACGTTGTCACTGGCGTAGTTGTAGCTGCTACATGTCACCCTGAAGAGCAGCACCCCTGTATCACAGCAGTAGGGCCAGACCTACTTTCCAGGGTGGTCCCTCAATCTCCACCTGGTCAGCCAGTGCACCAGGGACTGCACTTTCCCCAGCGAGGGACAGTGTTGCAGGAATGGGGTGGGAAGAACAGAGAGGGAACTGGCTCCTTGCTTTCCCCAAAGAACTGTCTAGCTTACAGACACCCCCTACCCTCAGCAGTCTAAAGTAAACCCCAGACCTTCCTGCAGGTGTGAGCTGCTTGTGTGCTGTGCCAGGTCTGGCCACTGGATGTCACTCTTAGTCTATTTTCATTTGGCATCAGGTTTCTGAAGATGCTCCAGCATTCTGCTGGCCTCCATCCCCTCCCCACAGGTCCCTCCTCTGCTGGTGTGTCAGCCCCAGAAGGATTTTGCTGACCACACAGGTGGTATAGTGAGAGAAATCACCCAGGAACTGACTTTTGGTCCATGCGTGGGAAAGTAGCCTGCTTGTCTTGGAAGGAAGCAGAGTCCAGTATCAGTAACTAATTCCATAGCAATAGCAGCTGAAAAAGAGCTCTTAAAATATAGAAAAGATATTCCTATCAAGTAGATAATACCTTTACTTTTTGAATGTGATGTCTTGCCTTTTCATGTTGACATTTGAAGATATTTGATACACTTCAGTGTTTCTCGCTCGCTCTAGTTCTCTCTCTCTTCTAAAGGAAATAGAAGGTTCCAGGTACATTTGAAATCTCCTTTATAATTCTCCTGGATCATATTACCCTAGTTTCTGGTGGGAATCTTTCCAGTTCAAATCCTGATAGTCTTGTAAGTATGTACATGTTCATAGAGAACTGTGTGGATTTGTGCATTTTTAAAGTTAATAGAAATGGTTATCTAATACTGTTTGTTTTCTTCGAAATGCATCTCTTCTGTGTCTATTTTTCACTAGAATTTTGTTGTCTAATAGTCATTTTGTTATAGGGCAGCCCTGATATTGAACGGGTTGCCTGGCTGTGGGTCCTCACCCGTGCGCTTACAAGGGACTTATGAATACTCCACTACAGGCACACACAAAAGGTTAATAAAAGGTTTATTTACAAGGGAAAGGGAATTAAGGAAATGTACAACTCTGGGAGAAAATAGGGAAATAAAGTCTTTAATGCGTCCTACCCGATCCGCTGACCTGGAAACCCAAAAAGCACTCTCCGAACTGGCCGGACCCTGCGAGCTGGCGGAGAGTCAAAATGGGGGACCCCTCCAAAGCCCACGTGTCTGGCTTTCTACTAACCTGGCTGCTTAACCCCACCCTCAGGTCCCAGCCACCTTCCCTTTGGTGGTGATGGGATTTGGAGTTCCCAGTGTCTTTGGCTTTGGCCTGGAGTGGGGGTGGAGTCCACAAAGCCTGTATGGAATTAGCTTTAGGACATCCTTTTCCCCCTAACAATTTCTTTGCAGGTAGTCTATCTTTTCTGTTTGGCTATTTTGTTTTTAGTAGCATTAAAAGCATTGACCTTGGGATCTACTGTCTGACCAGGTTTTTAAGAGCACAGTACAGGAGTTTGGTACTAGGAACCACAGATTCTCTGATTGTTTTAAAAAGGTTTTCTTTTATTTATTGATAGTCCTCCATTCTAATGTGACATATCTAGGTGTGACTTTGTATTTCTATAGAAAATTGCCCATTCTTATTTTCCTACAGTAAATCCTTCAGTATTTGTTCATTGGAGGTTTGAGTGAGTTATAGGCTCTTAGTCCTTGCTTGTCTTAAATGTGTTTTCTTTTCAGTCTTGAATAATCATTTAGCTAGGTGTTAATATCTTCCAGGTGTGAAAATAAAAACAATGGCTAACAAAAGTTTCCACCAATTTTTCCAGAGGTGTGTCTGGTCCACTATTGTTTTCAAAGAACCAATTTTGGTTTTGCTAATAACCTGTATTGTGTCTTTTTCTCCTTTTCCATTAATTGTAGCATGCATAATTGATATTTCCTTCTTTCCATAGTCTTTGTTTATTATTTTATTAATTTAGGTTCTTTTTTATTTAATTCTTTCTTTCCATGTAATCAAACATTTAGATGAAAAGGAAATTAAACTTAAAAAGAATTGGTAGAAAAACTTAAACAGATAAAACCTTTAAAGAATGAGAAGTCATGTTTTAAAAGCTATTATTTTTATTTACCTTGTTCAGGACTTGGTGTGCTTTTTTGAACTAAAGACTTGTGTCTTCAATTCTGGAATATTCTCAGTTATTTTTCTGTGAATATTGACACAGTATTTTCAGACTTTCCTTCTAGAACTTTTATTTGCGGTACACTGGGAGTCTCAGTCTATTGTCCTCAGTGCCTGGTTAATTTTCCCATCATTTCCATGTCATTTCTCCATTCTGGCTGGTTTCTGTAGTCCAGTGTTCTGCTTCACTAATATTTTCCTTTGCTGTGGCAGCTCAATCTATTGCACCCTTAATTGCAATGCCTTTGTCTTCTTTTCTAGAAATTGTATTTGGTTATTTATCACATGTGTTTGGTTCTTTTTCCATAACACTATGGTTCCTAATTTTCAAAATCTTTTAAATTAATGTTTATTCTAGTTCTCTTTCATCTCCAGTTCTTTTTTTTTTTTTTTTTAAAGATTTATTTATTTATGCATACAAGAACTGGGATACAGGCCAGAGGTACAGGGGGTGAGAGGATTTACCAGAGACAGAGCGGGGTGCAGAACAGGCAAACTGACTGAAAAACACTGCTAGGTCTACTGCACCATGTGGGTAGCTCGTGCTGCAGAAGCTGCAGATAGCTTCACAGTGCTGTGCTTAACCCCTTGTGCCACCAAGGGGGCCATCTAGTTCTTTTATTTCCTCATCTTGCAATGCTTCTTGCACCTAGTGGCTTTCTCTCTAAATACTTAATTTTTCGTGTGATTTTTACTTTATCTGTAAACTATCCTAACATTAAAAAGGAGGGAAGGGTCCTCAAAGTACCCTACGCTGTGAAAGTATCCTTATGAAGTAGTTTTTGCAATTGTTTCTATTGGAAGATCTGACAGCCAGGGTCAGCTTTTGTCACTACCTCCCTGACTGGGATTCCTGCAGTGTGCGGGGAAATTCAGATCCTGTCCTTCTTAGGATGCAAGTCCGGTGATTGATTTTTACACTCAAGGCCTCGGGGAGAAACATAGCTACTTTAGAGTGTCCTTGGAAGGTGGAAGGAAGTTTTCTAATTCCCTTTTGATGGAATAACACCAGCTCCAGGCTTCAAATTTCATGGAGGGAGAAAATTTCTAGCTCCTTGTTTTACATAGACCCAAGGTCAGATCTACTGCAGGCACAGGGGAAGGCAGAGGGTATTAGAGGGATTTAGAGGGCATGTCTGATCTCTGAGGACCTGTGTTCTGGCTGAGAACAACCAGGGTGCCCACGACCTCTGATCTCACCTGACCTGTGCAGCTGTTTCTAGATGCCAGGGATTGGCTTTTTCATTCTTTAAATAAGTATTAATTTTTTTAATCTCTGCCACATTTTATCCTACCTTGAACTTGAGAAATTCATTTTATCTTCTGGATTTCTTACCAGTGGTTTTCAAACAGGGTCCTCTGAGCTGTGCAGGGAGGAGAGTGACAATTACAGACATTTTCCTGGCTCTAACCTGCCCTCCATCCTACCCCACAGGGCAGCTCTACTTGTGACCTGCTTACAATAACCTCACTGTGGAACCTGACAAGTGTCATCTCTCTGTGCCTCAGTTTCTCCCTCTGTGAAAAGGGGACAATGATAGCACTGCCTCCCAGGACTTGTGAAGATTAAATAATATTCTTAAGGTGCTCAGATCAGTGCCTGGGTCAAAATAAGAACTCAATAAGTGATCTTTGTTAATTAACTATTTAGTTCTAAGTTATTTTTCTTTTAAAAAATGATTCTGAAATAAAAATAAAAGTCTTTTTAGATCTAGATGGGGCTTTAGAAATTATGTACATACGTTTCTGGACTATTTTCTAAAACATCTTCTAGTTTGGAAATTCTTTATTTCTATGTCAACTCTACAATAGGAAAGTTGGTTTTAGCGAAGCTTGGAAACTAGCAGGGTGGGCATAAAGATTTCTATTGTTATGATCATTTTCATCCAGCCCCCTGACATTCCTTCAACCCCACTTCCTATCCATTAGCAATTCCATTCTTTTCTTAATGATTCACAATGACCTTGTTGTAATCATGGAATCAGATCTTAACAGTTGCACAAGCTTCCTCTGACTGGAGCCAGCCTTGCTTCATGGTTTCTCAATACTGTGTTGCTTATCCATAGATGTTTTGCTGAAAGTGTTAGGGGGAAAGGATGTCCTGAGTTAATCCCATGCAGGCTTTGTGGACCCCACCCCCACTCCAGACTAAAGCCATCAGGACATTGGGAAAGACAAATCCCATCACCACCAAAGGGAAGGTGGCTGGGACCTGAGGGTGGAGTTGGGCAGCCAGGTTGGATATAAAAACCAAACACGTGGGCCTTGGGGTGACTGGCTCGCTATCACTGGCCTCCTGGCTTCACGGCTCCTGGCTTGTGGCCAGCTCTCAGAGCGCCATTTTGGGATTCCTGATCAGTGGATCGGGTAGGACTCATTTAAAACTTTGTCTCCCACTTTTCTCCCTGAGCTGTACATTTCCTCATTTCCCCTTCCCTTGTAAATAAACCTTTTATGAACCTTTCGCGTGTGCCTGCAGTGGAGTATTAATAAGTCCTTTTAAGCGCGCGGGTGAGGACCCGCAGTCAGGCACCCCGTTTTGTATCAGGGTTGCTCTACAACAAAAGCACCCAACTCCAACGAAATTGTATTTAATGGTCTCTCGAACCTTCACATTTATGGTAACTTCTTCTACCTTTCCATGAAGGCAGATGCTGTGGAGTTTCAAGGAAAGTATAGGGCTAAGGGAAAAGCTTTACTTTCTTTCACGACCAGGGTGCTGTTGGGAGGGGCGCTTTCGTTCCCACTGGACCTGTTAGAGGGCAACCCCAATGTGAAATGGGTTGCCTGACTGTGGGTCCTCACCCACTTACTTAAAAGGGACTTACAATAAGACTCAATTGCAGGCACATACAAAAAGGTAATAAAGTGTTTATTTACAAAAAGGGGAAAGGAAGAAATGAATAACTTGGGGATAAGGAGAAGGAGAAAAATTGGTGAATGCATCCTACCAGTTCCACTGAGCTGGAACCCCAATAGCATGCTGAAAGCTGGCGCGAAGCCAAGGACCCCCAATGCCCACATGTCTGGTTATATACCAAACCTGGCTGCTTAACTCCACCCTCAGTTCCCAGCAACCCTCCCTTCAGTGGTGATGGCATTTATGGGATTTGTCATTATGGCATTTTGGATCTCCTTGGTCTGGGGAATGGGGAGTTTGTTCAGGACATCCTTTCCCCCCAAACAGACCTACTCAGCAGTCACTCCCTTGAATTCTACCAGGCAGTGCTAGCTATTCTTACTTGGAAGCATTGTGAACCAATGGCATAATGAGTTAGGAGCTGGGTTACAAGAAATGTGTTGATTGGGCCTCCCCTGGTGGCGCAGGCGGTTGAGAGCTGCGCTGTGAAGCTGTCCGCAGCCTCTGCAGTGCAGGTTCGATCCCGGCCAGCCAGTGAGGGTCCCACATGGCGTGGCAGACCTCTCCTGTCTCGCCTGCTGCTCTCCTCAGCAGTATTTCAGTCCATCTGCCTGTTCTGCTCCCTGCTCTGTCTCTGGTGAATCCTCTCACCCTCCCGCGCATCTGACCTGTACTTGGCAACCAGAGACTCCCCTCATCCCCACCATCCCACCCCTATCTTCGTTCAGTTCAGGAACGCTACAATTTTTCAAAGACAAAATGAGATGCTCTCTTGAGGTACAAGGAATTGACAGGAAATCAGACTCTGCCAAACTCTCTGCAGATTGATACAATGAACATCTATCTGGTAGCTAATTGTTCCTAATGTCTTCTGAGGACCCAATTCTCATCAAGATCAATAGACCTTTTAAACTGTGACTAGGGAGTCTGGCAAGGTAGCGGCAGTGAAGACACCAGTTAACCATGCCCAAACATGCACAACAAAACTGATGCAAAATAAAGTAAAAAATCCCCTAGGGGAAAAACTGCCTACTAGGAGCATCAACCAGACTGGAAAGGGTAGAATTCACTTTAAGTGAATTCTGTTTAGAATGATAACAGGGAGGTACCACACACAGAGGGAGGAGTGGTTGCGTGTAGAGCACCCTATAGATATTGACTCAGACTCTTGCCAACATGTAGGCTCCTAAGACCTGGTACTGCACTGGAAAAGGGGGTGCAGAAGCAGACACCCAGGACAGAGGGTGTTTTGCTGGAGAGCTGCAGAGGGGGGAACACAGAGTGAGGATGCTGGCTTGAATCTGAGGCTCCTAACACAGAACAGCTGTACCATGAATCAGATCAGAGCACCTTGACTTCCCTACTGAGGCCCAGGTTGAGAAGATCCAACACACCTGCCACCCAGCTCCCAAAGAAATGCTTCACAACAGAAAGTACAAATTCCTAAGTCTACTGATGGTGACTCATTGATGCTCATTTCCCTGTCCTCTATTATACCTGCTACTCTTCACCAGAACCAGTCCCCTGACTACTCCATCTGGTGCAAAAACAACTGTTGACAATATGCCCCGACTAAAACCCATACAAAATTGAAAATGGAGAGACAGAAAAACACTGTGTAAATGCCAGAAAAACCCTCTGAAAGGAGCTCTTCCTCATGGAGTTGTGGATCATGATAGAATGGGAGTTCAGGGTAATAGCCCCAGCAGTGCTAATGGAACTTAGAAGAACAATGGGAGATTTAAAACAACAGGATAAAGATAATGAAAATATGAAGCAGCTGCATTCAGAAATAATAGAGTTAAATGCTATAGCTGATTTGAAAAATACAATTGAGGGTATCAATAGCAGACAAACACAAGCAATGGAGAGAATTAATGAGCCTGAAAACACAATGTTGGAGAACACAAGAATAGAACAAAGTAGAGAATGGAGAATAAAATGATGAACACAGTCTAAGAGATCTCTGGGATAATATAAAAAGAAATAATCCAAATAATCACTGAAAATCATCACAATCTGAGAAATGAACAGAAGTTGTGATCCAAAAGAAATATAGAGTCCCAAATAAAATAATACCAGGCAGAAATACAGCAACACACACAGTAATAAAGTCATTGAGAACCAATGACAAGGACAGAATATTAAAAAAAAAATCAAGAGAAAAAGAGGGTAACCTATAAGAGAATACCAATCAGATTATCAGCAGAAACATTACAAGCATGAAATGTCCAATAGGCATATGAAAAAATGTTCAACATCACTTGTAATCAGGGAAATGCAAATCAAAACTACAATGAGATACCATCTTACACCAGTGAGAATGGCACATATTAAAAAAACTAGCAACAACAAATGCTGGCGAGGGTGTGGAGAAAAAGGAACTCTCCTGCACTGCTGGTGGGAGTGCAAACTGGTCCAACCACTATGGAGAGCTGTGTGAAGATTTCTGGACCTACTAAACATAGAGCTTCCATATGATCCAGCAATTCCACTCCTAGGTATTTACCCAAAGGACACAGAAACATTAATTCGAAAGGGCACCTGCACCCCTATGTTTATAGCAGCGCTAGTTACAATAGCTAAGCTATGGAAACAACCCAAATGCCTAAAAATAGATGACTGGATCAAGAAGATGTGACACATATACACAATGGAATATAGCTCAGCAATTAAAAAAAGATAAACTCATGCAATATGCAGCAACATAGATGGAGCTGGATGGGATCATGCTCAGCAGAATAAGCCAGAAGGAGAAAGAAAAATACCGGATGGTCTCACTCATGGCAGGAATTTAGAAAACCTAAATAAGAGACCAGGAAAAAGACTAATTGCAATAAAGATAAAATCAAAATCAACAAGCAACTATAGATCAGAGACACACTACAGTGGGGGGCGGGGGGAGAAGAGGGTTAGGGTCAGAAAAAGGGGGTGGGAATTGAATTGGGAATATAACCAAAATGAAAATGCATACATTATGCAAAAATGAAAAATGACTGTGTTTCCATCAGTCTGCACCGGGGACCTGGGTGCTGGGTTGTCTGTGACTGCATTTGATGAGGACTGTATGGAATTTGATGAGGACTGTATGGAATTCCTATTCATAGATTCACCCCACGATTCCTTAGGATGTCTTGGAGACTGAGGTTTTGTTCTGTGCAGTGCAGGACACAAACTAGCTTGTGTGAGTTTCATCTAGGATGTATCTTAGATTCCTGGGTTGCCTCTATAATGGTTCTTATTAAGTCATTCTCAGAAGGGCTAGGATTTCTGTTTTGAACGAGTTCCCCATACAGTGCTGAGGCAGGCAGCCTCAGACTGGATGTTCTAGATCAGCAAGCTGTGGGGCCCTAGAGCCAGCATGTTCCTGCTCTGGATTGCTGATTATTAAATATTCAGGAATCTTCTGAGTTGGTTGCTTAAGTACTGATAGATGGAGGCAGCAATAGTAAAAGTTTTCACACCAAAGAAATTGGCAAACGCTACACAATTAGAGCTTTTTGGTGCTTCTAGATTCTGGTTTATCAGTGCACCATTAGCCATGACAACTTTCTGAGTGTTCCAGAAGGCAGGAACTGGGCTGTGACTTGGGGGATGAAAAGTTTGGGCTGTAAAGTCTCCTCATGTGCTGTGCAATCTTATGCAAGTACATTTCCTTCTCTGGGACTGTTTACTCTATAAAACTGGGAGTTGGACTACATCAGTTCTCAGACCCCGTCATACAGGAAAGCTGTGTGGACAAATACTGACCCAGACTCACTCCTGGGTCTGGAGCCTCACATTGTCATGGAATTTTACACACTCTGCACATGTCTCATCTCAGGGTGAGTGTACTTGCTACCAGGGCTGATAACTATTCATCTAGATGATGTTGTGTTCCTTTAAATTCTAGATTTTCAAATTATACGATACCACATAGCCTTATGATTCACTCCTCATTAGCCCCTGTCACAGAGGAAGAGTCTTTCTACATAAGATCATTTCTGATCATTAAAGAGTATACTATGAAGCAGCAGCTTTTAAAATATCCCGCCTGTTTAATTTTTCTTCTTAAACAGAAGAATCAGAAGATTAACATTTTTTTGATATTTTTGGAGTCACCACTATGGATGGGGAGTGCTTATTTATTTGACAAATATTCCTTCAGCCCCCGCTTCATGCTAGACTTCTATTAGAGAACAATCCTCTCAGGCCGGTACAGGTAAGTCCCTATTTTTAAAGATGGAAATACTAAGGAACAGAGAGGTTCTGTTCTTTGTTTTGGAGACACACTTCCCCTGTGTGGAGAGCTTATGAACACCCATGCTGCTCTCCTCCATGTAGCTCTTAAGATGTGATCAGTGCCCAGACTTGAGGCTCCAGGATAAACAATCACAAGGTATGTAACGCTTCCATCAACAATGGGCCACACAGGCAAAAGTGCTCCCCAAAATCCTACTGCCCAGCGATATCAGAGCCGACATTTCCGACTGGTAGAGGCCTCATATAGCTCATGTTTACAAAGTCTTTTGTTGACATTATTTCCCCTTATGTTGGATTTAATCTGATGTTGTATTGTCCATCATGGGTCCTAAGCATACAAAATCCACTGCTTATGTTGCAGTAAGAGGCCACATGCAGTGATTGTCCTGAAAATGAAATTAAAAGGATTTCGTGCTACAGAAGCAGATTCTTTGATGGCCATTGCTCACCATCAGGCGTGTCCCATTGCACCATAGTTATGACCTTGAACAAGGACAAAGTGATGAATGATGTTAAATGGTCTATTTCGTCAAAAACAATGAGACTAATAAAGATTCGAGAAAGGCCCCCATCAGACACAGAGAAGGTTCAAATAACCTGAACTGAAGACCAGACACAGAGACAGGCCCAGTCCTTTCAACTCCTGATGGTCAGGACTGAAGCATGACTGTTTGCGAAGGTGTAAGAGAAGACTGGATGGGATGTGGAATTTGCTGCTATCTCTGGGTGGTTTGAATGATTCAAGAATCCTTCATTGCATAATGGGAAAGTGAGTGGAGTGGGGGAGTCTGCAAATGCTGATGTAAAGGCAGCTGAAAACATTTTGGAAACTCAAGTTAAATTGCATGTGCAGGAAAATTACTTGCCAGAGGAAATCTTTCATATGGCTGAAACCTCCCTATTTTGGAAATGAGTGCCCAAAAGGCATCCCACCCTAGGGCAAGTCAATGACAAGTTTCAGGATTTTAAGGACAGCATAACTGTCTTGTTTGGGGGTGATATTGGAGGCTCCAAATTCAAACCTTTTGTGATCTGGCCCAGTGAGAAGCCAAGGCCTTCAAGTGTATCAATAGGCACATACTGCCAGTGTGCTAACAGGAGCAAGAAGAAATCACAGATGACCCAGCTCCACTTCCAAGATGCACTCCTGAACTGCTGTGCCAGAAAAATGCAGTACTGTTTAGTTTGGAGAATGACATACATTTCAAGGTTTTGCTTTTGTTGATAGTGCTCCCAGACATCCTCCTTTTTATTGGTAACCCTCATCCTAATATCAGGGTGGCACTTCTACTTCCAAAAACCACCTCTTTGATCCAATCCATACATCAAGAAGCAGTAGCAACCAGTCAGTCTACTACCTGAGGACGACCTTTGCCCCGATATTGCTGCAACTGAGGAAGACACTGATGTCATTCTGGAAGGATAAAGATATCTCTGACTGCACCAAAGAGCTTTGCTGGCTTGGGGCTATGTCACCAAGGAGAATGTAAGTGGCATCTGGAAAAAAACACTCAAGAGGCTCATCCGTGATGTCAAAAGATTTGTCAAGGATGAGAGGTTGCAAAAATCCACACACCTGTGGCTGAGATGGCAAGCAACTCTCATCTGGGTGTAGACGAGGATGACACTCAGGGAATCTAGAAGCAGCTTCTTAGGAACTGACTCACGAGGAGTTGTTAGAACTGGAACAGAAACACACAGCTAAAGAGGAGACAAGAGAAAAGGAAACTGCAGGAGAAAAAAAGAAGTAATTAAGAGAAAATCCCCAGTGGAAAATTTAGTGGGGGCTTTTGTAGGTCTCAATGAGCTCCTTAAAAAGTTTAAAAACATGGACCCTGATACCAAAAAAAAAAATCATTAAAAGAGCAGACTGCTCATGGTGCATTACTTGCCTACTAGCAAATCTTTCATAAAAGAACAAAACAAAACAAAACAGAACACCCCACATTAAGCAACTACCATGTACAGAGTTCTGATGACTTCTGAAGAAGAGTCCTCTGGTCCTCCAGGCTATATGAGGAGACAGCACTGCTGTGCGGGGGATGGCTGCTCCCTGCATGTCACTGCCCGAACCCTCCAGCGGGAGAGCTGTGGATAAAAGACAGTGATGTTGGTGACCCTGCCTCTGTGTAGATATAGCCTCATGTGTGTGCTTTTGTTTTGTTTTTTCACAAAATAAATAAAAATAAAAAAAATTTAAGATGAGAAAAATCATTATAGAATAAGGATATAAAGAAAGAAGGTATTTTTTGTATAGTTGCATGCTGTATGTTTTAAGTGCTATTGCAAAAAGGGTCAAAAGTTAAAAAAATTGGGGCCTCCCTGGTGGCACAAGTGGTTGAGTGCAGCACTGTGGAGCTGTCCTCAGCCTCTGCAGTGTGGGTTCGATCCTGGTCGGCCAGGGAGGGGCCCACATAGCACAGCAGACCTCACCTGTCTCACCCGCTGCTCCCCTCAGCAGTATATTTCAGTCAGTCTGCCTGTTCTGTTCCCCGCTCTGTCTCTGGTGAATCCTCTCACCTTCCCATGCATCTGGCCTGTACCCTGGTTCTTGTATAAATAAATAAATCTTTTAAAAAAAGTTAAAAAATTAAAAAATAAAAAAAGTTACTGTAAGCTAGGGTTAATTCATTACAAAAAAGAAATGTATTTTCACAAATTTAGTGCAGCCTAAGTGTACAGTGTCTATAAAGTCTAGGGTGGTCTACAGACAGGTCTCAATTTTTATATTCACTCACTGCTCACTGACCCACCCAGATCAACTTCCGTTCTGGCAGGCTCCATGCAATGTACCATTCTTTTTTTTTGCTGGGTTTTCCCTAAGTCTAGATATCCTCGCTTACATACAAAGAATTGTGTTGCACCTGCCTACAATATTCCTGCAGTCACCTGCTGTACAGGTTGGCGCTTACGAGCCCAGGCCGTGCCATCTAGGCTCAGCATGCAGTAGGCTAGACCATCTCACACCATGTACTCGTATTTCCTTCTGAAGGTGGATATACCCCGTTTGTCCATCATTCATTCATAACCAGGCCTTTGGGTGTGTCCACCTTTGGCATGAATAATGTAGCCATGAACATTTGTGTGCAAGTTTTTGTGTAGACATTACAATTTTATTGCTCTGCGTTATATACTCATAGGAGTAGAAATGCCAGAAGAAATGGTAACTCTTTGTTTAACATGTGGAAGAACTCATAGACTTTTCCCCCAAAGTGGCGTCATCATTTTACATCTCTCCCGGCAGCGTATGAAGTTTCCAGTTTCAGCCTTGCCAACACTTGTTATTCTCTGATTGTTTGATTCTAGACATCTCATCCACTATGGTGGGTGTGAAATCGTATCTCAATGTGGTTTGGTTTTGAGTTGCATTTCTCTTATGACTGATGATGTTGAGCATCTCTTCAAGTGTTATTGGATATTTGGATATCATCTTTAGGGAAATGTCTATCCTGATCATTTGTCCATTTTGAAAAATTGGACCTTACTTATCCTTTTATTTTTGGGTTGTACGAATTCTTTTTTTTTTTTTTTTGATTTATTTTTATTTATTTATACAAGCACTGGGTACAGTCAGAAGCGCGGGAGGGTGAGAGCATTCACCAGAGCCAGAGCGGGGAGCAGAGCAGGCAGAAGGACCGAAGTACACTGCTGAGGGGAGCAGTGGGCGGCAGGAGAGGTCTGTGCGCCATGTGGGACCCTCCTCCGGTTGCCGGGGAGCAGCCAGGGATTGAACCAGCGCTGCAGAGGCTGCGGGCAGCTTCGCAACCCAGCGCTCAACCGCTGCGCCACTGGGGAGGCCCGTACGAATTCTTTATGTCCTATGGATACACATCCCTTATCAGATATGTGATCTGCAAATATGTTCTCCCACTCCATGGTTGTTTTTGCATTTTCTAATGGTGGCCTTTGCAGCACAAGTTAGTCATTGTGGTAATGTTTAACTTATCTTTCTTGTTGTTGTTATAAATGCTTTTGCTGCCACACAGCTAAGAATCCATTTCCTGAAGATTTCAGATCTATGAAGATTTACCCCTGTGTTTCCCTCTAAAAGTATTGAAGCTTTGACTTTGACATAGAGATTTTGATTCACCTTGAGTTAATTTGTTTATCTAGTGTAAGGTAAGGATTCAATCTCATTCTTTTGTATGGTTGTCATGCAGTAATTCCACAACCTTTTGTTGAAATACTGTTCTTTCCCCCATGAATTCATTTGGCAACCTTGTCGAATAGCCACTGACCACAGGTACATGGACTTATCTCTGGACTCTTGGTTGTATTAAGATTTGTCCTTATGCCAGTAACATACCATTGCTGTGATGACCACAGTTGTGATTACCATTGCTTCATAGTAAATTTTGAAATCAAGAGGTGTAAGTTCTAGAACGTTGTCCTCTGAATTCCCTGGGGACAGAAGTGGGGCTGGCAGAGTCTGCTGTCCATCAGCCTTTCTATTTCAGCCCCTTGCACCCCAGACAAAGGGAGTGTGGAGGATTAGGTAGGTGGGTGGGGTAGTGTAGTGACTGCTTGCTGCTGCCACCTGCTGGATATTCAGGCTCATGTCCGGGTCCCATCCCGCTGGGGCTTCCCCCTGGGTCCTGGGGTTTGAGCCTGATATACAGGACCTCTGGGTCCTGAGGTCAACAGGGTGGTGCTTGAGCACTTGTTTCCCCTCCCTCGGTTGTGGGGACTATGGACTGGTCAATGACAGGGAAGTAAACTTGTCATTGGGGTTTCCACTGTCAACCCTGCTTCTGAGCAGCTCGGTATGATCTGGTTTTGAGCGGGTCAGGATGCTTGGTCTTTCCCAAGTATAGAAAGGGGCAGAAGGACCAAGTGGAAGAGACTCTGTGGGTTCCTCCAGACTGCGATCTTACCACCCTGTACTTTCTATTTTTTTCCTCATTGCCCTTTCCAATCCATTATTCCCTCGGCTCAGTGGCTTGCTGCTAGTGTGTTACCTCTGCTCCTGCAGAACTTCTGCTCCACGAAAGAACAGGTGGTGCCTGGACTTGACCGCTGTGCTCCTTCCCCTCCCCCTGCCTAGGTTGGCACCTGCCCTGGTGTTTAGTCAATAGCCATTGAGTGAATGCCTGGTTTTCTTCTACTCTCCATACTCAAGGCTTCTAGAATTGTAACCTATGTTATTCTTTTTTTTTTAAATTTATTTATTTATGCACACAGAGGAGCTGGGTTACATGCCAGGGATGGGGTTGGTGGTGAGAGGATTCACCAGAGACAGAGTGGGGAACAGAACAGGCAGACTGACTGAAACACACTGCTGAGGGGAGCAGCGGGCAAGACAGGAGAGGTCTGCTGTGCCATGTGGGTTTCTCTCTGGCTAGCCGGGATGTAACTAATGTTATTCTTTGCCAAAAGCAATCCTGAAGGGAACTCCCCACTCTGGCCTCGCTGGTCCTGCTGGGCTCTGAGTCCTGGCTTCCTCACTTCCCAGCTGTATGACTTTGGAAATTTACTCAGGTTCCCGGGGCTTCAAACTTCATCTGTAGCTGAAGAGAAGATAATGATGGTATCTATCTCACGGGTGACTGCTAGCAAAGTTTAGTAACATGCTTTGTGTAGCATATCCGCATGGAGCCCTTGAGGTACGTGACTGTCATTGTCATGGTCCCTCACACGGATCGCTGAGAAGCCAGTTGCTGTTCTGCTAGTGCAGGCTGCTGGGCCTGTCCACAGTTCCTTCCTGCCTGTTGTCACTTCCCTGCCTGGAATGTGAGGTGAGCCCCATTGCCATGGGGACTGCAGGGAGTGGCCCATCCTCCAGGCCACCAGTGCCAATGCTGCTGAATGAGGCTGTGTCTGTTTCCATCTCCTTCCAGAGAAAGACTCAGGCGGGGACCAGGCAGAGGACAGAGAGCTTCTGGCTGCTTCCCTTCTCAGTCACTGTCTCTACTGTGGCAAATGCAGTAAGAACTCAACCCAGCCTCTTTATTCCACAGACTTGTGAGGATCTGGATGAAGTGCTCGTTCCTTTATTCCAGGCTGACATTAATTTTCCTCTCTGTCTGTGGTCAAGCATTCTCCCCAGCTCTGGAACTCAGTTTAGTGAAACACCCAGTACTGCCAGCACCCTACCATCAACAAAATGTGTGCAAAGATACTCTCATGTTCTCACAGTCGCTCTGTAAACTGGGCAGGGGCTGCATTCCCATGTGATGGCACCCCTGTTTGTGTGGGGTCCTTTTCACTTTGCCTAGCTTGGTGCTGATGAATTAGATGTAGGGGAGACCACTGAGTTTGGACCACTTAAAAACCTCAAACCTCTACTAGGAAATCACTCTTCTTTTGTCTGATAAATATGAGGCTAGAAAGAAAAGGTTCAATAGAAATAAAATGTCACAACCAGAAAGATGCCCAAAATTGTGGCCACCAGGGGTGCCAGGCGAGCTGGGGTAGACTTTCCTGGGACCTTCACTGGAAAGGGTGTCAGGAGATGAGCATCTTGGCTCATGTCTCTCAAGTGAATGGAATCAAAACTGGGGGCAGAGGAGCCTTTTCCTTAGAATATGATTTTGAACTTTATTTAGGCTACAGGAAGGGAGGTAAACAATTCTTACCCAGAAACAGGAAAATGTTGTTAGCTGTTGGAAAACTACATGGCAAAGCCATCAGAACACACTCCTTCTACCTTTGTCAAGAGGAAAGAGGAAAGTTTACGGGGCCCACGTCCCCCAGGGCCGCCACCTCCCCCTTCCTGGGTTGTATTCAATAAAGCTCTCTTCCCCACCGGAAGTCCTGTCCTTCCTGCTGGGGGGCCCCAGCGGCCAGTCACGTGGCAGGCCAGGTCAGACATGTCCTTATCCCTTGCGGGCAAGGCCAGCACTGAGAGTGAAGCAGTGAGCAAATGAACATATATGACAATCTCTGTAATAGGATCCCAGTTAGGAGAATATGCATATGTATGCACACATGACACACACACAATCATGTAAAATCTTCCGTACAGAGATCAGGTCACAAGTACACGTGTCTAGGAGGCAAAGCCAGTGTTCTGGAAGGTCACTCCAAATTATCACTCCTAAGGTTGCTTTCGGAGAGGGCACTGAGCTTTTTTGCTCAAGAGTGAAGTGCTTTGAAAGGGACTTGCATTTTTATTCAATATGCAGTCTGAACCCCTCCATGCGTGTGCCCTGCTGTCATGACACATTTCACATAGACAATCTTTGGTGGCCTTGGAAGCTGGCCTCCTGTAGGACAGTGCTTGCCTCTCTGTCCTCTGCAGGACCCCCATCACCCTCCACATTGTGACGCCATCTCTGCAGTCCCCCTTGCACCTCACCTCTGGAGCTCCCCACTTGCTCATGGCCACTCCTCTATGGCACCTCTTTTCATGGCCCACCCCTGTTCTCATGTCCTGCTCCATCCCCTCCAGCCCCTCCAACTCCTCACCCAGCCTGGCTCCAAGTCACCCATTTAGGGACTCTCTCCCCAGCCCCTGGATGCTCCCACCCTCTGTCCCCTGCCTCACCCGCTTTGTCAGCTCTGAACTGTCATTCCTGCTTTGTTCCAGGCTGCTGGAAGAACACCAATTAAAATGGTGCAGGCTCCTAAGGGCCCTGCCTGCCTTTATTGTGCCAGTGAAACGGGTCGAAACTGGAAGACGGGGTGAGCCCATTAGTGAGTCCTTGCCCAGGAGCCCAAGAATGCAGCACGCATGGGTAGAAACAATGAAAAGCTCCTTTCAGACAGGGAGTGAAAAAAGGGAGAGGAGAGATGAGGGTAGAAGGGGTTGGGGGAGTAGAATTTATAAGCCCACATGTGGCCAGATGCAGTCTGTGCTACCCCAGATAGTATCTACTGAGCAGAAATGGGGTGCAGGCAGGAGCCAGCTTAGGAGGAGAGAGACCCACATGTGTGCTGCCCTCTTAAAGCCCGCACGGGGCTCCGCTTCACCCCTCATTCCAGTCACCCCATTCAGGAGTCCATGGGCACATTCCAGAAAGCTCCACCGTTTTCTATTGAGTTGATTTGAGCAGCCTCTCCAGGCTCGGAGGTTGTTCTTCCTGTTCCTCTTACCCCGCAGAACCCGCTGCACCAGCATCAGCCAAAGACCTGGACTCCCCCTGTGTTGAGGCAGCTCGTCCAGTGGGACACCCTCTGTTCACACCAGCCTGGCTGTGTCCTCTGCTGTTTCTTCCTAACTGGCTTCTAATTGTGCGGCACCGTGGACCCTGGTGGGATCCCAAGCCATCTTATTCTCGGGGATATTGTCTCAGTGGGCAGAGTTCCTGCTTGTCAGCTAGGTGCATGGGTCATGCAGGGGCCTCTCACACCAAGGGCAAAAGTCCTGGTCTGAGGAACAGACCAGGAAACCTGTATCTGTTGAAAACAGCAGGGAGATATTAGAGATAATTTGCTTTGACTGGCAGGAACAATGGAGCCCCCCCAGGCAATAACCCCTGGTCACTCCGCCCTAGCTTATAGCCCCATAACTGCTTCCCCCATGCATGAACACTCCCTGCATATTTGCCCTGCCTTTGGGCTTGATGCTAATAAATATGAGACTGCCTTTGGATGGGGCTGCACCAACCACAACCAAGCCCATCCTTGCTCCTTCCTGGACTCTGCTCTGTCTGGTCTCCTCTCTAGTCCACACTGGGTGAACAGAGCTCTTTCCTGGCCTGGTGCAGTTCAGTAGCTCCCTTTCCTCCAATGCCTGATGTGTGTGAGGAATGAGGCATGTGCGGGATGTGGAGATGGCCTGGATCCCACCCCATCATGGCCGCCCGCTCCTGCCCCAGGTTCTGGAGCTTTCCAGCTGATGGTTTTCCGCAGAATCCCTCTCTGGGGCTTGTCTGAACTGAAAAGCACCATCCCAGGTCACGTTCCCTTTCGGGGCAGCCTGTACTGAACCACTGGTCATATGGGGACGTGCTCGATCACCACAGGCGTGTGGCCAGCACAGTGGCTGCCGCTGGGCACCTGGACCCCAGCTGAGGACAACCCTATGGGGCTGTGACCTCTTAGGGTTCCGTGTAGGAACCAGCAGGGGACTCCAGTGGGTCTGCATTGCAGGCCTCCACTCCCTCTCCCTTGGTCAACCCTCTCTGCCCCCAAACCCCCAATTTTTGATCCTGCTGGTATGTCCACCTGAGCTGCCTGCCCACAGATCTTCTCAGAGACACTGGGACCTGACCTGCAACAGCAGGCTTTTATGTTGGGGAAGAAAAATCTTGAACACAGACAAGAAAGGTCAATATTCAGATTGATTTCATTCCCTTTCACAGTTTGAAAAGATAAAGCTCCTTGGGTCAAGGTAAACTTTTATGTAGCTTAAAAAAGTGTGAAAGAAAATACAAGATGTGAGAAATTGTGTCAGGCATTTGTTTGAAGATGAGCCAAGGGCTTCCTTAAGCCTTTGGTTCATTCATTCCTCCATCTCAGTGTCTTTTCTATGCCACCTGTGTGCTGAATCTCAGGGTACAGTGGCAGAAACTTTGGGCCCATAAACGTCAAACTTACTATGGTCTGTGACACAAATAAATCAGGGCAAAAATAGGAATAAAGGTGGTGCCTCAGCATGGGTGACCCTGAAGGCAAAGCTTATGAGGGGGCATACCGCTCTCAGTGGGGCAGATGTGTGGGAGACGGAGGCCGGGAAGTCAGGGGTCTGCAGGTGACTGCTCTCACCCCATGCTGACTGGAAGCCTCTGGACATTGAGAACCGGGCCGCGGGGGTGGTGAGGGCTGGGGATGGCCTTGCTGCTCCAAGTGTGGTCCATGATGCAGATCCGTGGAGCTTCGGACATTTCCAGTCCCGGGCTAGGATCCGCATTTTCCCATGGCCGAGGTACCTCTGTTTCTTATGGCTGCAAATAAAACAAATCACTATAAACTTCATAGCTTCAAACAATGCAAATATATTGTCCTATACTTCTTGATGTCAGAATTCCACAGTGGGTCTTCTTGACAAAAATCAGGGTGGCTGTGTTTCTTTTGAATGTTCTAAGGAATTGTCAGTTCCTTGCTTTTTTCAGCTTTTAGAAGCCGTCCGAATTCCTTGGCTCATGGTACCAGCCTGGCTAGCAGCCTCATAATGTCATTTTCAAATTTCTTTTTCACTGATTCTGACCTGTATCCTTCCTTCCATCATCATGTTTTCTAACCCTGATCCTCCTACCTTCTATTTGTAATGACCCTCATGATTATGTCTGAATAACCAAGCATTCTCTCCTCAAATTCCTTAACTTCATCAATTAATAAAATCCCTTTGAGCCATATCAGGTAACATATTTAGAGGTTCTGGGATTAGGACATCTTTGGGAGCCACTATTCTCTCTACAACGCCAGACTCTTCATATCCATATTAAAGTGAGACCCTGGCTCACTGGCTATAAATGCGTTCTCTTCCCTACTTCCCTGGCTGCTCCCACACATCCGGCTGAAACCTCTGAAGCTAAGTGCATTATGATAAACTTGTTTTGCTTGTTTGCTTGACCCCTATACATGTGTGGTTCTGTGCGGGTTAAAATGACTCTGATCTTTATTATTAGCAGGTTTTGCTTCAGGAAGTGGTTGGAATTGGACATTGTATATGTGTCTGGTTCATATCCTCTGGGTATTTATATTGGTGAACGTGCTGTTGCTAGTTGGAATGTTCAAGAAAATTCCTTTCTGCCAAGTGCTGGTCATAATACCTTGCAAGAGTCACCTGACTTCTCTCGGCGTCTTTGTCACAGATCTGGCATGGAATATAGTGAGATGAAACTCTTCAATAATAGGGAGCCCCTGCGCAATTGTAAGACATTAGTGGATGCTGAACTGTGAGGAATGAAAGGCCCCCTCAGACCTTGTCACTGAGAGTGGGCCTGTCCCTGCGTGTGCTGCCCCCTTGTGGTTAAGGCTTTTAATAGACTGGTGTGGATCAGATTAAGAAGCAGAGCTGGGCATTTAGATACCTGGACCTGCTCATCCAGGGAAACCTCTGCGACATTATTTTCTGAAATCTGAGTGCACATTAGAATCACCTGGAATAGGTCTAAAAGAAAGCCTCCAAGGAACCTGCTTCTAGAGATCGCTATTTATTGGAGCTGGCAAGAACTAGGCATCTGAATTTTGATAAATCTCCCCAAGGAAACAGAATGTGAACTATCTTTTCACTCAGCAGGTTTGTGTAAGCTTGAGCTCCACTAGTAGGAACACAGGAAGTGGGATGAAGAAGAGGACATGTCACAGAGTTGTGTATGGCCACCCTGCTGTGTGGGACAATTGGATGGACATCTGAGTCTCCTGCTTCCAGAGGAACTTGGACAAAGTCTTCACAGTTGCAATAAGTGAGTGGTATCAGAACTCAAAGCTGCTAACAGAGAAATGAATGACTGCCCAAGATTAGCCACCAAGATTTATCTTTGAAAACACCCAGAAAAGAAAACATACACACACACACTTCCTTTGGCTTTGAACAAATCTGTTAGATCATGAAGCCAAATAGCATAATGATGAAAATAGTTAAGTGTGGGTTTTATCGTCCTTTTTTAAGTAAACAGTGTGCAAAACTCATGTGTGCTGAAAGTGTCAGACAGTTAAGGAGTAAGGAGAGAAATGCAGTGAGGGTAACCTAGACTGGGATGCTTTCCCTTGAGATAACAGCAGAATCTTTCTTATCACCTGTAGACAGGTGGGTCTGATTTCACTGGATGCATTTCCTTAGAAATGCTCTGGCTGGACGGTGATTTTATCTCTGCTCTGTGCAAGAACCATCCCTCATGTCATGTCAAAAGCATGAAGCCTCAAAGACACGCCAGAGCCTTCTACAAGCACCCCAACATGTGTTACTAATGAGCTTGCCCTCCTCCTCCTCTTCTTCCACCTTCTTTTTTTTTAAGATTTATATATTTTTTAAATTTATTTATTTATACAAGCACTGGGCACAGTCAGAAGTGCGGGAGGGTGAGAGAATTCACCAAAGCCAGCGTGGGGAGCAGAACAGGCAGACTGTCGAAGTACACTGCTGAGGGGAGCAGCGGGCGGCAGGAGAGGTCTGCACGCCATGTGGGACCCTTCCTGGTGGCCAGGGATCGAACCAGTGCTGCAGAGGCTGCGGGTAGCTTCACAGCCCAGCGCTCAACCGCTGCGCCACCAGGGGAGGCCCTTCTTCCACCTTCTTATTGGTATATTTTTATGCTTATTAGGACATCACTATGGAACATTCTAGTTGAAAAACTTGTGAAAATATAGAAATTTTATGAAATATAAAAAAATAATGTCCTTTTCCCCTCCTTCTCCCCTTTCCCAGGGCAGGGTGCTGTCATCCCTCTCTCTGTGGACCCCTCACCTGGCACAGCCAGGGGCAGAGAGGGCACTCAAGGACACCTGTGGAGGGATTAGAGGAATCACCACCATGAGCCCCAGGTGAGCCTCTGCCTCTACATTCAAGGTGGAGTGTGTCCAGGAAGGGGCCCTGGGTGGGCTCGCTGGGCGGAAGGCGCCTCCTTTCCGCCCCATTACTGGGCTGATGCCTGAAGAGCTGAATTTCCCTGAAAGATAAGTTGGACTGAGGAGAAATTCCTTTCCCTGGGAGCGGTGGGGAGTGTCCGTCCTGGGCTTGCATCCTGGCTTGGCAAACACATGCGTGTGCACATGCACACGTGTACACACACATGTGCAATCATAGGTCATCCTATCCCAGCCTGCTCCCCAGGGAGCCTAATTTCACAACACAGACTGATCGGTGGGAGCACACTGAGCTGAGAGGCCTGAGCGTTGAGTTCTTATATGAACTTTACACGACGTGGCCTAAAGCGTGGAACTAAGCACGCAGTCTTCATGGGCCTCATCTTCTTTATCTTCCAAATGGGCCAGCAGAGAACCAGGCATGGAGGAGACACCAGCCCCGGAAGGACACTGCACCTTCCAGGGCACGGCTTCGGGAACTGCCCTTGACCCCCGGTTTGTTGTGGGAGCCAAGACACAGGAAACTGACATTTTGGGCAGAGCAGGCAGCTGTGCAGGGGGAGGGGTGATGTCGGAGCCAGCAGCTGGTGGCCTCTGCCCAGGTCAGCAGGTCAGCAGCCCCTCCTCCTGCCCTGGAGCAGCTGGCCAGGAGCTGAGTGACCCCCAGCAGGGCACGCTGCACCCCTCAGAGGACAGACTGGAGAAGCCCCCAGCGCCCGGTCATGGGTGTCTTCTGCAGGCTGCAGATGACACCATTGGGGATGCTGCTTCTGCCTTCCTGACAGTGTGACCTGACTGACGCAGAATGTGAGGACGGGCTACAGGCGGCTCACCCCAACCCTACCGGCTGTCAGCTGAGTGAGCTGGCCAGTCACCAGACTCTTCCTTCCCTATCGTGAGGTGTGGAGCGAAGTATAAATGTGCACTTCTCATATGAACAAATAATATGAGCTTGGTAAACATGTATTATTGTTACGACTAATGCCGGCAACAATTGCAGCCTTTGGAGTTGGGGACCAATGATGTCCAATGAATAAATGAGAAATGCTGGGGAGCTAAGAGGCTGCCGTTTCTGCCACCAGCTCCCCGCAATGCCAGCCCCACAGCTCTTGCCAGTAGAACACCTGTGCCCTAAACTCATCCTTAATGCCAGTCCTAGCCCCTGTGATAATAACTTGTGTTCATCTGGGATTCTAGGATCTTAATTTCAATTGAAGTTGGTTCTGTTTCTCTGCAGACACTAACAGACTGGTCGCTCAAAACTGCATCTAATGCCACAGCCCTTCTCTATGCCCAGGCTGTCACTGGTTCGAGTCATCATCATCTCTCCCTGGGGTGTTAGGTTTGCTGCATACCTGGAATCTCGCTGCAGCTTATTTCCCAATGAGCAGTCAGGGTAACCCTGTAAAACCATGAGTCAATTGTGTGACCCCCTTCTTTAGTGTCCTCCATCGGCTCCCGTCTCAGTCAGAGTAAGACCTGAAGCCCTTGGACAGCCTCCCCTCCTGCTCCTTTCTCTGACCTTCCTTTCCCCTCCCTGCTCACTGGACCCCAACCACGTGCTTCTCCTTTATCATGCCAAACAAGTTGCATTGTGAAGGCCTTTGCAGTTGCTCCTCTCTCTGCCTGAAAATCTCTTTGCTCTGGATAATCCACCTGAGCCAAGCACAAACTGAGTAGCACTGGTTTCTTCCTCTCAAGAGAAGCAACAACCTTAGGCAGAGTGGACTGTTCATTTCGGATTTGTCAAACATGTGTCTGAAACAACATCCGCTTCTTGACAGATGGCTTGGGGAGAAATTCCTTCCCCTAGGAGTGGTGGGGAGTGTCCCTCCATATGTTGGTCTCGATCATTACGTCATGTCTGTTGCTGCACCTGTATGAGGTCGATGTGCAGGTGAGTCAAGACAGGATGCTAAGTTGGAGCGTTTGTGTGAAAGGCAAGTTAGGCCATAGTTTGTCTTTTATGTCTGCTCCTCACTTCCTTCCAAGTCTATGATCACCCACTATCTAAAGAAGCCCTTGCCCTTTGATCTTGGGCCCAAGATAATTCATGCTTTGGTCAGGGAAATGGCTTGGGATGCATGGTAGGAAGTGGATACTCTAAATAGGAGTGCATGGGGGATACACCCCTTTGGGGGTGTTCAGATGAGAGAGCCCTGTGTCCCTATACGCTCATCCTTGTCAGCCCTCCTCTCCTGGACTTACCAGAAGCGGCCAACTAGCTTTGACTGTTCACTGTCAGAACACCCAAGCCTTCCTCATGGTAGTTGTGGAAAGAACCTGTGTATCTGGACCGTGGAATTAGCTAGACCTGGTTCAAGTCCCTCATCTGACATTCTTAAGAGGTGGGGCCTATGACAGATTGTGTGTGCCTCTTGGTTAGTGTCCTCACCTGCAAGATAGAGATGATAGTGCTTATATCGTGGTGTTGTTATTGTGTAGCGAGTGCCTGGCTGGTAAGTAGTGAACATTCAGTGACTTTGAATCAGGATGAGTCTGCCTGGCAACAGAAGCCTGTCCAGATGTATGGCCCAGACCTGTCCCCTGAGATCATAGTGATGTAGCTACAAGTCAAGGAATGTCACCAGAAACTAAAAGGCAAAGGGAAGATTCTCCCCAAAATCTCTGCAGGGAGGGTGGCCCTGTGGATACCTTTATTTTAACCCAGTAAACTGGACTTTGGACATTTGTCCTTCAGAGATATGAGTGAATATCATTCTGTGATTATCAGTTACCAAGTTTGTGGTACTTGTTACAGTGATCATAGGAAATGAATGGATTAGGTATTCAGTAAATATCAATGAAACTGGTAGGGGAGCTAGATGCAGATTTATGTCTATTTAACTGACCCATAAATACATCAAGCTGAAAACTTGATGTATCTGATCCAAGCGTACTGTCCACATTGACACAAAGGGAGATTCTGGTCTTTTGCCAACCTCAGCTCTTGTTCCAGAAATCTACTGATTTTAACTCCAAAAGCACCTTAAAACAATTAAACTGGTGTGTGTGTGTGTGTGTGCGTGTGTGTGTATGTGTGTGTGCCTATATGTTGTCATTTTTTAAAAAAGTTTTAGGTGGTTCTAACATATAGCTAGGGTTGAAAACTATCTGGACCAGGTTCTTCATAGAACTGGTTGATCCTCTCGAAGATCACTAAGAAGTTGAGTCTGTGAGTGACTTCAGGGTTTGCAAAATACAGTTAACCTTTGAGCAATGTGGGGTTTAGTAATGCTCACACCTCCCTCAGCACCCTGAGGCTACCAAGATGCTGGTATGTTCCACCCCTTAAAGTTGGCCTTCCATCTGGTGCATGCAGGTCAGAGGCGAGGTCCAGACGTTGTCACCTAGGACCGAGCTGGTACCTGCAGCAGACACTCATGACCACTCCAGTGGGACTGCTCTCCTTCACCTTGTGACCCACTGCTCCTTCCAGAGTCGAAACTCGATCAGCCTACTTCCAGCTCTAAACTGCAGGTAAGATTCACTTAAAGTGCAGCCCCCAAGCAGCTGCAGGACCCAGTCTTAGCCCACACCTTCTCACTCTTTGCCCATACACCGAGAGTCTTTGCCCTGGGCATTAGGAAATATTAAGCAGTTAGTGACCCTGAGGTCTTAACATTGGTCATGCCTCTGCCTAATGCTGTTTGCATTCAGCCACAGTCTTTTCATCTCCTTGGGGACATCTCATGGCAGGTTTTCTGAAGCTCAGACACACTGTCAGCTGCCACTCTGCTCCAAGGCCTATGCAACATGGGAGAGCGGCCAGTCTGATGGCACCAGCTTCTTCTGCACTCTTGTAGCCTCAGCATATTTGGTCCTGCATCCTTTCTCCTGTAAGATCACATCCAGGTGATTTCCTAATTCCTGCTGACCAGGACCTGGGGGGAGAAGGCAGCAGGGGGAATGCATGTTTACCGTGAGGAGCTGGCTCACTGAGGCTGTTGGGGTGGAGAGGTGATGCCGTACCCCCAGCTCCAGCCTCACCCAGAGAGCCAAGGCAGTGTTTACAGACAGAGGGCATCCCCAGGAGGGGATGGCTTTCCCTGTGGAGGGGAGCCAGTGCAGGCCTGGTCAGTGAGCCAGGAGCAAGAGCACAGCCCTCATTCCTGGGTGCTCTCTGCCCTCCTCCCCCGCCCTGACCACCCTCACAAGAACTAAACTGTGTATCTTGGTGCTAGAATGCGAGGAATGTGCCACAGCCTGATAGGCATGAAGCAATCTGCAGAGGCAGGGAGGAGCCCTGCTCCCTGGTCAGAGGCCTGTCAGTGCAGGGCTATGGGGCCCGCTGGCCGGCTGCCCCTCCCATCCTCCCTGGGCCTCCTGCTGCAGCAGGCATATCAAAGGCTGCATTGTGCATTGGGCCGGCCTTGGTCCCTCGTGTGCAAGGGAGGAGGCGGGAGGAGGGACACCGTGGCGTGGCGGAGTGGTGAGGCTGTCCCCTCCCTCTGCTCTTCTGGCTGGTGTTCCCAGGGGCCTCGGCCCGGGGAGGATGGTGCACACATGGGTGGCTGCTTCTGCATCCCTGGGGAACAGAGTCTGCCCTGGGGCCCAGGTGAGTCTCCGGGGTCGGGGGCTCTAGGCTGTGGCTTGGCCAAGGTGGCCGGTCCAGTGAAAGCTCAGGGATCTGCTGGGTTGGGGAAGCTACTCTTCCAAAGGTGGGGAGGTGGTTATGCTTTCTGGCTGCCTGTCCTCCCCCCAAGTTCAGTATTTGTCATTCTGACTTTTAAAAGGGGAGTGAAGCCTGGGAAACATTTACTTTTTGAGAGAAAGAGACTTTGAGTTCACTCAGAGTGAGAGCTGCACTTGGCGGCCACTCCCAGGGTGTGACTAAGCCCTTCCTTCCTTTTTTCCCAAGATTCCCTGGGTCAGGAAGAAAGCTCAGGCAGCCAGTTCCTCTGTGGCTCATGGGTGGTCATGAACTTGACCTCAGTCACTCAACCCTATTTTCGTCAGTATTGCTGTTACTGGAGAAAAACAAGCCGTTTCCTGTCTCCTACCTCGACAGTGTGATTTTTGAGGGTATGTCAAGCTGAGGCCATGGAGATCTGTTGCTCTAAGAAATTGTCAAGTCATCTGAGACTGGATTCGAGTGACCAGCCATCCCGGTTTGCCTGGGACAGTGGGCTGCCCGAGGATGTAGTCCGGGCTCAAACGGAGACCGTTCCCGGGAAACCTGGATGGTTGGTCACCCTAAGGGCAGAACGGAGGTGAACCCCGTGGCCTGGCATAAGGCAGTCTTCAGGACGAGCATGGCTTTGTGGGAGGGGTGGCTGGAGAAGGACTAGCTTGGGCGGAGAAAGAACATTCCTATAAGGAGTCATCCTAACCCTCCTTAGGATTCTGTGTCTTCCTGGAGCACAGGCTCCCTGGAGGGAGAGGACAAGAGCCACCTAGAACATCGGCTTCTAGAAGGTGACTTCTCCCTGTGGCCTTGTGACTTGGCCTGACGGTGTGAAGGCTCTAGAGGTCCTTAAATGAACAGTGAACCTGAAGCATCTGGGTCCTGCTCTTCTGCTTGGAGTTCCAGCCTAGCTATTTGGCTTTTCTGGCAGGAAGCGGTGCCCAGACTAAGGCTACCCTGGACCAAAAATTATTATCAACCCCTCAAACAACATCTTGGCACAAAAGGCACAACCTTTAGCTATGAAGTATTTTCCTTCTCCAAATTTTTGGATTTTTAAACTTTTCAGACCTTCTCCTTAAATCCTGTTGTTATGGTAACCCATGGGCACAGGCATAGCATGGAGCTGGGGAGACATGAGGATCGCCATTCGGTAATCTGGGGGCCTGGCTTCTCGATCTGACTCAGTTTACCTCCCGCGAGGCAGGCATCATGAAGGCCAGTTTTGATCTTGCTTCTTTGTGGTGCTTTGAGCAATTTATTCTGTGCTTAGTTTCTGTGTTTTAGTTTCCTTGTCTATAGATTTCACGATATAGTTATGCCTTCCTCATCAGGTTATGGTGGGAAGTCATGTGGAACACTTAAGTCAACCTGGCACAGTTAATTACTTACAATCAGTACATAGCCACATTAACTGTGGCCAATATGCTATACTCTTGCTAGGTCTCTGCCCAGCTGTAAAGTGAGGGGAGGTCTTAACTGAGCCCGTGGAGGGCACTGCGCTGGCTCCCTGACCCCCAGCTTCAGCTGGAGCATCTCTGCTCCTGTTTGACATCCTGTCCTCACGCGAAGATTTCATGCAAAGTGGTTCTGCAGCTCAAAAGCAGCCAGAAAGTCAGTTCCTACTGAAGGAGGCACCACAAGTTTCTTATGACCCTCTGCCTCTATTTCATCCTTTCAGCTGGTTTTTGCCATTGATGATTGGTTGACATCCTGGATCCTCATTTTCACCAAGAGTTAGGCTTCTGGTTATTTCTCCGTACTGGTCAGCGCTGATATGGGTGTTGTAGGCAGATCTGAGGCCAGTTGCTGTAAGTATCCCTTTGTAGGTGTCTATTTATCCTAGAGAAAGGGAACCAAGAATGAGATGACTTAAGGTGGTGTGGCTGTGGGGCGCCACTTACACTCTTGAAGCTAAGCTGTCCTGGCTGCCACCTGGGTCTAATGGCGGTGTCTGTCACATGGAGGCTTTGTGAGGATCCAATCAGATAATTCCTCTAGGGGTTTAGCACAGCGTCTGGTTTCTGATAACCCCTCAGTGCTTGTGGGTTGTTTTATTGTTGGCTAGTAAGACCCCTCCCACATCCTTTCTTCCCAGTTCCTGACTCTGCCGGCTGGCGTTGGCAGAGGGGCGGTCTGTGCTTTTTCTTTGGCCGCTTCTGCCGCTGTGGCCATTTAAGTGGGAGTGAACAGTGAGGACTGATAGTCCTCAGGGCTGAGGGGGCAGAAAGGAGCAGGATCCTGATAGCACCAGGTTCTGGATGGTTGCCCAGCTGGCTTGCTGAGGCGTGATACGTGACATTGTTGGCTCTGAGGACCTGAGGCCTGTTGCTTTATCGCACGGCCCCTGCCTGTAACATCTGCTCCTCAGGATGTTCCTCATTTGCTCACATAAATCTCCCCTTTGCACATGATGGGAGGGCAGTTCCTGGTCACTTGCCATCACCCGTGGGCCTCCTTGGTGGCGCAGCGGTTGAGCACTGGGTTCTGAAGATGCCAGCAGTCTCTGCAGCGCCGGTTAGATCCCCGGGCACTGGGTGAGGGTCCCACATGGCACGCAGACCTCTCCTGCCTCCCACTGCTCCCCTCAGCAGTGTACTTTGTCAGTCTGCCTGCTCTGCTCTCCCCTCTGGCTCTGGTGAATTCTCTCACCCTCCCGTGCTTCTGACTGTACCCAGTGCTTGTATAAATAAATCTTTAAAAAAAAATAAAAAAAAAAATCCCCCCCTTGCTCACCTCAGATCACAGGGCAAGTCATGTATGAGTTTGTTGGTGTCAAAGTTTCCAGAACATTCCTCTTATGAGCAACATTTTCTTGAAGAAATTTGGGAGACTGACACCCTTAACTAGCGGACGAAGAGAGACTGTGGTCGTAACTGGTGTTTGGAACTATCCACCTTTCTGGTAAATTTGCATCATCAGTGTAATAATAGGAGACTTAGTGCGACTGCCAGTGACAGCGACTGAAATTGTGCATTTGAACTTTAAAATACTAATGAGGCATTTCAAACACATCCGAGAACAAGAGAACAATAGAGCCACCTAACCTGAGCACATTTCTGCTTTATGCTGTATTAGCTTCAGAATAGCTTTATTTTTCTTCCTTTTCCTTTTGAAGAAGTAAAACAGGACAGATACAATTGGGGTCACCTGGTAATTCTTCCCAATCTCATTCTCCTCTCTCCCTAATCACTTCCATATTTTCAGTGGTTTTGTGATTTTATGACATAATCACATATTCATATGCTCATCATCAGTGCAGCGAGTTTATTTAGAAGATTTTAAAGCTTAAGCAAAATATCGCTATGTAACTACCCCCCCCCCCACTCTCCCCTTCCATGATCTGAGAGATATCTGTGTAGCTAGAAGGAGTTGTAGTTCCAATATGACACTTGTCTCAATAAGAACTATGTGAATCATAAAAACTGCTGGTGGTATATTTATCAGGTCAATGAAGGAAAAAATATGTAGGTAGAGAAAAAGAGCTTGGAGGGAAATGTTCACAATTTAGTTTTCTTTTCAAATTGGGTGTGGTGGTGCAATGTAGGAGCAAAGAGACTAAGAAAGAAAAAATGGGAGCGAATTCTCATTCCCGGCGCATTTTTGTGAGTGAGATTTTTCCTGCATTAGAGACTTTAGACCTCAAAGTTCTGAGGTCAGGCTAGCGCAATGAAAACAGCAAGATCTGCCCTCCGTGATCTGGATGCCTGCCGACTCTGTGCTTAACCTACTGTGCAACGGTGGTAAAATCACTGTACCTCTCTGGGCCTTTGTTTCTCCACAATAAAACTAGGAGTGAAACAAAATGACCTCTTAAATCTTTTAAACATTTGTTTTCTTTAATTGTCCCCTCTTTCTCATTTTTATCCCACATATGCAATATGTCAAAATGGCTTCTCTTTTCTTAGTTTAAAATATATTATCCGTCACTCTATCCCTAACTTCTCACTGCCAAGACCTCAGTCACATTCCCACACTCTCATACCTGGATTGTCATGCAGCTCTTCGACTGGCCTCCTTGCTTCTTATTTGCTCTGTATTTTCTGTGTTCCCCCAGCGAAAATTTATGCTTTATGCCATTCCCACGCTCAAGAATGTTTCCTGGCTCCCTATTGCTTGCTGTATCCATTCTAAAGCTCTCTGCCCATCTCCCCATGCTCTTCCTAGCCTGTCTTTCTTATGATTATCAGTTTTAGTCCCACAGTCACCCACCTTTCCAGTACATGTATCTGACCTCTGCCAGCTCACATGCCTGCAAAGCCTGTTTCCTCCTATCCTGCTGATCTCTTTACTGTTGATCCTGTTTGCTCCTCGCCCATAGAAATCTAGCAACAATGTAAAAAGGCAAAAAAACCATTGTAATGCAGAAATGAAAGGTAAACAATCCAGTTAAAACAGGGCTAAAATGTGTGCAGACAATTTCATTCTAAAAATATAATGGTGGCAAATAAGCATGTGAAAAAATGCTCAGTAGCATTAGTCATTAGGGAAATGCAGCTACAAGCTAAAGCTGAATAGCTACCAAATGGCCAAAATTAAAAAGATTGGTACAAGCAAGGGTTGGTGAGCATGTGGAGCAACTAGAATATTGCAGGTGATGCCAAATGTAGCAGCCATTTGGAAAAGCAGTTGGCTGTTTAAAATAAAGTCTCAGTGTTTTTCGAAATGAGTTAGTAACTTTTTCTGATCAATAATCATAAAAATAAATAGCTTACACCAAAAATAATTTATTGAATCACATTGTCTAATCAATAATATTAATACAAATGAAATTGACTTATAGCAAAAGTAATTAATTAATTTATGAATGAAGTCCAGGGGTTATTTGTTTCAGGTATGGCTGGATCAAAGTATTCAAATGAAGTTTGAATCAATGAAGTTAACTTTCCTAAGCTCTGTACTGAGTCGAACTTAGCTTCCACCTGGCTTTCTCCTTGTGGTGGATTCCACAGCTCCACCTGCCGAAGTAGAGAGGCTACCCCCAGATGTTTGGAGGTAGAATAGGTTAAAAAAGAACTCTAGGAATATTTTTAATTCATCGTTTTATTAAAATTTAGCATTCATATGGAATTGAGCCTCAAATTATGTGTGTACAGCTTGGTGAATGTTTCCTGGGTGAATATATCTACCTCTTCTGCTTCATTTGTTTATTCTCATTCTGTGATCTTAGTCACAACTTCAAGTGCAGCAGAAACAAATCTTCTCTCCCCTAAGAGTGCTGATAAGGTTCCTAGGACCAATTCTCACTGACTTAACTTGGTTCATGTGGCCATGGTGTAGCATAACCCCATTGGTATATACTTGAATTATGTGCCCACTTTAGAACCTGGCCCAGGAGCCAGCCTCACCTGAACTGTGTGGGCTGGTTTGGCATGGGTCACAAGACTCATGAAGAAGGCAGGGGTTGAATCCAAGAATGTCTAATTGCAGTCTTTATTCCATTCTACCTGCCTCAGTGTTTGAAAAGAAATGCATGCCCATTATGGCATATTAGTGTCAAAAGTAAATACACTGTACCTTTATAAACTTACATGTAGTAAGTAACTATAGAAAGAAGAATCAGAAGAGTGATTAAAAATGACTCAGCAGTAGTAAGCACAAATCATTCAAAGTTTATGTTTTTCTTAAAGCACTTCATTCTATATGACAGTTTTTGTTGTTGTATTGAATCATCTCTGGTTCTTTTTCAAGGCCCAGCTCAAATCTTCAAATTCCTTACAATTCCATGTGAAAGAACTTTGTGAATTGTAAGTTCCTGTGCCGCTAGTACCTATCCTACTTATTATAGGGCTTACTCTGATTTTCTAGATTCCATATTGTTTCTTTCTTTTTTTTTTTTTAAGATTTATTTATTTATCTTTAGAAACACTGGCTACAGTCAGAAGTGCAGGAGGGTGAGAGAATTCACCAGAGCCAGAGTGGGGAGCAGAACAGGCAGAAGGGCGAAACACACTGCTGAGGGGAGCAGCGGGCGAGATAGGAGAGGTCTGTTGCGCCATGTGGGACCCTCGCGGCAGCCGGGATCAAGCCAGCACTGCAGAGCCTGCAGGCAGCTTCGCAGCCCAGTGCTCAACTGCTGCACCACCAGGGGAGGCCCTCCATATTGCTCTTGAAGCACATGGATCCGGGGCTCTCTCTGCTCCAGAGATTCACACCAGAAACCCCCAAGGTGCTGCATAAAGTGCCTAAGTCCAGAGGCTACCTCCAGTTGTTTGGAGGTAGAATAGGTAAAAAAAGAGCTCTAGGAATATTTTTAATTCATTGTTTTATTAAAATTTAATACTTATACAGAATTGAGCCCCAAATTATGTGTGTACAGCTTGGTGAATGTTTCACAGGTGACTATATCTACCTCTTCTACTTCATTTGTTTATTCTCATTCTGTATTGAATTTAATTGTATGTCCTGTCCCCTATCCATTTTAGTGTAACTGGGCATTTCAGTTGTTGTTAGGTTTTTGCTGCTGTGCTGTTCTGAAGTTGTTTATAGATGTGTGTTGGGGAACATATGTGTGTATTCAGGTATGGACCTAGGTGTGGAGTTGCTGGGTCTCCATGTATGCATGTGTTCCATTTGAACTGATTCTGTAAAAATTTTCCAAAGTGAAAAGTTGCAAAATTCATCCTCACACTTGCATATATAGGAATTTAATTGTTGTGTCACCCTACAAACACTTGGTCTTTTCATTTTCGCCAGTCTAGTGGCAGCCCCTAGTTTTAATTTTCATTTCCTTCATGTGTTTGAGAACATTTTCAAGGATTTATTGGTTGTTTGGATATTATCTTTGTGAAAAGATAAGGGATAAGATAAGATCCCTTTTGTGAAATTACTGGCTACCACGTCATGCAGATATCCTTAACTATTTTTTTATACATCTTCTGGGACAGGTATCCTTTAAAAGATATGTATCTTGGTCATTCTGATGCAGACTGTCCACATTTGTGTTCTGTGCAATCTACAATTTTCTGCTCTCAAGCCCACATATTCTAGAAGAGCCACGTGTGGTGCCGTCTCCCAAGTCAGTACACTGTCCTGGGCCTCCTCCTTCAAGGTGGGCTCAACTCATGGGCCCTTCATTGTTTTCAGGCCATTGTTTCTTCTCCTGCAGTCTCACAACAGGGACACTCTCACCAAGGTCACCTGTGCCAGGGGCAAATGGGTGACCTGACAGAGACCAGATGCCTGCATAGGGGCAGCAAACACACAGGCCCAGCTGACTGTGCTCCAAGAACATGAGGGACCTGCTACAGATTTTCCAGGCAAGCCAAACCTCTGGGCTGTGTAAAGAATCCCAATTTCTAAATGCTGTCAAGTAGTTCAAACTTGAAATACTAACTGTGTGGACAAATAAATCAATCAACAATAGGGAGAAAGGAAAAAGATGTATGTAGGTTGCTATGGCCCATGGCCTTTGCCTTTCAAACTCTGTCCTCAAGTAGAGAAGCAGGTTGCCACCCCCCACCTCCCCTGCCCTGCTGGTGAAGCATGGGGCCTGCAGGACCACCTGCCGATACACTAGAAATGCAGGACCGGATCCTGGCAACCGCTGAGGCAGAATCTGTGTTTTAGCAATATTCCCAGGTGACTCTTACACATATGAGAATTTGAGGCCACCAATTCAGGTGTGTGGTTCTCAATACTGCTCAAATTAGAATCATTTGGGGAAACTAAAAAAAAATAGCTGGGGTTTCCTAGGAACCACATCAGTCAGCATTTCTGGAGATGAAGCCAAGCAATGGTATTTTAAAAAAATTCATCCTGAGTGACTCAAATATGTAGCAGGGTTGAGAAGCACAAACATAGATCAAGTCCTCATTTATGAGTGGATAAGTGAAATCTCAAAGATGCAGAGATGAAATGTCTTACCCAAGGTCATGTAATTGATGTGAGGGAGAATGTGATTTGTGCTCTGACCTCATAGCTCCTGGCTCTCCAGTCAGTGTCTTTGCTACAGTGACTCTTGGTTCCTGGGGAAGAAATAAAAAAATGATCCTGTTCAACGATAGCTCATTACTGCCAGCTTTCCAGTTCAGCTGCTTAGCTTTCTGCACTGAACCCCTAACAAAACTGACTGGATAAGAGCTACGAGGTGATGGGACCCCCTTCTGCATGTTCAAGCCTAAGTCTATTTAATTCTCCCTGTCTCTCACCCAAGTGAGTGCTCACTGCTCCCGCTATGAGGAACTGGAAGATCCTCCACTTGGATTTCAAAATTCTACTACCGAGAAACAGGAGGAGGCAAAGGTTCCAGGCAGCAAAGGGAGAATGTGACAATAAGATCCCTTATAGTACTCACCAGCCTTGAGTCCCGGATAGCAGCAGTAGAAACACCATCCAAATGCAAACCTGTTGGGCTACTTGACCCACCCTCCACACCCTCACAGGTGGAGAATCTGGGAGTATTGCAAGGACTCCTTAAGTCCTCTTTTCCAGGAGCAGATATGCTTGTAATTTCTGACCCCATTGCTGAATTGTTTTGTGGTCAGATCACAGAGTAACCACAAGTCATATATTAAGGACTCAAGTCCTTTGGTATTTTTGGGATATAGCAATTCTTTTGAAATTGCCTTTTATCCTTTCCTATCTACTGCCACATGCTTTATACCTACACTCTCTTTGCAACTCTCTCCCATTCAAATAGGGGGACCAAATAAGGGATCAGGAAAAGAAAAAGACAAAACTAGCAGGCAACTATAAATTGGAGATATTCAGCAGGAGAGAGGGAGGGAGTTGGATTAAACCAGAGATGGGGTGGGTCCTCCTTGGTGACCCAGGGGTTAAAGTCTCAGCGCTATCAAGCTATCTCCAGCCACTCGGGCATGAGTTCTATCTCAGCCCAGGGAGGTGACCCACATGGCGCAGCAGACCTCTCCTGTCTCTCCCGCTGCTCCCCTCAGAGGTGTATTTCAGTAGATCTGCCTGTTCTGCTCCCCACTCTGTCTTTAGTGAATCTTTCCACTCCCCCTCCCTGGCCTACACCCAGTTCTTATATGCATAAATAAATAGAAATAAATCTTTAAAAAAATAAAATGGGGGAGAGAAGAGCATAAGAGACTATGGTGACTTGGTGGTGGGAATTATATGGGGACTACACCTGAGAGGAGAACTCAAACGTTGTACAAAAATGAACAATGATGTAAATACATACATATATATATATATATTTATAAACAAAACCAACTAGCCTTCTCCCTAACTCTTGCCTGTGCCACAATCTTCCTTCTCCTTTCACTCCAATTCTGCAGCTGCAGAGACAGGAGCTTGTTGGAGAGCTGGGAGAGAGAAGTCTATTTAGTGGGAAGACAGGGCAGGCTGGGGATAATCATGCATTTCAGGGCCATTCTACAGTGGCCCCAGCCACCTCCCTAGAGATGCGACTCTCTCTTGCTCCAGCACATCTGCAGGCCACCCCTTGCTGTGGCCATAACCACAGTGACCTTGCAGCTTAATAGACACTGAACACCTTCAGTGTACTGAGCGATGAGGCTCAGCCTGACCTGTGGGGGGTGGATTCTTTCTTTCTTTCTTTCTTTCTTTCTTTCTTTCTTTCTTTCTTTCTTTCTTTCTTTCTTTCTTTCTTTCTTTCTTTCTTTCTTTCTTTCTTTCTTTCGTTCATTCGTTCTTTCTTTCTTTCTTTTTCAAATAAAATTGGGACACCCGAGCACCTGCAGGGTTGAGATGGCATGCATGGCAGTTCTTCGATAAGAGTTGAGTACTAAATATAAGGCAATGGTGATAGCAATGAGAATTCACGCATGCCACCAGCCCCAGAGAAACATTCTCATTTGACAAAATGTTGCTTATAACTTTCTAATACTCCCACAAGTGATCTTTCATTTGATCTTCTCTAGGTAAAGGAACTCCTTCCAAGGATCCAACCATATCCAGTGAGGTTTTAACCTCATCCGAAGACAAAGAAAAATGTTTCCTGCCACAGAACATGACTCCAGGTATCTAAATGACAAGATCTAGCAAAACTTCAGTAACCTTCTCTCTCCCACCTGCGGGCAGTTCCCTCCCTCTTATCCTTTCCAGAGACCACCAAATGCATCTTTGCAGGTGTGACCTTGGCAATGATATTGACTTTTTCACTAATCTTCCATTGCTCTCCAGTGCCTTCTAGATAAGTTAAAAATTCTTACACTGACACTCAAAGCCCTTCAAAATCTGGAGCCTATTGGGAGTTCTATACATACTTGCTGTATTAAAGCATATCATTGATTTGATTTGAAGGTGTTGGAGGGTAGGGTTTTTTTTTTTTAATAATTATGTATTCTACATAGTTCCTAAAAAACTGATTTGTACATAATCGGTGCTCAGGAAATTTTTCGTAAATAAATACATGGATGGTTGAATAAATATGTGGATGTCATTTGTATTCTATGTAGTACCTGATAGTATATTAGTAGGTTCTGAATAAATATTTGTTAAACTAATGAATAAATGAATAAAGGATTAAACATGCGGAAGGAGGTTGGCAGAGCCCCTTCTGGGCATCTGTATGACTCTTTCAGAAGCAGAAAAAGATTTTGAAGTTAATGTGAAAATATCTTACTCTCAATACACATCTCTCACAAGGTTCCTCTTAAGAGATCTCAATGAAGTGGGCAAAGAGAGATGTCATCAGAGACTGGCCAAAACTTGCTCTACAATCTCTGAGAATAAACCTGTAGAAGACAAGCATGTTGGGACTTCCATATATATTTGCTGTATTAAAGAAGGCATGTCATTGATTTGATTTTAATGTGCCGGAGGATGGATTTTTTCTATTTTTGGAATAATTATGTATCTGCAGGATAAGCCTGGAGCAAACCATGTGCCAGACACAAGCCAAAGTGATCCTGGTGTGTTCTCCTCATCCTCATGTACTCACCTGTTAAGAGATGGCACCAAATCCCTCATTTTGAAGGTAGCTGCCAGGGTCTCAGACAGGGAACTAACTTCTCTACCACTACACAGGCAATTCGTGGTGAGAAAGGGCAGGGTGAGGGATACCCCGGGAACCCAAACCTGCCAGCTTTAAGTAGGTTCTGTCATCCGTTGTGTTAAGACAAAACATACTCTAGTGCATAAGACCTTTAATGAAAAGAAACTTTAATACAATTAGTGTGCAATATAGATAAGAGAAGGGAGAGAATAGATAAAATAGTTTCCAAATCAAGCACCCAAAATTACCCATCCCTTGTGGGTAAATGCCCAACCAAACAGGGTTGGCCCAAACAGGGTTGCCACAAGTCCAAGGCACCTTCGGTGGGGACACATAGAAAAGGGGCAGAAGGCGCCAGACAAGTCTGGAAGGAAAGACCAAAATCAGGATAAAGGCTGCCATTGTTAACCTCCCCATGGGTCTCTTACCCATGTCTCTTTCAAGTGTCTTTTTCCATGTCCCCAAGTCCCTGGTACAAGTCCAAGTCTGAGAAGCAAGCATGGCTTCCTCACATGTCTCTCTGCTCCAAGTGCCTCCTGCAGGTCTCCTTCAGGCCTCCTTCAGGCTCTCCATCTTCTTCCTTTCTCTTCTCAGTCTCCTCCCTAGCTTCTCCTCCTCCCTGGCCAGCACCATCCTCCCTTGGGTGGGGCAGGGAATCTGGAATCTCCCCTTACCCTGGGGACCACCTTGTTACACTTGTTCATAGCCATGATGCTCCATTGCTCTCCAAAAAAGCACTTCTTTTTGGCACACAAAATACAGTTGTTTCCCATTGGGGAGATATGTTCTAATACCCCTGGTGGATACCTGAAACCTGTATGTTTTTTCATATATGTGAGTATATATATCATATGAGTATGTATACACACAGATATATGATATTTTATCAGTTAGGCACAGTAAGCAATGAACAGTAATAGCTAATAATAAAATAGAACAATTATAACAATATACTATAATAAAAGTTATGTGAATGTGGTCTTTCTCTCAAAAATATCTTATTGTATATGATATTTCCAGACCATGTTTGACTGCAAGTAGCTGAAACCATGGAAAGCAGAGCCCTGGAGGGAACTGGGGGAAGAATCTATACTACTGTATAGATCTGTGGAAAAGATTTGCATTAGGAATGTTTTAAAGGACAGAAACCATGGAAAACAGATATCGTATAAATGTCATACCAGCTTCTTTCCTTCCTCAATTTCAAATTCTGTCGAACTGCTTGATTGGCAATGAGAAAAACTTGTTCTTTGTCTCTTGCTGTTGTGTCAACCTGCTTATCTGTCTGTCAGCTGGGCCATCCCTGCAAGAAGCCAAATCACCGAGTCATCATTTGCCTTATCAGTGTGTGAAGATGGAGAATAAAGGGCATGTGTAGGTGAAGCCCAGAGACCAGAGGCAGGGCTTGTCCATCTTCCAGTGCTTTCTGCCATGATGCTGCTTCCAGGAAGATGGCGGACGAGAAGAGGAGCCAGCTCAGCTGCACCCTTGCCTTCACGCTTAAGAGATGCAAACAGACTCAATCATATATGATATCATAATTATCTGACTGGCTTCCAGAAGGATTAAACAGTGACAAGCTACTCTTCACGCTAAACCCTGAGTGAACTTGATTTTATTCCCCCTCCGCTGGTGTAGAGGGCCCTGGAGGCTCCGGAGAGTATGTGCTCTCACTGGTTGAGATCACAAGAGCTGTTTGCTTTCTTAAATCCAAGCCTTTTAAGGTGCTTATGATTAACCTGCTGCCAAGGAGATTCATACTCAAGGGATGTCATTTGTGAGGGGGGGATTCTGATGAGAAATTCTAGAATTTAGTTTGGTCCAGTTTTGTAAGGATAGGGTTTGGTGAAAAGGATGAGAGACTCAGAGTCAAGATTAATTGCAGGTGTGGCCAGGTGACAGCAATCATTTCTGGGGTACAGGGTGAGGGCAGGGGATTTCCAATGTGTAACAGCCAAGGCTTATTATGCTTTTCAAAAAATTTTTTTTAATTAATTTTTTTCCTTACATCATTATAGTCCCTTTAGTTCTGTCATTACATCACCTGTGATCCATCACCATATTCCCCTGTGCTCTTCTGTCCCCTGTTTTGACCCCCCCCTCCCTTCCCTTGCTATAGGCCTCAGTTCTATGGTCAGCTTGCCAGTTTTGACTTTTTCTTGGTTTCTCTATATTCCACATATAAGTGAGACCATCCGATATTTATCTTTTTCCTTCTGAATTATTTCAGCTAGTACAATTAAGGCTTACTGTGTTTAATGTACATTTAGTGTGGACCCAAAGCTTCTTGTGCATAATCTTGTTTAGTAAGCCTCTAAAAACCTCTGGGGAATAGATACTCTAATGCCACCTTGCTAATAGGAAAAGTCAAGCGTTGACAGGTAGTAACTGTTCAGGGCGGTGCAGCCAGGGCAGAGCCAAGCTTTGAGCTGGAGTCTGTGGCTCCTCCTCCTAGAGATCAGTGTGCACTGAGGTCACCCCACGGAGGGCTGGACTGATGCAGAGATGAAGGGCTCGGACAAGTTCAGAACACAGGCCCCGAGGATCTGAGTAGGACGAACAGCCACCCCAGGTTCACCCAATGTCAGGTCAGTGGGGTATGTTGCACAGGAGCTGGTCCTCCGACGCAGCATTTTCAGGCTTTCTGGGTTAAAGACAGGCCTTTTAAAGGTAGGAGGTCAGGGCCGCCGGCAGACCAGGCCACACTGCAGGGGCCGTTTTCTCTAATGTGCTCAGGAATCTGGGGAGTCAGAAGAGCATCCTCGTGACTAGCCAGTCCAGTGCCTCTTAGTTCATTGTGCCTGATAATTATTAACGGGGTTGCTACTTAGTGTCCCAAGAAGACAAGTGACACATGTTCTTCCTTGGGTCGCCTCTCCAGAAAACAGAATCTAAAGGGATATACGCTTCCCCACCAACTCAGTCTCCTCCACTCATCTCTTTAACTTATTTATTTTTTTTTCATAGCACTTTCTCCACCAGAAAGTACCGCATTCGCAGGATTAGATATTTACCATGTAGAATACATGTTGCATGAGGGGAGGGGTCACGTCTGTCCTGGGTCCTGCTGTGTCCCAGCTTTTACCACAGAAGTTTTGAATGCATTGGAATAAATTAAAAGCAGCTTTAATACATTAATCGATTACTCTAACAAACATTGATAAACACGTTACACGTTTCCTCTACTATCTGCAAGTAGAATGCTTCTATTTTGTATGATTTGGCAGGCTATTTTTTGGGTCTGGGGATATTCAAAATTTTTTCCGTATAAATTAGTGGTAATAGTGTTCCCAGATGCAAGACAACCTATGAAATCATGCCAAATAGTCACATTCTACTCTAAGATGGCAGGTGAAACCTGCGTAAGAAGAAGAAAATGTTAATGTGTAACATATATAATATCTATTACATATTATAAATATGATATATTTATCCATATGAATAATATAGCGCTTATTCAAAACCTTCAAATCATCCATAGAAGGAAATACATTTCCTAGCTTCTGTGTCAGCACCATCACCTCAGACCCAAGCTGTGTAGAAATAAACCCTGTACAAAGCAGAAACAACCTGATTGCAGTAGTTCCCTAACTCCAGAACATTCCTGAGCACTGTTAAATTTTCCTGGGGAGACAGTTTAAAGGAGGTGCTCCAAGGATGTTAAGACTCCCTACGCCTCCTAATCAGCCCCAGCATTTTTCACACCAATTTAGGGGCTAGGTATGGGAAACATTGGGGCTTATCTAATTCTTTCCTTTTGTCATAGTTTCACCCTGATTTTTTCCTCTGTTCTTGTTTCTTAAATTAATTTATTTTTTTACATTGCTGTTCATTTTTGGACAGTATTTGCTTTGTCCCCTCAGGTGTAGTCTCTGCGGTTCTCCCACCACCTTTGCCCCTGTGATAATCACCACAGTCCCTGTGCTCTTCCCACCCCTATTTTGACCCCTCTTCCCTCCGCTCCCCTCCTGAATGCCTGACATCTATGGTTCTGTCTGTCCCCTAACCCCTTGGTTTCTCTATATTTTGCATGTAAGTGAAGCCATCTGATAGTTATCTCTCTCTGTTTTCCTTAAGACCTGGCTCTCTCCTTCAGTGTGAGGAGCCGCTCCCGGAGGTGCGTCAATGGCCCCTTGCAGGAAGAGGCCCGGAGGCGGCTGTGGGCGCTGGAGAATGAGGACCAGGAGGTGCGTGCCCTGTTTAAGGTGAGCGGGGGCAGAGTGGCCCACCTGAGGCGGCCTCACGTAGGCACAGGCTCGCCAGCACCATGGCCAACGCCAGGAGCAAAGTAGATGCTCAAGAAAACCTCTGACCATTGAAAGGATGAGCAGAAAACGTACACCTCAGCTCAACAGGAATGGGGCAATGCCTGGGGCGGCGAGTCAGAGAAAACCACTTCCTTATCTGCCACTGTTAATTGTTGAGCCTTCAACAAGTGACTTAATTCACCTCTGTAGACTGGGAATGGGTGTAGTACCTATCTCACTAAGGATACATTTTAAAAAAATGTGGTAAATCTGAGTTTGTTATTTTTTTATTGTGATCAAATATACTTAATATAAAAATTTCAATTTAAGGACTTTTAAGTGTGCAAGTCAGTGGCATTAAGTGCATGCACGGCCCTGAGCAACCAGCACCACATCCAATTCAGGACTTCTCCTGCACTCCAAACCGAGACTTTATACCTGCTGAGGGATAACACTCCTTATCTCTGGCCCTCAGCTACTGGATGTTCCTTTTTTTTTTTTTTTTAAAGTAACAAAATTGTCAGTCAAATAATACCTGTAAATATCAGGAGAGGAGGAAAAGGCTATAAAGTAAATAAACCAGTTCTTCATCTTTCATACTAGATACATAATATCTTTAATCATTAAACCAAGGAAGAAGGGCATGATCAAATGATCATGCTCAGAACTGATGTGAAAAATGGTCCAAAATGGTTGAAACTTGCTGCTATTGAGTTGGGGAAGGAGACTATGGCTTCATAAATCAGCATACATTCTGGTTATCTTTATAGTTTCCATACTAACTTCATATAAACTGTCACATATATAGTGTCTGGTTTGTTGAGGGGAGTAAATGAGAGAGAGCATGCCTGGAGAGACTGTGGTATTGTGCCTGTGTGGTGATATGTGTTCCAGAAATAAAGGGAGAATTGGTTTTTGTCTGTAATCTCTGGAATTCAAGGACTTGGAGGCACAAGCTGGTAATTGTCACCAGAGAGTGTCTTTTGCTTTGCTTCCTGCCTGGGCAAGGTCAGGTTTGGCCGGGACAGTCGACCTGCTAGGCGGAGGCTGCAGAGGGGCAAGCTTGTGAGCCCACACTGAGGCCTGGACACAGCTTACGCACAGGTGATGTTGGACAAATTTATTGGTTGTCTGTGCACGACCTCCTTGATTATAAAACAGGGGTAATGCCATTGCCTATTAAATGCCATTGGTTATTAAATCCTAGATGCCATTTGTTTATTAAATGTGCCATTATTTTATACATCTCTAAAAAAGAAAATGAATGCTACTAGTTAAATATGATGCCATGCTTCCTTATCTTTTATTTCAGAAATGGTTAAGTGGGATGAAAGTGTGTTCTTAGAGGGGATTAGTGCTGTAACCATACCCTCTTCATAAGGCGTTGTGACAGCCAGCGAGGCCTTGCCCGTCAAGCTCTTGGTGAAGTGCTTGGTGTGTAGTGAGTTCTTTGTAAATGGATTTTTATCTAGAACCCCTTCTCTGATTACCAGGTTCTACATCTTCCAAGGACTTGGGCCTCCTGGGGCCTCATGTGGCAGAAAGAGTTTGATTTTGCTGACCTAGAGAATATTCTTTCAAAACTTTCTATCCACTTCTTTCCCCAAGGTGTCTCAGGACAGGGATCCAGGGGTTGATCTTTGATGGCGAGACCTGGCCTGGGGGGAGAGGGACTTTCTGGCCATCGCTCATTATAGTCAACTCCAGAAGCTTGGCTAAGCAACAGAGAGCTTCTCAGGGGAAAACCAAGTGTGGACATCAAGTCAGGCCTGTTTTACTCGATATTAAAAATGGAGGGCTTGCAGCTTTCCTCCTGCTCTGCTTGTGAGCATGTAAATTGGCACAGCCTTTCTGGAGGGCAGCTTGGCTTTTGCTTTTTAGGACTGAAAATATACATATGCTTGCATTCACAGTTGCACTTCTTAAAATTACTCACTCCAAAACAATCAAGGAAGTGCCAGAGATTTAACTGTTGGAGATTTATCACAGACATGTTTAGGATATTAAAAAATTGACAACATGTTGATTAACCTGACACTGATGTTTGATATATGGTAGTTTCCCCTTTATCTCTGGGAAGTATTTTCCAAGACCCCTGCTGGATGGCTGAAGTCATCCAGTACAAAACCCTATATACGCTGTGGTTTTCTCTGTACATACACACCCATGATAAAGTTTAATTTATAAATTAGGCACAGTAAAAGATTAATGCCAATGATAACAAAATAGAACAAGGTGAATGTGGCCTCTTTCTCTCTCAAAATATCTTATTGTTTATAATATTTTCAGATCATAGTTGACCTCAGATATCAGAAACCTCAGAAATCAAAGCTGATTTGGGGCTGTGCTATTTGGGACTATGGTATGAGGAAAGTTGCTAAGAGAGTGAATGCTTAAGCATTCTCATCACAAGGACAACTTTTTCCCTTTCCTCTTTTCTCCTTTTGTTTCTCCTTTGTATGAAGAGATGGATGTAGCTGAACCTATCACAACAATTTCACAATATATGTAGTGAAACCATCACTAATGCAGTGAGTCAATTAGTTCTCAATAAAACTGAAAAAAATGTAAATTACTCAAATGTCTAGCCATCAGGAAAAGGTAATAATTATGTTAATGCAACAAAAGCATATGTAACCATTAAAAGTAATATATATTATTTCATGACATTGGAAAATGACTCACAGGATATTGTTTGTTTGGTGCCAAAAGAAAACCATAGAATAATTTGTGTCATGTAGCTCTAATAATATACAAATAGTTACATAGAACTCATGGGGTGGGGGAAGTTGAGAGTGAACAAGGTGTTAACAGTGATGATCTCTAAAAGAAAGGCTTATGGACAATTTTAACTTTTTGTGCTTTGGTTTTTCTGTCAGCCCACTTTATAAAAAACATCATTAGACATAAAGTCAAATTTGATTCCAAGATGCCTTCTGTGACTCATCCTCCTCCCTTGACCATGCATCTTTTTTTTTATTTTTAGCACAAAAAGTAGCATTCTCTGTTCTTCTGTCTACACTCTGATTTCTTTTTGTTGCTGTCCTACTTAACAATGTATATTTGGAGTCTGATTCAGTACACAAAGAGCATCTTACTTTTTTTTTATAGTTGCATAATGTTGTATTATTCCCTTGTAGGGTGTATTGGGTTGTCGGAAAAGTCATGACATATTTTTGTTTGAAAAACCTAGGAAAAAAAATCATGGTTTATCCAACAACCAAATACATAATTCATGTTAACCAGTCTCCTGCTGATGAACATTTAGGTAGTTTTCTTTCTTTCTGGTGATGTAAAAATCAACGCCATAAACCAGAAGTTCACACAAAGCATTTTGTACAGATGGGTATTGTCCTAGGCCACGCTGTCATCCAGCTGACCTGCTTTTCTCTCTGTTCAGGACCTCTCAGCAAGGTTGATGAGTGTCCAGTCCCAGAAGGCACAGTTTCTCATCACTTTCAAGACCATGGAGGAAATCTGGAAGTTCTCCACCTACCTTAACTTAGGTAAGACCTGGAGAAGGCAAGTGGAAAGCATTTACTTCACAACTCAGTCAACTTGTAGGGCTTGGTGTTAAGGAATTGGTCTGGCTCTAATATGGATGGTTAACTTTCTTTTTTTTTTTTTTAATTTTGTTTTTGTTTTATTTGTTTCTTTTTTTTTTTCTATTTATGCATACAAGGGCTGGGGTGTAGGCCAGAGGTGAAGGGAGGTGAGAGGATTCTCCAGAGAGAGTGGGGAGCAGAACAGGCAGACTGACTCAAATACACTGCTGAGGGGAGCAGTAGGCAAACAGGAGGGGTCTGTTGTGCCATGTGGGTCAGCTCTCTGGCCGGGAATCGAACTCATGCTGCAATGGTTTCCCATAGCTTCATAGTGCTGTGCCACCAGGGAGGCCCCTGGATGGTTATTTTTTGAAATATCACAAACTTTTTGGAACTAAACCAAAGCAAACATTAACTGCAACTCTAAAATGCCATGGACAACATTTGTTTTCAGGGAGACTTCTTCATTAAATAATCAATTGACAAAGTTACAGATCATCTACTAAGTTCAAAGTACTGAGATATATGCAAAACTGATGGTTGTAAAAAAAAGGAAAAAAAAAAAAAGAGCTAGGCTTGAGTAAGGCCAAAGTAGCTGTTCAAAATAATAAAGTTTGGGATACTTTATCTTAGGTCTTTGGGAAAGAGAATAAGAAAGAGATGGGAGAATTATCTGTCAAAGGGCTTTCAGACTGGAACTTTTTCTAGAAGGTAAGGAAGGATGTGGTGGGGAATGGCCCACTGCCTTCTCTCCAAAGGTGAAAAGGAAGTTTCTGTTACAAATAAAAGTCAAGCATAGAAAGGGAAGCCCCTTTGACTTAACTGGTTTTATATCTCCCAGAAAATGCTGCTTCTATGCAGACTTATACAGGAGGTGACCCTGTGTGGGTCTGGAAGTTCAACGTGGCCCTTGGTAGAAGGCTTACTTCTCTGCTGGTAGCAGTGGTGATTTTCTGCTCTCCACACCACACCTCTCCTTTTGTGCTGATTAGAGATTCTCACTCTTTAAAGTGTTCTCCCTGGACTAGCAATATTGGCATCACACTGGGCTTGTTGGAAAAGTGGAATCCCTGGCCTGCCCACATCTGTATTTTAATAAGCTCCCCAGGTCGTTATTTGCACTTTAAAGTATGAAGCGCATGATAGAAGGTGCATGTGACCTAAATCAGTACAACAGAGTCAGGATGGAGAGACCAGCTTTTGCCTTTTAAGAAAGAGATGTCTCAAAAGAAGTGAAGTTTAATGCAACCAATTCACATATATATGCATATATAACTGATCATAAAGTTCCATGTATGACTGATCAAATTTTACAGTTTGCATAGCTTCTAGTCTGGTGTTAATGAGGGGGAGCTTAGTGGGCATGGGGTGAAGGGAGGGTCAGAGTGGGATTGCTGAGGTCAGCCTAACTCTTTTGTGGGTTCCAGAGAACCCCTCCCCCCAGCCATGGTCCAGGGTACAGGAATTTGAATTCTGAAGAAGGTAGTTGGCTTTGCTTATGCCATTATATATTGATGGAGGTCCATAATAGGTTGAAAGTGATAAATATCATATTAAAATGACTTGTACATCTCAGAAGATGATGAGAAGAATTGATTCATTCTAGAAAAGTCTAATTACTCCTCTGATGTGCTCTGACTCCAGCTAAGTGGGGTCAGCCTGGAGAGGAGGCTGGGACTTCAGCTCAGCCTCTTGTACACTCAGCTCATGGCAGAGATCCTCCAGGCCCCCTCTTGGCTTGCCTCCTAGGCTATGTGTCTGCATGCCTGGAGCACCTCCTCTTCGACCACCAGTACTGGCTCAGCAGCAGATTGGTGGAGGACACGGAGCTCCAAGTGTCCGTAGATGATAAACACCTGGAAGCCATCTACCTGGGACTCCTGCTGCAGGAAGGTGAGCAGGGAGGAGCGGTGAGGATGGGGTCTTAGCTGGCTCTGTAGCATCAGAGTCCCTAAAGTTCAGATAAAGGGAGGCAAAACCATTCAAACATGAGAATATTCCCACCAACCCACCTCTTACAATATTACTCCAACAGCTCTCTCAGTATAACATTGACACCCTGTGAAGTTATGTTGGCCTTTCTCATGATTGCCCAATGGCAGACCCACTCAGGGAGTCCTACAAGGTGCCCAGGCCAAGGCTCCTCCTCTCAAGAAAATTGAATTGGGGGGGGGGGTTTGCCCAGACTCTGGTATCGTTTGAAAGTTTCCCTGGCAATTCTGATTGCATCCAATGTTGAGAATGACTTCTCAATATAGGGTATATTTTGAGTGTAAAATAAAGTTGCAATGTTTGGATTTTCTGAAGGATTTCATGAGATTGAGGACAGGGATGTTGGGAATTTCTTCAAGTGCTCATCAATCTGTTTGCAAGGAAAGATCTGATCAAGGCCACAGCAGCCCAGTCACAACTGAAAACATAGTGGACACACTGAAAGAGCCAGACTGGGGTATTTTACAAAATGTTCTCTTTATAATTCCATTGCAAAAATTCTTTATGAAGGAAAGAACCTCATATTATGCTACTATACAGTTTAGTCAGAGAAATTGCATTCACCCAAATCAATGGAATTTATTCTTTGTTGGTCCTCAGATGAAGCATGAGGTTGTATCAAGTATGTTTTCTTAAGTTTTTGTTTCTTTTTCTTAAAGATTTATTTATTTATGCATATAAGAACTGGGGTACAGGCCAGAGGTATGGGGGGGTGAGAGGATTCACCAGAGACAGAGTGGGGAACAGAACAAGCAGATTGACTGAAATACACTGCTGAAGGGAGCAGCAGGTGAGACAGGAGAGGTCTGCTGCATCATGTGGGTCACCTTCCTGGCCGGGGATCGAACTCATGCTGCAGTGGCTGCGGATAGCTTCATAGGTTGCGACTTAACCCCTTGTTCCACCAGGGAGGTCTCTGTTTCTTTTTTCTTTTTTTTTCAAGGTAAAGTTCCCATTAAGCCTTATTCTTTTGAATTACTCAGACATTTTGCTGTGTATTTTAAGTGAACTCCCTTTTTTCCTCAGAACCAGTTTTCATGGGGTCACAGGGACCTCCTCAGTGCCATCCCCTCCCTCTAGGGTCTGTACTTTACTCCCAGGAAGAAAAGTATTTGGGCTCCAGATGGAAACATGATATCGTGTGATATTCCCTGTCCACTTCTTGCTACTCCTTGGAAAAGGCTTTTCTCATTACCTACAGGCCACTTCTTCTGCAGAGCCCTGTGCTCAGTGGCTCAGTCAGCTGAGAAGGAAGGAGAGTGTTTGCCGCTCTGCAAGAATGAGCTAATCTCAGTGAAGATTGCAGAAGACGGGTCCGAGTGGGAAGGAATGTCCTTGGTGACCGGCCAGCGGGGCCTGGTGCCTGTCTCAGCCCTGGAACCCCTGCCTCTCCCTTTCCACCAGTGAGTAGCCCCTGCCCCCTGGAGGTTCCCCAGAGCAGACTAGATTTGCATAGGACAGAGCAGGCACGCTTGCAGATATGGGCACCTGTGGTGCCAGGGAGAGAACAAGAGGGGTGGCCTCTTATCTTTCGCTATTTTTTAACAGTCAAGGTTTGCACAGTGTCATGAAATTGGAGACAACTCTAAGTTTCAGATGGACATTGCACCTGGTGTCCAATGTCTCCCAGGCTTGGGGCTGGGGGCCGTTTGGTCAGACTCAGACCCCTTAGCTTTCCACAGACTCTCTTGGTTTCAGGCACCTGTAAATTTTTTTTTTGGAATAATGAAATACACATATGTATGTATAAATACATGCATATATTTTTGGTGCTCTATATTTGTACATAAATCTGTGTGTGTGTGTGTATGCACACATAAATCTGTAAGAATTATGTGTCTCCTGGATAATGAGCTTTAGTATTTCCTAGGTATCATCTTTATACGTAGGGCTACCTGCCACTTAGCACAAAATACTTTTTTTTAAAGGTCTGAGCCCAAATAACACTTAAAAACATCAGCTTCCCTTATATAAGGGACATTTTTCGCACTAAGGTTTGAGAACCCCTAGAAGACACTGTGAATTCCAACTTGCATAGTGAAAATAAATGTCGTCCCAGGCCACGGGCCCTGTGTGTCGGTGGTGGTAGAGAATCTCACAGTGAGGATGGAGCGGGCCCTCCACTATTTAACTGACAGACTAATAGCAGAGGCCGAAACATCTAGGTCTACAGAACTGCTTCCTTTTCACAGTGCCTGGCACAAAGGAAGTTCTCAATAAACATCTGCCACCACTGCAGGAAAACTACCAATACTAATTCCCGTCCCCATTTGTTATTCTAATAGACTGACAACAGCTCAGGGCCATAGTTTTTGAAATCCATGCTTGCAAATCCTGTGTTCCTCTTGACAGGTGGTTCCTAAAGAATTATCCCGGGACCTGTGGCTTCTCCAGGAAGAAGGACTGGACAGACTCCTGTCCCATCGGTATGGCTGAGTTGAAGGCAGCGTTGCTAGGGAGATGATAATACTCTGCCTCCTGATTTTATCTGCAGCCTGGAGTCACTTGATGTGAATTCCTGCGTCACTTTGGCTATTGGCTGGATTTGTAAATAAGTTACTAGTTGACACATGGGTTTTCTTGCCTCTGAATCAAAAGGTCTCAGTCCAGGGCTGTGGCTGGGAATGTCCGCAGGCCCCCGAGGATGCAAGATGGTGGGGATGGCAGGGACCACAGGGGCTTGAAGATACACAGTGGAAAAAAGCCTAGTATGGCCAACTCTGGCTGCAGGAACCTGCTCTCCATCTCTAGTCAAAATATTTTCTAATTTCCATTAGAGATTTGTGAAATTAATCTTGAATTTAGGACGAATAAGAAATAAGAATTTAGGAAGAATTTGACAAATAGTGGGTACTCATTAAATTTTCTTAATAAATGAATGAAATATATATGTATAAAATATGCACATATTTTAGGTTCTCTGTATTTGTATATAAATCTGTGTGCGTGTGTGTGTGTGTGTGTGTGCACACATAAATTCACACGCATATCTGTAAGTATAAAGTTTCTCCTGGTTAATGAGCTTAAGTATTTCCTAGGTATCTTTATATATAGGGCCTTCCCTTACACCTAGCACAAAATACTTTTTTTTTTTAAAGGTCTGAGCCCGAATAACAGTTAAAAAAATAGAAATAGATGGGATTAGGGAATCCAGACATTTCGAGCTAATCGATAACCACTCATAACAAGACTTTTATCTTTCTGAGGAGTTAGGACACAGGGCTGGGCAGTCAGTTCTGGGTTCAGATTCCAGTTCTACAATGTAAAAACTAGAGTGACCTCAGCCAGCTCAGAGTTTCCCCCTTTTAAAACAGCACCACAGAGCCAACTTCAAGTGTCATCCTGAGTGTTGAACTAAGTGACACCTGTAAGCCATTCAGTACATTTTTTTCAGCGTTCAACTAGGTTTAGTTAAGTCCAGTTAAACAGTGTTTAGTGCACTGTAGATTCCACTAACCTACAGAGCAGTGAGAACTTCTCATCATGAAAATGCAATCAATAGAAACTTGACCAGAAATGTCAGGATAAAAATAAACCTGTAACTTTAGCAGAGGAGCTAAAATGGAAACTGAGGCACAGAAGTGCCTTTTTCTCAAACAGAGCAAGATTCCTGAAAAGAAGGGTCACCAGCAGCTGAGAGACTGAAGTGCTCTTTCGGGCTCCTGGGGAGACCTGAGAAGGTGGACATGTGCACTTTGAGCACCGGATGGTACAACAGTCAAGAATGTCATTGCTAGATCCCGCTTGGGCTACTTATTAAGCTGGATAGTGACCGGAGTCCGAGGGGGAAATCTTCCCGATCCTGCTGGGTCATCAGTTTTCTTTTCGAACAGCGACACGAGGCTGGCATGGCTCACTTTACCCCTCTGGCTTTTCCTAATGTTTGATAGAGGGTCGCAGTGGCCACAAGGTTGGAAGGAGCGGAGAGAGAGAGCCTCCAGTGGGGGTCACCCTGGGCTGTGGACTTGTGTTTCCACGATGATGATGGAGGCCAGACAAGGAGGGCACTAGAGTGACCTTTCCAGTTTCCCACATGCTAACCTTTCAGTTCTAAGGTATATCCAGTTTCCTGAGATCATGTCTCCTACATTTGTTAAAAATCCTTTTTACAAAATGATGATACAAGTGGGTGGTAATTCCTTTCTGGAATGTTCGAGTGACTAAATGAAAGGCCAGCTACCCTGTGTCACACTTGCCAATTCCTTTCTTTCCTTTTTTGGGGGGGGCGGGGTGGGGAGAATGGGTTTACTGGTACTTGAAATTCTAAATTCTGGGAAGGCCTCATTTCATATTACAATGAAAACTAGGGGAAGGCATAGCTGTTTCTGCTGATTATTTCACGTGTGTGCTATTCCCTCACAGGCAGAGGAAAATGTAAGGTCTGGAAAGAATATGAGAGGGAAGAAAAGGATGAGCTGAGCTTGCACCAGGGGGAAAGCATTGAGATCGTCGGCTTTGTCATCCCTGCGCTCCAGTGGTTCATCGGGCGGTCGGTGCGCTCGGGAGAGGTGGGCTTCGTCCCCACCAGGAACGTAGATCCTGACTCATATTCCCCAATGTGAGTATGACAGAGAGGCCCTCTGGGGTGTCTTGGAGTGGGGTGTTGTGTGTGTGTGTATGTGTGTGTGTGGGTGCCTTCCCTAGTAGCCCCTCCTCATTCCCAGCTGGTATGCACATGAACTCTGGGATTCCCTGGTAAAACGGAGCCAGAGGCGCACACTCCAACAGCCGAGGCTGGTGAGGAGTGACAGAAAGGACAAGGGTGAGTCGTCAGAGTGATCGGGGATGGAGTTCAGGTCCTTTCAACAGAAGGCCATGCAGGCCTTCCTCCCTGTGAGGAGGGAAGCACAGCCCCGAGGTATGGGGCCTGTGTGGGGCACCAAGGCTGTGGTGTGGTACTTGAATCCTGCCACCCACCCCATCAATCAAAGGCCACATTGAGAGACCTTGGATCACAGCGTGGTGAATGGAGCGTTAGTTCCTCCGTCGGGGTCTGCTCTCTGAAAGCTTAGTGTGTGAAGCAGTGTTGCTCAGGAGACTGGAGTGTGTCTTTTATTCCTCCTGCCTGAGTCCAGAAGGGCTGGGTCTGAGGAATAGAGCCATCCAGGGGACCAACCAGGAGGAGAGGGCCAGCCCACTCCCCCCACCCTGTCCAGAAGGGGCAGAGCTGGGGCTGTGGCCAGTGTCTCCGGATGGGCTTCCTGCAGGGGTTAGGAGGTCAAAGGAAGCCTGTGCTTGGAAAGCAGGAGTGGGAACACAGAGCATCCCTGCTGGGTTATGACGCAGCCCTCCACCCCAAGACAGTGGGCCTGGATTGTCTAAAGGTCTGACAGCCCGGGATTCTGTCCTCTGGAGCTTGGCATTCCTCTCGTGGCACATGGCAGTGTTCTGCTTCCCATACTGGAAGTTCCCTACTTTTTCCTTTTGCATTTTTTTTTGGGGGGGGATGGTTATTACATGGACTTGATTGATGCAATCTATCGGCCTTTGGTGATTGAGTCAAGCTCCAGTCTCTCCAGGGGCTGGGGCTGAAAGTTCCAACTCTCTTTTCAAGGTTGGTTCCCTGGCAACCAGATCCCCCATCTCTAGGGGATTTCCAAAGGTTGCCTCATCAACGTAAATTCAGTTCTGGTTGAAGGGGCTTGTAATGAATAACTCGATGCGGGGCTCACCTTTATGGCAGAGAAGCAATTTCAGGAACTGAGGATATTAATGTGAAAGATGCTTTAGAGAAATATGAAAACAAATGATGCTCCTATCGTTCTTTTAACTTCCAGCGATTTTGGGAGCTGTGAGCCAGAAAACATGGATGGAGGTCATACTATACATTTACTACAAATCATATATCACAGGCAATTTTAATAGGATTCTGAGGGTAGGCATCAGGTTTCAGGAATTATATCTGGATTTCTGCATCTCAAATCTTTCCCCAAAGATGACAGCTCGGTAGCACTCAGTTCACGTGACATCACATTGTCGTTGTCATAGTGGTAGCTGCTACACCGTCACCCTGAAGAGCAGCACCCCTGTTTCACAGCGGTAGGGCCAGACCTACTTCTTTCCAGGGTGGTCACCCAGTGGTCACCTACTTCTTTCCTCCACCTGGTCACCCAGTGCACCAGGGACTGCACATTCCCCAGGGAGGGGACAGTGAGGCAGGAATGGGGTGGGGTGGGAAGAACAGAGAGGGAGCTGACTCCTTGCCTTCCCCAAAGAACTGTCTAGATTACAGACACCCCTGACCCCTAGCAGTCAGAGGAAAGCCCTAGACCTGCCTACAGGTGTGGGGGCTGCGACATATGCGCTTGTGTGCTGTGCCATATCTGGCCACTAGATGTCACTCTTAGTCTATTTTCATTTGGCATCAGGTTTCTGAAGACGCTCCAGCATTCTGCTGGCCTCCATCCCCTCCCCACAGGTCCCTCCTCTGCTTGTGTATTACACCCTAGAGTGTATCTTTGTATATGTGTAGTCATTCATTTATTTATCCTTTAACCAAATTGGCAATATATTGAGAGTTAAATTTCTCAGAAGCTGTTTTCAGTGTCAGATTTAGCCTGTCCCTCTCTTGCATGGGAATGGGCTTTGCTTGTTCACAGGAATGAATTAGTGGATTTCCTTTACTTACAGCACAGGTTGCAATACCCGCCACCTAGTTCCGTAGGTGGAAAACCAGTGCTTAAAGCCTGTGGCAGCCATTCTGTCTGAATAAACATTATAACTGCATTTGACCACAGCGACATTATGAATCTCAGCTTTTGAGGGTGACAGAATGCCACCACCTTCCTTTCTTAGTTTTATGGTTTTAAAAGATAGTTGGCATTTGTGTATGTGTTTTAAGGGGAAAAAAATCTTCAGATGTAGTTGAAGACATCTTTTACCCTTTCCTACTTTTATACTTTGATCCTGTTTCCTGTTCCTTGAGGCAAAATATTTGAAGTTGATATGTATTTTTTCACTTTTCATTCTGATACATTTTAAAGATAGGATTTGTTCATGAATAAAACATTCTATAGTTTTGTGTATTTAGAAATTTATACAATGTATTTCTTGCAACTGCTTTTTCCAGATGCCATTAGAAATTTATGCTTTATTCACAGTGTAATATAATTTGCTTTAATAAAGTATTACTTAAAAGAAATTTATATACTTAAATATCTAAATTAAAAATGAGTAAGAATGAAAATCACTCAAAGCTAGGGGGAAGAAAAACAAAATTTGGTATTTCATATGATCGAACGTTGAAAAGTTTCTGTTTTTGCTATATCCCCACTCTCAGGCTTCCTATCGTGTCTGTATAAATCTCTTTCAGTGGCATCTGTTTTTGCTGATGAGAAGTCTCATAGTCATTTCTTTGTAGGTAGGCAGCGTTTCCCCTGACTGGTTAGTGGGTTTTGATTTTTTTTTTTTTTTGGTTTTCTCTTGATTATTGATGCAATTGTTATATAAAAAGCAATTCTGTTACATATACAGCAAACTGTCCACCCCCTACTTCATAGTGTATGGGTTCTAGTAATTTTATTGGTGGAGAGCTGTAAATTGTAAAAATCTCTCAATCTTTAGTTTTTGTCTTAAAAAACTGTCAAGTAATAATTTAACTATGTATAGAACAATACCTTTCTAGTGTAGAGGGAATAATAAATTTTCAAACCTGTTTTGCCAAGGCCTTGTGATTCTGCTTAGCCTTTTCAGAGTCAATTTTTCTTTTGTTGGTTATTTTATTGCTTACTTGCTTCTTCATTAATTTTATAATTACCTTGTCCTTTTCTTTCTTTGTTTATATTTCCTTATTTATGTTCTTAAACCTTTACATTTTACTCTTTCATACCATAAATTAAACAGTAAGTGATTGGACCCTGAAAGAAGGATTAAGACAAAGAGAAAACCTGAAAAGTTGATAACCTCCAAGAAATGAAAATCATATTTAAAATTAAATTATTTTTATTTATTTTGCTCAGGATTTGGTGTACTTCTTCAACTTGAAGACGCATGTCTTTCTTCAATTCTGGAAAATTCTCAGTCATTCCCCCTTTGAATGTTGCCCCTCTCTCATTCTTTTTAGCCTCTCTTCTGGAATTCCCACTAGAGGTATGTTCAACTTCTCGTTCTAGCCTCAATCTTGCTTAATGTGTTCTTTTATGTTTTTCATCTTTTTGTCACTCCAGATTATCTTTTGGGTGATTTCCTCAGCACAATCTTCACTTTCACTAATTCTCTCCTCTGCTGTGCCTTCAGTGTCCACACTTTTATTTCCATGTCTAGAATTTGTATTTTGCTGTTTTTCATGGATGCTTGTTTCATTGTAACTTCTACTCATATCTTTTATCACATCATTTTAATCATGCTTATTGTAAATTAAACTTTAGGTTATTGTTACATCTCGATTGTGTGGTGTTAATTCACCTATTTGGGAATGTTTTTTCTTTCTTTTTTTTCAAAGATTTATTTATTTATGCATACAAAAACTTGGGTACAGGCCAGAGGTGCGGGGCAGTGGGGTGGGGGACGAGAGGATTCACCAGAGATAGAGTGGGGAACAGAACATGCTACTTTACTGATATACAATGCTGAGGCGAGCAGCGGATGAGACAGGAGAGGTCTGCTGCACCTTGTGGGCTTGTTCTCTGGGTGGGGATCGATCTCATACTACCATGGCTGGCAATATCTTGATAGTGCTTTGTCTTTAACCCCTGTGCCAAAGGGAGGCCCCTTCATGCTCATTTTAAAGAGGCAGAAATTGGCTCATAGACATTAAGGTGCTTGTGGGTGGCAGAGGCTGGCCAGGCAGAATCCATAGGCCTTGGTCTATAACTCCAACTCTGTGCTGCTGCATGTGGCCATTGGGCACCTGAACATGGAAAATCCCAATCGAGGTGTACTGTCAGTGTAAAAGACACTAGATTTCCAAGACTTTACATATACAAAAAGAAGTAAACTGTCTTGTAAATAATTTTTCCATAGATTACATATCAAAATATTATTTTGGACATGGTGGGTTAAGTAAAATGTGGCATTAAACTTAACTTCACTATATTTAAAATCTTTTAAATGTAGTTATTCATGGTTGGGTAAAGGTCTCCTTTGGGTCTTGAATCCTCATATGAGGAAAGGGTGAGTAATTTTTTAATATAATTGTATCCCATGTTGTACGGGACATACTTATACTAAAAACAGTATTCACTGTTTATCTGAAATTAAAGTTTATTTATTTATTTTTATTTCTTTAGGCATACAAGGAATGGAATGTAGGTCAGAGGTATAGGGGATGAGAGGATTCACCAGAGACAGAGTGGGGAGCAGAACAGGCAGATTGACTGAAATACACTGCTGAGGGGAGCAGCAGGTGAGACAAGAGAGGTCTGCAGCACCTTATGGGTCAGCAACCTGGCCGGGGATCGAACTCAGGTTTCAGTGTTTATAGCATGATGGTGTTGAGACTTAACCCCTATGCCACCAGGGAGGCCCTTCTTGGACACCTTAGATACTTTTGACTTGGGATGTGGTAGATCAGCTGTGAGGTGAGGGGGCAGATGCAGAGAACTTCATCTTTGGCCTGAACTTTATCCCAATCAGCCGTGTCATTGTGAGCTGATTATGCAACATTTTTGAATGCCCCCAAATATAGATTAAAATACCTGAATTTTAAGATTGTGGCAAAGGGTAAATAGAACAGTAAATTCAGGAATGCCTTGCAAAATTTAAGTGTTCTGCACAAATTTGGGATTATCTAATTTTTAGTCTACAGTGACTTTAATTGTAGATTTCATCATATACCCTTTTGAGGATGGCAGCTGGGGTGGTGCTGGTGGTCAGGCTGGAGAGGGGTCAGTAAGCGGGGGTCAGTCAAGTGGGGGTCAGTAAGCATAGTGGGAGGAGTCCCAGCTCAGAGGGCAGAGCACTGCATCATTGCCAGCTCTGTCACCAAGTGATGGCATGACCTTGAGCAGTTCATGTTAGCTGCTGGCCTTCTCATTGCTGGTTTTCAGCTCATTATCTGAGCTGTGGGACAAAGGGTAAGTGGCAGACAATGAAACCCCATTCCAGCCCCTCCTTCAATCCTGCTTTCACCAGAGATGCTCTTCCTATGTCCAGTGCTCCTCCCCTTATCCATGGGGGATGCATTCTGAGATCCCCGTTTGCTGCCTGTAACGGTGGAGAGTACTGAACCCTCTATCTGCTCTGTTTTTTTCCTATTATGACATACAAATGACAAAGTTTAAAATCTAAATTGGGCGTGGTAAGAGATTATTATTTTTTTTTAAGAGGCATGTATTTTTATTTATTTATTTGTTTGTTTGTTTGTTTGTTTGTTTATACAAGCACTGGGTACAGTCAGAAGCGTGGGAGGGTGAGAGAATTCACCAGAGCCAGAGCAGGAAGCAGAGCAGGCAGAAGGACTGAAGTACACTGCTGAGGGGAGCAGCGGGTGGCAGGAGAGGTCTGCGTGCCTTGTGGGGCCCTTCTCCGGTGGCCGGGGGGCAGCTGGGGATCGAACCGGCGCTGCAGAGGCTGCGGGCAGCTTTGCAACCCAGCGCTCAACTGCTGTGCCACCGGGGAGGCCCAAGAGATTAACAACAATGACCAGCAATAAAATAGAACAGCGGTAACAATCTACTGCAGTGAACATCAGTAATGTGGTCTCCCCCACCTCTTGAAATATCTCCTCACATGGATATTTTCAGATCTGGTTGACTGTGGGTAACCAAAAGTGGAAAGTGAAACTGCTGATAAAAGGATAACTGTTGAACTTCTCTACCACTTTCTAGCCACCACTTTTATTCTTCTGGGCCTCAATTTCTCTCTCTGAGAAAAGAAGATAAAAACAGTAAATACCTCATAGGGCAAATTGTATAGAATAAATGAGATTGTGTCTAATTCATATTAAGCTTCCCCTGGCCACCCCCCTCATATTAGTTGTTATTAACACTTTGTAAAAATGGATTCTGAAGTTAAACAAAATCTCCATTTTACATTGAAAGAGATCTTAAAAAATGTTCAGATAGATACTGGTCTAATATTTTCTGAGGCACTTCTACTCTTCCAACTCTTCTATGGTAAATCAGTTTGAATAATTAGTTTATATAATGGAGGGAATAGAAGGATCTCTGTTACTTATAACCAGTTTTCCCCACCCCCGACTCTCCTTTTGCCCACTCTCAGCACTCAGCATGAGATTCCCCTCTCAACACTAAAGACCGTTGCTCTATGTCATGGAATCCCTGTCCACTACGTGACATTGCAGTCAGCCTTTCTTCATCGTTCCTCTAGATGGTGACGCCTGTTCTTGCATTTTCTTGAAATAACCTGACCCAAAAACTTCTTTCAGTGGTCCTTTCCAACTCTTCCATTCAAGACAACCAATTCCTCCATGGGCCATTAAATCTGGCACCACGTGGTTAGCACCACGTGGTCTCAGAGATTGGTTTGAGATTGACATTGAGAAAATGGACTTGGCTTTTCTTAGGAGGCTCAATTTTTAACAGGAAGGGTGCTTTCCATCCCCCTTGGGCTTAATCAGCAGGACTTCATTCTCCAGGACTTGGTGCTAATTGCTCTTCTTTCTTGATTCTGCATAATTTGCACAACAGAGAGGAGACTGATTTCCACCATGGAAAATGGCTGATGGCTGCTCTGTGTCCTTACCTACATCCTAGGGTGAAGGGCGAAGGGGCTGCCTCAGGAGCCTTGCACTGATCCCTGTCCATGTCGTTTGCCTCACAGGAGCAAGAACTCTGCTTTTTTCAGTGATGAAGAAAGATGCTCTCTGTGGGCCCTGGGAAGTGACAGGAAGGCCGAGGGTGCCACCTTCCTCCACACGCTCGCCCACACCGACATCACGTCTGTCCACCGGCTTAGTGAGTGCTTGCTCCTCAGACGCCTTTGAAAGCCCAGGAACTTCAAGAATGTTCCGATCCGGGGAGAGATAGCTCTAGATTCTAACCCCATCCATGACCTTAGGGATAGAACACCATTCAGAGGCTGATCTGGGTCATATTTGATTAGCAGCATTTTCACTTTAAATTTTGGCATTTCTGGGTTATGCAAGATTTGTTGCCTAGAAACTGTGAGATGTGGTGAAACCAACTCTGCTGTCACATGAAGGTCAGCCACCTTGAGCCTTCCATTCTAATCTTGGGGGAAAAAAATCTTCCCAAGAGGTGACTGAGGTCCTTCCTTCTAGGGCTGAAGGCCCAATGACAAAGGGTACCATAGAATTGTTACAGTGAGCAGGAGCCTAAGAGATCATTTCCTCTCATTTTATAGATTGGGAAACTGAAGCCCAAGTGACCCAGAGCCTGAGCCAGGATAAGCCTGGCTATTTTCTAGTCAGGGCAATCCCTACTTTACCACTCTTCCCACCACCAAGTGACATTGGACTATTAGTTACGTTGCAGGTGGTGGCTGTGGAGAGTCAGTGCCTGGGGAGGTTTTCAGCATGTCCGAAGGGCTGGTGGAATGAATGAATGAATGGATGAATGAATGAATGACACCTTTCCCTTACTTTGGGAAAGTCTTCCTGCCCTGTCAGGAGGTACATTCACCACTTACAGTGGTTATGGACAGATTCTTGCTTCTCCCATCTCTTCAGGGGTGGTGATGCTGTGCCCACCCCGGTATGGCTAGGTCAGATGGGTCAGATTTCAGTGGCACAGGCAGAGATTCTGCAAAACAGCCCTCAGCTTCCAGAGCAGAGGCAGCCAGTGGAGTCTGTCTCCATGCCTAGGGAGTATTTGCCATAGCCTTGGTATTTGCGCCCCGCCCTGGTGGAGGTTTCTTCCCACTAGATCCCCATCACCCCTCCGGGTGTGGGTGCTGCCTGGTCGGTGGGAGCTCAGATCTGATAGTCAGGGTGCACCATGGGGTGTATCATTGGTGGGGGCAGCAGAATGGTATCACAGGTAACTGCCAGCTGTTGCTCCAGTTGCTGGGTAGCCCAGGCAGCCCATCGCTTCTTTTCTGAAGACCAGGAATGCGATGCAGGGTGCACCTTCTGTCTGCACAAACTTCCCTGGGTGCCAAGGCAGATGCCACATTCTTTTGGCAAATTCCAGCACCCCCAAGACCTGTCCCCTGGGGACGGACAGCTCTCTGTAAGGGGTGTATTTAGTAGCTCATGTCCCGTCTATGCCCTTGGTGGTCCTGCTGAGAGAACTGGCTATCATGAGAGAGCAGGAGATCCTCAGGGCAGTGAGGGGGGCACTGCAGAAAACTGTAATGACATTCACAGGAGGAGTCTCGCCCAGAGAATAGTGGCAGAAGCTTGACTTGGTGACGGTTCATGCTCATAGGAGAGCCAAGATAGGGCACAGGAACTTGTGCTTCTCTATCAGGGAGAAGTAGACTCTTCTGGTTAGGAACCCCTGTATCCCCCCTTATTTTTCCCTTTGATTTTGCCTTTTCAGTCTACTTTGCTGGCCCCATCTACTAGTAAAGGCTGGTATTTCTCAGGCCTGGTCACACCCCCCACCCTCTACCTCCTCCCACTTGCTTTGCTTTTTTTCCCAAATGCTTTTCCCAGGACCTCACCTGCTTCTTGTAACCTGCTGGGGGTCCCGAGTCTATAGTTACAGGTCTCAGCTTTTTTTCTTGGATACAGATCTACTTCATGCCCTGCCTAAAGCTCCTGCAAGAACCTCCAACTCAAAATGTCTAAAACCAGGCTCAAGACTGTCTCTTTGTTTTACCTCATCCCACTGTGTTACTTTGGGGACAACTCGGAGCCTCAGAGGCATCTTCATTTTCTTCTCTTCATATACACATCTGTTCACCTTGTCCTGTCAGTTTGACAGATCAGCGGCACACATTCAGCGGGTGTCTGTTGAGTGTAGACAGGCGACAGAGGAGGAAGGAGGAAGAAGGGGCATTTTGTGTACACAGAAACGGGGCGGGGGGAAAGGCCTTGTCCACAAAGCCAGCTGCACTTGGAAATGTGTTTCCTGCCCTGCTATGGACTCACTGAGAGCCTGGTCCCCCAGGGTCCCCAGACCCAGTTCTCTGGGCATAGAGGTTGTGTTCCTGGTTTTTCTTCTCTGACTGCGTCTCACTTCTACCTCAGCTCCCAGCTGGAAAGTGAGTGGGTTAAACAAGATGATCTTTAGGTCCTCGCAGTCTGAACTGATGGTGAAGGGAGAAAGCTGCCCAGTCCTTAGAGATGACAGGAGACATGAAAACTGAACACAGAGTATCCTAAGGGGCCGCTGATCTGGGGTACACCTGCTGGCTTGGGCACGGGGCCCACTCTAGTCTGACGCCAGGTTGTCCTTCATCTCTATCCAGGTGGGTTTGAATCCCTCCAGAATCATCCGAACGATTTGAGCGGTGAGTAAAGATCATGCTGCACCTGACCTCCGTTCTTCGGGACAGCATCCTGCCCTCTTGCCCAGAGCTGGCCACTGTGGCTGCAGATGCTTAGGGTTGCCAACTCTGCCTGTCCTTACAGTGCCCCAGGGCTTCAGGGAGGCCAGGCCTGGTGGGGCCTGGGAGGAGCGTCAGCCCAGGGGCTCCAGACGGTCCAGCGGCTCCGAGGACTCCAGTCTAGAGGAGGAGCTCCTCTCGGCTGCCTCAGACACCTACCACCTGCCGGAGCCTGATGACCTCGATGACCCGGAACTGCTCGTGGACCTAAATACTGGTCAGGAGGAGGAGGAGGAAGCGGAGAGCTTCGCCCCCATACTGGCCTTTCTGGACCATGAGGGTTACGCCGACCATTTTAAGAGCCTCTATGATTTTTCTTTCTCTTTCCTCACATCTTCCTTTTACAGCTTCTCCGAGGAGGGCGAGCTTGTGGCCTATCTGGAGGCCTCGAGGAAGTGGGCCAAGCGGAGCCACATGACCTGGGCCCATGCTCGGCTCTGCTTCCTCTTGGGCCGACTGGGCGTCAGGAAGGTCAAACTGTCTCAGGCCAGGGTGTACTTTGAGGAGGCCATCCACATCCTCAACGGGGCTTTTGAGGACCTCCCCCTGGTGGCTGCGCTCTACATCAATTTGGCTGCAATCTACCTGAGGCAGAGGCTGAGGCATAAAAGCTCGGCCCTGCTGGAAAAAGCCAGCACACTATTGGCCTGCTTGCCTGACCGAGAGTCCAGTGCCAAGAATGAGCTGGACATGGTGGCCTATGTGCTGCGGCAGGGCATTGTGGTGGGCAGCTGCGTCCTGGAAGCCAGGGCATGCTTCCTGGCCATCCGACTGCTCCTGAGTCTTGGGCGGCATGAGGAGGTGCTGCCCTTCGCAGAGCGTCTGCAGCTGCTGTCTGCACACCCTCCTACCTCGGACGCCATGGCCGTTATCTTGAGTTTTCTATATGACAAGAAATATCTTCCACACCTAGTAGTGGCCTCTGTGCGGCAACGTGGGGCCCAGAGCACCCAAGCTATCCCTCTACCTATTTGGCAGGCCCACCTGGTCCTCCAGAACACCAGCAAGCTCCTTAGTGTGCCCTCAGCAAGATGGGGCGAAGTCTCCGCCCTGGCCTGCCCAGCACTGAGGCAGGTGCTGGCCGCCTGTGAGGAGCAGGCTGATCGGAGCACCCAGAGGGCTGTGTGTCTCATCCTGTCCAAAGTGTACCTCCAACACAGGTGTCCTGATGGTGCCATCCACTACCTGAGCCAGGCCTTGGTGCTGGGGCAGCTGCTGAGTGAGTATGAAGCTTTTGAATCTTCCCTTTGCCTGGCCTGGGCCTATCTCTTAGCCAGTCAGGCCAAGAAGGCTGTGGACATCCTAGAACCGCTATTATACTCCCTGAGGGAGACAGAAAGTCTGACCCAGAAAGGAGTGGTCCAGAACCTCTTGGGACTTGCATTTCAAGGTGAAGGCCGGGTGAACAGGGCCGCCAAGTGCTACCTGCGGGCCCTGAACAAAGCCCAGGAGATGGGGGATGTGAGGAATCAGGCAGTGACTTTGGCCAATCTTGGCCACCTGACTCTCAACTCCGGGGCTCAGCAGCTGTCCAGGGACTACCTCCTGCAGGCTTCCCGGCTCTATTCTGAACTCCCCGCCAGCATGGAGACAGACATGGAGTTAGTACAGATGCTGCTCTGGTTGGCCCAAGTCCTTGTGTCTGGACACCAGGTGGTCAGTGGCCGCCTGTGCTATGAAGTGGCATTACTGTTCGGCTTAAAGCACCGGCACTTGAAGAGTAAGTATGTCCAGGTTGCTGGCAAGTCTTAGAGAAAAGTCTTAGAATGTGTCTTGCTGTGTCCTGCCTCCAGTCATCTCATTCCTGTCCCTGCTTTATGTTCAGGTCAGCTTCAGGTCACCAAATCCCTCTGCCATTTCTACAGCTCTGTGTGCCCCAACCCCGAGGCATGCATCATCTACCACGAGCACTGGCTGGCCCTGGCCCAGCAACTCAGGGACCGGGAGATGGAGGGAAGGCTGCTGGAGTCGCTGGGGCAGCTCTATCGGAACCTGAACACGGCCAGGTGAGTCTGGGCCAAGTCAGAATATTTTCTCTCAGGAAGTCAAGTCCAAAGGCACACGGCACATTTATGGCATCATGGAAAAGAACACTGGCTCTGCAGCACCATACGAGCCAATCTGGTGCCAGGCATCACTAATTAGCTGTGCGGCTTTGGGCCAGTTATTGAATTTCTCTCTGCCTCAGCTTCCTCATCCATCAAAGGAGAATAACCGTGGCATCCGCTCATTGGTGTTATATGAGGAGTAAATGAGTTCTTGCATATGGAAGACTTGGAACAGGGCTCAGTGGTGTTGGTCATAATATAATTCTTTGTATGTTTCTATAGCAACCCATCATGTGAGCATGGCTGAGGGTGCAGAAGTCGAGAGGTGGCAGTTACACAGGACTGGAAGCCTCCAAGGAGTGGCCTTAGCTGAGGGCAATTGGCATTGGAGAATTAAATTATAAGTTATACAATTAGCCCACTGAAAGCAGGGGTATAGAATTTCAGAGAAGTTAGGTTAGGACCTTATTCTTAGAGTGAAACTGAAAACTATGAAACTAAATTTATATTTACCTTTTAGTTAAGAAATTAGGTTATAATTGCAACTAAATCTTAGAATAAGCAAACAACAGGAGCAGTGCTGACTTCTTAGCCTGATTTGTTGACAAATATATTTGTATAATAGCATACCCAGACATCCTTGTCTTATGACTGGCTTTTCAGCACTTTCTTTCTTTAAAAGGCTCATTTTTGCAAAAATACAACACATTTGACTGTCTTATCCAAAGATATCTTTTAACCCTTTGATATTTCAGTGTTCTCATCTGAAACAGCCTTCTATCTTTTGTTGATTTTTCTCATCTCCTTCTTTTGCTGGTCTAATCTGCTTGATAGCATGGCCCTGCAGTTCTGTTCTTTAACAAGCCTTTAATTGATTCCATAAAGTCCTACATGGTTTGCAAGATATTCAATTTCACTTTGCAACAGATTAGCATTGTATTCATAATTATGAATGACTGCTAAAATAGAGCAGGGATAATTGTTAGTGTTGAGCCGAGAGGTGGTTGAGCAGAAGCAAATTAAATGACAATTTTTTTTTTTCCAGCAACCTGGTAATCTTGGTTCCTCTCTTCCCTCTACCTCTCCATTCTGTCCCTGTCCTGTTCCCTTACCCTCCCCCCTTTTACAAGAAACTGGTGTCACCTAAACCTTCCATTGGCTTTGTCTTCACCCCAGGAATGGAGTTTTGATTGCGGAACATTCTAGGGGTTTGCATGGTTCTCGAGCAGATCCAGAAGGCAGGCCCAAATGACCCTTAGAGATGAAATAGTCAAGTCCAGTTTGGGGCATCATCGGGATGGGTTTTGGTAAAGTTGGATTTTAAGGGACAGAAGCGAGGATAAAATAGGTGTCAAACTTATTACCACCTCCGGCTGTGTGAAAGATGTCTCAGATTAATCTGGGTCATCACCTAACCCACTGCCACTCTTTGCTCATCACCCTCCCTGACACCTCCAGTTGCTGAAAACCACAACCCCCAAGGGGAAGCCAGAGGAACAACCCTGGACACTGTCAACACTGTGGAGGCCTTCCTTAAACAGTGTGAGAATCACTGGGGTAATAGGGCAGAGGTGAGGACTGGGCTGTACTTGACCCAGAAATGACTGCGAGACAGAATCCATGGAATGGGGAGAGGAGCATCTAAAACTGAATTACATGTCCTAAACAAGTTACTTCTCTTGTTTGCTCCATTTTAAAGATAAATCAAGGTGCCTTCCAGTTCTAAAGTAGTGGACTGAGGACCACCTAACTATGCTATTCTGACCCTGGAAATAGCCCTGTTAGAATTAGAATTCTTGCTGCCTTGCAGAGTCCTGGATTATGGATGTAGAGTATTACAGCTGTGGGTCTTCTAGAGGGCCTCAGCTTTCAATATTTTGAAAGACTCCGCAGTAGGCTCAGAAGGTCCTGATGTAGTGACTGTAAACAGCATGAGGCAGAAGTTGTGTCAAGCACAGAATAGAGGAGACAAATAATACACGTTGCTGTGGGACAGCCAAGTTGTTAGTTAATTGCAGTTGACTCTTGAGCAATACAGGGGTTAGGTTCACCAACCTCCTGCACAGTAGAAAACCTATATGACTTTTGATTCTCCCAAACTTAATTACTAATAGCCTGCTGTTGACCGGAAACCTTACCAGAAACACAAACAGTTCATTAACACACTATATTGATTTTTACTGTTCGTTAAGTGGAGTGCATCATCAAAAAGGCCTTCACCCCAGTCACCTTCACACTGAGTAGGCTGAGGAGGGGGAGGAGGAAGGAGAAGAGGAAGGAGAAGCAGGAGAGGCAGCCAACTCTGTATTTTACAGAAATACATCATTATTTCTGTCCCAGTCCTTCCACTGCTTGCTTTAGATTCAGGGCCTGAATCACAGGAGGGCCCACGTCATAAAAGAAATCATGATCAGTCTTGACCCATCGAGCCCTCCTGCCAGATTGTCTGCTGGCAGTTGTGTCCTGGCGCTGAAGCTTCTCCGTTCTCTCCCTCATGGTCCGGCTCGGGTTCCCCAGCACTTGTCTCCATCACGTCTCCTGTGACTTTCTCGGGTGTGGCGTCTCTCCACGTGTAAAGGGGTACTAGCAGTTAAATCTGTGTTGTTCAAGGTCAGCTGTAGTTGATCTACTAGCTCACAGCCTTTGAATTCCAAGTATATGCTGATTGACTTCCATAGAGGAAATTAAGATGGGAAATGGGGACACTTAGCTGGAGGGGGTCCCTGAATTCTTTGCTTAAGGCTCAGGCATGATAAAAATGATGCTTAATGCTTAGAGGCAGGTGCCCTATAGTGGTAATTACAGTAGTGAGAACCTGTTAGGAGAACTTCAGATGCTACCTAGAATCCTACCTACATAGTACCAGCTACACCCTTTCTTAAGGATAAAGAGCCAAGTGACAGTGAATTAGATAGTAAATTAAAATACCAGGGACTTCCCCCCCTAATAGAAATAATATTTTTTCTCCAAAATAAAAGTTATTTAAAATTATATTTGCTGATGATAAAATAATTAAACCATTATTAAAAGTTATAAGTTGAAAAATAACTTAAAGATTCCCCCCCCAACTCTCCTTTCCCCAAAGCTTCCCAGAAGATTTAAACATACCCATCAAGAAATATTTCATGCACAGGACAAGTGTATGTGATACATATTCTATATATCAAATATGATATATATAACATATACACACACAAAATGCTCATTTATAACGTTTCTTAAGTGGAATATGATAAAAGTTCTGTTATGCAATATTCTCTTCTGTTACTTGTTTCTTGCACTTAAAAACATCACGATGAAATGTTGATCTTTTTATCACCTGGTGGGGGGCTTCTAATATATCAGGAACTGAGGTAGCTGGAGAGGAATGTAATAATTTGGAAAAAGATTCCCACGGCACTATCTCGACATGGAGCAGTCCATCCTCTGTGGATGTGAGTGTGGCATCATTACAAATATTCAAGCAGAGCCTGATTATTCAGAAATCTTATTGAAGACTTTCCCGAATTGAGCTTTTAAATAATAGCTTTATTGAAGTATATGCACATACCATGAAATTCAGCCTTTGAATAAATGTACAGTTCAGTGAACTATACAGTTAGCACACTCACAGAATCCTCTAAATGTCAGAATACATTCAGTGCCTCACAAAGGAAACCCTATTCCCACTAGCAGTCATTCTCCATTAACCCACGCCCAGCCTGGCGCTGGCAGCCACTGCTCTACTTTCCGTCTCTGTGGATTCACCTCTTCTGGACGTTTCATGTAAATGGATACATGTAAGATGTGACTTCCGTGACTGGTTTAGTCACTTAGGGTAATTTTTGAGGTGTATTCATGTTGTCACATATATATGTATTTCATGCCTTTTTATTGCTGAATAATATTCATGGTAGATTGGTTCTTTTATCATAAAAATTCCCTCATTATCTTTAATGACAATTTTGGAATTTTTACCTTATTAGTCTAGCCATTCCAGTTCTCTTCGGTTGATGTATCTTTTTTTTAACTTTTATGGAAACTTATATTTTTTTCTTGTGTCTTTGAATCTAAAGTATCTTTTGTAGACAGCTTAAAAACGCTCATTATGCCAATCTTTTTTCAATTTTATGTTTTATTAATTTTTTTTTTACATCGTAGTCCCCTTAATTCTTTCATCATCATCTCACCATGATCCATCACCATATTCCCTTGAGCTCTTCTCTCCCTGTTTTGACCCCCTCCACCCTCCCTTGCTGCATGTCTCAGATCTATGGTCAGCTTGATAGTTTTGTCTTTTTCTTGATCTTTGGTTTGGTTTCTCTATATTCCACATATAGGTGAAACCATCTGGTATTTACCTTTTTCTTTCTGGCTAATTTCAGCTAACATAAGCCATCCTATTGAATGGGAGAAAATATTTGCACACTGTACAACTGATAAGGGACTGATATCAAAGATCTACAAAGAGCTTACATAACGCAACAAAAACAAAGCAAACAACACAGTCAAACAATAGGGGAACCAAATAAGAGATCAGGGAAAAAAAAAAAGACAAAACTAGCAGGCAACTATAAATTGGAGACATTCAGCATGGGAGCGGGAGGGAGAGCATAAAAGACCATGGTGATGGTTCACGGGTAACTTGGTGGTAGGAATTTTGTGGAGACAACACCTGAGAAGAGAAATCAAACATTGTACAAAAATGAACAATGATGTAAAATATGTCTATATATAAATATTTAAAAATAAATGGGCAGAAGAACTAAAGAGACACTTCTCCAAAGAGGAAATGCAAATGGCCAACAGGCATATGGAAAAATGTTCAGCATCACTTATGATTGGGGAAATGCAAATCAAAACCACAATGAGATACCACCTCACTCCAGTAAGAATGGCATATATCAAAAAGGCCAGAAACATCATTCTGCCAATCTTTGTTTTTTGACTGAAGTATTTGACCCATTTACATTTAATTCATTTGCTTTTACTAATAAGGTATGGTTAATAGCCTCCTTTTTGCCATCTATTTTCTCATTGATTACTCTGAGGATTAAAATTACCATCTTAACTTTTGACAATCTCAGGAGTTTCCTAGACAGGCACACAGTCCTGCATATGCGTGTGGTGTTCTAGATTCCAAGAATAGGCAGTTTTTCAAAGCCTAATGAACATTTCGTTTTCCCTTTTATTTTTGACTTTTTAAAAATCAGCTTCTTCTTTGCTCCAAATGCTTCCACCACCTTGGGCAGGAGCCATGTTAAGCAATTGTTGTTGTTGGTCTTTTTGGACAGATACCCCAGGGGAAAGGGGAGTCAACACAGAGAGAGCTCTGGGTTAACAAAAACAAGTTCTGTGAGTGGAGGCTTTCAGGGAACTTCCAGACAGGTCAAATAGTGACAATACAATCCCCTGGGGACAGAACTTTGGGGATTTCCAACCCCTCCCATGGTTGCTGCTAGCGGTTTTCCCAGCTACTGGAATTGCAAGACTTTTGGTTTTAAAAGTCACAGAGCTGCAGAGAGGTGATAACCCTAAAGGAAATTAAAAAAGCAAGACAACTCAATATTCTGAGAATGATTCAGCTTTTTTCTTGAAAAAATGTTCCTCAAATTATTTCAAGTGTTTGGTTAATTTCTAGTAGTTCTGAACGTGTTGATCTTGACTTTTTTTTTTTTTTTTTCACCAGTATTATCATTGCTTTTACTGGGGAGTGAAGTTTTGGAGGTCTTGGAAGTTGATCCATGCTAGGGTATTTTAATACTGTATTTTAATCTATAGTGCTAAAGTCAGAGATTGTTGTTTATTTAATTAGGAGGAAGTAAACATCCACTTCTGCTTTACCTACTGACCCAAGAGGGAAAACTAGACTAGAGGGAGAAGGGAAATGCCTCAGGTGCCACGTGAAGCCCTCACAACCACAGGGTCCTCATTTCTTTGTAGAAGGCTCATGAAGGAGAACATGCTATAATGCTGTATCTTAAAATTTTTTTTATTGAATGTTGGTTTATCACATTGTATAATGCTGTATGTACTTTTAGTCTGTTTAAATCACCTCCTTCTGCAGAGTATTTGAGAAAAAAGGAAAACCAAAAGAACAAAGACCAGTTAACAGACACAGAGAAACAGGTGTGTCCATGCACCTGGAGGAGGTAACTGTAATTTAGCTCTAAGCTTCCTGGTAGCTGAGGTGAGAAGGGGAATGCTGTAAGAGGTTTTCCCTGTCTGATAAAAGAACTTAAACAAAAGTATCTGCAGGAGTATTTTTCCCCCCTGGCACTGAGTTGTTCTAGGAGGAATATATTGAGTGGGTTTTGATGTCATGGATGGATTTCTTCAAAGGATTTCCATTTGCACAAAACTTGAAGTCATCGCAAGCAAAGGTCACAAGTATTCACGGGAGAGACGGTGGGCATCTGAAGGGCAGGATTCGAGGGAAAGGGGAGAACACTTTCAGCTAAGGGTGGGGAATTCTGTCAGGGAATTCCAGGAAGGCATGAGACTGGGGATCAGGCTGATTGGTGGCTATCCCACCATGCTCCTCACTTCTTTTGACCTACAGCCTTAGGGGTGACTAGAGGAACTGGGGTGCTGGCCCTTTCCAGGCCAAACCATTGACTCATTTGGTGTGTCAGACAGCAGAGATTATTGATTGACAGAGGTGAACAAATGGGGTGATGAGTGATGATAGGAAAGAACCAAAGGAGTTGCCGACTACCTCATAATTTAAGACCATAAAGACATTGTGTTTTACTGGAGGTCATGGATGAGGTGTGAATCTTGGCAGGTGGCAGTGGTCTTTGGGAAACCCTTCAGTGCTCTACAAGTCTTGTTAGTGCTTGTGAGTAGCTGGGTCTCTATAAGCCCTCCCCCACTCCCTCCCTCCCCCCATGGGAATATTTCCTGGAGAGAGATACCGATCTTTCATTCACAGACATAGTGATCTAAGAGAGAAAATAATCCAAGAAACAAATGCCTGCACTTTGAGTTGGCTTCTATACGAATCCAAATCTTGCTTCTTGGGGGTCTGGAGAAAATTGCCTAAAGGTCTCCCAGAGCAGAAGTGGGAATAAATACAGAGCAGAAACCAGAATTAGGATGGTGCGCCAGGGTCCTGTCTCCATCAAATCTTCCAGTGGGGGTGGGGAGAGTGATGGAAGCCAGTTGTGCCAAGGATCTCAATACTGCTTGAGGTTTGGGGGTACAATGTGGATGAGAGAAGGGCAGGGCTTCCTGTAGTGAGAGAACTTTGGATGACCTAGCTCCTCCAAAGAGGTGGGTGAGGTCCAGCATTGCATGCAGTAGTCCAGGTCACAGCCCATTCTCAGCAGCAGCCTGGTGAGAGGGTGACAAGTGCCCATCCTGACAGCATTAAATCTTATGTCAAGAGTAAGCCTATAGAGAACATCAAGTTCTTTCTTCTCAGAATTAATAAGGGTCAAGAGTCTGGAACTTTCTCCAGAGCTCCAATGGCTGCCTCATTCATAAGACGTCTCAGGCAAAACCTTCTTATTCCCTGTGCTCAAAGAAGCCTGGGGGGTGATGGTTATATCTGATGAAGCCCTCCTAACTGGTCACAGACTGGTCAATGATGACCAAAGTTTTTAGAAGGATTCGCATAGTTTGGTGCAGTGGTCTCAAATTTCCTTGAGCCTGAACATAACCTGGGTATGTCTTATGTGTCTTGGAAATACAGATTCCTGGTGTACAGCCAAAATGGCTCTGACTCAGCATCAGCTCCAGGAATCTGTAATGCTGATGCATTGCCCAGCTGTGAATTGGACCTGAAGAATGGGTATGTGGTGGAATGAATCCTGTGCCAGAACTCAGAGAAGGGGGTTCTGGCTTAGATCTTTACCAGTGTGCCAGGCAACCTTGTGCAAGTCACTTCCCATCTTTCGACCAGCCATAAAGGGGCTGAACTAGATCAGCAAGACTCAAGCCCAGCCATGTATGGCATTCCTACTAGAGAGTATTGCAAGATGCTGGTGCCTGAGCCACCTGCTCATGGCCCCCTGGTAGCATGCATGTCAACAAATGGGATGACTTTGCCTACGTTTTTATGTTTGAAAGCTTCCAGCTCATTCTGATGTTGTTGGAGTCAAGAACTACTGTCTGGATGATTTCCAGTACTTGGTCTTGTTCTAGAATTCTGAACCTATGCAACTCTACATTACCTCTGTCTCTTTTCATCATTAATCCCTGTCATGGGGGAGAGTTTTCTAACATAAGACAATTTTCCAGAAAATTCAAGAGTACTATGTTAAGTACCAACTTTAAAAACTTTTGTCCTTTGATTTTCCTTCTTAAACAAAGATCAAAGTCATCATTTATGGTCATTTATTTGTGCATGTATTCCATAAATATGCATTTGGCATTTACTGCTTGCTAAGGGCTTCTGACAAAAAATTCTGTAGTGTAGTCAAAAGAGCGATGGATGATGGGTTGTAATAATAATAATGATAACTAACATTTAAATATTCACCAAGTGCTTACTATACGGTAGGCACTGTTCTGAACACAATAGTTCTATTACCTCATTTAATCCTCAAAGTTGTGATAATTATATGCCCATTTTACAGATGGGAAAACTAAGGCACAGAGAGGTTCTGCACTTCCTCAAGATCACACAGCTGGTTAAGGCAGAGCTGGGATTCAAAAGTCTATGTGATGATAAGTTGTTCCCTCCCAGAACCTTGGCTTCCTCTGTGCTGAGTAACTCCCAGATCCCTTTGAGGCCTCACACCCTATGATCCATGTCTGCATCCTAGATCCCTCAGGAAGTCCCTCACCTGCATCAAAGAGAGCCTGCGTATCTTCATCGATCTGGGAGAGAGAGACAAGGCTGCTGAGGCCTGGCTGGGGGCCGGGCGACTCCACTACCTCATGCAGGAAGACGAGCTGGTGGAGCTGTACCTGCAGGTGGGTCTCCTGTTGGCGCCGCTGCTGACTCGGAACATTTGGGCAGGCAGCTGCACATTCCAAAGTGACTGGCTTAACTAGAGAGAGGTGATATCCAGGCCAAGTCCTTTGAGGGGGGTGGGGCAGCTCCCTGGGCATAAGATTGAACCCAGGGAGGTCTGGCGGGCTGAATACAGGAGGCAAACAGCAGACCCCACGTCCCACGTACAGCTGTGAGCCCCCACCCCCGACCCCGTCACATGGTTATAGCCATTTTCCCGACTCACACACTTTGGTTTTTTTTTTTAATTCTTTGCCTTGATCATCTTTCACCTCCATCTTTTTTTTAAAATTGATTTATTTTTTAATTTTCTTACATCGTTGTTCATTTTTTGCATAATATTTGATTCTCCCCTCAGGTGTTGTTCCCATAATTCTCCTACCACTGCGGTGGCACCCGTGATCCATCACCACAGTCCCTTGCTCTTCTGGCCTCTGTTTTGAGCCCTCTCCTTCCCCTCCCCTTGCTGTGTGCCTCAGATCTATGGTTTGTCTGCAAGTTATGTCTTTTCCTCATCTTTGTTTGGTTTCCTTATATCCCTCCTATAAGCGAGACCACCAAAAAAACCCACATGCATTTTGATTCTAGGGTTTTGCTGCAACTAGAGTCAAGGTTGATGTGTGCAGGGTTTTAACATGATTGCCTCTTAGGATTCTTTTCTTTGCACACCTTTAATGTCTGAGATATGGTACAGTGTGGTGATACAAGGCCTGGGCTTTGGAGACAGACAAGCCTGCAACCAAATTCTGTGGTCACCAATTAGGTACTGTGTGACTTTGGGCTTGCTATGTGAGCTCTCTGAGCTTTTTTCACTTCTTAGCATAAGGAGTAGAAATCACTTATAGTAAATGCATTTATTAAATGCTGGGGACTTAGAAAATACTTAATCAATCAGATTATTATTATAACTATTTTTCTGCTTTTTTTTTGGCATGTAAGGACATTTGTTATCTCAAAAATAGGCCTGCTGTCATTCCTTCCTTCCCCTTATTATTCCCTTTATTCTATTACTTGAACCTAAACTCACTTCCACTGAGTCTTATATGGTGTGTATGCTGACTGCATGCCTACAGCACCCTGGAGGCTTTGTTGAGCGTATCACATGCGTGATGTAGTTTAATTCTCATTACAAATGCAGCAGGAGTTTCTACTGAAATTTCCACTTGCTGACATATTTTAGTGAGACTGAATAACTTGCCTGAGGTCTAACGACTAGTGAGAAGTAAAGACTGCACCATGGCAGTTTGACTTAAAGCATTCATTCTCAGTTCTAGAACATCATACCTTTAGATTTTAGAGCTGGAAGCATTTTCAGAGTGCAGACAATGCAGTCCTGTGCATCACTTTCTGGCCCCAAGGGAACTGTCTGGGTGGTTCCCTGCTGGGTGGCAGTGCCTCCCGACTCAGACTCCAGCTCACTGCCAAGTGCAATGATAGTGGGGTCCTGCGATTCTCTGGTCTCAGGCCCACCCCACTGTGGACTGCCACCTAACTGAGGCTCTGGGGCCATCCCCACCAAAGTGTTTTGAGGTCCTGGAGCCATGCTGCAGAGGTTGGGGGACATTCTGTTTAGATGCAATATGAAATACCTTGTTGGAGAGAAAGAGGGCTTTCTTTCTCTTTCCTCATGGGGGTTGGGAGAAGGATAATGGGCTAGAAGACACTAGTGATTGCTTTCCACTAACTGGTGATGTGAACTTGGCCGTGGAGAAGTTTCTTGTTCTTTCCTAAGCCTCAGTTTCTCCATCTGGAAAGGGTAGGTGTTGGCCTAGACAACTGTTTTCCAAGCCTCAGTCATTTACACATCCAGTCAGGATATCTTCTGTATGATTATTTACTCCCCACTTTTACTCCGCTTCAAATCAACTTAGATTTTAACATTAAGTGATACTGCCTGAAGTCACAGGTTTTGATGTATTATGAGTCTTTTTTTTTTTAATAAATTTTATTTTTATATTCCCCATACAATTGCAATCCCCTTATTTTGATCCCAATCCCTCCCCTCTCCACCCCCCACCTCCCATAGAGTGTCTCTTGTTCATAGCTGTTTGTTGATTTTGATATTTTCTTTCTTATAGTTATTCTTTTTCCTGGTCCCTTATTTAAGTTTTCTAGATTTCTGCTATGAGTGAGACCATCCGGTATTTTTCTTTTTCTTTCTGTCTTATTTCACTAGCATGATCCCTTCCAGCGCCATCCATGTTGCTGCAAATTGCATGTGTTTATCTTTTTTGAATGCTGAGTAATATTCCATGGTATATATGTACCGCATCTTTTTGATCCAGTCATCTATTTTTGGGCATTTGGGTTGTTTCCAAAGCTTAGCTGTTGTAAATAGTGCTGCTATAAACATAGGGGTGCAGGTGCTCTTTGGAACTGATGTTTCTGTATCCTTTGGGTAAATACCTAGGAGTGGAATTGCTGGATCATATGGAAGCTCTATGTTTAGTAGGTCCAGAAATCTCCACACAGCTCTCCATAGTGGTTGGACCAGTTTGCACTCCCACCAACAGTGCTGAAGAGTTCCTTTTTCTCCACATCCTCGCCAGCATTTGTTGTTGCTAGTATTTTTAATATGTGCCATTCTCACTGGTGTAAGATGGTATCTCATGGTAGTTTTGATTTGCATTTCCCTGATGACAAGTGATGTTGAACATTTTTTCATATGCCTGTTGGCCATTTGCATTTCCTCTTCAGAGAAGTTTCTTTTTAGCTCTTCTGCCCATTTTTTGACAGGATTATTTTCTTTGTTGTTGTTGAGTCTCATCAGCTCTTTGCAGATTTTTGTGATCAGTCCTTTATCATTAGTGTTGGGTGCAAAAATGTTCTCCCAGTTGGTGGGGTTTCTCTTTGTTTTTGTTATTGTCTCTTTTGTTGTGCAGAAGCTCTTTAATTTGATGTAGTCCCAGCTGTTTATCTTTGCCTTCACTATCACTGCTTTGGGAGCAGGAACCCACCGCCGGGGCAGACCCGGCACGTAGGGAGTGCATCCCGCATCGCCATTTTAGAACAATCCAAAAGGAGTCTTGTTTTTCTAAAACACATTGTTTGTTCTATTAAAACACAAAATGTTTGTTTTTATACTGCAAAAAAATCATTTCTAGGGTTACCAAAGTAATCTCTCCTAGCATGATGGGGAGATGCGAGATCAGAGACCCTCCATAGCTTTTCACCAGCCCTGTGAGTGGGGGTGTGGGGGGCAACTCAGAGTTCATGCACTTTAGCAGAAGGTTAAACTATTGGCCTGCTATCACACGCCTGCCTGTCCTGTGGGCGTTTGGAAGTCCTTCTCTCTATCTTCCTGTCTTTGACAGCCATCTCTGTCCCTCCCAGGCCGCCATCCAGAAAGCCCTGAAGTTGGAGGAGCCCTCCCTGGCTCTTAAGCTCTATGAAGAAGCAGGTGACTTGTTCTTCAATGGGACCCGCCGCAGGCACCGTGCTGTAGAGTATTACCGAGTGAGTCCTGGGCTGCCTGTGTCCAGCTGGGCCGGGCACAGATGGGGTTTGTGGGGACTGGGGCCTGGGATCCAACCCTTTCCCCTCTCTGACTGGTATTTCTTTTTCTCCCCTTCCTCTCCAATGCCCACGATGCCCTCTCTTCTGTATGGCACTCTCCAGGAGGCTGCGGGTATACCTTATCATTCTCGTGCTTGATAAACACTCTAATCATCACCCCTCTTGTGTGCATTGTACTTTACAGTTTGTAGCACACTTAATACTTTCCAGAATGCTCTCATGTACTGCTGGTGACATCGTGGGAGATGATTTTAAATGGGCCATGAATGAATGCTTTTCTTTGACTCTGTTTTTATCAAGCATGCATTTTAATATATTTTAAAAAATTAAAATTGTGTAACACCAGTTCATCTAACCCATGATTTCAAAGATATTGCAGTGGATGAGGCAAGATAATAAGGGTTTATTTAATAAATTATACCAATTAGATATGCCCAGAAGTTAACGAAATGTCAAAAATCATATTTGCTGTTCACCCTGACTAAAATTTGGGGAACCTAATTATCTTATTTGAACCTAAAATTTCATTTATTCAGATATTCATTCACTTATCAGTTGTTTATTCAATCATCAAACACTTCTCAAGCACCCAGTTAAGTTTCAGGCACTGAGCTAGGGTGGGGAGAGCAGGAAGCACTTTCCTGACTGTTGTGCTTATCTTTATATGTATTTTATAGATGAGAAAATAAAGGCTCAGAGAGGTGAAGTGACCTGCTCCAAAGTCTATCATAATAAAAATAATAGAGCTGACCATTTATTGGGCACTCTCAGACACTATGCCAATATTGCATATGTGCACTTTGTAGATATGGTGCTAAGGGAGCATGTAGTTAGGAGAGAAATAACTTCCCATGTGACCTTGGAGAAAGTCATATCCCTTTTCCCACATTCAGCTTTTCTAATTTTAGGAGGGCTGATGACTTCTAGTTATTCTACCTCTAATTTCTGTGTGTAGCAACCAAGAGCAAGGACCAGGTGAGCAAGTTAAGGAAAGACATGCATGGAAGTACAGCTGTCATTCTTTGCTTTTAGTCACAACAACCCTCTGTGGCTCAGCCCTGCCTGTGGCATGCAAGCCTCTTAGAGTCCATCTTTATCCATGGTTCTTGCCGAGGCTAAGATTCCCGTGCCTATTATTGGGGAGGAAGTACTTTCCTTTCTTTTTACCCTTCTAGGTTCCTTGGCCGTTCTAATGACTAAAATGGCATAAGCTAGACTAACAGAAGACAAACAGATTTAATTATCTACATGGGGGGTAGGGAAGGCCTTACAATGACCCAAGAGCCCCAGAGAGGCAGCGTGAGGTATATCTGCAATCTTGGGCGATAGCATCTGGGACTTCAAAGGGAAGGAAGGCAATTCACAGGAACAGGAGAAGAGCAAATGTTTGCTAACCAATGTTTCCTGAGCCTGCAGAAATAATGGGGCAGAGAAGACTTTGAACACAGGTTTTGCTAAGTGTCTCCCAGTCTACTGCATTTAGTTTACGTATATGTGTGTTTTTGTTTTTGTACTTACTGGATGTTACATAGCTTACTTCCTTGACAGTGCTTTTTTTTTTTTTTTTAAGATTTATTTATTTATTTATACAAGTACTGGGTACAGTCAGAAATGCGGGAGGGTGAGAGAATTCACTAGAGCCAGAGCGGGGAAACAGAGCAGGCAGACTGATGATACACTGCTGAGGGGAGCAGCGGGCGGCAGGAGAGGTCTGCGCGCCATGTGGGACCCTCGCCCGGCTGCCGGGGATCGAACTGGCGCTGCAGAGGCTGTGGGTTGCCTCGCAACCCAACGCTCAACCACTGCGCCACCGGGGAGGCCCCTTGACAGTGCTTTCTATACAAATTACGTTAAACAATTAAGGGAAAGACAGAAAAAGGCTTCCTGAGTAAGCTGGGTGCAACTTGTCTTTAGCTGCCCACATCTCAAAGCAGCCTATCTGGGGGAGGCATATTCTGAACCCCTCCACTATGTTCTCAGGCTGGGGCTATTCCTTTAGCAAGGAGGCTGAAGGCATTGAGAACGGAGCTCCGGATTTTCAACAAGTTGACTGAGTTGCAGATCAGCCTGGAAGGCTACGAGAAGGCTCTAGAATTTGCCACACTGGCTGCCAGGCTCAGCACAGTCGCAGGTAGGTGGCCTTCCCTGCTGGTGTTTGAATGGAAGGAGAAATACTCCCTGAGGAGGGACAGCAAAGCAGTGACAGCAGACACTCTGAAATCAGACTGTGTGGGTTCAAATCCCAGGTCCAAAACAATCAATTAACCAAGTTGTTTAATGTCTCTAAGCCTCAAGTTTGTCACTGGCAAATAGCATCAGGCTTGAAAATAGCACCCATCTCCTGCAGTTGTTGTGAGGAGCAATGATAATCCGTGTGAAACATGGGTCATAGTGCTTGGTGTAAAATACGTACTTGATATGTGATACCAGTGCCACATTAATTATTATTATTATTGTGTAGTTGGTATTGTTCGCCAGCACAGGGTAAATGGTATTTTATCTCCATACCAACAACAGCCCCTGTCCTAACACTCCAAAGGACTGTGACCTAAAGTTTTGACTGTTCGATCCTTAGTCAAAAGCACATTTCCCCCAAGGAATTAAAATGTAAATGGTGACATTCCTATCAACTTAACTCACTAATAAGCTGACACAGTTTGCACTTATACCAAAAGCTATTGGGGAGCAACAAAGGTCATTAAAAAAATAAAAAAAGACTGAATTAAAAAAACAAAACCTCATCTCAACTGTTGGTGCTCGAGATATGCAGTTTGATGCGAGAAGCCTTGATTCCATTTTGAGGCAAATGGAGTCTTGGGTGAAGATTCCAGATCAAGGGTGTTAGACACTTTAGAGTGTCTAATTGCTCTCTCTCCTTTTCCTACCATTTTCCTTATTGCAGAAAACCTTATTGAGCGGTTGCTTCTCTGCTAATCCCAGGAAAGGCCTTGGGGACTCCAGCAGTTCCCTCTCTGAGCTCTCTTTATCCGTCCCCCCCCCCCCGGGGAAAAGCGAAAAAGAGGATATAGCCACCCTTTCACACATTTCCCTGTGACTGGATTTTTCCATATCAGAGTATTTTCTCTTTTAATTGTGCCTTTTGGTCCTTTGAAACTTAAAAGTGATATTTTTAGATTGCATCAAACAGCCACCTTGCAAATATTCCAAGCACACAATTGGAAATTTTTGTTCCCTTTCAAAGGCCACATTGTGTTAAAGAAATTGGTTATAAAACAGCAAACCTACCAAAAACCAAAACAAGTCATAGACCTATTGGAAATCAATGTAAAACAAGCATGTTGAAAAACAAAAACAAAAGTGAATGGGTCTCTGTAGCTTATCTGAGACAGGGAGTTGGTGACTGAGCCTGAGGTGACCTGACCAGAGGTGACCACTAGCAGGACAGCCCCAGGAGCAGCTGACTAGAGCCTTTTGTGGAAAGTTGTTGGTTATACGAATTTGAGTAGTTTGTCAGGATTCGTAGCTACTCTATCAAGCGAAGACTCCATCAAGTCTTGTCATCATGACCTATCACAGGGGTTTGGAAAGAACTAGTTCCTAGAATCTCAAGTTACTGTGACATCTGCAATAAGGAGAAAGTTTTCTTCAGGAATCATCTCTGAAAACTTTGACCATATGCTCTAATCGCTCTCCTAGAGAGCCCCGTCTTTGCTGTTGTAGCTGTGGGAGTGGAAAACATCTCCTTCTATGCTTTTGGGTTCTTTCCATTAGCCTAATAATTAAATTGACATGACAGATTCCTAGGAGAAAAACAAATTTAATTTCACATGTACAGGGACCTCAAGACCTGGCACTCTGAGAAGTGACAAAAGCTGGCAGTATTTAGACCTTCTTGAGAAGGAAATAGCAAACTTGGATAAATAAACAAGAAACCTTGAGCTGGGGTGCTAATAGGAATAAGTAGCAGAGTTTGTTTACATAATTTCTGTCTCTGGTAATATGGTAATAAGGGTAATAATATGGTAATAAGGGTAATAATATGGTAATAAGGCTCAGGGAGGGTGCCGTTCCTGCTTTCAGGGAGACGGAAAAGGGTCACAATGACTTTCTTTAACAAGCTATTTCTTAAGTATCTTTAATGCAAAATATGCCAAAGTGGTGTATTTTGGGGTGAGTTGCCCCACACCCCGACATAATACTCAGCACAAGTGTAATTTTCCCTCTGTGAGATTATTTAAGGAGTGTCTGTGTTCCACGAGACCATTGGTCTCCTCAGGGCAAGGTCTCTTCTACTTTGTCCCCAATGCCCCAAACTTCGTCCCTGACTCTAACAGACCTTCAGATGTCTTCACGGATTATATGGACGGTTTCACTTATATGTGGAATCTAGAGAAACTAAACAAAGGTAAGACAAAGACAAACTGTCAGGCCAAGCCTGAAAGCAGATCACATATCTGAGACCCCTGGGAGGGGAGGGAGGAGGGGGAGAAGGGGACAGAACAAGAGGGAGGAGAGTGCGGTGGAGGCTGGAGGACTGCAGGGACTTCATCGGGGTGGGGGGCAACTGTGGTGACCGGGCCCAAGGGGAGAAATCCTATCCTGTGAAAAAAATGAACGAGGAAGTTTACAAATAAAAAAGAAACAAGGAAAGCCGTTCCGAATGAACGCGTGAACACATGCGGTGAAGCATTGGCTGCAGAACCCTCTCCGTCTTCCATCCCTAGGAGATCAGAGGCAGGAGCTGGTGGCCTTTCACCGTCTGGCGACCGTGTACTATTCCCTGCACATGTATGAGATGGCCGAGGACTGCTACCTGAAGACGCTGTCTCTCTGTCCAGCCTGTCTGCACAGCCCCAAGGAGGCCCTGTATTACGCCAAGGTGTACTACCGGCTTGGCCGACTCACCTTCTACCAGCTGAAGGTAAGAGTCAGGCTTCCAACTCCGTGCAGGAACTACCATCTGACCTTAGGACGCTGAGCCTTCAGGGTAGAGTTGAGGGCTAGATTGGGGAGTTGTGTCTCGTAGGGTAGGGTGGCCCCACTGAGAACAAAATGGCTCTTTCTACCTGTATCGGAGGCCTCAGGGGGCTCCATCTCTGCCTGGAGATCAATCCCAGCTCCTCAATCTCCTTGTCCTTCTTCCATCTCTGTGGCCACATCATCCATCAATGCTATGGCATGTTGCTTGGTGCCTGTGAGCTCCTCACGGTCCTGTGAAATAAATGAGACCAAAAACAATATATGAGCCCCTCAACAAAAAAACTATCAGCTCTGACGTTAATGTCTACCTGCATGTTTAGGGGTACAGGGGAATATTTCCCCCATCCCTCCTGGCTCTTCTCACGTTAGTCAAGCAAACAAATTCACATTAGATAAATTACGAGAAAAAAAATAATGGGAGAAGTTACATGGATGTTAATTCTAGAGTAAATGGGATAGACTGGGGGCTTATATCCTGAGCTAAGTAGGGTCTGGAGCATCAAGAAGAGAGGTTGGGGTCTCACAGGGCAAGGAGAGGGTGAGGCTTGTGACAAAACCAGATGCTCTAGAAGTTTGCCTTGCCAAAGAGAGATGTCACTGAAAATATGATAATTTTTGGAAATGACCCTAAGGCTGCTAATTTAAAGTAAGGTGAGAGTTTCTCTTGAAGCTCACAGGATCTCAGTTGACTTTAACTTCACAAGCCAAGGTGATGTGTACTTGGAGAAGCTTATCTAAATATTTTTTTAGAGGCCTACCTTTCCTATGTCTACAAAAGGCTACAGGTTAACTGATCAACTGCAACTCACTTCCTATAAGGTTCTACACATCTATATTTTGGGAGAAATTTAAAATTAGGTGCATGGTAATATGTCAGAGATAAACATATGTTGAGATAAAAATGTGTTGAGATATATGATATGTTTGAATGGAAGCATGCCTAGGTCCTAAGAAGGCCTTGCTTTTGATTCTCCTATTTGTTGTGCTGGAGTTGAATCTAGGACTTCTTATTTTTCTCGTCTCTTCTGGGAATGTATAGGTGGTCCTTTATTCTGTTACAATTTTGTCTCTAGAAGCTTTGACTTCCTCTTACCAGAGGTCCCAGCCTATTCCAGCTCAAACCTAATCTCTTAATACAGTGACTGCCTGTTTGGCCCCCTGGGGGCCCTTGGGGCTGCTCTGCTGTGCTTTTCTTATTTTCCAGACGTTGATTCTGGCCTGAATTAATTATTGACTTATGAGGGCTAATGGGAACCAGACATCTCTTTTTGAATCTCACCCAAAGAAACATCTGTTGCTTATTCCTAGGGAATACAGCGAGTGTTGAGGGTTGTGGGGTATGTGTGTGTTTGTGTGTGTGGGTTGTTCTCGAAGTACTCCTAGCCATCTTGCTGTGTCTCACAGCTCCCAGGAAGTGGCTCAGGGACCAAGTATGTGGGATTGAATAGTATGAACCAAGGACTCTAGGAATTGCCAAGACGAGAGCTCATCTCACATTAGCTTAAGCAAAAGAAATGACAAGGTATTGCTACAGAGACTGGGAAGCTCAGGTGTAATATAATTTTTGGTTGTTTCGGATGCTGGTACTCAGAAATCTTCAAGGGTTTCCCTATCCATCTCTATGTCTTGGCTCTGTATGTTTCTACTTCTGTATCTTGCCCTCCCTCTCCTTCGGCTCTTGATAGGCTCTAACCTCTGTCTAAAAGGGTGTAGGACCACTTTCTCTGCCAGGTCACATTGAAAGGTCCCAAGTGATGACTAGATGGGTCATCTGGGGTCATCCCTGAAGCGCTGGGTCTAGGGCAGTGCTGCTGCATGATTGATCAAGTCTGGCCAGATTCCACTTTTGTGCCAGGGTCACAGAGGACCACAGTGGAGTGGGGGAGGAGCTCCCCAGGAGACTGGCAGAAGGTGATGGAAACATCTATTGGACACAAAAGCTAGGGTTCCTGGAGCTCCTGGCAATGCCTCACAGCCTGTCCTGGAAATATTTGCTAACACTGTCTCTTCTTTGCCCCTGCCATGGGGTTAGGATGCCCACGATGCCACTGAATACTTCTGGCTGGCCCTTGCAGCAGCGGTCCTGCTTGGTGATGAGGAGTTGCAGGACACCATTAGAAGCAGACTGGACAACATCTGCCACAGCCCCCTGTGGTATAGCAGCTCTTCTGGGCGCTCCTCAGAAAGGGCGCGGTGGCTGAGTGGCGGGGGCCTGGCCCTCTGAGGAGAGCTGTCCCGTCTCTGACCAGAGGCCCCAGTCAGAAGCTGCCTCCCTGCCCCAGGATCCTGGACACTGATCTATCTGGAGGATTGAGTCATTCCCTGACCAACCCCCCTCATTTTACAATGGGAAGAGAGAAGTCTAGAGGCAGAGGTCTTGTTCTGGGCCACACAAGTTGTGGGTGTCGGAGCAGGGATTAGGAGGCCTGGCTGTGCGTCTAGAGCCTTCCAGTAGACTGGCCCTTCCACACACATGTCCACTTTCTCAATGTGAGAAACCTGGCTTAGGAAACCTATCTCCTTCCTCTGTGAGGAAACCAGATGGCAGATGGGACTCTGTTCCCTTCACTTACTTCACTCAGTGGTGGACTCTTCGCTTGCTAGTTCCTTTCCTCTTTCTTTTCAGCAAGAACCAAAGGAGGTCTCACTCTTCCTGCCACTGGGCACTGGCAGGAGGGAATTCACTGTGTTCTTAGCACGAAAGAACCTCAGGAGAGCCCGCTGGAAGGCACAATATGTGAGACCTGAGGTAGATTCACCATCTCTTCCCTGTCCCCGGCTCTGCTCCCATATACCTGCCCAGAACCCTTGGGGAAGCTTCCCAAGGGTCAAAGCTTAAAAACTAAGCACCAAGAAAATGATGCCCTAAGTGACGTGTAAACAGTATATATTATTAAATATTGACCATGGACATTTGTACATGTGTATCTCCTTTATAATAGGGAGAGAAAAGATGGCAGACTTGAAGGATGGCTGAAGTAGCCAGGTGTTGTGTTGGTTTCAGGGTAGCTCCTTTTCAAAGCGTGTCTACTGGTCATACACCGTTGCCTAACCTGTGCCTTGAAACGTTAGCTCACAGTTTCTGTAGGAAGGCAGGAATCCAAACTTGATGTAGCTGAATCCTCACCCGTGTGGCTCATCAGGCTGCCTTCAAGCTTCTGAGGTAACTGTGATCTCTCAACTTCACCAAGAAGAATCTGCTTCCACACTCACTCAGTTGTTGTTGGTGAGAGTCAGTTCCTTGCTCGCTCCTGGCCAGAGGCTGCCCTTGGGTCCTTGCCACGTGGCCTCTCCCCAGGGCATCTCACAACAGGTAGCGCACAGGGGAGCCAGCGAAGTCAGGAAGTCACGGCCCTTTCATAACCTAAGCTCTTAAGTGACTTTGCCCTTCGTTGTGCTTTTTCTGTTCATGATAAGAGAGTCCTTAGGTCCAGGCACACAAAAAGGAAGGGAGTTACCAAGGGTGTGAATATGAGGGAAGCTGAGTACTTGGGGATATTTCTGGAGCTGCCCACAACATATCTGAATTCTTTGATAGGCAGTGAAGCCAACATATGGTCCACTGACTGCACCAGCTGCATCACCTGTGATATTGTTTGAAATGTAAATTTTTGCCCATCCCCTCTTACCACCCTTCCACCCCAATATCTTGGACTTGGAGTCTCTGGAGCCCAGGTGAGCTTTACCTTCTCCCCAGGTCACCCAAGTGCACACAAGCACACGAGGAGCACAGACAGGCTCCAGAACAGTGGTTCTCAGATTGTGTGTAAAACAACCATGGGGAGAAATGTGGGGCATCACTTTCTGGGTCTACCTCAGCACTGAAATCTGGGGGGTCTGGAACATGTGTTTTAATGAGCAGCTCAGGTGACTCGAATGCAGGTGAATGATCCTGCCCTGGAACGTCATACCTGGGCATGGATTTAACCATAGACAAGACACCAGCTGCCCTTCAGCTTTGATTTTACTCTTGGCCCTGCTGTTCTTAATTTCTCGCTTCTTGGGCTGAGCAGATGGTTGGTGGCTTGATGGGGCGAGTTGAGTCAGCATTGCATCTTCTAGGCTCCAAGCTTGTCTGCATAGCCACTCGTCTTAGTTTCTTTTAGGAGCTTGGTTGGTTGTCAAAAGATTTTTCTACTGTAGAAAGTCTTCTCTGGGAAGGAAATGCAATGACCTGATCTACCATGTAAATTAGGTGTGGTTTCACTCCTACCACATGAAAGCCGCTAGTAGGAGCGGGTGTTGTGGGCGAGTCCAACTTCCCATGCAGAATCCTTTCAAAAACATTCCTGGGAGACAGAGGGCTCATGCTCCAAACTGTATGCCCCTTCCCTGTGACCCCGCTCTGTGACACCCCTGCCCCCTCATCTGACTCAGGTTACACACCTTCTGCCTATTCCCAACAACCTGTTACTCTTCACCTGTCAGATGCCAACTTCTGTCCCTCTGAAAGTGGGGTTCTCTTAGCTACACCAGGCCTTTGGCATTGGCTGGTGGGTAGTGAGTGCAGAGGGACATGACTGTGCTGAAGGAAATGGAAGGTTGTATTTGAAACTTGCCTTCAGATTTTCCTTCTTCCTGGTAGCCACATCTTGCCACAGCTCATATGGAGCTTATGGCCAATTGTAATGTCTTTCCACATGAGCTTCTGTTTGGCCAGATCTTTCTCAATTGCTCCAAATACACATTTTTCAGTCAAGGACATGATATCTACCCCTTTTACATTTTGTTGGGAATTTTGGTTAAAATTGTCTGATTCAGTACTTTGGTTCACCTGTAAATCTGGTAGATTTGCCTCTAAAATGTTTAGTACATTTCCAAACACTGTGATAGAGCTATTTTTTAAAGGAGAAAGGCATAGTGCTCTAGCCTGGCAACAATCACACGCTATATGCAAATCCCTCTGCTAATATTGTCTTTAGAAGTGTTTAAAAGTCCCATTTTAAAAATGTGGTTTGATGTTGTTTTTTCATGACCCACAGAGAATGAAGTGATGATTGAATTGGGTCTCTGTTCAAGCAGGTTTAATTATACATAAACAGTGGCCAAAAATGAATGAGTTACCCTCTTTATTCTATCTGCACCCAACTGCCTAGCCCTCCTGGCTCCTGGCTCCTTGTATCTAATCTAAATAAAGAATAAGGAGGGAATTACATGTTTTCTCAACTTTCAGTATATTGCTTCCCTCTCCAACAGTGTTAATGCCTTGAAAGCCAATGTTGTTTTTTTTCTTTTTCTTTTTTTGTTTTTCCACTGTTTTAAAATGTCTTTCTATTGCCTGTGTACACAGGAATCTACACATATGTGCATGTGTGTGCCTGTGTGTTTGCTTGTGCTTTGTAAGTAAAATATAACTTTTGACAGAAGTTTATCTGGGGAAGGGAATGCAGAGAGCTGGAAGGGGTCAGATCAGGGGTGAGAAACAGATCACCTGGTGGTGGAGAAACATGAATCTTGGTCTAGAATTTGATATAAACTTATAATCTGACCTTGGGCAAGTCATTTAGCCTCGATGCACCTTGGATTTCTGTTCTGTAACATAACAAATAAGATCACCTCTCTGTTCCTTTGCAGCAATGTTATTTCTGTGTCTTTTAGACAGGAGGATAGATGGTAACCGAGAGGTGAAATTATATATTTTTATGGCTCAATATTATTCTCCTCTTTTTATGGGTGAGTAAGCTGAGAAATAGAAAAGTGATTTTCTTCCAGTTACACAGGTAGTTAATGGCAATGACAGCATGACCCAAGGACTTAGTAATATTGAGGACAGGTTTTCTCTCAGCGCAAATTTCATAGTTGAGTGCATGTATGCATGTGTGTATATATAATAGGTGTGTACACACATGTATGCAAGCACGTAGATGTGCATGTATACATGCATGGCTGTATAATGCATTGTGTGCATACTCACATATTTATTACCTTATGTGTAGCTGAACGTTTATCACATTTTTTCTTTTTTTTTTAAAGATTTATTTATTTATGCATACAAGAACTGGGGTATAGGCCAGAGGTGTGGGGGTGAGAGGATTCACCAGAGACAGAGTGGGGAACAGAACAGGCAGATAGACTAAAATACATTGCTGAGGGGAGCAGCGGGCGAGGCAGGAGAGGTCTGCTGCACCATGGGACCAAACTTGGCTGGCCAGGGACCAAACTTGTGCTGCAGAGGCTGCGGACAGCTTCATAGTGCTGTGCTTAACACCTTGCGCCATCAGGGAGCCTCCATATCAAACTTTTTCTAAGGCAATTTATTCTCTTCACTCATATCAATTGATTTTTAAAGGATGATTGAAGAAAAACTTGTATTTTATAAATATAATTTCATAAGTGAAATAAATTCAATGAAAAGAAAACAAAATTCAAGCTAGATCTTGTCAGCTATGGCAAATAGCTAGCCTAGAACTGATCTGGAATTAATTGCAAATAGAGTGATTGACAAGTGGCAGGGAGTATTGAGTGGAGACTACAAGTTTCTTTTTGAGCCATGAGAACAGTGGGGAAGGCAGCACAGAGGATGACCTCCCCCAAATGAGAGTCAGTGCTGCTTGATGTCTGATCTCCAAGCACATGCTTCCCACTTCAGGGATGTGGGATTTCAGCTGTAGGAGAGAAAGGAGCAAATGATATAACATGAATGTGATTCGGGATGAGAACTGCTGCCATGGGAGTTGATTGCAGGGGCTTATGGGAACTCAGAGTGGACTGAACCCAAGTATGGGCCGGGGCAATCAGGAGGGCTTTCTGGAGGAAGTGACATCTCAGGTCTGGGAGAGGTCTACTTGATTTCATGGCAGGCCAGGGAGTATGGAGGAGATAAAGCATGTGCCAAGCAGTCCAGAGGATGGAGAAGGCCTGGTGTTTTCTGAGAACAGCAGCATGTTCAGCAAAATCTGAACACAGTCAGGGTGAGGGGTGGGAAAGTGACAAGAGGCTGGAGAGGGAGATGGAGACAGACCCTGAAGGTCTGATGTTTGATCTTCACCTTGAGGTTGGGGGTGGGGGGAGAAGGGCACAAGAAAGTTATAAGCAGAAGAGAGAAACATGATCAGACCTGTGCTTTGGAAAGATGGTTCTGGGAGTAGCATGAGAAGGGATTAGCAGCAAGAGAGAGGGCAGTAGACTTAGGATGTACGTTTTGGATTTCACTGCAGCCTTTGTATTTCCCCAGTTTCTCCAGTAAAATCCTTTTTGTGATCCAGGATTCCAGGGCATTAACTTTGCATTTAGTTGTCACTTTGTTTCCTTGGTCATCTCTTGTCTGAATAGTTTCTCAATCTTAGCCTTTCTGTGATTTTTATGACCATGACCATTTTGACCTCCTTTGCTGTGATAATTGCTCCATGGACAGGGGTAGGGGAAGAAACAATTCAAGGAGATGGTTCTGCTCTCACCAGGGAGAAGTTTCAGGTGGGTTAGGGACTTGGGTGTATGTGGGTTAGAATCTATCTCTTAGTAGCTGTGTGACTTTCAATAAGTTAATTAAAGTCTCTGAGCCCAGTGTGGTCAGGGTTATATCAGGCAGCACATGTAAAAGTACTGAGCACACACAGTGCCTGGCACATAAAGGATCTGATAAAGATTTGTGTACCTTCTTTATTTCATAGATGAGGAAATGACTGAAGCACATTTATTTTTGAGGGCAGCCCTTTACCCAGGGAAGAAAGAAGCCTAATTCAGACTCAAAACAAATGAGTTTATTTTTAAAGGCAGTTAATGAAATGGGTTCTGTTCTAAAAAATGCCCACTCTGACCACACCCATAGTTTATTTATTTTAAAGTTAAGATTTAAACCTTTTTTAAAACTTGGCTTTGTCTGACACTTTGCAATGGAATCACGTTTTGTTGCTTTCCTGATGTGAGCCTTGAAGTTAAAAGTACAGCCAAGGAGCTATCGGTGGCTGGAAGCACTGGTCCGGCATCAGGGACTCCTGTGTGAAGTTGGCCTCAGCCTCTTCCGCAGGGAGTGACCTGAGCAAGCTACTGTACCCCCTTGTGCCTCACCTTTTCCTCTAATTCATTATGATTTGGGACCCCACTTATGGATAACTTGGACTGAGCACCCAATTCATGGTCACTGTTAAAAGGAAGCAATATGAGGTAGATTCTTAGTAAGCATATCTGGCTTGGGACGTGATGCATATTTCTCCAGGCCTTTTGGGGAGGACTTTCTGGTGGCCAGTTTGCCTCTTGAGTGCGATAACGTAGTTTTCCTAGTTTGTGCCTCTCAGCTCCACCAGCCCCTTTCGGTTGTTTCAGAGCCAGGAGATTAGTGGGTGGAGGCTGTAGGCAACCCAGGCTCTGAGAATACAGAGTTGGTTGCACATTCCTCCAAAGGGTGTTGTCTCCCTGTGTTATAGGACAGGGAGAGGGGCAGCCCAAGCCCCGCAAACCTGCCTATTCTAAATGGGTTCTGCCATCCGCTGCATCAACACAAAACATATGAGACTTTAATGGGAAGGAACTTTAATAAAACTAGGAAACAATACAGGAAAGGCAAAGAATCTAGTTTCTAAATCAAGCACCCAAAGTTACCCGTCCCCTCGTGGGTAAAAGTCCATCCATATGGGATTGGCCCAGAGCAAGGCCCCAAAGCCTGCTACAAGTCTAAAGCATCTTCCAGTGGGGACCCACAGAAAAGGGTCACAAACAACTGGACAAGCCCGGAAGGAAAAGAGCAAAATCAACATCAAGATAAAAGCTGCCATTGTCACCTCCCCATGGGTCTCACCCACATCTGTGTCACCCAGTCCACGACCAAAAGACAAGTGCAGTTTCTTCACGTGTCTCTAGGCTCCATCCTGCTTCCTTCCTCAGTCTCCTCTGCAGCTTCTCCTCTTCCTGCTCAGCTCCACCCTTCCTTGGGTGGGGCAGGGAACCTGGAACCTCCCCCTTTCCTGGGGACCACCCTGTTACACCTGGAGAAGCAGGGACAGGTGGCTCGGGAAGAGCTGCCAACTGTGGTGTGCGGTGGCAGGCAGGGGGCTGGGATAGTGTGTGGCTGATAATCATGGTTTGACTTGGTTTCCCAAGAGCAACTAGGGGGGCAGCGGGAGGGAAGGACACTGTGCTTTCAAAGGTACTGCAAAGGTAAGAGCTCTCACTCCTAGTGAATCTAGTGTGCCCAGGGCATCAAGGCAACTCCAAGGTCAGTTGCCTCTTGTTGAGCTTTCAGACAGCAGGAGGAGGATGGCTGAGGTCAAAGGCAATAAGAAACAAGGCTTTTGCTGATCTGCTCTGGAATTCCAGCAGGGGGCAGTAATGTCTCTCTTAAGGAATAGATCATTTACCAAAGTATGTATTTAATCGCTCTGGGTCAGCCTAGAGCTGTGGTTTTAACACCTTGTTTTTATAATTTTGTTTTATTTTTTACTGTGATACATAGTAAGAAATGGATTTTATATTCTGTCTTAATACAGAGACACACAAACACGCATATGATGATGTATGTTGGATAAAACACTCTTTCATCCTTACTACATGAAATGCATTTGGAGAAGCACTATTCCATTCTGTTCTGTTCCATTTCCATTCCATTCTATTCCATTCCATTCTACGCTATGCCATCCATTTTTAAACATTCTGTTGTAATGTTAAATTCTCCAGCTTATGACTACTAAATTGATTTCTAGACTTACTAAGCAGCAGCTTGAAAACCACTGACCTGGAGTGAGGGCTTTCAAAAGTGCAAGAAGGAGCTGGCCATTGTTCTCTCTGATATATCATTTGATGGACAGCTTTGTTGAGAACAGAAATGCTTACATATCAAAATAAAGATGGCAGAGGACATTGTTGAATGGGTACTAGGCACGTGATCCAATGGAAAGCATTTCTGAGAACGCTCTCATATAATCTAGCAGCATTTTGAGGAAAGTACTTTTTAAAAAACAAAATCTCCATTGAGATATAGAGAGTGGAATGACGTAGGCAAGTTGAGCTGAGTGGTCGAGGTGAGATCTGAAGCCTTGTCTCCCTGATGCTGGGACCAGAGTGCGAAGCTGGCACGTTATGTTCTGGTCCAAGGCAGGTGGCACAGCCTTGTCATCATGAATAAAAAAAAGATGAAAACTTGTTTCGGCAGCCTGGGATACTAGGCTAAAATTCTGGTGAGTCAAAAAATGAATTACTCCAGAACAGGACTAGAGAGATTTGATATTTTTGGAGTTATTCTTGACCATACTCTGGAAGTGTAGAAGAAAGGATAAACCTTGTTTCCTAAATAAAAAAAATGAAAGAAAGACTAGGAAATTTATAATGGTATAGTGGTGATAGGGGAAAACAAATTATAAATTAGATTTTGAAGGTTCCAGGTGAGGACTAGGATGAATGAAAGGAATTTGCAAGGGATCCCAGAGCCAATAATGCAAGACTATGGACATCTGGTAAGTGTGAGCACCAGGTGGAACCTCAAGGGTGGGCTTGAGAGGCAGTGGCAGAAAGGTGATCATGCATGTGGCAGAATTAAGGACTCTTGATAAGGGAAAGCAAATAGGACCTCTTCCTCCTCCTCCACATGTGTCTTGTGAAACAAGTAGCCTGGGAGAAGCCCATGCTTATATTAAGATACTTTAATTTTTACACATAAATGGTGTTAGAAACAATTTTTACTCGCCCCTTGTACTCAGGAATGCCTGTTTATTCTCTTGAACTTCCTTATCATTCCTATTTGGGATTGCATATCTCCACCATGATCTAATAGGAATAATTATGAAAATGGTTCTTATATTCTCTTTTTGATTCTTACCTTTCAGATCTATGGTCTGATATTTAAATATACAGGATATGATTCTCAACTACTTAAACCACTCTTACATAGGCCAAATATTATGTGTGAAGATGACATTTCTGTTCTTGAACTTTCTTGTAAATTGAACACTCTTGATGTTTGTTCATCCGGGGATTTTGGGTGTCTACTTCATAAATATGTGCACAGGAATGTCCCTGACTTCTCTGAACGTGGGGCCAGACACCACAACACCAGCTCCATCCGCCTTCCTCAGGGGGGTGTGCCAGGCCAAGCTGAAATAACAGCTGCTTGGTAATCTTGGTGACCCAGCAGCTTCTTATTCATGAAACAAACAAAACGAACGTTTGTCTTAGAACATGTTACTTTGGGAGTTCTGTGGGCGGAGGGAAGAATAGCCAGAGATGACTTGGAGGATATGCATTTTCGGTTGTTTGAAAGTCCAAAGGGATATTAGAGATGGAAAATCTGACCCTCTTCCAAGTCCTGCCTAGTTCCTTCCTTCCCTTCCCAGTTATGTAAAGTCTGTCTCTCTTCTTTCTCTTCATGTCCTTAGACTAGGTTCTCCCCTTTGCATGTCCTCATAGATCCCTGTAATTTTCATTCAAGGTATTTATCACAGTTTATAATTATACTATCTGTGTGGTTAAAAAAATTCCTAGGTACCATCTAGGTTGGAAGCTCCAGGAGACTGGGGACCTTGTCTGGGTCACCCACCTCTGAATTTCCAGACTTGAGTCCAGTGTCTGAAACATGGTATTGTCACCACGCACGTGGTGAGTGGATGAATAAAAAATGATTGAATGAAACTTTAGTTTCAGTTATCAAGTGATAACTTCTTATCACTTATGAAAGGGAGAGAGTATTCAAGCTTAATCTATCTATCTATTGCTCATTAGTGCCTGGGGAGTTGGCAATAGGGCTGCTCACATTCATAGCACTAAAAGTTGACCGAGGATAGTAAACATAATTTTAATTTATTGAGGAAGAGTTGTTCAGGTCTCTTCCTGATTTTCAAAGAGGTAACATCTGTCCAGAATAATCAGTCTTTTACTGAGGCCCTGCTAGACCTGGTGCTAAATAATTCATCTTCAGTATTTGATGTGATCCTCCAAATGACCCTATAAAGAAGGTGTTATTAGTCCTAGTTTCTAGGTGAAAGAATCGGGGATCAAAGTAGTTAAGACACTTGCAGAGATTCAGAATCTGCTTTGTCTGAACTGAAAATCAGTCTTTTGAAAAACTATGTAATTCTTGTATTACATTTTCTCTTTTAGAACTCATTGTCTTGAAGAAAGACATTTCCCCTGTGAACATTTGATGGCTCCCCTTTGTCGTAAGGAAGAGTGATGGCCAGAACACCTAGTGGCAGGAGCCTTGATTTATGTGGTCACTGTTATATCAAGTCCCCTAGGAAATCCCTCTGGTGCTGAATGCACCTAGGAACAAAGGGCACCAGAGGACAGGTGGCACCTTTAGCATATTTCAAGACTAGGTGGGCAGAGTATTATTTCAGAATCTCAAGGTCCTTCATTAGAGAATCATAAATTGGGGATGTTGTGAGATGCAGGACAAAAGACCTGGCCTGCCTTTGAGTACCTTTTGATCTATTCGGAGGAGAATGGATGCACCTGTGGGATGCTCTAGGAGAGAAAGTCTGAGTCATGGAATAGCTTGCATCTATCCATCCATTCATCATGCATGCATGCATCCATCCATCCATCCATCCATCCATCCATCCATCCATCCATCCATCCCCCATCAGTCTACCCATCCATGCATCCTTCATCCTTGCAAACATCTATCCATCCATCCATCCATGCATCCTTCATCCTTGCAAACATCTATCCATCCATCCATCCATCCATCCATCCATCCATCCATCCATCCATGCATCCTTCATCCTTGCAAACATCTATCCATCCATCCATCCATCCATGCATCCTTCATCTTTGCAAACATCCATCCATCCATCCATCCATCCATCCATCCATCCATCCATCCATCCATCCTTGCAAACATCCATGCATCCATCCATTCATATATCTGAACAACCAATATTAGCACCTATTATGGGCTAGGCTTCACTCCAGTGAGCAAAGTAATCATTATTCATGACCTCATGGAATCTACAGGTTCCTGGATGGGCCAGGCACCTCTGATGGACTTCTGCATTATTCTTAACCATCATAACTGAGATTTGAGCACTTACACTGTAGACGCTGGCTTAAAGTTGTGATCCCATTATATCAAATACTTCTCTTAACAGCTCCTTCCCACATAGGAAGTAATTGCACCAAATAATTGTTCATATAGCACATATAAAGACATGAATTCCAAGAGATCAAGGAAGAGGGTAGCTCCTGCAATGTCCTGCAAATACAAAGTGGAAGAGTCAGAATATCAACCTAAATGTCATCCTCATTCCAAGTATTACATTAAACTGAAGTTAGATTTTTGCAAAATTTCTTGGAAACTAGCTAGATCTTGTTCACCTGAACATCCAGTCCAAGAGGGTTGGTAGTATTATTGAATAACCTGTTCATCAAATGTGTGACTCAAAAAAGTTTCTATTCTCTGGGTGCCTCACTTTCATAATTGGTAAAGTGAGTGTGTTAGTACTTATCTTCGAGGGTTTTTGTGAGAATGAAATGAGTTTATAGATAAAATTCCTTGACTAGTGTCTGGAGTGTTACATAAATGGTGACTATGATTGCTGTTGTATTGATAGGCATCTCAAAGAGCACTTGTTTGAGTGAAGAAGATAATGAAATCAGCTTGTAGAACAAGCTTAAAGTTGCATCCAGCAGATTGTAAAACCAGTTTAATGTTCCCATTGAGACCTGACCTGATGTGCCAGGAGGTCAGGTTGTCTGGCTCAACAATGCACCCACACAACAGTGCTTGACCCTGGCAGGGTGCTCAGGATTGATCTGTTGGATCAATGAACGGCCTGAATGCATTGTTAGAGCATAAATCACACATGGATAAAATCATGAAATGAATAAATGTGCTCCCTGTGGAATGCTGGAAGAACCTGAAATAGAGAGGTACTTCCTGAGGAGATTCCACGAGACATGTGGCTTGCGGGAAGGTGAGGGGTCATTCTCTTCCCAGTTCTGGCATGAAATGTCCTTTCAGGGATCTGGTTTGACCTGGATGAGGCCCTCACAGCATCCCAGAGTTCTCCCCCAGCCAAACCATGTGACCAATCCCCATAAAAATAGGACCTTTCTTCCTGTCCTTTAACTTCAAACTGGGGTCAAAGGCTTTAGGCTGGTGTGAAAATAAATAAAGACCCTAAGCAGACAAAGGCTATTTTGAAGCCAGTCCTCACTGTAAACAGTGGCCTTCCTTTTCTCTGCCTTGAAGCTTCCAGGCACTTCCCAGGGCCCACCATGCTCTCACTTAGCCTAGAGGTCTGGAGACTGCGGCAGGTCTGGATGGGAGGGATGGGACCTTCTGAAGAAAGTTAGAAGTGAATGTCCAACAACAGACTTTCTGAAAAAAAAATTGTGTGCATGCTTGTGAGTGCACACTCAAGTGCAACCTAGATGCTACCTTTAGAGAGGATTCACAGCATACAATTCACAGACAACAGTAAAATGTAAATACTGTTTTGCAAATTTCATATAGCCAGCAGATCCTCAGACTCTGCGTTCATGGACTTAAGTGGAACTCTTGTATCTAGAGAGTCACATGGTTGCAATTGAATAGGCCGTGTTGTTTTTACATGAATGTTGGTTAATATTTTCATCAACGAGAGAGATGAAAGTGAAGTAACCAAGAGGTTGGGAAATCACTCCTTTGTCAATGGTGTAAGTGACTTTGTTGCTGAATTGGGAAAAATATTGTTTCAGTTTCTTGTGCTCATCACAAGCTAACAACTGTTAACTTGACATGGTTTTAAGTATAAGCTACCTTATTAGCATCATTTTCTTAAATCTAGACACTCAACAATGCCATAAATAAAGGCCTGAATTATAGCATTTGCAAATTTTTGTGGTTATTAATATTTCCACCCTGACTGGTTTCAAGCTACGAAAATGGGGCTCGGAAAGATGTTCAACTCTATCACATTTTGACTACACAGAAATGATAGGTGTGGGCAACCTCCAAAGTATCAATACTTGCAAAATTGACCTTATAATTTAAATGGGTTAATGAGAGTTCTTGAAGAAAAATAATTTCCTGGCAAAAATCCAGCCATGTTGGATTTAAACCCCTGCAGTTAAAGGCATGCAATTAGAACACCCTCAGTGCCAAATCATGGAGTCAAAATGTGTGGCTGGCAAAATGGATCCGCACAGAAATGCCCATATAGGGAGCTCAAAATTTCCTTTAGCTGTTCTGGGTGACTGGAGATGTGATCATTTTCAGGGGAGGTGTTGACAAGCAGGCAAGGGAGATAGTCACCTCCTTCGCAAAGCCAGTAACCACGTATGTTCTTCTAGGCATGCCTTCCCCCCACGAGGTCAAAGTTCAGTAGGTGCAGCTAAATCATTTCTACTTTTTGATATCTCCCTTCTTATTTTTTCAGGATTATTTTTATAGCTATTAATATTCTTGTGAGCTTTTACAAGGATGACTTCATTTATCAATTGTGATTTATGGGCACCAAACTTCGCCTTCTGTCATTGTGAGTTTTCAGTTGAGGCTTTAATTCTCCAGTTTTCCTGCTTCATGTTTTGTTGATTTGAGCTTTGTTTTGTTGATTTGAGCTTTGTCAGGACATTTCGATTCATCTGTCAGTTTAGTCATTAACATGTTTTGCTTAGTGTGCTGCTGTCAGTTTTATTTTAGATGATGGATTATTTCAACCAAAACAAGGAGAAACAAATGCCCCATCACCTTAAGCATCTAAAGAGGCCATGAGTGGGCCAGGGGAAGGTAGATCTGAGTGAAATACCCTCAGTTTTCAGAGGGGCAGACAGGAAAGTCAGTGATAATTATCAATGACAACAACTTTAGAGAAATGTGAGATGCAGAGGCTTGAGATGCATGAAGCCTGACAGTTTTCTAAGCCTCAGCCAAGCCTGGGGATTGTGCATGTAATCCCCATGGCCGATCTCCAGCCAGGCCCTTGGGCATGGAGGGAGCGGAGTTAGATCAGCATGATGCAGTCCAGGATTCCGGGCTTTGGGCCGGGTGATCTGGGATCCTCACTTCCTGCTGTGTCTGCTTGGGCAAGTCCATTTCCCTTCTGTGACCTCACCTTGATTCATTAAAAGATGGATCAGTGACGATATCAATGAAATCTGTCCTTCAAGTTTTGTGTACACATTCACATTTTGTACACAACTTCAGGGAATTCCTGGACCCTTTAATGATGCTCCAGGATGACAGTTAAGAACACCCAGCCTTGGTGACCCATCAGGACCTGTCTAAGGCTGACGTGGTGGGACTTACATAGGTGATACACACACACACACACACACACACACACCTGCCAGGTAATGACTGAGAGCTGACATACATACATATGGAGAAAAATGGAGAAATCCAGAGAAGAATCTGGAACGCTTAGTATGCAAGACTAGTTCAGTAGTATTTTCGTTAGTATTATTAACGATTAAGAGTGTAGATCTTGGGGTTATGCTCTCTGGGTTAAAATCCCAGCTCTGTGCATTATCTTGGGCAAGACACTTAACAATTCTGGGCCTCAGTTTCTGCATCTGTAATATGGGAAAATGAATGGTACTGACTTCACAGGGCTGTTACATGAAATAGTTAAATATTCTATGATGTTACTTCATATTACCTCTTGGATGAACAAATGCTCAGAGAATTTGATATCACACAAGTGGTATCTATTACAGATGGTGGCCTTTTGAGATCAACTATTGATATTTTGATTCTTTCATCTTATGAATGACGAGCCAGAAAAGGGAAGATCCTGCTCTCTGACACTCCCCTCAGACGTTGGGAAAACTTGGCCGCTAACATGATGTCATCAGCATAACATTTGCAATGCAAGAGGAGGCTCGCCTCCTCAGACCAGGCCCCCCGTGTAATTATTTGCTGTGTTTGTGGGGTTCTTTGATACCAGCTGTTTATCCTTATGAGTATGGTGTGATTCAGTGTGGGTCGGACATCCATGGGAATGATTTCTACAAAAGCAATTTGTGAGAGCCTCTGATTCCACCTGGAAATTAGTCACCCTAATTCTAATTACAAGGCTCTCTGACCCCGGCCTCTGTCACTGGCAGCCTCTCCCAGAATAGGCATTTCAGCTACCCAAATGCAATGTCTAGGGGCTGCTTCGTGTCACCACCAGCAAAAGAACTAGAGCCTCAAGGGGAAACCTGACATAATCACATTATTGTCTGACTCAAGGCAAAAACAAAGGTGGAAGCCTGCTCAGGAAACTTTTGAATTCTGCTAGAAACTAAAAGGTAAGGATGATCCTGCATGATCTTCAAGTCTTTGCAAAGACCTGAAGGAATTGTGGGTTAAGGAGCTGGTGGGATGACTGTACTGCTGCGCTCTCAGAAGAAGCAGACTCCATCCTGGAGCCGGCGAGGGGTACACACTGCCTGCTGGAAGCCCCTCACTGCCCTGCTGGTTCCGGGCAGGTGGACTCTATTTATACACAGCCCGGAGCCCACTGCCAGGCCTGGGGGTGGGTCCTGAGCAAGCCACCCAATCCATGTGAGCTGATATCCTCATTTCTGTAGAATATTTTCAAGAATGGAATCTTAGTAACAGTTACAGATACCATTTCAACACTTAATTATTGCAATAGATTTATAAGACTATGTATCAAGGGTCTCCCATCTCTGAGGTAAGTATAAATATTTACAGGTGGAGAAACTGAGTCTCAGAGAGCCACATATTTGCCTTTCCAAAGAGGAACTATTGATCATCTCATGCAACTGTATTTTAAATGACCACTCTGTTCTGGAGAGGAAAAGGGACGGCAAGTGTGACTGGAGACATGAATAAGTTAGAGGAAGAACCAATAGAGCAACCCGCCTCACCCCTGGACCCACCACTATGAGATCTCATTTTGAGACTCTCCGTTTCCCCAGGATGCTCACCTGTGAGAGATGCAGAGAAAACTGGCTTAAAGGGCTACAGATTACGTGAGACGAGAGGCTATTTGGAAATGACTCACGGAAGGCCACCCCCACCCCATCCAACACACACGCGCTCATGAGTGTGCACGCACATGCTCAAGCACACACATGCACCCACATATGTTCCCACACAGCTGCCCCAGGAACCCATCCTTTTCTGCTTTGTATCTTCTCCCCCCACCCCATGGATATATAGAGAAAGTTCCTGAATGTCCAGGTTGCAACTTCACTCTTCCATTCAGCCTGTTTTGCCTGCTTTTAGGCTCCAGACTGTTGAATCTCTTGGGACTCTGTGACTGCCCATGTGTCCTGAATAAGTAGCCCCAATATCTCTGCACTCGAAGGGTGAGGCACACAGGCTTAGCAGGGCAACCACCAGAGTAATCTGGACAATACAGAATTATTACTATTTTTTTAAGATTGATTTATTTTTGCATACAAGAACTGGGGCACAGGCCAGAGGTGTGGTGGGGGTGAGAGGATTCACCAGAGACAGAGTGGGGAACAGAACAGGCAGACAGACTGAAATACACTGCTGAAGGGAGCAGCGGGAGAGCCAGGAGAGGTCTGCTGCACCATGTGGGTAGCTTCTTGGCTAGCCGGGGATTGAACTTGTGCTGCAGAGGCTATGGGTCGCTTCATAGTGCTGTGCTTAACCCGTTGCGCCACCAGGGAGGCCCTGGACAATACAGAATTATACCAATGTCTGAACTGACATACACAACCATCGGAAAATGTCAACACCTGGTAATTCCCAAGCTCAGATGTAAGTCCTGCCCTCAGGGTAATCCCCAAGGGTGCCCAGTTGTGCTGACAAAGCTATGGCGCCTGCCCGCTGATTCAATCACTCTGTGAGATTCTGGGTGTCTGGAAATTCCGAGACGTTCCCAGCTGTGTTTCTGCTGCTTAAAAGGTGGACTGAGGGTCAAATCTCAACTCAAGGTACTTATTATCTGTGAGGCGTTAAGAAATCATGTCACTGTTCTGAGCCAAAGCTCTTCAACTATACAATGGGGATAATAAATACCTATATCACAAGGTTGTAAATGTATGGAGTCAATGTGTCTAATGCACTTAGCTCAATGTCTGGATATAGGAGACACTAAATACATTATGGCTATGACTTTATCTGGAAAAAAAGAATCATAAAGGAAATTCAATGACTCCAGAAAAGAACCCAGAGAAATGTAAAAAAATAAAAAATAAAACAAAACAACACAGCAGCAAATTCTTCCATGACTCAAGATATCATTTTGTGTGTATTGTGTGTGTTTATGAGTGTGTGGTTGGCGGTGGTTTATAATTCCCTCATGCAGAGCATAACCAAACCAGATAAATTGGCATCTCAAACCCGAAGAAGAAAGCAAAGTAACAACCCTTGAAGATTACAGTGACGGGAATTATGTTTTTTGAACCATAAAAAGAAAAATTGTAAGCTGGCCTAGGATTTTTATGCTCTTCTTTGGTGTCTGAGGCAGCTTCAAGATACAGTTTGGATGAGGAATAGTAACTTCTAAAAAATTCCCGTGATTCGTGGGAAAGATTATTTGAAATGTGGATAATTTTGAAGGACGGTCACTGGCGCTATAGACCCATTGTTGCGGATTTGTATTTGTAGCCAACAACTATAGTTGACCCTTGAACAACACGGGTTAAATATGCGGGTAATTGTGGAGACTAGATAGCAAAGAGGGCTTTGTAAGATTCCCATTTAGGGTAGGATTTTTGAAAATTCTCTTCATTTCCATGGAAAAAGGAGAAGGAGCTTTGTTGACTGTTTTTCATCAAGTGCAGCTAGTTTTCTTGACTCTCCTGCCAGGCAACTCCTAGCACCCATGCATGGGATTTTCATAATCTATGAGGCCGAAACAAATCAGTCTTAATCCTAAGAGGGGCAGGAAGGATGTCACTTTTTCAGTCCCCAAGTGGGCAGGTAAGACTCTGTCCCTGGCCAGAGGCAGGTGTAACAGCACTGTCTGCCCATTTTGTGGGAGTGTGTCAAGAGTGGCGTGGGGCTCACATTTGGGCACACTCACTACAGAACTGTTCTCTGGGCCACAGAGTAGAGATCTGTGGATGAGAAAACCCGTGATGGAAAGAAACCCCTGAGATTTTGGATGAGAGCTGGAGCGAGGACGTGACTTGGCGAGCCTTGCGTACTTCTTAAGTGGTGTGGGAGTAACCAGAATTTTGTTCTTCTAAGTCTTAATCTGATGATACTCATCCAATCACCCCGCCTCCCTCATACAGTTTCCCTTTGTTTCTGAGGTGGTAGCTGGCACCCAGCGCTTGCCTGGAGTGAGTGAGGTGCTCAGGGAATTACCATAAATTAGCTGAAGTGAGAAACCAAGCCAGCACGTGGGGGTCACACGAAATATGCCTGACACAATGGACATGAAGACCACCAGGTCTGCTCTGGAACAGGGCTGGTGGATGGAGACCCAGTCTGATCACCCCCTGAATAAGTCATGGGGAAGCGTCCACTGGGGTAAATAACCCCAAGTTTGTTTATGCACTAGCAAACAGTTATTAGACACCTTGTAGGAGCCTAGCTCTGCCCCAGGCTCAAGAAATAGCAAACAAAAATCACAAAGTCCCTGACCTCTGGGAACTCACAAGCCAGTGAAAATATTCCAGAACATTCCCAAAGGGTGGCAAATGGAACCAATCTGTGGTTGGCCATTTGGTCAGCAATTATGCATTTTTCTCCTCCATACTGATGGGTTACAATGATTGAACTTTAACTTAAATTAGATTTAGAATTATTTGCCTCACACATTTCTTCTAAAAAGTGAGACTAATAAGATGGTTATGGGATAACTCGAAAATAAAGTATTTCAAATTAGAGAATTACACACCATGAATTCCCATGAAAGAGATTTGTTACTGAGTTAATTCTTGATTTTCCGAAAATCATTTCAAGAACAATAGCTTCTTGGCATGGAACTGGAGTCTTTGAAAACTCTGCTTCTCCTCAGAATTCTTGATATGACCTCATCTTATTGCATTGTTAAATAATCTCAACCCTTTTGGGTGTAACTGATTTAACAAGTTAACACTTGAAGCTGTTTAGACAACGTGTCCCTCAGAGGAGCAAGACGGAGCAGGACCGGGCAATAACTGCATGGGAATGGGACTTAGGCCCCTCGCATCTAGTTGCCCGAACAATTCTCAGGCTCCAGTTTGGCTGTGATACCTCCAAGTCACCCCAACGAAAGACTTGGGCATGTGTCAAGGAAGATACTTGTCATGTAGTCAGACTTGTGACCCTAAATTTGTTTTTTTTTTTAAGATTTATTTATTTATTTATATAAGAACCGAGGTACAGGCCAGATGCGCGGGAGGGTGAGAGGATTCACCAGAGACAGAGCAGGGAAGAGAACAGGCAGATGACGAAATACACTGCTGAGGGGAGCAGCGGTTGAGACAGGAGTGGTCTGCTCACCATGTGGGTTGCACTGAGGCCGGCGGGGATGGAACCAGCACTGCACAGGCTGCGGACAGCTTCACAGTGCTGCGCTCAACCACCTGCACCACCAGGGGAGGCCCGTGCCCATAAATTTGATTAAAGTTCACTTTTGTAATCATTGTTCAATGAACATTGCTTGAGGACCTGTTACGTGCCAGGCGACACAGTCAACAGCCTTCAACGGGGCAGAGTGAGAGTCAACAAAGCTTGAAGGTGAGACGTAGCATTATGAGGACAGACAGATGGCCATGTGGTAGGGAGTCATGGGGTTACCATAACTCAGATGCCTATTCTATGTGCTGGCTACTGGCCTATAGTTGTTTTCTGCTCACTGTTCAGACCAGTCTTTGGAAGCAGGTCACGCAGGGTAACGAGAACCCCAGCTGCAGGGTGAGATGTTGGAATTCTCAGATGTTCCGGCAAGATGGCAGAATTGTAAAGACATAGAATCACCTCCTCCCATATAAACAACAAGATTCTATGTAAAGACATAGAATCACCTCCTCCCATATAAAGACAAAAGCAACAGTCCCTTAAAAGACCTGACGACCGGGGCTTCCCCAGTGGCGCAGCAGTTGAGCGCTGGGTTGCAAAGCTGCCCACAGCCTCAGTAGCGCCAGTTCGATCCCCGGCTGCTCCCCGGACACAGGAGGCGGGTCCCGCATGGCGAGCAGACCTCTCCTGCCGCCCGCTGCTCCCCTCAGCAGTGTACTTTGGTCCTTCTGCCTGTTCTGCTCCCCGCTCTGGCTCTGGTGAATTCTCTCACCCTCCCGCGCTTCTGACTGTACCCAGTGCTTGTATAAATAAACAAATAAATAAATAAACAAACAAATAAATAAATCTTATAAACAGCTGGGACTACACCAAATTAAAGAGCTTCTGCACAGCAAAAGAGACAATAACAAAAACAAAGAGAAACCCCACCAACTGGGAGAACATTTTTGTACCCAACACTAATGATAAAGGACTGATCACAAAAATCTGCAAAGAGCTGATGAGATTCAACAACAACAAAGAAAATAATCCAGTCAAAAAATGGGCAGAAGAGCTAAAAAGAAACTTCTCTGAAGAGGAAATGCAAATGGCCAACAGGCATATGAAAAAATGTTCAACATCACTTGTCATCAGGGAAATGCAAATCAAAACTACCATGAGATGCCATCTGACACCAGTGAGAATGGCACATATTAAAAAAACTAGCAACAGCAAATGTTGGCGAGGTTGTGGAGAAAAAGGATCTCTCCTGCACTGTTGGTGGGAGTGCAAACTGGTCCAACCACTATGGAGAGCTGTGTGGAGATTCCTGGACCTACTAAACATAGAGCTTCCATATGATCCAGCAATTCCACTCCTAGGTATTTACCCAAAGGACACAGAAACATCAATTCCAAAGAGCACCTGCACCCCTATGTTTATAGCAGCACTGTTTACAATAGCTAAGCTTTGGAAACAGCCCAAATGCCCAAAAATAGATGACTGGATCAAGAAGATGTGGTACATACATACCATGGAATATTACTCAGCATTCAAAAAAGATAAACACATGCAATTTGCAGCAACATGGATGGCGCTGGAAGGGATCATGCTCAGCGAAATAAGCCAGAAAGAAAAAGAAAAATACCGGATGGTCTCACTCATAGCAGGAATCTAGAAAACTTAAATAAGGGACCAGGAAAATGAATAACTATAAGAAAGTGAAAATCAAAATCAACAAAAAACTATGAACCAGAGACACTTTTAGGGGGTGGATGGCGGGAGGGGAGGGATTGGGGTCAGAATGAGGGGGTTGTAATTGTATGGGGAATATAAAAATAAAATTTATTATTTAAAACAAACAAACAAATAAATAAATAAATCTTAAAAAAAAAAAAAAAAAACCACCTGATGACCGGAACATCAACATTTTCACAAGAGAAAGTGATAATGTCAGAGAATGTAGGAAAAACTTCGACTTACTTTCTTTGCACACCACAACCCAAGAAAGGGAGGGACAGCTGAAAATGGAGCCCCTTTTTGGTGATTGAGGGGCTCATGTTACATGGAAGCCCTTGGTCCTAGAGACTGCTTGGAGAGGGCAGTGTTTACAACCAGGTGGGGTGCACAGAAGGTCTTTCCTCTGAGAGCAGAATACCAGGGAGCAGAGATCCGCAGCCAAGTGCTAGGGGAGCAGATCCACATGGCAAGGATGAATGTCAATGACTAGATATCAACTAAGGAGCAGGTGCTGGAGGTTGAAACACCCCACACTCCTGCTGCTCGGGGCACTAGAGATAATTGGATAGTCCTTGATGACCAGCACAGTGCTTCTCCATAGTAATTACTATCAATTTGAACCTAAATTTCTGGGTTTCGAGCATTTAGGGGAAAGTCCTGGTAATGGAAATAGTTTGGAGCGGAATGAGGTGCACCAACGAACCCCTCACATACGTGGTTCCTCTCTGCAACTGGCCTCTATGTTATGTGAAGCACCTGCCCTACCCTCGCCTGGAATCACCACTGGGATTACATTTACCTGTGGCATTTAAAGTACGCGGGCCCTGACAACAGTAGCTTGCAAATCTGGGGAAAACTTTTTAGAAGTCAATGGGAGCAGAGCCTGGTCACAGCTCCCTTCTGACAGTACCTCCCTCCTGGGGCCACAAGCCCCCTAAAGAAGATTAAGAGAGTTCTACGAAGGAAGCAATCTTCTACGGACAGGGCCCCCAAAACTGAGAAACACCTGTCCCTTATCTGTCTGTGACTTGCTGAGACTGTGTCCTATCTGCAGACAGGCTCAGATCAAATCCACAACTCCCGGATCACTCTACTCCTGCCTGGGAAAAATACAGGTCACAGAACTGAAGACCAGAGCTGAGCGACAACTGAAGGGTCAGTGTTAGCTTTACGCTGCTAGGAAAGCTTGAAGGAACTGACCTAGAGGAAAGGGTGGTTGAAGATCTCCTCAACAGGCAGCGACAGCCCCGAGCAAGACTTGAACCCTTGGCACTCTCTAGCAACAGCCACTTTGCCTCTTGCTGTCCCAGCGCCTACCCTGTGCCTACAGTACTAGACTCTAATCATCCAAACAGGTGCAGAGGTATCAGTCTGTGAAGCAACAGATACCCCAGTATCCTGGGCAAACAACCTCAGATTTTATCCTGCAACTTGTAATCTTTTTTTTTGTTTGTTCTCATTTTTTTATTTTATATATTTTTACATCATTTTTCATTTTTGCACAATGTATGCATTTTTATCTTGGTTATAGTCCCCATACAATTCCCACCCTCCTTGTTTTGATCCTACTCCTTCCTCCCTCCCTTCACCCCCGTAGTGTGTCTCTGGTTTATAGTTGCTTGTTGATTTTGATTTTTTACTTTATTATAATTAGTCTTAACATAAGGCTGAAACCATGTTAAGGAAAGAAAGCTGTTTGGCTCAACATATTAATACATAGTTTCAAACAAAATAAAGAGACAGAGGAACATACCACAAATGATGGAACAAGGTTTTTGGGAAAAACTTAAGGGCAACAGAACCAGATAATTTTCCTAAAGAAGAACTCAGAACAACAGTCTTAATGATCCTTATTGAAATAAGAGGGTAAAATCAATAAACAAAATGACAACGACAATGAGGATAGAGAAAACATGAAAAAGTTTCAAGCAGAAATAATTGAGCTAGAGAACATACTAGTTGAACTCAAAAATACAATAGAAGTTCTCAACAATAGAAAAGAAGATGCAGCTCTTAGGATTAGCAATCTGGAGCCCAGGGTAGTGGAAAGCACCTAAACAGATAAGAAAAAAAAATTATGAAAATAGCATAGGAGTTTTATGGGATAGCATCAAAAGGAACAATATCTGCTTCACAGGGGCCCCAGAAAAAGAAGAATGAGAGAAAGGAGTAGACACCTTATTTGAAGAAATAATAGCCAACAGCCACACTAAATTGGGGTAGAAAACAGACATCCAGATCCAAGAAACTCAAGAAGTTCCCAACAGACACACTTAAAACATAAAGTGGTAAAGACTAAAAATAAGGAGACAATATACTAAAAGCATCTAGAGAAAAGCAAGTCATACACTAGGGAACCCCAACAACATTATGTGTGGTTTTCTTAGTGGAAACCTGTAGGCCAGATGATATTTTTAAAATGCTAAAAGAAAAAGATTTTTAACTAAGAATACTCTACCCTGCTAGACTGTTACAAAAAATGAAGGAGGGATAAAGAATTTTACAAAGTATAGGAATTCATTACCACTAAATGATCCTTGTAAGAAATATTAAAGTCCTTGTATACAATGAAAGTAATCCCACCTAGAAGTAGCAAGATAACAAAAATATACAATGTGGAGAGGGGGATAAAAATGTGAACCATTACAATGAGCTTGAGATCAACATACCCATTAGATTTCAAACACGAAATCTTACATGTAAACATTATAGCACCCTCAAAACAAAATTCATAGAAGAAACATAAGAAAGGAGGAAGGGAATTCAAAGATACATCAAATGTAAGATGTCTAAGCATGAGAAGAAAATGAGAGAAAAACTAAAGTACAAAAACAAACTGCAAACACCCTTAAACATGTAATAGAATGTCAATAAATATGTTTCAATAATCTCAATGTTAATGGGCTGAACTCACCAATCAAAAAATATAGAGTGACTGATAGTCAAAAAATGGGCAGAAGAGCTTAAAAGAAACTTCTCTGAAGAGGAAATGCAAATGGCCAACAGGCATATGAAAAAATGTTCAACATCACTTGTCATCAGGGAAATGCAAATCAAAACTACCATGAGATACCATCTTACACCAGTGAGAATGGCACATATTAAAAAAACTAGCAACAACAAATGTTGGCGAGGATGTGGAGAAAAAGGAACTCTTCTGCATTGTTGGTGGGAGTGCAAACTGGTCCAACCACTGTGGAAAGCTGTATGGAGATTTCTGGACCTACTAAACATAGAGCTTCCATATGATCCAGCAATTCCACTCCTAGGTATTTACCCAAAGGACACAGAAACATCAATTCCAAAGAACACCTGCACCCCTATGTTTATAGCAGCACTGTTTACAATAGCTAAGCTTTGGAAACAGCCCAAATGCCCAAAAATAGATGACTGGATCAAGAAGATGTGGTACATATATACCATGGAATATTACTCAGCATTCAAAAAAGATAAACACATGCAATTTGCAGCAACATGGATGGCGCTGGAAGGGATCATGCTCAGCGAAATAAGCCAAAAAGAAAAAGAAAAATACCGGATGGTCTCACTCATAGCAGGAATCTAGAAAACTTAAATAAGGGACCAGGAAAATGAATAACTATAAGAAAGTGAAAAATCAAAATCAACAAAAAGCTATGAACCAGAGACACTTTTAGGGGGCGGGGTGGGAGGGGAGGGATTGGGGTCAGAATGGGGGGGCTGCAATTGTATGGGGAATATAACAATAAAATTTATTAAAAAAAAAAATAGAGTGACTGATAGGTTAAAATCCAAAATCTAGTTCTTTACTATCTATAAGAAAGCCATTTTATCTCTAAAGACAAATACAAGCTTAAAGTAAAAACTGGAAGATAGTCCTATAAATGGCAACAATAACAACAACAAAAAAGAGATAGGTACAGCCATACTTACATCTGATAAAAATATATTTTATTTAAAAACAGTAATATGACACAGGGATAAGTATTATATAAACATTAAAGGCTCAACACAATAAGAAGATTTAACACTTACTATGTATATACACCAAATGATGGAACATCAAAATATCCAGAACAATTATTAATAGAACTAAGGAGAAAATTGATAGCAACATAATAATAGCAGGAAGGTCTAACACCCCACTTACAATTATGGACATATCAACCAGACAGAGAGTAAATAAGGAAACAATAGCCTTAAATAACAAACTAGACCAGATGGGCTTAATAGACATTTATGAAACATTTCACCCCCAAATAATAGAATTTATATTTTTCTCAAGTGAACCTGGAACATTCTCAAGAATAGACCATATGGGCCTCCCCTGGTGGCGCAGGTGCTTGAGTGCCACGCTGTGAAGCTGTCTGCAATCTCTACAGCACTGGTTCTATCCCGGCCAGCAGGCGAGGGTCCCTCATGGCAGGGTAGACCTCCCCTATCTCATCCGCTGCTCCCCTCAGCAGTGTATTTCTTCAGTCTGCCTGTTCTGTTCCCAGCTCTGTGGTGAATTCTCTCACCCTCCCATGCATCTGGCCTGTACCCCGGTTCTTGTATAAACAAACAAACAAACAAACAAACAAATAAATAAATCTTTTTTTTTTTAAAAAAAGAATAGACCATATGTTGAGACACAAAGCAAAAGCCAGTACTGACTTACAAAGACTGAAATAACACTGAGTGTTTTTTTCTGATAACAATGCTATAAAACTATAAATCAACAAAAAGAAAATTAGAAAAATCTCAAAAATAGAGACTAAATAGTGTTTCCTATAACCAATTAGGTCAATACAGAAGTTAAAGAAAAAATTAGAAAATACTTGGAGAGAAATAAAAATGAAAACATGAATTATAACCAATAGGACACAGCAAAAGTGTTATTGAGAGGGAAGTTTATAGCAATAAAATTCTACATCATGAAACAAGAAAAATTTTAAATAAGCAATTTAACTTTACACTTAAAGCAACTTGAAAAAAAAGCCAAAACCTAGTAGAAGGAAATAAGTATTACAAATTTGAGTAGAAAAAAATAAAATAGACATCAAAAAGTTAAGACCAAAAAATTCAATGAATCCAAGAGTTGGTGTTTGAGAAGATAAACAAAACCTACAAAACTTTAACTAGGTTCACAAATAAAAGAAGAGGGCCTCCCTGGTGGCGCAAGGGTTAAGCACAACACTATGAAGCAAACCATAGCCTCTGCAGCATGAATTCGATCCCCAGCTCAGCCAGGGGAGCTACCCACTTGGTGCAGCAGACCTCTTCTGTCTCGCCCACTGCTCCCCTCAGCAGTGCATTTTAGTCAGTCTGCCTGTTCTGCTCCCCTCTCTATCTCTGGTGAATCCTCTCACCCCCCAGCACCTCTGGCCCATACCCCAGTTCTTGTTTGCATAAATAAATAAATCTTAAAAAAAATAGGAGAGAAACCTTAAATGAATCAGATCAGAAATGAAAAGGGAGACATAACAACAAATACTGTAGGAATACCAAGAATCATTATAGATTACTTTGAACAACTACATGCCAATGAATTTAATAATCTAGAAGAAAATTAATACAACCCACCAAGATGGTACCAAGAAGTAATAAAAAAAAAAAAACTTGAGTAGACTGATTACGATCAAAAATCTCTCCAAAAATGAAAGTCCAGGATCAGATGCCCTCATTTGTGAATTCTACCAAAACTTCAAAGAACTTATGCCTGTTCTCTCATACTCTTCCAAAAAATTTGAAGCAGAGGGAATTCTTCCAAACACATTTTTATGAGGCCAACACTACTCTGATGCCAAAAGAGACAAGGACAAAACAGAAAATCACAGGCCAGTATTTCCAGTGAACATAAGTGCCAAGGTTTCAGCCAAATACTAGCAAACCAAATCCAGCAATACATTAAAAAGATCATACATCATGACACCATGTGTGATTATTCCAGGGGTATAGCATGATTTAACATACACAAATCAATTAATCAATTAATATAATCAATCTGTCATCAAAAGGAAAGATAAAAATTGTATGATCAATCAATAGATGCAGAGAAAACATTTGACAAGAGTTAATACACATTCATGATAAAAACTCATAATAAACAGGGTTCAAGGAACATCTCAATGTAATAAAGGCCATATATTATAAACCCACAGTCATTATCATACTCAATAGTGAAAAATTGAAAGCTTTTTTTTTTTAAACTTGTTCTAAGTTTTTTTTTTTTTTTAATTTTATTTATTTATTTATGCAAGCACTGGGTACAATCAGAAGCGTGCAAGGTGAGAGAATTCACCAGAGCCAGAGCAGAGCAGGCAGAAGGACTGAAGTACACTGCTGAGGGGAGCAGCGGGTGGCAGGAGAGGTCTGCACGCCATGTGGGACCCTCCTTCGGTGGCCGGGGAGCAGCCGGGAATCAAACCGGTGCTGCAGAGGCTGAGGGCAGCTTCGCAACCCAGCGCTCAACCACTGTGCCACCGGGGAGTCCCAAGCTTTTTTTTTTAAGATCAGGAATAAGACAAAGTTATCCAATCTCACCACTTCTATTTAACTTAGTATTGGAGGTCTTACCAAAGTAGTTAGGCAAAAACAAGGGGAATAAAAGGAATCCAAAGTGAACAGAAATGAAACTATCACTATTTATGGATAATAATATGTATAATCAACAATATACAAAAATATGTTGAATTTCTATATGCAGATAAGGAGCAAGAACAAAGGGAAATTAAGAAAACAATCCCATTTAGAATGGCATCAAATTTAACAGAAGATCTATACAATGAAAGCTACAAGGTACTGTTAAAAGATATAGAATAACACATAAAGAGATGGAAAACTATTGCATGTCCATGGATGGGGAGAATTAACATAGTCAAAAACAACATATAGATTCAACGTGTTCCCTATCAAAAGGTCAATATTTTGGATATAGAGCAAAAAATATTAAAATTTATATGGAATCACAAAAGTTCCCTCAAAGCTAAAGCAATCATGACAGAAAAGAAAAATGGAGGCATCATGGTATCTGATTTTGTACAATATTATATAGCAACCATAAATCAAACAATATGGAAAAACTGGAATACAAATAGACATAAGGATCAGTGGAACAGAATCAAGAGTCCAGTAGTAAACCCATGACACTTATCTATGACAAAGGAGCCGAGACCATATAAAGGAGAAAGGAAGACCTCTTCAACAAACAGTGTTGGGAAAGCTGAGCACTTATGCAAAAGAATGAAATTCGATCATTCTTTAACTCCATACACAAAAATAAATTGAAAATGGTTATAAGATACAAAAACATAAAATACATAGAAGAAAACAAAAGTGATAGAATTAAAGATGTGTTTGGAGACCCGACCCCAAAGGCAGGGGAAATGAAAGCAAAGACATAGGATTGGGATTACATCAAGTAAAATCTTCCCAGCAAAAAAAGTATCAGCACAATGAAAAGACAGCCTGTTAGTGGGCAGACTGAAGGTGACCATGAGAACCCCAAACTTGCAACTATAATGAGGCGCAGCCAGCTGTGCACACAAAGACAAAGCAGGCTTAATATAAAAGAACTTGAATAGGATTAATGTGCATACAGAGAGAAGAAGAAAGGATAATAGTTTCCCAATAAAACACCCAGAGTTACCCATGCCCTCGTGGGTAAATGCCCAGTCAAACAGGGTTGGCGTGAAGCAAGGCTGATGAGGCGCAAAAGCCTGCCGCAAGTCTAAGGCACCTTCTGGTGAGAACCTATAGGAAACTCCATGAGTCTCAACTCCATGTGTCTCCTCCAAGCTCCCCAAGTCCTGGTGCAAGTTCAAAGCTGAGAAGCAAGTGGGCCCTTCTTCTCTGCATCTCCTTCTGTCTCTCTTCTGTGTGTCCTGAACCCATCTGTCTTCTGTGTTTTACATCTTCACCTTGGCTACTCAGCTCTGCACCTCATTAGGTAGGACAGGAACATAAAATAGAACCCCTTTTCTTTTGGAGATGCCTCTGTTACAAGTCTAGTAAGTGGGAGAAGATATTTGCATGTAATGCATCTGATAAAAGGTTAATATTTCTAAGATACATGAAAAATGTATGCAACTCAATAACAAAAATCAAACAGCCCAACTAAAAATGGGCAAAAGATCTGAAAAAATGTATCTCCATAAAGGACATACAGATGGCCAACAGGCACATGAAAAAATGTTCATCATGACTTATCACTAGAGAAATGCAAATTAAAACCACAGTGAGGTATCAATTCATACCTGCAAGAATAGCTTACACACAAGACTAGTAACAACAAGTGCTGGTGAGAGTAGGGACAAAAAGGAATCCTTATACATTGTTGTTATAAATCTTAGTTGGAGTAACTATTTCGGAAAACTGTATTTTCCTTAAAAAATTAGAACTAGAGTACCATGTGACTCGGCAATTTCACTTCTTGGTATCTATCAAAACAATATGAAATCATTAACTCTCAGAGTTAAATGCCCCCCAATATTTATTCCAGCATTATTTACTATATTAAACTATGGAAACATCCTAGGTGTCCATTGATAGATGATTGTATTAAAAAAGATGTGGTATACATACACAATGGAATACTATTAAACTATAAAAAGATGAAATTTTTCCACTTGGAGCAAAATGGAAAGAATTTGAGGGGATTATATGAAGGGAAATAAGTGAGAAGGAGAAATACAAATATTGGATGATTTACCTATATGTGCAATATAAGGAAACAAAGTAGATGAACAGACAAAACAAAATAAAAATAAACCATTGGACACCGACAACAACACTGAAGTCACCAGAGGGGAAGAGGGTGAGAATGGGAACAAGAATGGTGGTGACTGTTTTATTAACAAAATAAATTAAAAATTAAAAAAGAAGTTCTGGGCCTCCCTGGTGGTGCAAGGGGTTAAGACAACCTATGAAGCTATCTGCAACCACCGCAGCATGAGTTCGATCCCCAGCCAGGGAGCAAACCACATGGCTCAGCAGACCTCTCCTGTCTTACCCGCTGCTCCCCTCAGGAGTGTGTTTCAGTAGATCTGCCTGTTCTGCTCCCCACTCTGTCTCTGGTGAATCCTCTCAACCTCCCACACCTTTGGCTTGTACCCCAGTTCTTGTATGCATAAATAAATAAATCTTGGAAAAAAAGTTCTGAATTCTTTAATTATTTGCCAACTGGTAATTCTGTATGACTTTGACCTTTCAGGGCCTCTGTTGCCTCATTAAGACCAATATTAAGTTATAGTTAGTACTATCAGAAGATCTAAAAATTTCTTTTAGTTCTAACATTTAATAATCACATGCCCTGTGCTTTTAGGTTTTAAAAAATACCTGGGTTTGGCAAAGTTGCCCAGAGAAAATGACCTTAATAGCAATTCTTATTAATACTTAATGGCTAATTGCTTTCTGATTCCAGAGCTCTTTCTTACATGTCTTTCTTTCAGTCCTCACAAAAACCCTGTAGAGATAAACAAACTGAGGTTTAAAACAATTAAGTAACTGGGTTCCTTTTTTCCTCAGTGCAGAATACTAAGTTATGAATTTACATTAATATAATCCCCTTGATTTTTCCTATTTATTAAGGTACTATAACTAAAAAGCATTGTATCTGATTTATATTATTTTAGGTTCCTCTGAAATACCTTCATTGGATTATTATTTAATATTATGTTCTTGGCCTTTATAAATATTACATCTAAATTCAAGGAACATATATAATTTTGTACAAATCCAAGCTTAACTGCATTGTATGGCCCAATATCTCTGTCAGGCACTAGATAATAAAATTTTCATAGAATAAAGAAATTAAATGAATAAGGCAACTATGTAACATACCCAATTTCACATGAGCTTAGACATAGAGTGTATTGAGCAGGACCTTCATGAGTGACAGCTGATTATAACTGGATTAAAACAGCCCTACTTAAATAACATTTCTTTTTCATGGCTATGTATGCATCTGTGCTTCTCCATATGTAGATGGATTCTATGCCTATTCTATCTATCCATACATCTATATGGATATATATGTATTATACATATGCATATCCATGTTTATAGATATCCACACACACATATGTGTTTACTCAGTTATCTGTGGACAGACAGGCTATTTCCAAATCTTGGCTATTGTGAATAATGCTTCCAAAAATCATGAAGAAAATTCTGCCATTTGTGGCAACATGGATAAATCTGGAAGGCATTATGCTAAGTGGAATATGTCAGACAGAGAAAGACTAATGCTCCATGATGTCACCTACACATGGAATCTATAAAAACTGAACTCTTAGAAGCAGTGTGAACAGTGGTTACCAGGATCTGTGTGAAATGTCAAAGTGGACAAAAGTTCAGATGCGCAGGGTTAATGGGTTCTGGAGATCTAATGCACAGCATGCTGGCTGTCATTAACAACACTATTACACACTGGGAATTTGCTAAGAGAGTAGATCTTAATTGTTCCCACCTCCTGCCCCCCATATGACTGAGGTGCTGGATATGTTCACAGTAAACATTTCACAGTGTATACCTATATTAAACATCATATTGTACACCTTAAATATATGCAATTTTTATTCATCAATTAATACAACTGGGGGAAAAAACCAACAACAAAAAAATTTAGCCCTATTTAGAGATATAAAACCAGTGATATTTAATTTCCTTCAAACACCCAGGTTCTGTGTTTATGTCTTTTTCATGCCTGGACTCTGTGAGTGTCATGCCACAAAAATAACTGAGTGATATCTATAGGTGATCTTTCCCCTGCCACAGACAGTCCTTTAAACTTTGCTGGATATGACAATGTAGCTAAACCCATTACACCCATTTAAAATTGAAGGTGGTTATATTGCTGCCAGGAATGCAAAATGGAATAGCCCCACTTTGGGAAGTGCTTAGACAGTTTCTTTTAAATTATATCTACACTTACCGAATGACCTAGCAATCCCACTTTTAGGGACTTATACAAGAGAAATGAATACTTGCGTACACAAAAACCTACAGGAAAATGTTTAAAGTGGTTTTATCAGGTTATCCCAAACAGGCACACCTAAGTGTGTAAATAGTTAAACTAACTATGATATACCCATGTGGGGGACACACTAGCAATTGGAGATTTGTGGGTTGGGTTCCAGACTACCAATGTAAAATGAAAATCACAGTAAATTGAGTCACAATTTTTTTTGTTTCCTAGGGCATACAAAGCTATGTTTACACTATGCTGTACTTTATTAACCGCGCAATAACACAATGTCTGAAAAACAGTATACCCGCCTTCATTGAAAAGGAGGTTGTGAGGGCCTCCCCGGTGGCACAGCGGTTGAACGCTGGGTTGCGAAGCTGCCCGCAGCCTCTGTAGCGCTGGTTCGATCCCCGGCTGCTCCCCGGCCACCGGAGGAGGGTCCCACATGGCCCGCAGACCTCTCCTGCCGCCCGCTGCTCCCCCTCAGCAGTGTACTTCGGTCCTTCTGCCTGCTCTGCTCCCCGCTCTGGCTCTGGTGAATTCTCTCACCCTCCCGCGCTTCTGACTGTACCCAGTGCTTGTATTGGAAAAAAAAAAAAAAAAAAAGGAGGTTGTGAAATCTGTAAGATGCTCACCATCATTTGAGTTTTCAGCAAGTCCTAATCTTTTTTCTGGTAGAGGGTCTTCCTTGGAGTTGATGATTGCTGACTGATTGGGGTTGAAGGATGAGGTGGTTTTTCACAAAAAATACAAATGTTTTTAAAGACAATGAAGTTTGTTGCATCAAAGAACTCTCCATGAAAGATTTCTCTGTAGCATGTAGATGCTGTTTGACAGCATTTCACACACTCTAGAACTGCTTTCAAAATTGTATTCAACCATCTCAAATCCTGCTGTTACTCTGTCAACTAAGTTTATGTAATTTTCTAGGTTCTTTGTTGTCATTTCAACTATGTTCACAGCATCTTCATCAGGAGATTGCATCTCAAGAAACCACTTTCTTCGCTCATCCATAAAAAGCAGCTCCTCATCCACTTAAGTTTGATCATGAGATTGTAGCAATTTAGTCACATCTTCAGGCTCCACTTCTAATGCTAGTTTTCTTGCTATTTCACTATCTCAGCGGTTACTGCCTCTGCTGAGGTCTTAAAACTCTCAGTCATCCATGAGGGCTGGAAGCAGTTTCTTCCAAATTCCTGTTTATGTTGATTTTTTGACCTCTTCTCATGAATTATGAATGTTCTTAATATCTTAATGACTCCTTTCCAGAAGATTTTCAATGGACTTTGCCCAGATCCATCAGAGGAATCACCATCAATAAGAAAATAAGACCCTACAGAATATATTATTTTTTTAAGATTTATTTTTATTTATGCATAAAAGAAGTGAGGTATAGGCCAGATGTGCAGGGGATGAAAGGATTCACCAGAGACAGAGTGGGGAGCAGAACAGGTAGATCTACTGAAATACACTGCTGAAGGGAGCAGCGGGTCAGACAGGAGAGGTCTGCTATGCCATGTGTGTTAGCTACCTGGCCAGGGATCAAACTCAGGCTGCAGTGGCTGCCAATAGCTTGATAGCACTGACTTTAACCTCTACACCACCAGGGAGGCCCCACACAATATATTCTTAAATAATAAGACTTGAAAGTCTAAATAGCTCTTTGATGCATGGGTTGCAGAATGGATGCTGTGTTGGCAGGCATGAAAACAACACGGATCTCCTGATACATCATATCAGAGCCTGTAGGTGACAAGGTGCCTTGTCAGTATGCAGTTGCACTTTGAAAGGAATCTTGTTCTGAGCAGTAGGCCTCAAAAGGGGACTTAAAATACTCAGTAAACCTTGTTATAAACAGATGTGCTATCATTCAGGCTTTGTTGTGCCATGTGTAGAGCACAGCAGATTTAGCATAATTCTTCAGGACCCTAGAATTTTCAGAATGATAAATGAGCAATGGTTTCACGTTAAAGTCACCAGCTGCCTTAGCCTGACAAGAGCACCAGCCTGTTCTGGGAGGCTTTGGAGACAGGCACTGACTTTTCTCTAGCAATGAACGTTCTAGATGGCATCTTCTTCAATAGGAGGCAGTTCCTTTCACACTGAAAATCTGTTGTTTAGTGTAGTTATCTTCTTTTTTTTCTAGTAATGGAGCACCATCTTTTGATATCCTCATTAATATTTTGGCAATACAGGATTTCTCCTCTCAGGTCTGGTCTCTGTAGCTCTCCTACCACCAAAGCCCCCATAGTCCTATGCCGTGATCTATTATGTCTGCCCTTCCCCAGACTCATGCCTTCCACCCCCTCTCCTCCCTAGTGCAGTCATCTTCATTAATTACCTAGATTTTGGGGATCACTTGCTACAGTGATCCCCATCAGCACTTCCCAAAGTGGTCATTCCGTTTTGCATTCCCGGCGCCTTTATGTAACAGCGGTGGTTTCTTTCTTTAAACCACATGAATCAAATTCTGCTAACTCCAGAATTTTCTTCTGCAGCTTCCTTACCTCTCCCAGCCTTTATAGGATTGAAGAGAGTTCCAGCCTTGCTCTGGGTCAGAGTTTGGTTTAAGGGAAGTTTGAGCCTGATTTGATCGTCTATTTTCCACATTAGCAAGTCCCCTGAACACTGTTTTGCTGTCTTATCATTCGGGTGTTGACTGGAGGAGCATTTTTCATTTCCTTCATGGACTTTTCCTTTGCATTCACAACTTGGTTGGTAAACTGGTGCACAAGGCCAAGATTTTGGCCCATCTTGCCTTTTGACCTGTCTTCCTTACTAAGCTTAATCTTTCTAGTTTCTGATTTTAAGAATCCTTCCTTTCCCTTGAACACTAAGAGGCCACTGCAGGGCTATAGGTTGGCCGAATTTCAATACTGTTGTGTGTCAGGGACAGGGAAGTCTCAGGAGAGGGTGAGAGACAAAGAGGCACTGGCGGTTGAGAGATCAGAACTCACGATGTTTACAGTGAATTTCGCCATCTTATATGGTGGGGCGCAGTTCAAACAATTACAACAGGGACATCAAGGATCCCTGATCACAGATGGCCTCGACAGATTTAATGATGAAAGAGCCTTGTGAGAAGGCTGAATGCCCAGAAGGTGACACAGACACAAAGTGAGCACATGTTGTTGGAAAAATGGTGTGAACTAACTTGCTCTTGCTTGGGGCAAGGGTGCCACAAACCTTCAATTTGTAAAAAATGCAAAATAACTGTGAAGTGCAACAAAGCTTAGTTTGTCTTTCATGCTCAATAATCCAGTGGTTGCCCCATATCAGGGAGAGTACATTCTCAGAAAACCCAGGGGGTGCCTGAAACAGGGAGAGCTCTGAGCCCTGTATACTGGATATTTTTTCCTATGCAGACATGCAGATGATGGTTTAATTTCTAAATTAGGTACAGAAAAAGATTATCAGCAACTAATAATAAAGTAGACTAATTCTATAATATATGCACATAATAAAAAGTTATGTGAATGCTCCCTCTCTCAGTCTCTGTCTGTCTGTCTGTCTCTCTCTCCCTCTCTCCCCAAATATCTTATTGTATGTGATATTTGCAGACACTGACTGCAGGTAACAGAAACCTTGTAAAGTGAAACTGCTGATTCAGGGGCACTTCTGTAAAGAGAAACAGACCTGCGACACATGCAACAACTTGGATATACCTCAAATGCATCGTGCTAATTGAAGGTGGCCTGACTCAAATGGTTATAAACTATGATTCTGCTGATATGACATTTTGGAATACAAACTCCCTAAGATTCTGTTTGTCTGAGAAGATCTTTATGTCTCTTTCATAGCTGAAGGAGAGCTTTTCAGGATGGAGTAAAAATGCATCTGCCATATGACCCAGCAATCACACCTAGGTATTTACCCAAAGGACAGAAAAAACACTAATTCAAAACAAACCTGCATCCTATGTTTATGGCAGCACTATTTATGATAGCCAAAATATGGAAACAACCCAAATGCTCCAGAACAATTGAGCGGATCAAGAATCTGTGGTATATATACACAATGGAATACTACTCAGTGATCAAAAAAGAGAAACTCATGCCATTTGTGGCAACATAGGTGGAACTGGAAGGGATTATGCTCAGTGAAATAAACCAGAAGGAGAAAGATAAATACTGGATGGGTTCACTTATATGTGGAATATAAAGAAATCAAACAAAGGGTTAGAGGAAGACAAACTGTAAAACTGAAACTTGAAAGCTGACCACACTGCTGAGGCATCCAGAGGGGAAGGGGTGGGGCAGGGGAAAGAAGAGGGAGAGCGGCAGGGTTGGGGGTGGAGAGAACAATGGATGGATTATGGATGTTTTGGTGGTAGGAGAACTATGTGACCACAACTGAGGGGAGAAATTCTACAATGTGAAAAAATTAGCAAGTATATAAAATAATGATACATCATTAAAAAAAATAATATTTTTTTAAAAAAAAATGATAGGACATTGTGTATATGTACCACATCTTCTTGATCCAGTCATCTGTTTTTGGGCATTTGGGTTGTTTCTATAGCTTAGCTATTGTAAATAGTGCTGCAATAAACAAGGGGTACAGGTATTCTTTTGAATGATTATTTTGTGTCCTTTGGGTATATCCAGAGTAGTGAAATTGCTGGGTCATGTGGTAGCCCCATTTTTAGTTGTCTGAGGAAACTCCACACAGCTTTCCATAGTGGTTGGACTAGTTTGCATTCCCACCAGAAGTGTAGGAGAGTTCCTCTTTCACCAGATCCTTGCCAACATTTGTTGTTGCTTTTTTTTTTTTTAATATGTGCCATTCTTACTGGTGTAAGGTGGTATCTCATTGTGGTTTTGATTTGCATTTCCCTGATTATGAAGGATGTTGAACATATTTTCATATACCTGTTGGTCATTTGCATTTCCTCTCTGGAGAATATTCAGCAATCAAAAAAAGACAAATTCATGTCATTTGCAGCAACATGGATGGAGCTAGAAGGGATTATGCTCAGTGAAATAAGTCAGAAGGAAAAAGAAAAGTATTGGATGAGGAATACAGGGGATCCAAATAAGGCTTTAGGAAAAAAAAATAATAAACATAACAAAACAAAACAAAAATAAAGACATCTATAAATCAGAAACATTTTGCAGGGTTGTGGAGAGGAGAGGGATCAAAATGAAAGAGGGAAGAGCACAAGGGACTATGGTGAAGGTGCACGGGTGAATTGGTGATGGAAATTCTATGGGGATTACACCTGAGAAAAGAAAGCAAAGACTGTAAAAAAAATGAAAAATTATGTAGAACATACATAAATAAATAAATTTTAAAAAATAGGAACAACCGAGGTATCCTCTGTGCAGAGGGTGTCAGGGATAAAACAATAATAACCAGAGATCAGTGAGCTGATGTTATCTATAGTTTACTTAATTTGTAACATTGATTAAGCACCTGTTGTGCCTTGACCACTAGGCTGGAAACTGAGAGTAAAATAAGTAGTAGAGAATGACCCTAGTCCTAAGTGGTTGTTTTGTAGCTAAATAGTATTATTTGAGTGAGTCATACAGTGAATGACATTAACAGGGATGCACATCAACGGACCAGTGGTTGTTGAAACAATAAAGTAACATTAGAAAGGATATGTGAACAATGATAGAAGGCGTCTATTCTGTCTAAACATCCTAACGATAAAATATCATGTGTCTTTAAAAAAAAAAATGATAGGACATTTTAGAAAACTAGTCTGTGGTTGAGAGGGGAGATAATAAAGAGACATGAGGGAGCTGTGTGAAGTGTTGCATCTATTCTATATCTTGATTGGGGTAGTGGTAGCACAGGTGGATACATTTGTCACAACTTATAGAACTACATAACTAAGAAGGATGACTTTTACTCTGCAAGTGATACCTTAACCTGAATGTCTCAAAAAAATGAATAATATATATTTTTGTATATTTTGATTTTTAAAGTGTTTTGAGTAAACAGCTCTCTGTCGGAAAAGTACCCTATTCTTATGCAGGTTCTATTTTCTAAGTCAAAATAAATAAAAATTTCATCCCTAAGAATCACTATTAAGCAGAGCTGGGTGTGCAAGTTGGGGGACCATGAAAATCACCCTCAACATGATTAATGGGCGACCTTTCATTGTGTCCATCCCTAGGATTCACTTCCTAACCTCGGTTTTATGAACTTTTAAAGTTCTACCTCTCTAAATATATTAATATATATCAATCTATTAAATATATAATAATATAAAATAATATATAATATATAAATAAAATATATAAATTTATATAGATTTTTATATATTACTATATAAATATATTAATATATTAAAGTTCTACCTCTCAAATATATATATTTGTCAAAATATAATCCATTGCCCTTTTAATATTATCACGAATTTGGGCCATATGCAGATAGCAAAACATACAAGGTCATGAAGGAAAGTCGGTTTTCCCTTCAGTGTGTAAGACCTTTGAGGGCAGGTACTGGAAATACATTTACCTGTGGCGCTGAGCACAGTCTTTGAAGGCAGGAGCACCCGCTAAACCTCTAAGCAAATATGGGCAGTTGCTCTTCTGGGACATTCCAACAAATTCTTTCCCATATCCCAACCATAAGACCAAGCCTTGGAAAAATATGTAACACTGCCCGGTCCAAAGTGAGACAGAGGACTGAGTCAGGAGTCCATCTGAGTCAAAGGGACGCACCATTTTACTCATCTTCACGAGGCCTACCTTCCTCATGAGTCACGACCCCAGAAAAGGCCCCGGGGTTTTTCCCAATATAGTTCTTCAGTCAGTCACCATTGGCTCCCTGGAGCTGGCATTTGTCAGCAAGCCCTTTTCACTGCAAGAAACAGTGGCTTAACTAATTAAAGGGGAAAAAAAGCATATCAAGACTGTATTGGTTCATGTGACTTAAAAACCAAGCCAGTTGTAGGAGCAGGTTGACAGTCACTCAAAGATGTTGCCAAGGAAGCTCCGCTTCCTTCCATTCCTGAACTTCATGCAGTTCCACGTGGTGACGAGCAAGCAGCAGCTGCAGACCTTCCAGCCTCCTCTTGCAGGTTGGAGTGTAACAGCGAAGGGGTATCTTACTCCCCAATCCTTTACACCAAAGTCCTGGGCTTGATGATCATGGGGACAGGGTAGACACCTGGACCCAGGGATGGAGTCCATGGATTGGGGACAGTGGGCAGGAGGAGACACCCCCCCCATAGGAATGTTGTTCCAGGGAGGGAAATTTGGGGAACATTCACATCAACGAGTTGAAACCAGTGTGTTCCCTCACCTCAAACCTCATTACTCAGAGCAGGTGAGCTCACAGCTCCGGAGGGTGGGACGAAGTTGGTTGCATTTGTCTTCTTACATCTTCCAGCTGGGTAGACTGAGTTCAGGGGCTCAGCATGCATCTGGGAGGCTGTTCCCTCTGTGCATCTCTGTGAACTTGTTTCTTGGTGCTCCTTGTTCTCTGTCTCTTAGGGGGTCTTTATCCATTCAGGACCTGGCCTGTGCTCTCCCCCGGGTGAGGTGAGTTTCTCAGAAGGAATTCTTACTAAAGGAAGGTAAGTGACAATTTTAAAAAGGAAACAAATGAAGCAAAGACAAAATACAGTGCTCAAAAGTCCTTAGCAGGACATAGGCTATAGAACATGTGATTTAATTCAAATTAAGCAAAGCCTAGCCATAGATTAGATCCCATAATGGCAGATCAGCAAGGGGCCTTTCAAACATCCCCTAGTTCATCCTCATTATCCTATAGATGGGGCACTGAGAGCCTGGGAAGGGAATGACTTCCTCAAAGTCAACATCAGCATCAATGCCACGTCAATGTCAGACCTGCCCAGGACTAGCACCTCTTCCCGCTTCACTTGTTTCCAGACATATTTCTATTTCTCCAACCTTCTAACATGACCTTTCATGGCATCCATCCATGTTGATACTGCTCATTTTGTTTTAAAATTTTTTTTCTAGCAATTTATATATATATATAGACAATGCATTTACATGGCTCCCAAATCAAAAATTAATCAGGGAATGACATCAAAACCCCCCTTCTCTTCCCTGCCTCCATGTCCCCTCCACAGACAGCACTTTTCCAGTTTTATTGAGCTGTAATTGACAGATATCACTGTATAAGCTTCAGGTCAACTGCACAGTGGTTTGATTTCCATGTATTGTGAGATGATCACCACAATAGGTTCTGCTAACGTCCATATTTTTATTAAGATTTATTTATTTATGTATACAAGAGCTGGGTACAGGCCAGAGGTGTGTTGGGGGCTGTGAGAGGATTCATCAGAGACAGAGTGGGGAGCAGAACAGGCAGACTTACTGAAATACACTGCTGAGGGGAGCAGAAAGTGAGTCAGGAGAGGTCTGCTGCACCATGTGGGTTGCTCTCTGGCCAGCTGGGGATCCAACTCGTGCTGCAGTGGCTGCGGATTGCTTCATAATGCTGTGTTTAATCCCTTGCGCCACCAGAGAGGCCCTAACTGCCATCTTTTTATCTAGATAAAACAACAAAAAAAATTATACAGGACTGTTAGCCTCCCCCAATCATCATGTAACTGGGAGCTTGTACTTTTTTATTTTTCTGATGCTACCTACAAGGGAGATCATACAGTATTTGTCTTATTTCACTTAGCATAATGTCTTTAAGGTCCATCCAACTAGCTATAAATGCAAGGATTTTCTCATTTTTATGGCTGAATAATATTCCATAACTTCTTTATCCATAACTTCTTTATCCAGTTAACCATTCATGGACTTATGTGGTTTCCATGTCTTGTCTATTATAAATAAAACTGCGATGAATTTGGGAGTACAGATACCTTTTCAAGTGTTTTCCTTTCTTTTGGGTATGTGTATTCCTGAAAGTGGAATTGCTGGATCATATGTCAGTTCTATTTTTGATTTTTTGAGGAGCCATAGGCAACACATTTTGTTAGCTTCTTGCGTATTCTCTGGGAATATTTTGTGCATATATAACCAAGGCCAAGACAGACTGCATCCCGATATTTATTTTTTTTCTTTTAAATTTATTTATTTATTTATTTATTTATACAAGCACTGGGTACAGTCAGAAGCGTGGGAGGGTGAGAGAATTCACCAGAGCCAGAGCGGGGAGCAGAGCAGGCAGAAGGACCGAAGTACACTGCTGAGGGGAGCAGCGGGCGGCAGGAGAGGTCTGCGTGCCATGTGGGACCCTCCTCAGTGGCTGGGAAGCAGCCAGGGATCGAACCGGTGCTGCAGAGGCTGCAGGCAGCTTCGCAACCCAGTGCTCAACTGCTGCGCCACCGGGGAGGCCCCTGCATCCCGATATTTAAAACACAGTTTACGGCATACTCTGCTTTGCACTTTACATTTTTCACTTAAGCATTTCTCTTGGAAAGTTTTCCCTATGAGTATATAAAGGGCGTCTTTATTCAAATTCACAGCTGCAAAAATTTCCATTGCATGCATGTGATTATGGTTTATTTAGCTAGTTCTCTAATGGTGGTAATTTTGATGGTTTGCTATTATAAACAATGCTGCCACAAATAACTTTATAGAGAAGTCACTTTGTGTTCTGTGATTGTGCATGTGAGATAAAAGAAGCGGCAGAGCCCTTGGGAAGAGTGCATTTGCCATTTCCACAGATGTTGCTGAGTTGCTTTAACAAGAGTGATGTCAACATACATAACCCCATCTATTTGAGAGTGCCTTTTCTTCAGGTCCTCCCCAGTATTTGTCATGCTAATTTAAACCTTTGCATATTTGATAACAGCGATATGGTAGCTCAGTATTTTTCAATTCAAACTGATTGACTGAGTCATGTTTCCTCATTTCTTTTTTTTTTTTTTTTTAAAGATTTATTTATTTATTTATTTATTCATACAAGCACTGGGTACAGTGAGAAGCGCGGGAGGGTGAGAGAATTCACCAGAGTCAGAGTAGGATGCAGAACAGGCAGAAGGATCAAAGTACACTGCTGAGGGGAGCAGCGGGCGGCAGGAGAGGTCTGCGCGCCATGTGGGACCCTCCTCCTGTGGCCGGGGAGCAGCCGGGGATCCAACTGGCACTGCAGAGGCTGCGGGCAGCTTCCCAACCCAGCGCTCAACAGCTGCACCACCGGGGAGGCCCATGTTTCCTCATTTCTTAGGAATCCCATTCCCAGGATAATATCTTTTCTTTCTCTGACGGTGATTTCACCAGGTACATTTCACCTGAAATACACCTTTTACATTATTCACGACATACAGACCTGCCTCGCTCACTCACACAACAGATCTTTGCTGAGCTTGATCAACCCGTGGGAGAAAGTCCTAAACCAGAGAGACTGTTCTCTTGTGGCTTGTATTCTTATTGGGAAAATGTTTTTAAGTAGATGAACTGATAGACTATCATTCCAGGGAGTGTCAGGTGTTCTAAAGGTGAACACACGGTGCCGTGTAAGGGAGAGGTGGGGTTGGAATGTCGTCTCCCCTCCCTACAACTGTTAGGAGCAAACAGGATGGAATGCAAAGTGACCAGCGCTCCCTTAAACTTACTACTAATAATAGGTTTTTCTTCTAGTTTTGGCCTGCAAAGAAATAGAAAACCAATTTTCTATTCATTTTGGCCTGAACTGACTTGCTGCTTTGGTGTCATGTGAGCAGAACCTTAAGCTCACCATGAAGACTGCTCCAGGGGACCGAGCTAGAGACAGAAAATGCCATTCTAGTTCCCCTAATGAACTGGTGCAAAGAGGCGCAGGTCAGTCTAACTCAGCCTGGCACATCAGTGAGCCAGAACACAGGAATATTACTAAGCAATCAAAAAAGATAAACTCATGCAAATTGCAGCAACATGGATGGCGCTGAAAGGGATCATGCTCAGCGAAATAAGCCAGAAAGAAAAAGTAAAATACCGGATGGTCTCACTCATAGCACGAACTTAGAAAACCTAAATAAGGGGCCAGGAAAAAAACCTAATTATCATAAAGTAAAAATCAAAAATAACAAGCAACTATAAACCAGAGACACAATACAGTGGTGGGGAGAGGGGCGGAGAGGAGGGAGTAGGATCAAAACAAGGGGGGTGGGAATTGCATGGGGTCTATAACCAAGATGTACAAAAATGAAAAATGATGTAAAAAATATATAAAATAAAAATAAAAGAGAGAGAAAATGAGCTCCTCTCTGCTCCAAGCCCTCAGTGAGCCGCCCATTGTCTAGAGGAGGTTTAGACCATCCTGCTTGGATGTGGCCTGGGGCAGTGTGGGTGGGCTAGTGAAGGGCCCTGCTCTGAGCGGGCACGGGTCTATGTTTCTCAGGCCCCCCTTGCTGTCTGTGTGTCTCTGGACAAGACTTGGTGGGAGACTCAGCAACCTCTGGTCAGGGAGCCTGAGTCTAAGCCTGAGTCACCTTGTACAGCGCTCACTCTGGCTTCACTCTGAGTAGAGGTTCCCCTTTCAGAAAACAGCCCCACCCCCACCCCCATGTTGTTTCATGCTGCTCTAAATCTTCGCTTCTGCTGTGAGTCTTTGCTTTGCATTTGTGTCCAAGTTCCTCCTAGATGAGGACCCTGTTTAATCCCAACCTGTCTCTTCTTGAGACCCTGATCTGTTACCTGTTTTAGAATTTCTAGAAAATTCTCTAGTTCTCAGGCATGCAGTTCTACGATCCTAAAACCTGGGATGTGCCTGATACTACCTCATCTTGCTGGACTCTGTCTGGCTGCTTTCTCCCTCCCTGACTCCACCATAACATGGCTTTTCCTCAGATGCCACCTTCCCAGAGTGCTTCAGCTGCCCCAAGTTGGAGGTATGTCTAGTTCCTACCTTCTTCCACTCTGGCCCTCACTAGATTGGACTAGGGTAGTGGCTTCCAAGGAACTTATTCTTTTTTTTTTTTAAAGATTTATTTATTTTATGCATACAAGAACTGGGGTATAGGCCAGAGGTACAGGGGGGTGAGAGGACTCACCAGAGACAGAGTGGGGAACAGAACAGCAGATCTACTGAAATACACTGCTGAGGGGAGCAGCGAGCAAGACAGGTCAGGTCTGCTGCGCCATGTGGGTAGCAGCCTGGCCGGCCGGGGTTGAACTTGGTGCTACAGAGGTTGAGGACAGCTTCATAATGCTGTGCTTAACCTCTTGTGCTTCCAGGGAGGCCCTTCTTTAGCAGTGGAATTTATTTTATAGATGAACAAAAGTGTACCCCATGGGGAACCCCAAAATAGAAAACAGAGGTCTTGTTTAGGTGAATTAAATCTTCCTTCATAGAACCACAAGACTGATGAATCCAGAAAGCACCACAGAAACCTGGAATTCCTCAAAATTTAGTTTAATATTCTGAACGAGGTGATCTAGTCTATCCCCTTTCTAGGCAACCAAGAAAATGAAGGGGTTTGCTTAGGTCACGTGGCGAGGATGAGAGTACCCAGCTCTAGAATGGGTTGCCCGTGAGTAGAATATGAATTCCGCCCTTGGGAGAGTAGACACCATCCCTGCAAGGCAGTCTGGTCTCCTCAGCTTCCAGTAAGGCAAGTAGTAGGTGCTGGATGGGTATAGGTGAGTAAACAAGTTTACCTTCTTGAGGCGCTTGTAAGTCGAGCTCCTGATAGGTCCTTCAGTCTAAGAATAGAAGCATAGATAAGGCTGACCTAGCCCTGAAGCAGTGGCCGTGGAGATTCCTGAAATAATTACAACTTTCTGGCCCTTTATGTAGGAGAAGACAGGAGTCAGGCAGGAGACAGGGTGGTGGGAAGCAGGATGGAGGTGGGTCTTGACACCCCAGGCTTTTCTGTCTCCTTCTTGCCTCCTGGAGTGGGGCCCTGTCACCTTGGCTCAGGGTGAGTCCCGCCCAAGGGGAGGCAGTGACTTCAACTGCTCAGTGCAGGAGCCCTTCCAGGCTCTTTCATACCTGCAGTGGGCTGCCTCTACCTGGAGCATGGGGTGGGGCAGGTATGAGTCTCTGCTCTCCTCCCTAAGTCTTCTACCCCTCAGTCCTTCCCAAGCTGCTCTCTCTGTGGGAGGTGACTGGGTTTGCTCCTTGTTGCCTGACAAAACTCTTTCCATACTTCAAGGTGAAGTTTAAATACTTCCATCTCCTTCAGGGAGCCTGCCCTGATTACAGCCCCTATTTCCTCACTCAGGAGCAAGCGGTCACTTCCTTTTCTGGCCTCGCATAGCACTCATTTCTCCCTCCCTTTTTGCAGCTAGGGAAGCAAATGGTGGGTTCCTTGCGGTGAGTTAGACCATTCATCCATTCATTGCATAGCTATTTAGGGAGCCTCTCTTATGGACCTGAGGTTGTAGACAAGGCTCCTACTTTTATAAAGTTTGCTTTCTGATGGAAGAATCAGAAAATACTAATAAAACAAATGAAATATCTTCAAGTTGATAAGGGCTAGCTAAGTAAATCAAATGAAATACAGGCTAGAGAGATTTGGGGTGGGGTGTGTGTACACCATGTTAGACAGGTCGGTCAGGGATGGTCTTGCTGAGGAGGTGTAATTTGAGCTGAGGTCTGAAGGGCAAAAAGGCTATGGAAAGAGCTGGAGGAAGGGCATTCCAGGTTGAGGAGTGTGCAGGTGCCAAGACCCTGAGGCAGTAAAAAGCATGATGTGTTGGAGAAACAGGAAAAGGGGTGGGGGGAGGGAGGGGTCATGGAGGGAGGCAGGACCTAGATCAGGTAAGGTCTCCTGGGCCATGCTGAGACTGGCAGGGGGTGAAAATGGTTGGGGGAGGTTTGTAGATCCAGAAAGCCATTGAGGATTAGGTAGAGCAGAGGAGAGAACTGACTGTAGTCCACTTATTCAGCGATGACCCCTTACCTCCTTTGTTACAGCTCAGAACTGGGTGCTGAGATCACAGGAAGAGCTGCCTGCCCTTAGGTGTGCAGAGGTGTCTACCTGAATAAAGGGATCCCATGCTCATGGCCTATTTCCTGCTTTGCCGATTCACACATTTGATCTGTCATGTTCCTCCAACCCCTTGTTGTTGAGGGTGAGAGCCCCTTCTGTGTTCCTGGGAGCATGTTAGAAATGTGGGCTCCAGGCGTCCACCCCAGACTGACCGAATGACAGTTTGTATTCACATTAAAGTTTGAGAGGGACAGCCTAGAAGTAATCAGGGGCTGGGCTACCAGATTCTCGCTAACCAAACCAAGAGTAAAGAATGCATCCAATGCCACTCCAGCAATTCTTTTATTATTATTATTTTATTTTATATATTTTTTACACATTTTTCATTTTTGTACAATGTATGCCTTTTCATCTCCGTTATAGTCCCAGTGAAATTCCCACCTCCCATTCACCGTGAGCCATCACCATAGTCCCCTGTGCTCTTCCCACCTCTGTTTTGATGCTACTCCCTTCTCCTGCCCTGCAGAATATCTCTGGTTTATAGTTGTTTGTTGATTTTGATTTTTACTTTATTATAGTTACTTTTTTCCCCCTTTATTTGGATCCCTACATTCCTCCTATAAGTGAGAACATCCAATATTTTTCTTTTTCTTTCTGGCTTATTTCACTGAGCATGATCCCTTCCAGCTCCATCCATGTTGCTGCAAATGGGATGAGTTTATCTTTTTGATTGCTGAGTAATATTCTAAAACATTAATTCAGAAGAACACCTGCACCCTAAGTTTATTGCAGCACTGTTTACAATTAGTGAGCTATGGAAACAACCCAACTGCCCAAAAATAGATGACTGGATGAAGAAGATGTGGTACATATACGCTTGAGCAATTCTTATATCAGCACTTCTCAAAACTTTGAGGTGTATACACATAGCCTGGGGACCTTGATAAAATGCAGATTCTGATTCATTAGTTTTGAAAGGGGACCCCAAATATCTAACTTTATGTTCCCAACAACCTTTAAGCTTTAAGGTGATGACTCTTCTTGTGGACCTCAGAGCCTGGCATGACGCTCCCACAGCAGCCCGCCTGATTTTTGTGACTTCCCTGTTGTGAGCTGTCAGTTCACATGATATGGATTGGAAAAAGGGGTGCAGTGCTAACATTTGAGTTGTGGGTTTCTAGGCTTGTTGTCCTCATTGGCACTGGTCTGTGGTATTCTGGCTGCTCTAGAGGCTTTCTTGGGAGAGTTAATGAAAGGAAGCCTGATGTGTGTGTAGCACTGTGCACACACACAGCAAGGGCTTTTTGTTTTCTGGGACTTTCTTTGGTTTTTGTTCTCCAGGTGCTCGGACTCCAAAACTAGGTTCCTCTCCACCAGCTTAGTAGAAATCAGGGGTTGTCTCAGCCAGAAGATTAGGTTGTAAATTAAAATACTTAGCAATAAATGAACAAGGACGGAGTTGGCAGGTGGAATTCTCAGGGGACTGTGACAAGATCACTTCTCCTTTCTGAGGACGTTTGTGCATTTGGAGCTGGGAACCCATCAGAAGCTCCTTTCCTCAGTCTGCACTAGAGATGCATTGACACATCTTTTGGTCTCTTCTTAGTTCCTGCCTCTAGAGCATATGTTCACAGCCAGTCTGTTCTGACACGATAGCTGACCCATCATGGTTCAATTACAAAGGTCTCAACCTCTGTCTTACCCAGGCATGGCTTCTTGAGTTGATGACTGATCCCCGGGGACCTCAAGCAAGTCTCTGAAGTCATTTGAACAAAGAGGCGATCTCAGAGGGACGGTCGTGGCTTCATTCACTAACCTCTCTACTTCCGTTTCAGATAATGGTATTTCTGGCAGTGCTCCAAATCCTGGGGACAGATTCCATTAATCAAAACAATCTTAATAATTCATAACACTTAATGATTTATAGCACTTAATAAGTCATAAAGCACTTAATTTTATTTCATGGCCTCAAAAAAAAAGACCTGTTAATTTCCAATTTGCAAACGAGAAAATTAAAAAGGTTAACTAATTCACCCACTATCTCTCCTTAGTACTGCCTTCTAAGCTCTTTTGAGTTCATGTATTCAACCAGTGCTTATTGAACAGCCAGTATGAACAGGTCCTGTGCTGGACCCTGAGAATGCAGTGAAAAATAGACATCCTTGTCTTCATGGAGTCCATGTTCTTGTGAGGAATAACGTCAAATTAATAATTGCACCTATGTATAAATGCAGCATTGCCACTGTGATCAATGCTGGTTCACATCAATGTCAGTGTGTATAGAGGAGCTCTGATAAAATGGATGGTTTCCCTGAAGATGTGACCGCTACACTGAGATTGGAAGGCTGAGCAGACAGCTCCCTGATATACACCTTTGAGTTTATCCTGACGGTATTGGAGGACTGATAAGGCCCAATGGATGTTTCTCCTAGAAACTCCCTGAGCACTAATCCTATACTTGCTTTATTCTCCTGCTTCCCTGGGACAACCTTGAAGATAGAGATCAGGTCTTCAGTTGCATGAGACCCAGAGGCATTACCTGTGAGTTGGGTGACTCAGTCAAGGCTGAAGCCACCGTGTTATCTTCAGCCAGTATCTAGAGTGCGGGCAGCAGAGGACTGCGGGTAAGATTCCACACTCTCAATGGGCAGGATGGTGCATGACTTCTATTTTGGGCACCTGAGCCTCTGTTTGAAAACAGGGACAACAGAGAACCTGGAACACTTCTTTTTTCATGCTGCCCTTTCATGCAAAATCAGGAAGACCGTTCCAGTGCCACAGGATGGAAGGCAGGGAGGCATGGACTTGTCAGGCTGCCTGCTTCCAAATCCCAGCTCTCCATTCTGCAGGTTCTAAGCAAATGGCTTTCCCCCTGTCCAGCTCCTTTATTCACCTGCCAAGCAGGGAAGACAAGGTCTCACCTAAGGTTGTGGCGAGGATTAAAGATGGTGGCTCAGAAGTGCTCAAGTCAGTGGCCGGCACACCGTGTGTGTTCAGAAGTAGTTGTGATGGCATTAATAAGGGAGCTGTCTTAGAACTGGGTAATTTCATAGTAATGTCACTGTGTGAACCCAATTCCCTGACTTGTCGAAGGGAAGGGCCCCTTGGGAAGGCATTGCCTCCTTCAGGTTTTGTTGATGAGTGACTTGTCACTGTTCTAGAGGAAAAAAAAAAATAAACTTCTGAGGTTGCCTCCAAAGATTATCACCGCAGGGTCCCTGCCTACTTTTCTATCCCATTTATTTCCCTCTGCCCTGTGCTTGCCCTGCTTGCCCACCATCCCCCTATCACCCCAAGTGTTTGTTTTGGAAATGCTCACCTGCCTCAACGTTCACCTGGCAGCCTCCCAAAGTCATGTCCTTCTGAAGCCTTTCCTGATTCCCCAGGTGGGATGTTCATTCAAGTGTTTGCTGTTGGCTCATGTGATCTGTGCTCAGCCAGTGCTAGACACTGAGAGTATAGTGACAAACATGAGGTTCAGAGTTCCCACTTTTGTGTGGTTTGCTCTTTATTTAGGGAAAACAGACTATTGGCAATATACAAAGAAATTAACAGGGTAGTGTCACCTAGTGAAAAATGTGGAGGTTGAGGGAGACACAATGTGATTGACTGTGGGTCATGAGTGGGGAGCTGCAGGAGATCATGAGACGGCTGGGGAAGACCCCGTTGAGGAAGTCAGATAAGCCGAGGGCGACGAAGGATAAGGCCAGCGGAAGAGATGGCGAAAGGGCCATTCCAGGCAGAAGCAAGAAAATAATAACTGGGAACAGAAGGAAGGCCAGGAGGCCAAAGCAGAGAGCAGAGAGCAGAGGGCAGATCTGCTGAGCCAGAGCCCGGATGCAGGCCGGGATTGGCTCACGCTGTCCAGCTCTGTGATCCCCATGGTGCCTGGATCATAACCCTGTGAAGTCCTTTCCATGTTACCAGGCAATCAGGCACCAGGGACCAGGCTTTGTCACGTTTCCAGCCCCAACACAGTGTCTGGTCCATGGTTAGGACTCACTACATGTTGATTGAGTGGGGCCAGAGAATCTGGGAACCAAGTTGGGCGATGCAGGCTACCTGAGTCAGTCTTGGCCGAACCAGCTTCCTCGGTATCCTTTCTCTAACTGCAGCTGGTAATACTGGGCATGTGCCCCCAATTTGGAGACAGTTTCAGAAGAAGTCCTGCCTGTGGTTAAGACAAAATAAATCACTGTGTCTCCTAACTAAAGGCAGCACTGGGCAGGAGGTGTTCTGGAAACAAACAGTAGGGGTTCATCAAGACCTAATCAATTTCAAAATAGAAACTGGAAGTAAGTGCAAGTGACTTAAGAGGAAGGTCAGAGTTGTGGTGTCCCCAGGAAGTCAAAAAGGCTGGCAGGACAATGAGCACTGGGCAGAGAGGGAATGTGATGGCTGAGCATGATAACTGGAAAGAAGTCAGAACAACCAGGATGAGTGATCATCCAGGAGGGAGGGTCTGAGTCATCGTTAATGAAACAGCAAGCCACAGCTTTTCCTGCCTGCCTAGTGAAAACCGTTTGCTCAAATCCTGTGCTATTTCAGGATCTGCCAGCTGCAGTGTAGGAAGTCTTGCTCTTTCACATTAGGAACAAGAGTCACTTCTCTTTGCTTTTGGCACTAATGTGGCACCAGGAGGGCACAGGTGATTCTGCAGCTGGTTGAGAGACAGGTACAGTCCCGGGAGCTCATGCAGGCTTCATTCCCTCAGGCAAGGGAAAGCTGACCTTGAAAGTCACCATCAAATGTGGATTTCAGTTGCTCCAAGCAGTCTTCAAAAGTTCCCTTGCCAGCTTCAAAGAGAAAAAAAGTGGGCCAGATTTCGTGAATTGCTTTCTGCCCCTTCCATCCCTCCTGTGTTGCCAAAGGAACTTTGAACCCTGGCCTCCTCTTCCCAACATGAGCGAGGCTGCTGGAGGTCCCCCCTGTATGAACTGCTGGTGTCTGTGTGCTCTGACATCCATTTGGTTCCCGGGGAATCTTGCTGAATGCTGCTCTTTGCTCTGGGCTGCAGGTGACTATCACGGAAGAGGAGATGGGGTTTTCCCTTCCTCTCTCTCTCTCTCCTGGATCTGATTTAAAGAGTGACATTCTGTTATATTCACTGTGTGTTGGGGGTCACTGAGTAGACTGAGGATGTTGTGGTGATGTGTCCCAGAATCTTGTAGGACAAATTGTCCTTCCAGGGTGGGGCTGGGCATTGCCACCAAGAGTTCCCTATTGCAGCTAGTAACCTAAGGATCTTCTTTAATCTTTGGGGTGTTCTGAAGTCTCCACAAACTTTTTAAGTTTTATTTGGAATCTCAGTGGATATTTTTACAATAACACATGGAAAATGAATGGGTAGAGAAAATGGAAAAATAAAATGATAAATTTCCCTCTTTGCCAGTGAAAGAGAGACCCTCCAGTCAGTCATTCAGAGATGGATTTTGGTTTCTTCCCATCCCAAAGTAAAGAGAATCAAGGCTGGCCTTCACTCATGGTGAAGACAAATATAAAAATGTATCTGGATGTTCATTTGGAGGTCCACAGCTCAGTGTCGGTGAAGATACTGGCCTGGGAAGGCACACAGAGTCCTGGGGTGCAGGGCTGGCTGCCTTGGAGCTGCTGTGTGTCCCAGGTCAAGATGGCCCCCTCTCTGTGCCCTAGGCCCCCCTGGAAGATGAGAGGGAGGGATAGGTTATGATTTCCTCTCCATCTTTGTGGATTTCCTTAAATGCTCCCATCTACAGGAACACATTTATTTTAAGGGAAAACTCTACATAACTGCTGTCAATGGAAAACCAGGATCACTTGTCATAAAAAAGGGTAACTATAAAAATAAATAAGATGAAAACCAAGCAATGTGACTACATTCTCACCCATATAAATACTTGGTGTCCAAGGAAGAGTCCGAGCCCACTCTACTCTCACTTAATAAAAAAGTATGTTGAAAAGGCATTAAAGCAATAGTAACACTCCATGAGGTCTTCCCTGTTCTTTGATCTGGAGAACTAAATTAGGCACAATTTTCTACTATGTGATTTAATTGCTTTTAATATTGTGACAATTAGTCATGAGATTTAGGAAATCATAACCTATCCCTCCCTTTCATCTTGCAGGGGATCTAGGGCGCAGAGAGGGGGGCATCTTGACCTGGGGCACACAGCAGCTCCAAGGCAGCCAGCCCCACCCCCCAGACCAGTGTGTTCCTTCCCAGACCAGTACCTTCACTGACAGTGAGCTGCGGACCCCCAAATGAACATCCAAATGCATTTTTATATTTGCCTTCACCGTGACCTAAAGTCTGTCTTGAGTCTCTCTGCTTTGGGCTGGGAAGAGGCCATGAGGGTGACAAAAACCGTGACTGCTACATGAATGACTGTGCTTTGGAAAGACTGCTGCGGCTGGGGTGTGAGCGCGTCCGGGGCGGAGGGCCTGTGCGTGTGCACACCTGCAGAGCTTGCTGTGGGGCTCCAGCCATGTTGAATGTGCACTTAGTGTGTGCAGCAACTGTATATGTCTTCTTGGCCACCCCTGAGGCGGTGGGTGGCATTTGGTGGAACTGCAGTACGTGATTCTGCAGGACTGAATGTATGACTCAGGTAGAAAATACTGGGCTGTGAATTTTTACTTTTGGTAAGGAGGAGAGAAGGAAACCTCTACATCTCAGACCCAGTGCAGCAGCGAACAGGTGCGCTCAAACACGTAAGTATACACACACACATGCACACGCACACACACACACACTGTTTGGAATGTGAACTCAATTTGATTTTTTTTTTTTGGTAATATCATTGAAATTTGCAGAACATGTGTAATACTGTACACTTTTAAAAAATAATTTGACTCTTGACATCTTAAATCCTCTCTGGAAAAAGGCAGGGTTTCCATCATGAATGAGTGAGTGAGTAGGTACATAAACATGTTTACCTTTTTGTTATTAGTTTCCCTTGTTTTCAAATCTCATTGGCTCTCCGCTTGGAGTCTTTTTAAACTGACTGGCTGTTTGGTTCAAATTATGTTTTTAAAAAGTCTTGGCGCGAGTCACAGACCTGGAGCGTCTGCCGGGTTGCAGTTTGGGCGTGCCACCGAGCAGCCCTGGCTGGGTGACAGTTTAAACACAGCAAACAGCTGGTCCCGCTGACTGAGTCATCAGTGGGAAGGTTCCATAGAAACGGTGTTCTGGCTGCTGCATCCTTGTCCCCGCCGAGGATCCTGTGGGGCCCGGTGGTCGCCTCCGGTCCAAGGAAGGCTGCTGGATTCAGCCTCCATCCCAGTTTCTGTTCTTCCCGGAACCAGACTTGGCTGTGACTCCCAGTGGCTGTTGAGAACAGCTGCCTCTGGAGCTGGAGTTGGTGGAACAGAGTATCAGATACTAAACTGTCTTCTCAGCCTCAGCTCACCTTTCAGGTGAAGGCTTGTCCTGAACAGGGGAATAAGGGGTCAGAGACCCTTTCCGGAAGGGTCAGCCCTCTCCTCAACTCTGATCACTTGGTTCAGCCTGTGAACGCCTTTTTGGAGGACCCAGGAACAGCAAGGGCAAGAAATGGACACAGAATTACTGCAAGGGCATGAAGGACTTTCTAATTACCCGGCACACATGGTTATTACAAACACAGCAAAGTGGGAAATGCTCCATTGGGCTGTTGGAAGGATGAATTGACAATGGGGTAAAGCTGGCAGCTGGTCCCGCCCATCAGATGCACACTATAAATAATGCTACAGTTATTATTTAACTCGCCACACAGTGCTTGGCTCCTCCCCCAACTCAGTACTCAGTTGATGAAGAGCTAATGATGGAACCGGTGGCCTCAGGGGGAAGAAGCTAGAGGCATCCGAGCTGAAGTGTGCACTGAGCTGTGGTGTCGATACTTCCATAAATACTCAAAGAGAAGGGGAAGTGCTTGGAGACGCTGCTTTGCATCCAGTGCAGGGCAACTTGTGTCAGTCTTCCCCTTTCTGCACAAGATTTCTTCAAATTACACAGGCCAGGCAAGAAAAGGTTCAGTCTCTGCCAGGCCTTGGAGAGCAGAAGAAATCCTCAGGATCGAGCAATTTCAGCTCCCTTCCTGGGTCAGGTTGCTGACTAGCTTCTCCAGGCAGAACTTTGTCCTCAGCCTTCTCATCCCTCTTGTCAATTGCCCCATGCACCCCAGTAATAATCCTCTTAGCAAGAGTCTTGAGTGGTCCTAAGTTCATTTCTGCCTGCCGGCAGCACTCATGAACTTCACCATGATGCAGTAAGGAGACCCTCTAACCTCCTGCCCCAAGGTTCTAGAAGGTTCTGATTGACGGCCTGCATCTGAGTGAGCAGATGAACCCCTCTGCTGTTCTTTCTGAGCTGCTCAGTATTCACCCCTGCAGCACCCCCACCCCATGGATGGGCTGAGTCATCAGCAGGCTCTCAGGCTTGAGTCCAGCCCATGGTCTGGGCCCTGGACTCCCACACCCCTCCTTGCAGAGCCCGAATGGGGCCTGGCCACCCCAGCGAGGTTCACTCCCTAAGACCTGGGTTATGACTTCCTAGGTGAAATCTGAGCACCCTACAGGAAGAATGAGAATTGGTGAGAGAAGGGGAAGGAGTTGGGTGCTTGGGGCCCTAGGAGAGCTGTATCACTCAGTAGTGATGAGCAGAGCCTCGTGGCAGCTGCAGGAAGGGGCCGCGATCCACTTGGAGAGTGAGAGATTAGAAATGTCCCCCAGGTCACCATAAGGTGAGAATAAACTGATGCACAGTCTTATTTTTTTAAAAGATTTATTTATTTATGTGTACAAGAACTGGGGTATAGGCCAGAGGTACAAGGGGTGAGAGGATTCACCAGAGACAGAGTGATGATAAGAACAGGCAGACTGACTTAAATACACTGCTGAGGGGAGCAGCGGGCAAGGCAGAAGAGATCTGCTGTGCCATGTGGGTCACCTCCCTGGCCGGGGATCGAACTCATGCTGCAGGGGCTACCGATAGTTTCACTGTGCCATGCTTAACCCCTTGCACCACCAGGGAGACCCCAATGATGCACAGTCTTATTAAAGCAACGAGAAAGTAGTCCTCATGTCCTTCCTGCTGTCCTCCCGCCAACAAAGGAGATGATTTAAGCCGTGCCAACAGCACTGTTTTCCCCATATGGGACTCAGTGAAGCTATTTTTATTTCAAACTAAGATTTAGCCCAATTTTCCCTCAATTGCCCTTTGCCAAAAAGTCTCGCTTCTCTCAGGTTGCCCTCTGTTGGCGCCTTCAGGGTAGGCCTCACTTCCTCTAACTCATCTGGGTCCAGTGGCCAGCGTGGGAGGTTTCCAACATTTTGTTAGCAATGGAACTATTTTTTTCTCAACCTCAATTTTATGTGAAATTAATACACAAAACAGAGAAGATGGAGCCGCTCTGTTGCAGGCACCCCTGACCTGTGGTATTCCCAGCATCCTCCTTCCTGGGGCCCTTAGGAAGCTCTGAAGAATCACAGGGGTTGAAAAAGCTTTGAAAACTACCAGCTCAGTTCCTCATTTGAACTGAATCAGGCTCAGAGGACATGGGCTGACTAAACACGGACTAGGACGTTTGTATCATCTCTCTCTCTCTTCACCACCCTCCTCCCTGTGCCCCCAGCACCCTGTGCCCCTGCCTCTCTCTCCTTGTCTCTATCTTGTCCTTCCCTCACTGCCTCACACTATGGCTGAGGGGGCGACTTTCATCTTCAGGGACCAGGCGAGTGGGAATCTTGTGACCAAGGTAGGTGATGTCCAAGCAGGTGACCCCACGGGCGGATTGGAGATATGGGCTCTTGGTCACATATTGGTGAGAGAAGCAGGCGGTGAGCTGGATAGGGTAGGGGAGGGGAGGGGAGGCCATTGATGGAACAGAGTCTCTGGTTCTGGCAGAGCCAAGGGCTAAATGTGGAGACTTGAGAGAGATGAAGGAGGGCAGGTCAGGGTACCCTTTAAAGTTGAGATTCCACGCAGACACAGGCAGATTGGGGAGCTGAACTGGACAGTGGAGGACCCCCTGGCAAATACTGGGAAGATCAGAGTGACAGGAACTGGTGGGAAGGGCAAAGAAGTCAGTGAATAGGTGAGGACAGCAGCTAAAAGAGCCAAGGACAGGTGCCTTGCTCAGCTGTCTGCCGCCTGGGCCACTTCAATGGTGCCGAGCTTCCTCAGAGCAGGGTCACACACGCTGAAGGCCTTTGTACCAGCGGGAAACCTGCCTGAATTCTTTTATTTTGTGTCCGTCTTGCTGCTAGGGGTTTTTGACCTTTCTCTCAAACATATACTCATAACTAGAGGCTTTGAGTAGATGTCTGGGGCTGTGGAAGCCCAGAATCAGTCTAGTGGACCTAGACTCTATGTGGTCTCCCTGGGATCTCATTGCTCTTGTTAGGTGTGTCAGGAAGGTCTGTGTGAGGAATGGCACCTGAAGTCAATGAACAGAGATGATGCCACCACTGTGTAGAGAAAGCAGAACACAAAGGCGTAGGAAGAGAAATACACATCTGACAGACTAACTGCCATCTTTTCTGTGCATGGCCTCATATAAACCGGGGCACCAGGCAGGACGGTAGCGGTTATGCATTCCATTAGCAGTAGGTCAGACTGGCTTTGTGCTAAGTTTCCTGGATCGTGTCACTCAACTGTGTCATGTGTACTTGGTTGTCATAGCACGTTGCTCAAGAAGGATGATCTTCTAGGCCAGAGGTCACCAACTGACTGCCCCAGAGCTGTGCTGGCCCCCAGATGGATTTTGTTTGGTCTGCATCAAATTTAAAATTTTGAATTGGTTGCCAACATTTTCGAATGAGGAGATAAAGATAGCTGCCTCTCAGCTTTTTTTTTTTTTGAAAATTTGAAGGATCTGACAACACTGGTTTTTGCAACTTCTCCCTTTCCATGAATCATGCCCTATCCACAGACCCCACCCAGCCTACTTCACTTCCTTCCCTTACCTGTCTTGCCTCACCCTTGTGTATTCCAGTTTGAGACCCTTGGCCTAGGTTGTTGTCTTAGGTAACTGCCTGTGTAGAAGAGAATGTTGTCAAACTACAGTCTGTTTACCAAATCTGGCCTACTCCATATTTGTATAAATAAAGTTTTATTGGCGCACAGCCACACTCATCTGCTGACACATTGTCTAAGGCTACTTTCATACCACTGAGAGTGCAGTCGTTACCACAGAGGCCATATTGCTTTTCAGTCCTAAAATACTTAGTATCTGGCCCTCTGCAGAAAATGTTAGCCATTCCTAATTTAGACTGTGTTTGCTAAACAAAAGTTTTCTTCTCTCAGAGGAATTCAGTTGCTATTCTTAAACTAAGTTCATTTTCAGGTTAACTTCAGGTTTCATTAATAACCTGCCAAGCTGAGAGAGAGAGAGTTGGTGACCTGGACCTGAGTTATGATGAGGTTGTACAATGTTAGTTTTAGAGGTCAGAGCCATGGACAGCTGGCTCTCTTTCATTTGTCCCCTGTTTACCACATCCCTGAGGAAAGAGCAGGACTACCAGAATTATTGGCATCATGCTTTTCTGAAGACCTTTTCTTCTGTCATTATTTGTAGGAACAAAACCTTTCACATTTGTAGATGGGTTTCACATTATCCCTGTTCCACGTTATCTTGCTTTTCTAGTCTTCTACAGTGGTAGAACTCATGCTGGCTCATGACAAACAAGGCAAGTCTTCAGGGAGACTTTTAGAAAATATTTTCCTCCCTCTGAAGAAAGTAATATGAATAAAAAAAGATTCCTGTGTTCTTCTTTTCTGCTTTTGAGTAAGACTTTCTGAGGACGTGATACTTGGTGCTGTTGCAGCCATCTTGGGACATGAGTGGCGCAATCAGTGATATGCAGAGGATGTTGGGAAGAAAAATCAGAAGATCCTGAGTTCTTCAGACATCTTTGAGCCTAAAACTGTTGCCCTTCAAACGGTTCTCATTGTGGACTATACTAATAATGCCTAAAGACACTGGGCCAGGTGTTCTGTTACTTTATGCCAAAATGTCTTAGTTCAAACAATCAGGTACTCTTACTTATAATTTAAATAATTTTTTAAAAAGCTAGGAAAAATGCATGTCGTTTTTACTTTATGCTAGCTATTGTTTGGAGTGCTTTCGAAATAGAAACTCATTTAGCCCTCATAACGACATTAAAAAAAAATGGGTGTTATTATCCTGACTTTACAGAAGAAACTGACACTCAGTAAATGTTAACACTGCATGAGGTCTACAAAGAACTAGCTACAAAGACCTAGCATTGAATCCTGACAGTCTGACTCCAGAGGCTGTGGATTTTGTCACTGTACTGTTCTCCCTCTATAAAGAGGAGATGGTTTGTTCCATGTCCCATGACACAATTTTCTCTCATAGCTTCTGGTGCCACCCTTTGCTTGGGATGGGCATTGGAACAGTCTACACTCCTGTGCATTCAGCTCCTCACTGGACAGTGGGCTCTATATCACCATCATCTCCATCACCCTTGAAACTCACAATTAGGCCATGAGCACTGGGCTTCCAGTCAGGCAGAGTCAAGTTTAGTTATGGCCTTGCAACTTCTGGCTGTGTTACTATGGGAAAATTGCTTTCCCTTCCTGATCCTCAGGGTCCTCTTTATAAAATGGAGCAATAATGACCTTCTTACCCAATGAGGTTGTTTTGAGTATTAACATTAGGCACTCAGTCTTAGGACTAGATTTCAAACCTCTTTGCTGCTCACCTCTTCTTCCTTCATCTTCCCTCTTGGCTACAGGCATCAAGCCCTTGGATGAGCTCAGGAGAAGAAAGGATCAGGGCCAGTACCCTGTGACCTGCATCCTTGTGAGGGACACTGCAAGGTGGCCATGAGCACTGGGCTTCCAGTCAAGCAGAGACAAGTTTAGTTATCACTTTGCAACTTCTCACTGTGTTACTATGGGAAAATTGCTTTCCCTCTCTGATCCTCAGTGTCCTGTTTATAAAATGGAGCAATAATGATCTACCTACCCATTGAGGTTATTTTGAGTATTAAAATGATAGGTATATAAAATGCTTAATAAAGTAACTTGGACCAAGTAATCACCCAGTAGATGGCAGATGATGTCAGTGTGGAGAGGTATTGGGTTCACAGGCAGGGTCCTTGGGTTAACTCTGGGAAATGTTTCACTAGGGCATCCTTTCAGTGGCACGAGGAGATATTCCCACTCAGACAGAGACGTTTGATATGGTCATCTTCTCTTTGGGAGGGATTCAGTCCTTTGTGAAGTTGTTAACTTACTTTAACTTGATCAACTGGGTGGAATTTGAAAGGACCTGAGATTTTCAAATGGTTCTCAATCTCTACATCCCCTCTTCTAGTCTGGGCTTCGAAATTTACAGCAGTTTGACACTTGCTATCGGTTTGTGCTATAAAGAATTTCTTTAATTTGGCTTTATAGCAGCCTGAAGCTTGCTACTGGTTGGAAACTAAGGAATTTCTTTAATAGACTTGACTACGTGGATTTGAAAAGACCAATTGTTGTTTTTTTTTTTTTTTTCCAATGAAGAGAATGTTGTCAGTTTTCATAGCCCTTCCCGGAGTCTATGCTCTGGATCTTTCCTATAGCTCGTTTACCAACTATGTTAATCACTTTCACTCCCACCTCCAGCTTTTGGCCTTGTGGGAGCTGGTTTCTGGTCTCCTGATGCCTCCTTTCCAAATTTTCTACTCTGCCTCCATCAGCAGATACTGAGTTTACTTTTTAATTCTCACAGTTACTATGTTTATGCATTTAAATATCTCAAGAACCTGCTGCTCTGTGAGGAGCACCTGTAGTCTGGGGGCACCTGGGGTAAGGGAGGGGCTCGCTGACCTAGGACCTAGTGCCACCTCCGGAGAGCCGTGACCTAGGAAACAGGAAAGTAGGATCCAGCCCAGCTTTGTGCGTTCATGGGCTCCCTGTTTCTCTCTGGGCTCCCAGTGCACCACTGGTCAAATGCGTGTTGGCTGAGATGACCCCTAATGGCCTTCCAGTCCAGCTGGCAACAGTGGGAGAGGTACTGAGCACACTGGACCTTCTTTCTCTCTAGAACTCAGCACAGCCCAGGGCAGTTACCTTGCCTGAGGGCCCTGATTTGTTTTTCTCCAAAATCAGCCAAGGCGGCCCAAGGTTTCTACCCCATCGGCCACCACCAACATGCCCAGTGCCCAGTTCCTGGCTCCAGGTTCATGGTCAATAATTCCGAGTTGGATAAGTGAATGAACTTTATTGAGTGAGTGAGTGGAACCTGTGACCCCTGAAGCTTGGCAGGTTTGGTTTCTTGTACTATAAATATTTAGAATATCACCCCAACTATAGTTTTTGGCAAGGTTGAGTCCCTTACTCATGGTCATGGTCTTGAACCTAACCAAGCTGTGAGCTCAGCACCGAACTGTCGGCCTCGGAGCTAAAGGGAAAAAGGGAAACTGACTTTCCATTGACCCATCAGCCACGCTAGGTTTTTATTTATTTTTTTAATTTACAAATAATCTAGTGACTAGCACGCTTGGGCAAACCAGATGCTCCCTTGCATTTTCTACTAAAAGCCTGAACTGGGGCAAAATTATTCTTTTTTATAATATTGCACAATATATGCAAGTAATAATGTTTGCTAACATTTTTCAGGCTATAAATTTGTGCAAAATGCATCACCTCATTCATTTCTCAAGAAATATACAAAACCTATTTTTATTCCCATTTTCCAAGAGAGGACAGTTCAAGAGCTAAGACTTTTACCAAGGTCACAGAGCCACTAGCAGACAGCGGACACTTAAGCCCAGGTCCCTTGGATCCCTCAGCCTCACTGACAGCTGCTGTTACTTAATTGCATTCTGAGTTGGCGGGGCTAAGCACTTTGCATGCTTGAGCTCAGTTAATCCCACAATATTCTCTAGAGTACACCATTATTAGCTCCATTTTAGAGATGAGGAAACGAAGCTTTTGAGAGATTACATAACCTTCATGTAGTTTGTGGGTGGCGGAGCCAGTGATTCCCTACAAAACAGAGCTGAGGAAACTCTCGAGGTGACAGACAGGGAGGGATGTTACCAAGGTTATGCAGGGAATCACTGTTAGAAGTGGAATTGGACTTCGTGAAGATTTTACTCTTTCAGCACCCTCGTGGGAGGGTGCTGCTCCAATAACAGCGGGACAGGGCCTGCCATGGCCAATAGAGGCCATCAGAGCTCTGTGGATTATGGTGTGTGATTTGGAATTCAAATCACAGCTCTAAAATGAACTTGCTGGGTGACCTTGAGAAAGAACCTGTCTCCCTGGGCCTGTTACCTCTTCTGCATAATGGGCCAATGACCATGCCTCCCTCTTGGGGTTGCTGGAGTTAAAAATGAGAGAACACCTATAATGACTGCCACTGTTGCTGAAATGATTGTGAGCTAGAAGAGGTTTCAGAACCACTGCTCCATATAACAGCCCTGCCCTGAAATCTGCTACATAATGATGACTTATGATCACTCCAGAAGAGACACATGCACTTGGGACACACACGTGCACCTGCACACCTATGCACATATGCACAGGTAGATATGTGTGCTCACACATATGTGCAAGCATGCATGCACACACAATACACCCATTGCAAGTATTGATACACACATGCATACAATGATGACTATTGGTGCGTGAGTGCATGCATAGACACACACTCACTCCCTCTCCTTCTTGGTCTAGTTAACTCATCTTTTAACTCTCAGCCCCAAGGTCAGGGCAGGGGCAGTCCCTCTGACCTCCCAGGCTAGGTGGGGCTTCTCAGATTGGCATCTGAATTTGTTCTCCTCCATTTGCATCTCAGTCCTCGCTGTGTAGTTGTGGAATAAGTTGCTTAATTCAGTACTTCCTGCTAGAATATTAGCTATGAAGAGGGCAGGGATGATTCTCCACAGACTGAAAGCCCCTGCCACAGCCTGGCACATAGTAGGCCCGGGATGGAGGTATGCCATTGCTCCACACAGCCGCCTGATCCCTTTTGCATGCAAGCTGGGGAATAAGCCAATTCAAAGCAGGCTGCTCTGTTCAGGAATCTTGACCTTGGAGTCTGTGATGGTTTGTAAGGTCACCAGAGAGACCCAAACCTCAGACACTGTGGAAGTTGGTAAGAGAGAAAACCCAACTTTCAAATGCATTCCTAGCCACAAGGAAAATATCGGTTGGTGGTGGAGAGAATGTCTAGTAAATGCAGACAACCGCTGGACTCTCCGGGGGAGGGGGAGAGGGACACCAACAGTTGCCTCAGTAAGGATGTCCTTCCCTCCAGTGAACTGACATCAGGAAGCAGGATCCCGTTAGTCATAAGGAGGGCAAGGCTGACGGGCAGGTGGCAATGAGCACTGCAGCCCAAGGCCACGAAGAGCGGCAGCTGGGATTAGAGTCATTTATGGTTATTCATATTTTTTTGTAAGAGATAGTTCTGGGTACCAAGTGTCAGACACTATGCTAGCTGCTAGGGATACAGGAGAAATTGAGGTACACATTGTACCTGGCTTTGGGGTGCTCAAGTCTGCTGGACATATGGCCAAGCACATGGGCATTCAAAATGCAGTGCAGTCCAGGCTCCAGTGAGGAAGTCCAGAAGAAGGGTTCCCGGGAGGCTGGGGATGGCTCTGGAGAGGACCATGTCTAAGTTAAAACCTTCAGATGGGGTGCAGTTAGCCAAATTGAAAGGGAAAAGTGTGGTGGGGGGGGCAGAGAAAGAAGAGTGTGTGGGGCAGTGTCCATGGGAAAGAAGTCCGGGCATGGCAAGAGACATGCTGGCTGCTGGGGACTGGGGAGGCAAGGGTTCAGGCTGGGGGTCTCAGAGGCAAGCTCCAGTGGGAGGCAAAGCTCATCCATGTGGACCCTGAAGCCCCCACCCCAGGGCTGATGGCAGATTGAGGACATCCTCAGGCTGAAGTACCGATAGGCTGAGAGAGGATGGTGCTGAGGAGAGGTGCTCTGTGGAGAGGTGGCTGCCCTCAAAGGAGGTTGGGGGAGGGGACTGCAGCTTCTTGGGAGCATAAGCTCTTCCAGACCTGAGGACATGAAGAAAGAGCTTTGTCTTTCACTGCTGCCTGACCCCTCTCCAGACCTGTTTTCTTACCCACCATGTGGGTAAGGAGACTGGATGACTTTTCAGTAGCTGCAGCTTCCTCAGGCTGGATGATCTGTGTGCCTCCCTCTCTCCCACAGGCCTCTCTGCGTTCCGCCTCCTCTCCATCCCCACAGCTCTTTCTTCCACCCCCCTCAGAAACTGAGTGAGCAGCTCCTGTGCCATCTCTGGGCCGCCATTTCCACATCAGTGGGAACAGGCAGGGGTGAGGACACCTCCTACTTCCTTAGCCCCTTTTTGTGCCTGCTCCACCTCAAGCCAGCACAGCACTTTCTTGCCTGGAAATCTTTGGTGCTTCTTCCCCCCAACCCCTCCCCGCTTTGCCTTCTTGGCTAACTCTTGCTCATCTTTCAAATCCAAACTTAAGCATGATTACTTCAGAGAAGCCTTTCTGAGGAGGGACCCATGCTTGTTCTCCTGGATATTAACACTCTATATACTCCTTTATAACAACCCCCCATGTGGTATTTCTCCCAGTTTTGTTTGATTATTGAGTGCCCCCTTACTTTCTAAGACACAAGCAAGTGTAACCAAGGGTGAACCCCACATCTCCCTTCACCTGGCACTGTCCCAGGCTTATAGCAGGCACTGGGTGATTAGCTGTTGACTGGATAAAGGACTTTCTCAGTGGATTTAGTATATTTCATTCATATGTAAGTTATTAATGATACTCAAGCTAGGCTATAAACTTACTTAAGCTGTTTTTCGGCACATTACAAATGATAGTGACATATCCAGGCCACTAGAGGGCGATGTGAAACCATAGAGCTGGGTGGCCTCAGAGACCCCAGCCCCTGCTTTTGAGGAGAAAAATGTTCGGTCATCTTCTCCTCTAGCCACAGCCTAGACTCATAGAATACTATTTTTTAAGACATTTATTTACGCATACAAGAGCTGGGGTACAGGCCAGAGGTGTGGGGGTTGAGAGGATTCACCAGAGACAGACCGGGGAGCAGAACAGGCAGATGGACCAAAGACACTGCTGAGGGGAGCAGCAGGCGAGACAGGAGAGGTCTGCTGTGCCATGTGGGTCTCTCTCTGGCCGGCCGGGGATCGAACTCATGCTGCAGCGGCTGCGAATTGCTTCATAGTGCGGTGCTTAACCCCTTGCACCACCAGGGGTGTCCATGGAATACTATTAAAGCATATATAGATGGCTAGACAGTTTCAAGTCTTGTCAGAGTGTTTGGTCCAATCCTGGACACTTAGGCCAGAGGAAGAGTGAGTCCCCTCTGCCTTCCCAGCTCCGCAGCACAGACTTGTTCCTAGTGGGGGGCAAACCGCTCTCTTTTCCAACATTCCCATCTTATGTTAGGCCATTGTGACTTCTATCTGTCCATCCATCCCACAAATATTTGTTGGTTTTCTACCCTGCGCTGGGCACCGTGTCAAGTGCTAGACGTCTCAGTGTACAAATTGGAAGCCACTGTCTAACTGGGAAGACAGAAAAATAAGTTACCACCGGGATTAGTGTCAAGGAGCAAGGCTGAGCCTGGGGACTGCATAGAATAGCGACTCCTGTTCTTTTGGAGCTCACTCTTGGAGGAACAGGGTCTCTGAGCAGAGACCCTGAGGGGAGAAGCCCTCAGCAGAGGGGTCTGAAGGTCCGGCCTCTGCCCCATGTGCCCGCCCAGCCTGCGGGAGCTTGCTAGGCAAGTCTTTTTCCTTTTTGTCTTCTGACCTGTCTGTGTAATTGTACAAGCATTTTGAGCCTAAGCTTTTGAGAAGGAGGGGCTTGTGCCTGAGATACATGGGGTTGTTAGGTGCAGGTTCTCAGTCAGGGAGTCTGGGGTCCACACTAATGGCCTCCCACAGAGGAGGGCTGGGCTGAGCCTCCCTTTTGGCTTTATAAGCTCTGGGTGGCTGAGCTCAGATGTGGGAGGATGGCTTCCTTAAGAGCTACACAGGGCTTGCCCTCTGTCACCTGGGAGATGATTAGGGGTGCAGGTCCCTGGGTCCCACCCCCAAATGTAACCCCCAGGTAGGGTAGATTTGGAAGAAGGCCCAGGAATCTGCATGTTCATGAGTCTCCCACTGAGTCTGATGCCCATTAAGGTCTGGAAAACAGATCCCAGGACTTTGTAGAAAAGACTTCTGACATCCAATCTTGACTGCTCTTGACTTATGCTCTTATATATGTAATTCACAAAAGTTATGGCTCAACTGAATTTTTATAGTTCAAATTATATGCTAAAAACCCAAAGGGCTCTCACTTTAAACAGGCACCATTTTTTTTTTTGTTGTTGTTGTTTTTTAAAAGATTTATTTATTTATACAAGAACCGAGGATACAGGCCAGATGCGTGGGAGGGTGAGAGGACTCACCAGAGACAGAGCAGGGAACAGAACAGGCAGACTGACCAAAATACACTGCTGAGGGGAGCAGCGGGCGAGACAGGAGAGGTCTGCTGTGCCATGTGGGATTCTCGCCGGCTGGCCGGGATCAAACTCGCACCGCAGAGGCTGTGGACAGCTTCACAGTGTGGCACTCAACTGCTTTCACCACCAGGGAGGCCCTAAACAGGCACCATTTGTAATGGGAATTTTCACTCCCATGAAGTTCATTCATGTGTGTTAATTTTCCTGTAGGACTGTCACACCAATTTACACTTCACAGACTCAATAAGTGAATGATTAATGAAGAACATCTAGAAATCAGTTTTGTGGAAGATTGGCAGTCTTAATTTCCATAGGGTGGGGAGATGGGAAAGGTTTGTGGTAGGAGGCACAAAGAATTAAATTTCAAAGCTCAGAGTTAAGCTCCACCAGGTTAGAGCATTTATTTATTGTCAGATTTATAATCACTGCCCACCTGGGGCAGGTGAGCCCTAGCCCAGTGTCCCCTGCATGCAGCTGAAGACCTGATGCCCTTGAATTTGCTTGCTGAGGAGGTTACAATCCCATGGCTCCTCCCCCATCCCTAGGACACTCTCCATGGGGGTAGGAAACATTATGATCCCTTTTGTTCTGGGTGCAAATATCTTGGCTCTTGACAGGGAATATTTCCATCAGAACCACATCTCCTTGACTTTCTGCTCCAGTCCCTGGCTTATCTGTCACTCTTTTCTTCATGGACAAGATGCCGGTGGTGATGGGGCGGGCCTAGAGCAGAGTGAGGGCATCAGACTGTAGTTGTAGTCCCCCTCGAGTGCTGTCTCATTGGGGGTTGTTCTATTCAGCTCTGGCCTATCCCAGAGATCTCCAGGACAGAGACAGGGGAGAAAATGGATGAAGATGATGTACATAAGTACAAAGGTGTCAGGTCTCCTCCATGTCATGGTGGCTCAGCAGCGCAGGCTGTGTTGGATCAGAGAGGACAATCAGCCGGATTATGACTCAAGGACTCCTTATCATTTGCATTGATGGAGAGGGAGGAGATGGAATCCAGAGGGGCTCAGAAGGTGAAATAAAAAAGGCAGCAGCAGACGATCAGCATTATTGGAAGCCAGGACCCATGGAAGGAAAAAGGGGGAAAGAGTTGGCTTCAAATGCTTTCAATCATAATACACCCATAGCTTTGTTGGCATGTACTCCTCATGCCTACTGAACCGTGTGCACATGTATTGGCACTGTCTTGCCATGAGTTACTCCCCCAACAGACAGGCTGGGCATTTCCATATCACCAGGGAGGTGACTGAAGCCCAGAGACAACCTCTTAGTGACAAGTGCCAGAGAAAGCCTACTGCCACTCCTGCAGTTTCCCAGACCAGCCTTATTCAAGTGACACTTCATGCAGGAAGCAGTTGTCAAATAAAGGTGGGATGCCCTCTCCTTGAGGAACATGGGGGGACTCTGTTTAAGAGCCACCAGATTTTCTGGTGCTTTGAGCTTACCCCGAGATCCTATCACCCCTTGGTCAGGGAGAAGCGCTGGTTTCCTGCAGCAGCTGGAAGGCCTTTAATCTGATGGTGCATGCAGGGAGGCTCGGGGAGGGAAGATAAGAAGGGAAACAACCCAAAACACACTGCAGGGTCTTATCACAAGTCGTGTTCAGTAGGTCATGGGACAGGGGAGAGTGGTGGAGTCATGACCGTGGTTCCTGGACCAGGAAGTCCCTGCTGTCGGGGATGAGAGCCTGGCTCTGGACTCCCCGCTTGGCCATTTCTAATTGTGTCCTTGGAGAAGACACATCATCTCATGGAGCCCCAATTTCTCATCTGTAGAGTAGGACTAAAGTGGTTGTGAGGATTCAATGAAATCACGCTTAAGGAGCACTCCCAATCATCATAACAAATATCGGCGGTGTCATCATAATCATACTGAGTAACCTGAGTGGAGTGGCTTCTTGTAAATATGCACCTATGTCTTCCCTGGACCTGGTCCTCCTGGGCTGCCATCCGAGATCACTTCTGCCTTTCTCACCTGAATCACTTCTAACAGCTTATTATTTTTCAGATTCCATTCATTTCAGAAAAATAAAAGGTCTGTGGCTGAGGACGCTGACTCCTGGAGATCTGTGGTAACGCTGGTCAGTAAGCTGAGCTTGCTGCTGCAGCTAGCAGTGCCAGCACCGGAGCTGGAACCTTCTCGCCTGGCCCCACAGCCAGTGCATTCAGCCACTGCTGTTGAACAGAAGACACACTGTCCCATGAGAACAGGAAAGTACAGTTAGTGCCTCAATAGGGGCACACAGAGGCATGTAGTCTGATGTTGGGGATCAGGCAGGGGTCCCTGGGAACGGGCAACACTGCACAGGATCAAGGTTTTCACCAATCGAATGAACTGGAGATTACCAAAGACCCTTTGAGGAATTCTTCGGGGTGTGGGGTGTGGGGGGAGATATGCTTACATAATTCTACATTCCTTATATTACATATGCGAGATGGTCAAGAATTTTTCTTTCAAACAAATACATACCCATAAAGAATGATAATAGGTGAGCAGTAGTAACTTACAGATGATGGTCATGGCCCCCGAAACCAATGCCCGGGAGTTGGGAAGCTGGTTTTGTACTACTGTGTTTTGTTGTAGAAGAGAAGATTGAGATTCAGAGATAATAGAGACTTGCTTAGTATCAGAGAGTGAGTGAGTGGCCCAGTTCAGTCATGAAAATGCATTTCATTTCCCCCACATCCTAAGATAATGGGAAAAGTGATACATCAAATCTGAGTTCTGGGAGACATTTGATAAATGATTCTCAGTTCTGCAGGCAGCAGATTCTCTGATTAGAATCTTGCTGATGCTGTCTCTGTTTTTTTCAAATTAATTTCTCTTTCTGGTCTTCGTTGGTCTACCAGATCTTCCACCAGATTAGAGGGCCTTGAATCTGTTACTCAGTGGTTGAACTCTCCTAGCCCTGAACTGGAAGGTCAAATTCTGACTCTCAGTTGACCTTACCTGGTAACGAGGAGGGAAAGAAGCTGGATGTCAAGCCAGTGGAGGGGCTGGAGCCCTGATCACCCCTTCCTCTCAGACTGCCTACCCCTGGGGGTGTCAGGGAGGGGAGAGGAGACCGGACAGTGGCTCCTCCACTGAAGGGATTGTTTTGATCAGATTAGTGCCTTTTCTTTCAACAGCCACAGGCACATGGCATTGACCATAAACCACCCTAGCCAAGTCCACAGTGAGACCCAAGGTTGATCCTGCTCTGACACAGCTCAGAAACAACTTTCATTTACTCAGAAGCCCAAATGCTTCTCCTGAAAGAGCAAAGTTGTGGCCCATTAAGTAATAACATGTACAGAATTTTGTGGATATTGACAAAAACCCTCAGAGTAATTATCATTACTATTTGGGTAAAAAGACAACTGAAGTTGGGACTGGAAAAGGGATCTGCCCATGTCACCCAGCTGGGAGTGGTAACCTTGGGACCACAACTGTGGGTTTTCTAGGTCTTAGACACCAACTCTTCCTCAGCCCACCAAGGCCACCACCAATCCCCACACTGAACTAAAGAGTGGTAGAAAGAGGACTAGACCATCTTCCTTATTCACTTCTGCATTTTTCATGAGAGTGTCCCAGGGTCTTCATTTTATGCACAGGAAACAGGTTTGGAGAGAGAAGAGGATGGACAGAAATACAATTAACCTCTAATTTCTAACCAACTGGAAAAATCACTTTTCAACCTCCCGGGCTTTCTGTTATATGATCATCTGATTAATATCATCATATGTCTACATCTGCTTCTATCTCTATAGGGATCTCTGTATCTATATATGGAGTCTGGTTTCTGCGGAGAAAGAGAACCAATAGTAGAATGTGGGTAAGTATGGGAGGGCGGGGGAGGGGGTAGAGAGAGAGAGATATTCAGAGATTCGCTAGTTCAAAATCTGTAGCATAAGAAAGGGAAGAGCTGATGTTTCAATTTGAGTCTGAAGGCAGTCTGGATGCAGAATTCCCTCTTCCTTGTGGGGTGGGAAGGTCAGCCTTTTTCAACTAAGACCTACACCTGATTCGATGTGGCTTATCCACATCAGGGAGAATAATCTGCTTTACTCAGCCTCCTAGATGCCCTTATGGAATATTCAGATGTGTTTGACCAAGTATCTGGATTCTAGACCTACCCAGCTGATACATAAAATTAGCCATCACAATGTATAAACACATATTATTAGAGTAACACGCACTAACATATTTTTTAAGATTATTTAGGCATATAAGAATTGGGATATAAGCCAGAGGTGCAGGGATGGGGGTGAGAGGATTTACCAGAGAGAGTGGGGAGCAGAACAGGCAGATCTACTGAAATACACTGCCAAGGGGAGCAGCGGGAGAGACAAGAGAGGCTTGCTGTGCCATGTGGGTTAGCTCCCTGGCCGGACCGGGGACTGAACTCATGCTGCAGTGTCTGGCAACAGCTTGATAGTGCTGTCTTTAAACACTGTGCCACCAGGGAGGCCCCCACACATTTACTGAGCATATACAATGGGACAAGCACCATGATCTTATTGGCTGATTCCTAGTGATGGCTTGGAGGAAGTAATGGTGGTTTTAATTCAGAAGATATTCAGAATACAGATAAAAAAAGGGATTGGGCAGCAGAAAGACCTGAGTTCAACCTAATGCTGCCAAACCTAACTTGGGCACATTCATCTCTCTAAATGTCTTTTTCTTAGTCTAGAAGATGGAATTAAAATAGTACTTACCTCCTCAACATAGCCAGAGCTTAATATGTATTTGCTGACCAAATGAATATTGAAGGAAATGCCAAGGCTGTTGAGACAATGAAAGAAGTGATTTACCTAAAACCCCCCCCACAAAGTGCCTGGCATGAGCTGAGAGCACTGTGGATGGAGCTGCCTTCTACCAGAGCTGTTTTTCTTCTTGACATCTGCAGAGGCAGAGTCCTGGCTGGCTGGCATCTGTGGGGCTCCACCCCACAGGGCTTGGCAAGGTGTGGCTTCCAGGAAGATTTTTGCCTCAGAGAGCCAGGACTCAACAGAGGTCTCCCTTGCCTGAGTCAGAGGCTACTTTCTCTTACTCTGCCTGCACTGTCTTCGGGGTGGTCAGTTCTCTTCTGCTCCCAGAATTCCTTTCTTGGGGCTTGGCTGTGTCTGGGCTTGGCAGGGAGCGTCCTCTGCAGAACCAGGTAAGGCTTCCACACCTCTGCCAGGACATCCTGCCTGCAATTGCAGCCTTGCCATCAGCTCTGTCACAAAGGCGATTTACTGCCTCTCAGTGGAAAATAGCTGCCTCAGGGCGACGGTCTCCTACATTCATTGATTGGCTAGCCATTCCCATTTATTAAAAAAAAATTGTATTATTTATGGCATCACTTGGAGTATACCGACAGCAGGAATAAATTCATCATTCAATGAAACCTGAGGAACAGGGTAGAATCCCAGTTCAGATCCTTTCCAGCTGTGGGACCTGGGTCAAGTTCTTAATCTCGCTTTTGCTTTAGTTTCTTCATCTGTAAAACGGCAACAATATTAATGCCTACTCAGAGGGATTCTTGAGCTATCTGAATGAGTCCATTGATGCAAAGTGTGCAAAGGTGACTGGCACATGGCAAGTGCTCAGTAAACAGTTGTTGTTCCTATCATTGCAATTATTACTGTTACTTCCACTTCTGTCTGGTGCCAGAAACTCGACTGGGCACTGGGTCAACAGCAGTGAACACAACACCTTCTGTCCCTGCCTTTGTGAAATTTACACACTTGTAAGGAAGGAAAAAATTAATAAAGAGGTAAAAATCTTAAAAACCTACTGATGGGATTACAAATTGTGACCTGAAGAAGACCAGCAGGGCACACAGTGGGCCAGGAGCTGCTGGAGGGACAAGCTGCTGGAGGCCTCCCTGAGCTGCTGATGTACATGTAAAGTGAACTCTGAAGGACAGGCGAGAGGGAAAGAATGAATAGTAGGAATAAGGAACCAAAAGACATTGGCACATTCACGAGATGGAAAAGGCCAATGTGGCAGATAGGGTACGCGGGGAGCAGCAGCAACCAACACTTACAAAACTTTTGCTCTGCGTCAATGCAAACCTGGCATTTTATGTACGTTTATTCATCCAATTCTTGTTCCAGCCCTCAGAGGAGGAGCTGTGGCAGCCTGGATGGGCTGGTGTGGACTCCCTGCCTCTCTTCTTTAGCTGCCCACTGTGGCTGCAGTAAACACACACTCTCAGTCTGGCGTTTCAGAGGCATGTAATATAGTTCCAACGTAACATTTATCTCATTTTGCTGTTTACCTTGACATTAATTTTTGCTCACATAAGTAATACATAAAAATGTATGTATTACATACATTTTGGGGACTCCCTGGTAGCACAAGGGGTTAAGTCTCAGTATTATCAAGCTTTCAGCAGCCACTGCAGCGTGAATTCGATTCCTGGCCAGGAAGCTAAGCCCATGGCGCAGCAGACCTCTCCTGTCTTGCCCACTGCCTGTTCTGCTCTCCACTCTGTCTCTGGTGAATCCTCTTACCCGCTGCACCTCTGGCTGGCACCCCAATTCTTGTATGCATAAATAAATAAAAAGAGATCTTTAAAAATTTTTTTTCCTTATAAGAACTTAAAATAACACTGTTACATTTAAAGTTCCCTGCCTTTATCTATCCCTGCCTTTATCTCCAATGCTTCCCCAGCCAAGTTGCTATGAATTCCCAGACATCTCTACCGTCTAATGATTTATGAACAAAGCTAAACAGTGTATACATAAAGAGCATGGAAAATATATAGACTTGTTCATTAAATTTATTTATTTATTTTCTTACACTGTTGTTCATTTTTGGGCAGTATTTGAGTTCTCCCCTCAGGTGTAGTCCCAATTGCACCCAAGATCCATCACCACAGTCCCTTGTGCTCTTCTATCCCTGTTCTTTTCCCCTCCCTACTGTGTGCCTCAGATCTATGGTCAGCTTGCAAATTTTGTCTTATTCCTGACCCTTTGTTTGATTTTCTATATTCCACATATAAGTGAAACATCCCATATTTATCTTTTTCCTTCTCACTCATTTTGCTTAGCACAAACCTTTCTAGCTCCATCCATGTTGCTACAAATGCCATGAGTTTATCTTTTTGATCACTGAATAGTATTCCATTGTGTATATATGCCACATTTTCTTGATCCATTGACCTGTTTTTGTAAAGGTTTATTTATTTATGCATATAAGAACTGGGGTACAGGCCAGAGGTGCGGGGGGTGAGAGGATTCACCAGAGACAGAGTGAGGAAGAGAACAGGCAGACTGACTGAGATACACTGCTGAGAGGAGCAGCGGGCGGGTCAGGAGAGGTCTGCTGTGCCATGTGGGCTGCTCCCTGGCCAGCTGGGGATCAAACTTGTGCTGCAGAGGCTGTGGACAGCTTCACAGTTTGCGTCTTAACCCCTTACACCACCAGGGAGGCCTTTGATCCATTCATCTCTTTTAGGACATTTATCAATAGGTTGTTTCCGTATCTAGCTATTATAAATTGTGCTGCAATAAACATAGGAGTGCAGGTTTTCTTTTGAATTAGTGTTTTTGTGTCCTTTCAGTAGATTTCTAGGAGTGGAATTTCTACGAGTGGGTCATATGGTAGATCCATTTTTAGTGTATTGAGGAACCTACACACAGCTTTCCATAGTAGCTGGACCAGTTTACATTCCCACCAGTAGAGTAAGAGGATTCTTGTTTCACCACGTCCTCACCAGCATATGTTGTTTCTAGTTTTTTTTTTTTTTTTTTTTTTAATATGGGCCATTCCCACTGGTGTGAGATGTTATCTCATTGTGGTTTTGATTTGCATTTCCCTGATTGTAAGTGATGTTGAACAAGAAAGAACCCAAAGAAACAAACTAATCTCCCATCTTGAAGAACTAGAAGAAGAACAAAAAAAAGGTCAGAAGTTAGGAAGTAATGAAAATTAAAGCAGAAATAGATGAAATAGAAATTTAAAAAAACAGTCCAAAAGATAATGAAAACAAAAGCTGGTTCTTCGAAAAAAAGAAAATAGACAAACCTCTAGCTAGGCTCACAATAAAAAAGTGGAAGAAAACTCAAATAAATGAAAGAAATTACAACAGACAGCAGAAATCCAGAGGACAATCAGAAATTACACAGACAAGTTCAACAACCTAGCTGGGATGGACAAATTCTTAGAATTATATAACCACCCAAAGCTAAATAAGGAAGAAATAGAAAACTTAAGCTAGTTACAAGCAAGGAACTTGTTTTGTTTTTCAATCAACGTAAATCAAAGTTTGCTGTGCATATGATTCTGTGACTTCCTTTTTCCATCAACAGCATGTCTTCCACATTGGCACATATAGGTTTACTTCACCTTAAGGAACCACTGCATAGAATTCTGTGCTAGTTTTGAATGATGAACATTTAACTTTTTGCTATTACATACAGTGCTAAAACAACCATGTAGGATCCAGTAGGAAAACAAAACACCTGCCTTGGTACTTAAAACAGGGGATTGAATGCAGGGCATTGGTGCCAAAGGTGATGAAGACCTGAGATGTCAAGCAGAAAGGAGAAGTAGAACAATAGGAAGCAACTTATCCCAATAGCTGGGGACCTAGGGTGAGGGGATATCCCCAGATCACAGAAGTCAGGGCCCTCTCTTGGGGGCTAGGCCCATGGAGGGACAGCTCAGATAGTAGCTGGGAGAGAAGGGAATTAAAACCTCAGTTTTCCCTCTTTTCTCCCCTCTGGTTTTTCTTCCCAGTGCCTCCCAGTACCCAAATCTCTCAGAAGTCCATGAGTAAGGGATCCTGGGAAATGTAGTTCCCTTCAGGGAAGGCATTTGTTAATATTGTGTAAAGCTCTTCGCACGATGGTTTCTGTTTTTCCAGCTCAGACACTACCAAGAAGTGGGGCTGCTGAATCATAACAGTCACATAGTTTTTTAATGGGAGCTGCCAAGCTGTTCTTCAGAATGACTGTACAAGTGTATATTCCCTTCAGCATTGTATAAGTGTTCTACCCATTTTCCAACACCCTTGCCAGCACTCAATATAACCAAGGCTTTCACTTCCACCAATAGGATGGCATCCACGTTCATTTCACCCTCCACATAGCTGATAACCTCAGCAGGCAGGTCAGGGCCTGAGTCTGCTTGCGCTGCTCTGTTCCAGGCACAGGACAGTAACCAAGACAGCACATTAAAGTCTTCTTTATTTTTTTTTAAAGATTTATTTTATTTATTTATGCATACAAGAACTGGGATGTAGGCCAGCGGTGTGGCGGGTGAGAGGATTCACCAGAGATAGAGCGGGGAGCAGAACAGGCAGATCTATTGAAATACACTGCTGAGGGGAGCAGCAGGCAAGACAAGAGAGGTCTGCTGCACCATGTGGGTAGCTCTCTGGCCAGGGAGCTAACTCAGGCCACAGTGGCTGGCAATAGATTGATAGTGCTGAGATTTTACCTCTGTGCCACCAGGGAGGCCCTAGAAGTATCCTTTAAAAAAACCCAACTCAGGGGAGTTTGGAAAGTCCTTTTGTTTTAGGTTGTCTTTGTTCCAGAGGCTTTTGTGACTTAAGGTCCCTATTTATTCATTACGGCCTGAGGCTATTGGAAGAGGGCAGGACTAGGTATGCTTGGAGCTCCTTAGAATGCGAGCCAGGTTGTCAGGTGTCCCCACTGTGCTGCGGCCTGTCATCTCTCCAGAACTGTGCCTTCGAGTGATCCTTGGCAACCTCTTGCTTTTGGTTATATGTGACCTTCAGTGGCATTAAGGTGTGTGTGTGGGGGGGTTGTTCTTAGCAGTCAGAAAGATGTCTATTGCCAAAGTTGGAGAATCTTCTGGACTTACTGAGTGCTAATTCTTTCCTTTACAGATCAGAAGCCTGAAATCCGGAGATGTTAACGGGCCTGCCCAGGAGCTCAACAGAAGCCTATACTTGATTTTGAACAAGTCTCCCAGCTGGAAAGTACCCCCAGGCCCCAAAGATATCCATGTCCTGATTCCTAGAACCTATAAATGTTACCATGTTGCCTTATTTAGAAACCAGGTCTTGGCAGATGAGATTAATTTAAGGTTTTGAAACTGGAAGATGATCTTGGATTATTTTAGTGGGTTTCAATACCATCATCCATGTGGCTACACATGTGAGACAAAGGGAGATTACAGAGAAGATGGGAGGCAGTGGCCCCAGGTGCAGACACACATCAGGGAATGTGGAACAGAGGCCAGGAATGGATTGCCCCCTGGAACCTTGATTTGGGTCCCGGGTAACTGATTTCAGACTTTGGCCTGTAGAACTTTGAGAGATAAGTTTCTATTTTAAGCTACCATGTTGACGTCATATATTACAGCAACCATTCCCAAACTATCTTCACCTCCTACTTCGTCTTCTAGTTCTCATTCATGACATTCCCTCTTTTTAACATTTTCCCTAAAGGCCCACTTCTTCAGCCTCTGCGAAGAGTGGGCTTTGCATTTGTCTTTGGCCCTCCTGACCTCAGGCTCCTGCAGGACCCTGCCTCTCAACCACTCAAGGCATTCCCACCAGCCACCGGGTGTGTGATGTAAACATGAGTTGATCTGGGGATGTGTTTTCTGTGATCACTGAAAGCCTGAGGTTGGGTGTTATGAGGAGTGCCCACTGCAGCGGTGTAGAGACTGGGCTCTGGCCTCAGCTCAGCCTTCTAATTTGCTCTGTGACCTTGGGCACGAACATGCAGAATTCTAAGGCCCGGCTTCCTCCTAAGCACAAAATAAGGAGGTCAATTAGATCAGTGTCTCCCAAAAGGGTGGATCACATACCAGGAGTGCTAGCTGAGATGATTTTGGGTGGGAAAATGGCAGGTTAATTTGCACAGCACTGAATTACCGAGTTAGAGTTAGTCTCTTTTCAATTCAGACTCAGTTCTTAAGGGGGAAAAATGATGCTGATATCTCTTTAACTTGTTTAAATTGTACTCATTTCCCCTTTCAATAAAATTGTTGTGGTCTCAGTGTCCAATAAAATTACTTTTTTGTTCAATTGAATAAGCTTTTTAAAATTATGTTTGTAGTCTACTATTACCTTATGTGTTTGGCAAGTATATTTGTTTTGCATTTATCAGTCAGGATAAGCTAACTTATGTTGTGATAACAAATAAGCCAACTATCTCAGTGACTTAATACAACAAGAGTTTATTTCTTGTTGTTTCTAGCAAAGTCAGTCATATCTCCAGCTGACTCCCTAGGGCTTAAAGAGTCTAGGGCAATGATTCTCAAATTTAATGTTCACCAGTCCATCCTGGAGCTCCTCCAGGACCCCTCCCCCAGAGTATCTGATTAGTGGGTCTGTGCTGGGGCCTGGGGATCTGCATTTTTAACCAGTTTGCAGGCGATGCTAAGGCTGCTGGGTGGGCCCACACTCTGAGACACAGCTCTGGGATAGCCACTTTCATTTGGTGCTTCAGGAATTCAGGCTGTGGGAGGAAGCAGCACTGGAAAGATTCCCATGAGTAAGAAATGTTCTGGCCCGGAAGTCACACCCTTCATGTCCTCTATGAGGCCAGAACCATCAGGAGCTTCTGCCCAACTTAATAAGTTGGGCAATGTGATTGGAGGTGTGGAGTTACCATTCTCTCAAGAGCTTGGAAAGAGAGGAGGCCTGAAAAAGGGGAGCAAAAGGAAGCCTCTACCATGGCGAGTGATAAAATGCCCTCTAAAAGAACTGTTTCCACAATTTATAGCAATTATCTTTTCATTCTTGCATAGAGACCCGAGGAACCATCCAATAGCTTTCTGGCAGGCGTCTGGGCTCAATGTATAGATATAAGGATGTGGGGCGGAGGTGTACCCACTGTTAATATGAACAGCTGAATTTTCAGTTGCTGCTCTAATTTGACAACAACCAGCATTTCATTCATTCATTTATTTATTTTATAAATTTCTTTTTTTTTTATTTATTTATTTATACAAGAACCAGGATACAGGCCAGATGTGTGGGAGGGTGAGGGGATTCACCAGAGACAGAGTGGGGAACAGAACAAGCAGACCAACTGAAATACACTGCTTAGGGGAGCAGTGGGCAAGACAGGAGAGGTCTGCCTTGCAGAGTGGGTTGCTCCAAGGCCGGCGGGAATCGAACCGGCACTGCAGAGGCTGTGGACAGCTTCACAGCACTGCGCTCAACCGCCTGCGCCACCAGGGAGGCCCATGACCAGCGTTTTAGAAAATGAGTGTTGCAGCTTGGGATTCAGTACTCTCGCATTTTATTTATTTATTTTTTTAAAGATTTATTTTTATTTTTATTTATACATGCACTGGGTATAGTCAGAAGCGCGGGAGGGTGAGAGAATTCACCAGAGCCAGAGCGGGGAGCAGAGCAGGCAGAAGGACCGAAGCACACTGCTGAGGGGAGCAGCGGGCGGCAGGAGAGGTCTGCGCGCCATGTGGGACCCTCCTCCGGTGGCCGGGGAGCAGCCGGGGATCGAACTGGCGCTGCAGAGGCTGCGGGCAGCTTCGCAACCCAGCGCTCAACCGCTGAGCCACTGGGGAGGCCCTACTCTTGCATTTTAGAGCATGTATAGAACTCTATCTACTGCAACAAATTGAACACTACATTTTCAAGTAGAAAGTAACTGTCTTATAAGAGATGCTCCTGTACTGCTTTGCAAGTACAGGAAAATGTGATGTGTTTTGGCTTTTGAGTATTTCTGAATAGAAATCACTATAAGACGCCCATTTTATTTAAGATAAATACACATATACAGAACCAGTTATCAAAAATGTTAGTTCTACTCACCTAGGTTAAATTGTTTCCTTGATGGAAAAAGTAAAGTCATTTAAAGAAAAATTTAAGGTGAAGAATGGATAGTGGATATAAGCCTATGGCAAAACTGGAAAGGGTGGTTTGAGAATGGACTTTGCAGCCTGAAAGATCTGGTGCTCCTACTGAACTAGCAGATTGAGTGACAAATGTTATCAACCTCTTCCGGCAGAGATCTCCACCCCCGCTACCCCATGTCACCACCCTGGCTTTCCAAGCCCAGCGTGGGGGATGCAGGTCTCAGGCATCCTCCACCCCCTGCTCCAGCCCCCAAATATCTACCCCTTCCCTGAAGCCCTCCTCCAGTTGTCCATGGGAGGACTCTGCCACTTTCCCAAATGCCTGGTGACCTTGGTAATGGCCTCCTATAAGTCACCAGCAGCCTCCACATCTGTCTGACCTTCCCTCCTAAATAACCCACGGCTCCAGAAAATATGACATAGGACCAGACTTTGTGCTGAAGAGGCTCTTGTGCTGTTTTGGCAAGATTCTGTTTCAAGATGTTTTGGAATACAGCCAGAATGTGGAGCAACTGCAGGGGGGGGGAGGCAGAGAGAAAGAGGGGATGGGGAGAAGGAGGGGGACCCCTGCCTCTTGCTCACTGTGCTTTGTATTTCTTCCATTCCTCACATTTTAAAATGAATGATCAACTGATGTCTGTTAAGCAGCATGAAGCACTGAGCTGCCCCTGGGAGGGCCCCCTGGAGTCACCTCTTCTTGCAGGGGAGCTGGGAGCAATGCATGGAAGCGGCTGGTGCTGAGACTCTGGCTTTGGGCTGCTTCCCTGTTCTGTTCTAGAGATAGTAACTTTTTGTTTATTAGCAAATTGCACACACTCAGAGGATGTCAGAGGCAAAAAGGCCTGAGGAATCAACTTCCCCTCCATTTTGTGAACAGGTGCATGGTGTGGCTGCTGCTGTAACCTTCCCACAAGCTTCATGTCTTAAAACAATACAAGTATGTTATTTTGAAGCTCTGTGGGTTAGAAGTCCACCATGGGCCTCACTGGACTGAAATCAAGATGCTTACAGGGCTGTGCTCCTTTCCCAAGGCCGCCTGCATTCTTTGGCTCATGGCCCCTTTTTCCACCTTCAAAGCCAGCTCACGGGTTGAGTCCAATCACATAGCATCACTCTGACCTCTTCTGCTTCTCTCTTCTACTTTTCAGGGTCCTTGTGATTATGCTGAGTCACCTGAGTAGCCCCAAATCCTCTTCCTATCTTCAGGTCAACTGATTAGTAATCTTAGTTCCATCTGCAACATAATTTCACTTTGTTGTGCACCATGATATAAGTTCCAGGAATTCAATTAGTTCCAGGAATTAGCATATGGATATCTCCCACACTTGGAATCCCAGAGAGGGTTAATGACTCACTTGAAGCTGAGCTAGATACACCTGTTGCTCAGGGCTTTTCCACATTTTCGTGAAATTTTTAGCATGCAAGATACATAGCAGCTTGGTTAACAGCACAGGTGCTGGCGTCAGAGAGGTCTGGGTATTGGGATCAAGTTCTAGTTCTGCCCTTCTGTGCTGTAAGAACCTGAGAAATGACTTTGGATCTACTTAGTTTCATCACCTAATCAAGTGGCAATAATAACAGGACCAGGTTGACAGGGTGGAAAAGTTAAGATTGAAAAGTCCATGAAAAATGTTTACTATCATTTCCAGTACACAGTACCCAATAAGTGAGGTCTCTTAGAAGAATTTACACCAAAACACCACAATTGACCTTCATAAGACCTCTTGTGAGGTGAGCAGGTCAGGTGTTATCATAGCCATTTTATAGGTATGGAAATTGAAGCTGAGAGTTGAAATGACCAGAGTTGAAACGACCAGAGTTGAAATGACCAGAGGGAAGTCATTTAATGAGTTGATGCTCTGTAAACCAGGGCTTCATTGAATTTCTAGTCAGTAATCCAAGAAAGATGCATGTCTCGTTTTTTGTTTTCACCTACATTAGAGGAAACGATCCTTTAATCATTTTAGAAGTGACCTATATTCTCACACTCAAAATAGTCAGCTGAATTCCTAATGCAAAATGCTCTGAGGTTAAGTTCACTGGTTTCTCCCTTGTGTAAACACGCTGTGGTTCACCACTAAGGCAATGTTCTGTAGTTTGAAGCAGTAATTAAATTAAGGCTTCTCTCCATCATTCCTGGCATGTGTGGGTGTAATCCTGCATTGGATTATACAATCACAATTCCTGTTGTTGGGATTGTGTCCTTTACATAGAAGAGCACATGTTCATTGGACTACTCCAGTCATCACAAATATTCTTGAAGTGCTGAGAAATGGATACATCGAGATATGTTAAGTTGTTGGATTGTGAGTATTTGAGGCAAGTTGGAAAATGACATCCCCTTTCCTGCCCAGATCCAGAACTATGAATGAAGATGAACTTGATAGAAAATCAGCATTATTACTGATTAAAGTGAGATTGGGGGTTGCTGCTTAGTGATGGGTGGAAGGGACTTGCAGACACTTCTCAGTGGGAACTGGCAGGGCAGTGCTATTGCAGTCTTCCCAGCAGACACAGAATTGACCCCACCAAGTATCCTGGGTGTGTGGGAGCACAGACTCAGTGTTGGTCCCATTGTGCTGGAGACTGATCCCAGGCAAGTGCATGGGTCCCGAGTCCTGAGTCTCTTCTACACTGACCGCTTGGATACCACACTCCCTCTTATGATAGCAGGAGTGTTTTCTAGATGAAGTTGTTCCCCGTGAAAATATGGGGATGAGGAGCCTCCCTGGTGGCCTAGGGGTTAAGGCTCAGTGCTACCACATTAACAGCCCAATCCGATGGCTTGAGTTCGATCTCGGCCAGGGAGCTGACCCACTTGGTGCAGCAGACCTCTCCTGTCTCCCTGCTGCTCTCCTCGGCAGTGTATTTCAGTCAATCCTCCTGTTCTGTTCCCCACTCTGTCTCTGGTGAATCCTCTCACAACAACTCCCCTAACCCTGACACCTCTAGCTATACATTAGTTCTTATGCAAAAATAAATAAATAAAATCTTTTTTTCCTTTTTTTTTTTTTTAAAAAAATGAGGGATGAGAAAGATCACCCCATAGCAATAAGAAAGGAGTGAAAGAATGGGTAGCTAGTTCTGGCCACTTCTCTAGGAATTATTCACTACTCAATGCTGTAGGTGGCCTGTCTATCCAGGGCAACATTGGAACCTGGGAAAACCACCTCTGAAAAGTCTGTGTGGCAAAGAACAAATGACTGAACGTTGCTGGTGACAGAACAGCTCAGCTTCTGGTTTGTCATGCAAGGCTGGAGCAGGCTGGGCTCACCGGAAGCAGACTGGGGATGGAGTGTGTGTTGTTAAGGATCAACAACTGTGACAGGAAAGGGGAAGACACAGGATTGGGAAGAACAAGAGGGCAAACAGGGCTCAGAAACCTGCTGGGGAGTACTCCCTGCATTGTCTGTCCTTCAGTGTCACCCCACCTGGGGCCGAAAGGGCTGAGTCCTCGAGAATCCCCTCCCTAGGTTGTGGGGGAGTATAGGCAGGTGGCTCTCTGCAACTGAGGCAAATCCTTGTGGAGCCCCCAGCTGGAGAGGGGACCTCCAAGCTCCACTAAATGCCTGCTGCAAAGCTCTCATTGTCCAACACTCAACCGTGCCTTATCTCCCCCTTGACATTTTAGTCATGCCAGTGGCTTTAGTCCCAGCCAATTACCAACATCTCTGGTCATTGTCTCGAATATCTGATCTGGGACTCCTTTTTGTTTCTCCTGATGCCTGGGCCTGGCTCCTTGGGAAAGGTTTCCCTCACCCCTGCAAGGCTGAGTGCAGCCCCCCCAAGTACTTGTAGTTTTCCCTTAATTTACCCCCAGTATTTCATTTTCTGTGGACAGGCCTGTCTCTACCAGCTCTGCATTTGTCTGTTGGATCATGCCTTGTTCACCTTTGTACCTGAACTGTCTAGGAAGCGCCTGCTACAGGTGTGGCAGGTGTTTGACAGCCAGCTGCCCTCTCATCTCCCCAGCAAGATCCACGTCCCTACTGGCCCAATGCCCAGGGAGCCCTTCTGTGCCGGGCTTACACGGTACTTGGAGGAGTGGCCTCTCTATGATGGCAGCCACCTGCCATGTGCCCAGAATAGAATCTTGTAGATTATAGATTTTCGGGAAACACTGTTTTTAAAATCAGACCCTATCTTCTCTTGCCAAAATTGCTTCAACGCAGGATCTGGAAGCGGTGAGGGACTTGAGTAGGTATTGCCAGGCACAGGGCAAGCATGATCTTGGAAGGCATTTGAAATAATTTCTGAGGAACGGAAACTGCCAAGGTAGACGCCCTACTTGATTTGCTTTTATCTATGCCATGGAGGCATTAGTCAGGGCTCTATCAGGATAAACGAGTCTTAGACTGTTAGATTTGTAAGGAGTTTCACGGTGCCTGAGGTGGGCACAGGCATGGAGTGCAGTGTCTGGAATCACATATTCCCTGACAAAGAAGGGGATAGAGAAAGCTTGACATTGTTACCGCTCCTTTCCAGCTTGGGGGTGGGAGAAAGCAGTCCTGGGAGATGCTCACGAAGAACCAGAGAGGCAGCAAGATGCCCACCATGCACCCAGGCTGGCATGGAAATTGGAAAACAAATGGTCCTTGGCCCCTGGCTGAGCCACAAAGCCCACAACGGGATGAGATCTAACGTGCAAAAGAGAAGCGGGAGCTTCAAACCAGCCAAACGGGAAAAGGAAAGGCCCCTTCAATTGTTTAAGGAAGAAGAGGAAGACCAAAGGCAATATTATCTTTCATCAGCCACTCCCTGGGGGGGAATGAACTTTCCGAAGAGTTTAGCAGGCAGGGAGGAGCCTTGTTTTCCTTCTCTAAAAAACCCAATTCTGATCAGGTATCAATCAGCCAGATCTTGGGACTGACTACTTGGGTCAACCAATGCCGGGTCAACCAATGCCAGGTCAACCAATGCCACCGTCCCCGACTTGGCATGGCGTGACACATGGACATCCTGTTCTGTGTGCAAGACTCCTCAAATTCGGACTCACCAGGCTTGTTAGGAGTTCTGATTTGTGCTCTGTGGACGGCGACATTGTCACCATGAGTCTGTTCCTGTCCCCAAGGGGCCAGAGTCACCAGCAATAACCACTACCTGAGGGCCCATCTTACTTATTCCTTATAACAAAACCACAGGATGTTGAGTTGACGCCTTGAAATAACACCCCATTACACACATGAGGAAACTGAGGCTCAGAGAGGTTAGTTGACGAATCAAAGTCACCACGGCAAGAAAATCGTGGCGTGGAAACTCAAACACAAATTGCTGTGACTCGGGGGTGATCTGGGCCTCTCTCCCCCTTTTCCCCGGGGACTTAGGAATGTCTTGGAGGCATTTTTGGTTGTGACAATGTGGACGGAGGTTGGCTGCTGGCATCTAGTGCGTCAAAGTCTGGGGGTACCATTAGATGCCCTGCGACGCCCAGGACAGTCCCATCTAACACGGACAAGGCAGCATTGATGCTGAGGTTGGAAGACTCTGCTCTGGGGTGTCTCTGTTCTCTGTATTGAAGTAAATCTCTCCTCCCCCATTATTGTTTAGTTCAGCTCCTCAGTGTCTCCTTTATAGTATGCACAGCATTTTGTTCTTTTTTAATAATTTGTGATGTCATTTGTATTGTCAGGGTTCAGGACAGGCCACTCCAAGGTGTGGGTGTGCCCAAGCGGCATATTGATTATTCTGACTCCAAGTATAATCAGTCAGTGAATGAATCATAGTCTGTAGCTCTTTTTCTCCTAAAAGCAGGAGATGAGCACTGAAGCCCTCCCTGGAGGAGGGAAGAAGAAGACAACTTAGCACCAGAGAAGGGTTTCCAGGCCTAGTTCCCCTGTGTAAATAAACTGCTAACTGTCTCACTAAATTAAAGTTTAAACTAAAAAAAGAATTCTGTGCTATAAATTTCTCACATATTTATTGTCCTTTTGTCTAAAAAGTATTTATGCGTGTTGCTCTGTCCACATCTCAGCTCCTTGCTTCACAGGGCACCTCAACAAACATGAATTAAATTGGTCTTTTCTCCTATCGATCTATTTTGTGTCAACTTAATTATTAACCAGTTAATAAGGACAAATTGGGGTGAGGGAGAAACTCCCTCCAGACATTATCTCTCCCCTGCTATGAGCCGCTTGAGGGCGAAGACTGCCTCCCACTGTCTCCAGCACCTTGGCACAGTGCCCGGAAGCAGTAGGTGTTCGCTGAATATTTGTTGGATAAACAAAGGGGTCAATGGACATAGAGAAATTGAACAATCTGTGCAAGAGCATGAGAACAAGGTGGCAAAGCATTGACTCGGAGGTATGTATGAACCCACATTGCACTTCCTAACCCCCCGGCAAAGGGCTAGATCATCTAGTATAGTGGGGAGGATTTCCCCCCTAAACCATGACTTAGTGTGGGGAGAAAAAAAGTCTGTGGGAGTCGGGGTACAGTACACAACTCAAACCAGCAAAGAAATTAGGGGTAGAGAAGGAGAAGGGAGGAAACTCGGGGTGCAGCTGAGATTCCTGGTGCTCACGGTTGGAGAGAGTATAACAGGGTGGTCCCCAGGAAAGGGGGAGGTTCCCTGCCCCACCCAAGAGAGGGTGGAGCTGAGCAGGAAGAGAAGAGGAAGCTGCAGAAGAGACTGAGGAAGGAAGCAGGATGGAGCTTAGAGACATGTGAAGAAACTGTGTTTGTCTTTTGGTCGTGGACTGGGTGACACAGATGTGGGTGAGACCCGTGGGGAGGAGACAATGGCAGCTTTTATCTTGATGTTGATTTTGCTCTTTTCCTTCCGGGCTTGTCTGGTTGTTTCTGACCCTTTTCTGTGGGTCCCCCCAGGAAGATGCTTTAGACTTGTGGCAGGCTTTGGGGCCTTGTTCTGGGCCGATCCCATATGGATGGAGTTTTACCCACAAGGGGACGGGTATCTCTGGGTGCTTCATTTAGAAACTAGACTCTTTGCCTTTCCTGTATTGTTTCCTAGTTTTATTAAAGTTCCTTCCCATTAAAGTCTCATGTTTTGTGTTGATGCGGCAGATGGCAGAACCCTACATAGAATAGGCAGGTTTGCGGGTTTTGGGCTGCCCCTCTCCCTGCCCTATAACAAGAGGACGTAGTGGAGAGTTTCCCAGATATTAAAAGAAAGGCCCGAAATGACCAAAATCAATCTTTCTCCCCTTTCAGCAAAGATGGGCAACATGACATTTATCCTCTCCCAGTCCTCAGGGAGTTTGGGCCTCTTACATTTCCCAAAAATAATGGCTGGTGGCCTTGCAAATGCATGTTCAAGTGCTAGAAGTACCCTGAAGTCAAGTACCAGGCCAGCTCCATCTGGCAAGCCCGGCCCTGAGCTGTGGCTGCCTCTGTGGCTGTCCCTGTGGCTGCCTTTAGGGGACGCGGGAGGGAGAGAGTCCGGTGGGGGCTGTTGGGGTGAGGGGTGGCGAGGGCACCTGCCGGCAGAGGCAGGGGAAGGGGGAAGGGGAAGGGAAGACACAGTGGAAGAGGAGGACAGGCTTTGCCACAGAATAGGGAAGAAGGAAGCAAGAGAATGAAGGAGGGACAAGGCAAGGAGACAAGAAGGAGGGAGGAGGAAATACGGCTGCTTTAGCCTTTGCGAATCCTGTCTGAGTATTGACACCTGCCTCCACTCATTTGAGGTCTTTAAAACGCTGGTCACCTTTAATCCTGAAAATAATCTTATGTGGTAGATTCTTTCATCATGTCCTTTCATGGGTACAAAACCAAACCAAACAACAACAAAAAAGAGGCACCATGATATTAACCAATCTGAGGACACAGGGAGAGAGTGGCAGGCTGTCTCCTGACAAAGCGGGGAAGGAACTAGACAAAGGATGGGATAGAGAGGAAGCGGAAGGACAGAGCCAAGGAAGGACAGAGATGGGGCTAGAGGCAGAAGCTCCAAGTTCCAGAATGGGTGTGTGGGGCGGACAGTAGTGCCCCGGGAGATGGACTTGGGTTCCACGAGGCTGCGTTTAACAAGGTGTCTGCTGGCCTGGCATCTTGGGAAGCCCTAGCGGGCTCCCTGAGTCCAGGAGACTGTGCCCTTGTTAGATAGCATCCTTCCTTCTTCACACAAAACAAAAGGGAGACACAAAAGTAATCCAATCTCATTATGTTTTGGGGCAAGGAAAACAAAGAAACAAAGAAAGGAAGTAATTAAGAGAGAAATGATTTCTTTAAGCTTTGATGTCTATATAGGTCACTTTCACATCCCTCATCTCATGTGATATTCCCATCTTGTGAGGAGGTGTCAGGCGCCCCGTTTTACCAAAGAGGAAATGGGTGCAGACAGAGGAAGTTGAATTAATAAGAATCTACAATCCAAATTTGATCTTCTCCAAATCTTTAGCTCTTTCCTGTGCACTGTATTAAATATCATAGTCAATTTCCCTAAAATGAAATTAATTTTTTTTGTAAACTTCCCAGAATGAGAAGTTCTGTGAAACAAGATCCTGGCCTATTACTCATGAAGAGAAGATTAATGCTAGGATCAGTTTAAAATCATATTGCTTATGTCAAATGTTCCTTCAATAATTGTTTATAAAAGAGCTTATTTAAAACACAAAAAGTTGGTTCCCAAAAAAGTCATATGTGTTCTCCTAGGAGCAAATTAATAGAAGCAAACAGTGGTGTTCTTGGAAGTCCCTTGAATAAATAATTCTGTACAAGCTGTTCCCTTCAGCCCCACCTCACCTGGGGTTACACCCTTGTTCCTCTCTTGAGCTGAATGGCTGAGGGTTACCTTATCCTCTGCATTCTGGCTGTCCTTACAGCCCCATCCCACCTCCCTCCTACACCCTCCTTGCTGGGGATCTTTCTTTTCACGGAATTTCTGCAGCCCCCTAGCCACATTCCTCCGAGAGCAAGCCCACATGGCTGGGGCCTGGCTTTCCTTCCCTGTTGCAGGGTCCTCAGCATGTTGTCTGGGCCGTAGTAGTTGCACAATAAATATTTGTTGGATGAAAGACTGCCTGGGTCTCCAGCCACTAAACACAGACAGGCTGGCATCAGCAACTAGACTTTCCTTTCCTTCCCTGGTCTCCTCTATTTACGTTCCTAACACCAACCCTTGCGCACAGAAAGGGAGCTCTGTAAATGTTTGTTAAATGAATTGGGGGTGAGGGAAACTTGTGGGTCGAATCATAGTTTCATGTCCATGGTGTTTGAAATAGTAACCCATTAAGACATTGTTTTATAAAACACGAGCTTTCAATAGAAACAGAATTTATCCAGCTTGGGAAATAACATCTCACCATGTCCGTAAAGGCAATGGAGGTGGGATGGCAGGTGGAGGAGTCATTTATGGTCTCTATCCACGTGTGTGTTTTCACGATGCAGCACAGATTCCTAAAGCTCGGCTGATGGGCACCTGAACGATCAAGAGGCAAGAGTCATAATAGAGATGCCTCATAGACCCTGAGTGCTTGCTTTAGCCCAGGCACTGTGTCAAGGGCTGTCTCTGTATCCATCTTATTCTTACAACCAACCCTGTGAATTATTGCCCCACTGAACAGTCGGGGAGCAAGAGGCACAAAGAGCTAGGTGACTAGGATTCCACGAGACCTTCTGAGCATGCGTGGGATCTTGAAGGTGGTCCAGGGAGTGGGATGGGGGCAAGATGGTATGAAGGCCAGGAAGGCTCTCAGGGAGGAGCCACGTAGAAAGAAATGTATATGCATCTTCTCCTATTTCCAGAGCAGCTATTCTGTGAAATATTTTGTATAGTGGGCTTTTAGGAGATTTTTTTTTAGTGGAAAGGGGCTTTTTCCAGCTGGCAGGAAAAGCTTATAAACGTACACCCACTAACATATGTTTTAGCTTTATGGATAGGAAGACGAAGATTTCAGGGACAGGAGTTCCCTGGGCAGTTGCCTCCATGGTCAAACCAGGCCTCAAGTCTCGACTGCAAACAGCCTGGGCACCTCCTTCCTCTGCCTGGAGCTCCAGGTGGCTCCGTAATGTGCCCTTTGTTGGGTATATTCCTTGACCAACACACCTTTTGTTCCAGAACTTTTGTTTCCAGTTATGTCTTGAGTGAAGCTGAATAAAATAAGGCAAATTTAGAAATATGTGTCCCATGTCATTGTTAGAGGAGGAAAGCAGAAAGATAAAGACAAGGCTGGTAAAGGGTTCTCAGGGAATTTGGAGAAGACCAGAATGTTGGGGCAGAGGGGAGCTATGTGTGGGGAGTCCCCCAAGGCAGGCCAGTAAAACTCCAGGTAGACTCTGGAATATTAAAATAAAATGGCAATTAAAAACGGTCATGCCATTGAAAATACTTAATATGTGAAATGTTCACCAAACTAAATGCATCATCACTTTCAATAGTGAGGTCCAGCAGCTCTCCCCAATTCCCTGAAGAGGAAAGAGAAGCACACAGCAGAGAGAGACTCAACCAAGCCTGTCTAGCCTCAAATTTTATGGTCAGTTATGCCTTGATTTCCAAGCCCAGAATCACAGCGACCCAGGCCTTCTTGCACCCAGTCTTTGGGTCTGGGTGTGGCTTAGTGCTTTAAGGCCCCTGACCCTGACTAGTGGGAGACTTGAATTAGATCTACCTTTAGGCCACTGAACCTACCTGACATGATCGACCACCTGCTACTCAGCTGCCTGATATTCTTTGACCTGGTGACCAAGCCTTCCCTTCCCCAGCTGGTGGTAAAATGCTGAGTCAGTGTGGCCAATGTGTAACCCCTATGAGCGCATCTTAGTCAGTGAGTGAGTAGAGACAATGATCTGATGCAATTCTTGCATCTTTATCACCCCTAAAGTGCTCAAAATGGGGCCTTCCTTGTGGTGCAAGGGGTTAAATCTCAGCACTATGAAGCTATCACCAGCCACTGTGGCACAAACTTGATCCTCGGCCAAGGAGGTGACCCACAGGGCACAGCAGACCTCTCCTGTCCTGCCCGCTGCTCCCCTCAGCAGTGTATTTCAGTAGATCCCCCTGTTCTGCTCCCCACTCTGTCTTTGGTGAATCCTCTCACCCCCTGCACCTCTGGCCTACACCCCAGCTCCTATATACATAAATAAATAAAATAAATCTTAAAAAAAAAAAAGTGCTCATCATGTTTCCCCTTGTCTTTTTTTCAGTCATTGGAGCAGGTGTTTCAGAGCCAGCTTGCATCAGAGGGAAGGAGATTTATGGAGAATTACATGCACCTCAGAACTTGCTGACCTAGAACTCAGCCCCTTGTCTCAGGTCATTTCTCTTTGCAAGACTCTAGAACCCTGAAGGTCATGGAAGGGACTGGAAGCTTGAAGGGCAGGAGAGCCATGCCCACTGAGGGGCCCGGTGTGGGAGGACAAACCGGGTAACTGACTCTTCAGGGCGCTGGCTGGCCCTGTTTCTCTTCAGTTGGGTGGGGGCCCAGAGGCTCTGTGCCCAGAGGTATTTTTGTCTTGTTGCTTCAACTCCGGCAGCTCCACTTGGAATGATTTATGATGATTTCTTGGGTTTGTTTTGTAAACACAACTCCTACCAGGGAGGGAGTTACATTCCCAGGGTCTTCCTTCACAGTGGTGCTGCTCTAAAATTATTTTGCTTCTGGCTGCTGCAGGGCTCTAGGTGTTCTGAAGTTGCTGAACCTAGAACATTAAGGTGGCCAGGGCCAGGGACTGCCCAGCCCATCTGGCTCACTTTAGAGTTGGTGAAACTGAGGCCCAGAGAGCAAGAAGGAGTTGCTTGAGGCATATGGACAACTACAGTCAATGCTATGATCTTTCTCTATGCTTACTAGGCCCGGGGAGAAAATGGGGGGCAGAGCAGTTACAGCCCAAGACTTCATGGGGCTTGGACTCTATCGGGGAGATCACAGTAAATGTAATTTAAAGTGTGCTGTGAAAGAGTCAAGGGCTTAGAACAAGGGGTTTAAGTAGACCTCAGGTTGAGGGACATGGGATTTAGACGGCGGAGGAAGAGTTGGTCCAGGGAGAAGCAGGAGGGAGCTTGCCAGGCAGAGGGACCAGCTTGGCCCACAGGCAGGCAGAGGCCAGGTCAGGAGCCAGGGATACTGGTGAGGCAGGTGCAACTGGGCAGGAAATCTGGAACACTCAGGAAGTTTATTTTATGTCTTAAACACAGAAGAAAGCCATTGTTAGGGGATAGAGAGTGGGGTACCCTGAGAACTTGCATGTTCTAACGGTGTTCTGCTACCGGTTTCATAAGGACAAAGCAAACTCTTAGTGTGAAAGAACTTGAATAGTATTAAAGTGTGCAAAGTAAAAGAAGAGAAGAAAATAATAGTTTCCTGGTAAAACACCCAAAGTTACCCTAACCCCTTGTGGGGAAATGGCCAGCCAAATAGGGTTGGCCCAAAGGTGGGCCACTGAGGCCTGAAAATTTATGACAAGTCTAAGGCATGGCATCTTCTAGAAGGGAACTATAAGAAAGGGGCAGAAGGAGCCAGAGAAGTTTGGGACAAAAGGAGCAAAATCAAAGTATGAATCAAGATAATGACTGCCACTGTCAGCCTCCCCGTGGGTCTCTCAACCATGTCCCTTTCAAGTGTCTCTACATGCCTCAACTCCACATGCCTCCTTCCGTGTCCCCAGGTCCCTGGTGCAAGCCCAAGGTCAAGCAGCAAGGGGGCCTTCTCTTCACAAGTCTCTCTGCTACATGTGCCTCCTCCTAGTCTGCTCTTCCCAAGTCCTTGTAAGCGTCTGTTGCCACAGCTTTACCCTTCAGTGGGTGGGTGGGAACATGGAACCTCCCCTTTTTATGGCGATCACACTCTGTAACACCATGAGCATCTCAAGCAGAAAAAGAGGAAAGTGATGAGGTTCAGTTTGCTTTTGAACAAGTCTTCTTCAGCGGCATTGAAGGGAATGGGCTGGAAAACACAGGTCTGTTTCTATAGAGACCATCTCCTTACCCACTGCAAAGTTGCTAAGTGCCTCAGGGCCCTGCATTCCCAGCTGCACAGCTGGGACAGTGACTTCCAGCTGCCATTTCTTTTAAGGCAGACGTTAAGCACATGGCATAAAGCATGGCACTGGATGGGGCAAAAGCCAGACAGTGGTGTGCTTGTTCATGCGAGGGGTACAGTGGAAGCTGGCAGGGCCTGGAAGAAATGCCTAGAATGGAGGAGGGGATGCTGAGGCCGTGGACATTGGTGGCTGGCCTTGCCTCAGTGTTTGTGGTGAGTCTACAAATCTGTGCTTCCCAGTCTGCAGTGAGAGAAAGATGGGTGCCTCCAAGCGTCTGTGAATGCAAAGCGCTCCACAACTATAAACATTCAGCCCCAACAATCCTGCATATCAAGCCGGGACTTGGAATCCTGCATTTCCCACCCACAATTTCTAGCTCAGAAAAGGCAGATGGACTAGAGGCTCTTTACTCACAGGCCCTGTGACTCCTCCTAGAGAGGTTCACAGTTCATAAACCTGTCTCACTTGCACTTTTTTTTCCTGTCTCTTTGTCTTTCTGTCTGCCCAACTGTCTATCTGTCTTTATTTTTTTTTCTTTAGGAGAGAGTAGGATGCAGTTTAAAGCATAGGCTTCAGAGAAAGGCAAATCAGCGTTTGAATCGTCATTAATTTGAGTCACTTCAGGCAACTTTCTTAACCTCTTGGAGTCTTCAACTATAAAATGGGTGTATTAATATTTTAATCAGAGTTGTAAGACTTTAATCAGGTAACAGGTGTAACCCATAAAAGAGCTTAGTGTATAGTAGGTTCATAATATGCCACAATAATTCATTCGTTTGTTCCGCATTTATCTCATAGCTTCTGTGCATCAAGCCCAGGACCAAGTCACTGGGGCCACAAGAGTAACCCTCAAAATGCTCTTTCCAAGTCTTGGTCAGGAATCAGTATTCCATATCCCAACAGCAGCATGTGGGGAGCATGGCTCCTTCAAGAACATCTAGAAAATGCCTCTAGATCTCGAAATGGCACTAGATGCTGTCTAAGCACTGCTGTCAAGGGCCCAGGCCCTCATTTTTGTCTGTATTTTCTTCTTACAATTTCCTTGTTCGGTTCAACTTAACTAATCCATCACATTGTGCCTCCTACTTTGTGGCCTGTGGCAGGCTATGGGCAAAGTCCTGCAAGGGACACCAAGTTAAGTAAGTTGTGGCATTGGCCAGTCTGACAGTGCCGACAGGATGGTGACTGAGGTGGTGATGGGACAAGACCTGCCCATGAGGAATATCTGTGGGGACCCATTTCTTTAAGTTTGCCAGTAAAAATTGAGTAAGTGTTCTAATTTCTGAAACCGGCCGTAGGAAAGGAAACCTATCAATGTCATCTTTTGGCTCCCTGCAAGCAGAACCAGGGCCCAAGGTAAAAATCACCATATTTTGTCTCAATAAAAGGAATGAAGTTTTCTAATATTTTTGAGTGTCCAGTGGTAGAGAAGGCTATGTGATAGGTGCAAACTGGGAAAGTTTAGGCAAGGCTGGGTGAACACTCACCAGGGAATTGCAGAGGGAATTCCTGCTTTGGGTGGGAAGTTGATGGGGTGACCTCTAGGGTTCCTAGAAACTTGGAGATGAAAGGATTCTAAGTTTCCATTGTCAGGTCTGCACCACCTTCCTTTGGATGCTTGCCAGCTTCCTCCCTCTGGGGCTCACCCTGCAGCTTACAACACTCCTTGCTGAACCCAGCTCCGGAACCTTGCCTTGGCAACTTATCAACCCTGGGTCTGACAGACTGTTGGGGCATGCATGAAGTAAATTTCAATCTGTGTTCTGACTGCACTAGGTAGATTTGTTATTGCATCAGCCCCTTTAGAAATCTTCCCCTTTAGGTATTTGTGTTTTCTTTTCTAGATTTATATTTCATATCATAAAGAGAAATACACACAATGACATCTGTTATTGTACATTTTGGCTTGGTATTTTTGGAAAATCAAAAGCATCATGTTTCCAGGGTTAGGTTGCTGCTTTCGAATCCAAGCTCCATTACTTACTATAATGCTGCCCTGGCCAAGCGCTTACTCCTAAGAGATTAAAACATAGTATCTATAAAACCAAGGGTTGTAATAACATCTTCCCCATAGGATGCATCCAACTAATAGATAATAACATGCAAAGCATTGAGAACACTGCTGGCACTTTGTTTCTAATAAATGGTAATTTAATAAATGGTAATACTCATTAAATCATTATTTTGTTCATAATTCTTCAAAAGCCTTTTATGTATTAATATTAGAACTATTTCTTGCATCCTTTGGCACTGAATGTGTTCTAGGAGCTACCAAATCCAACCTAACTTACAAGTGCTAAAAAAATTGCGCCTCAGAGAGATGGAACTATGTTCTTCCCTAAGGACAGAGCCAAGAAGAGGATCCAGGGGCCTTTGCTTCTATCCAATGCAATTTTGGTCACCATTATTTCCTAGTGCATATTGAAAGTTATTTATCAGGTAGGTTGTTTCAAACAATAAATTGAAAATATATAGTTAAATAAATACTTCTCCCTTTTACTTATTTTTTTAAAGACTTATTTATTTATGCATACAAGCCCTGGGGTGTAGGGTGCCAGGGAGTGGGGGAGGTTAGAGGATTCACCAGAGAGAGAGTGGGGAGCAGAACAGGCAGATCCACTGAAATACACTGCTGAGGGAGCAGCGGGAGAGACAGGAGAGGTCTGCTGTGCCATGTGGGTCAGCTCCCTGGCTGGCCGGGAATTGTACTCATGCTACAGTGGCTGGTGATAGCTTCATAGTACTGAGACTTAACCCCTTGTACCACCAGGGAGGCCCAACACTTCCCCCTTTTCATGTTATTTGTTTAGAGAATTGAAAACAGAAGAGTGGGATTTATATGCTACTTTCAGTTCTGTTTCAGAAGACTTTGGACTTCAGCCTTCAGGGGTCCGGCAGCCCGGCACCACTCCCCACCCTACCACCACACCTCTTGAAAGGCAAGGGTAGCCTTAAGGTCACCTCATATGAATGCTCAACCACCCCAGTTTACTTTTTGGAACACCAGTTCTAGGGTCGGTGTGGTTTCTATCATTTGGGGATATGCCTCGAACTTTCCTCATTGTGCATAAAATTAATTTTGCTTCAGTTACACTTCACATTGTTGAGATGCTGCCTGTTGGGGGGAACTCTGAGCTGAGTGGGTGGCATGATGTCTTGCAGAGTGTGGTCCACTGGTTGCAAAGGGGTGTGGCGTGATCCCAAGGCATTCCAAGGGAGACTTTTCTGGAATAGAAGGCAATGTGGTTTGGAGAGTTTCTCAGACAACAGGGTCAGAGCAGTGCGAATGCAAGTGAAACTTTAACGCGGGATGGAGAGGCACTGAGCAGAGCGAGCAGCCTGCCTCTCCCCTGGAGAGCGCTTCATAAACACTGGGTCTGAGCACACCGCCCATGCTGCTGACTTCAAGTGTGCAGCCCCAAATGCCAGAATTTGAAAGTGTACTGTGAACAAAAAGTCTCTGAGCCATTGTCTGAAGTGTGACATGGAACAAAGTGTTCCCTGGTGAAATAATTTTGTGCAATACTGGGTTGAAGAAAGTTCAACCTGATCCCTCAATGTGGCATTTCTCTGGGCCTCTAATGTGCTAATGTATATAGTGACTCACCCAGGGAGGTTTCGAACACAATATTTTCTCCCATCTTTCTTGGTCTTAGAGCCGTGTTTTTCTTTCCAAGAACATAGTAGGGACTCGCGGAAGCACTTTGGCAGGATTTCACCAAAGGCTGTCACCCAAAGGGTTAATCCAAGGATGACCCTTCAGAGTCCCTGCTATAAGACTCAGCCACCCATAGGACACCTACTTAAGGCGCATTCTGGACCTTAAGGTTCAAAGGACCACTGCCTCCCTTAGGGAGGCGATGGGGCTACTTCTTAATGCACAAAGGGAAGACATTAACTCATTCACTTTCCTCTGGGTTCGAGCATCCTTGGCGGGCTTGGCTTCCTTAGCCAGACACTCTTGTAAATCCTGTTTGCTTACAAGGCTGTCCCCAGAATGCAGCTGCCAGCCTGCCCCTGCATGGGACACACCTGGGCACTGGAACTGAGCCCCTCCCTCTTGCTGAGCACCGCAAAGCCTGCATGTTTTGGTCTGAAGGCTGCAGGCTGGGGCTCCACCTTCTGCCACCTTGTCATCAGCTTACGTGAGTAAATAGCTTGGGATGTGCTTCCAGTTTTGGGGGTTCACTTTTCCTCATCAATAAAATGAGTGAATGAGATTAAGTGGAGAAAACACCAACAATCACGGAATCCATCAACCTCCGAGCTAGATGCTTCCCTTTTTGACAATGCCACAGGGGATTAAACAGGTCTTTGTTTTGTTTTTTTGATAGATGCATGACAATAAATGATTATACAGTCTGCTCTCTGCAGAGTGCTACAGAGACGCAGGGGAGGAAGTGATGAATTATGTCTGGATGATCTTCAAGATTCCGTCCAGCTCTGGTACACGGAGATACGATGCCTTCAGGGTCCTGTCTTCTTGTTGCACTTGGCCCAGAGTCTACTGGCTCTCAAGGCAGCAGGAGAGAAGGTCAAGATCAGCTGTTAAAGGGTTCCATGACCTTCACCTGGCATTGACCCCCCACCCGCTCCAAGCACAGGCCTACAGCCTGCGCTTCGGCTAGTGGAGTAGGAGATGCGGGGACGCGTCTTTCGTCCCCAAACCAGTCACAAAGGGTGAGAGGAAGGGAATCCATCCCCCAGGGAAGCTCCAGCTCCCCAGCATTCCTCATGGCCTAAAGAAAAGAACTGCCATTCTTCGGCCAGGATTCTAAATTCTCCTGTTTAGTCGCAGGTCATGTATTCTGAGTCATCACCTACCCTCCTTTACCTCCATCTGAAATTTAAAGACTCACCTTCTCCTTCCCTGTTCTTCTCGTCTTCTAATTCTATTTATTGAGGGAGATTTCAGCAGTAATGAAACCATCAACCCTAATGCGGGTCTGTTACGGTTTCAGACAGAAAAATGAGGACACTGACGAGATAACTCCCAGCTGCTTCAGGGCGTGAGGGACAACTGTGGCTCTGAGAACCTCCAGACACTCATATATTCCAGAGCGCCTGAGCTGCTCTCGCTCCCTTAAAAAAAAAAATCCTATTCCACCAGGGACAAAATACCCGGAAGCAGCATTGTTAGTAGCTGCAGTCACAGGCCACCCACCCTCCGACCTTCCTCACCTTCACATCCCCAGGGAGGCCTCGGAAAACAAAGAGTTGCAGTGGAGACAGCCAAGGGTGGGCTGGCACAAGGAAGCCTAGAAACCTGGAATGGGGAGTCCAGGAACTGGAGGGCGCCCTGTTCTACACGCTGGAAGCACCTCAGCAGGAGGTGAGGAGGAGGAACGCCCCTCTACCTTTCTGGCTAGGTCAGGAGCCAGGCCCTCTAATCTCAGGCCTCCAGCTGAGCTCACCACCCCCCTGCTTGCCTCGCCTCCATGGGAAGCCACCTCTGCCCACTTTTCTCAGAAATCTGAGGCCACCCACCATTTTCTCAGAACCCTTTCAAGATGTCAGCCACCATCTCCCTCCCTCTCCAGTCCTCTACCCTCTTCCTTTTTCTCTTTTTCTCCTTCCCTTCTCCCCTCCCTCCCTTGCCCCTCTGTACTAAAGAAACCCTTTCTTCCTGATGATCCCTTCTTCCATTTTAACTCCCTGGACCTCCCTTAGGGTTTTTGCAGCACCCCAATTTCTTCTCCACTCTAGCTCTTTCTCCATGTGACAAGCAGGCAGGAAGAGCAGTCACTGGTTGGCTCCACCTTACCCTGCTGCTCTGCCAATGCCCCTGTGCCCTCTGCCACGGGACCTGTGTTGTCATGGGTAACCAAAGACCGCCAATAGCCTCGTTTTCTACTTTATGCTATTCAACTTCTTAGGGCCATTAAAATTTAATAAATATCTTTATTATAAAAATGCCAAAATTGTTCCACTCATTATAAGGAATTTAAATAGTAATGATGTAGAATAGAAGGTGAAACACCACCAACTCCCTACTCAGAAAATTAAACTCCAACCTCAGAAAATTCGTCTATTGCATGGCTTATGAAATTTCAAATTTGGGATCATTTTAATTATTTTTCTGTATACATACATACATATATCTATACATTTTTTTTTTCAAAAAATGTCCAGATTTCTAGTATGTTTAATTATGAATTATTTAGTCAATCTCCTCTAGACAGACACTGAGGTTGTTTCTATGCATTCATCTACTTATCTATCATTTATTTCTTTGCTTATCTGTGTATTCATTCATTCACATGTGTGCATGCACTCATTCCCATTATAAGCAATGCCGTAGCAAATTCTTTGCACACATACCTTTGCACACATAACTTTGCACACGTGTCCTCAGAGTACTGGATGTTGTCGATCGCCCTTTTTTTCCACTTCAGCTTGTCTTTGCCTCTCTTCCGCCCCAGCGGACACTCTCTTCCCTCAGCCCACAGAACAGATTCACCCCTTCTTGTTTCTTCCTGAATTGAATACTTCCCACTCACCCTTCTTGTCCAAGTCTTGGGTAAAACCATCTTGTAGGGTAAGGAAAAATGTCAGGTTTTCTGCCCTCCCGCCATCAGGATAGATAATGGATCCTTGCGGTCCTGAATGCATGCCTGATGGCGGGCACCTGGAGTAGGGTGTGGGCCTAGGTAGATGGGATTCACCTGGGCTGAGACTGGGCTTTTAAGGGCGGCATCACGGGGACGCCAGTAGAAGCTGAAAGAGAAGCCAAGAAGCAGCAGAACGAACGGAAGAGCAGAGAAGGAGAGAGAACGCCAGAGAGCCCAGATAGAGTGAGGATTTGCTGGGGGCTGGGAGGGACTGCCAGATTCCCGGCCCCCCAGTACCCCTGCCTGCCATATGCCTGGTGAACCCCAATAAAAGCCTGAAAACCTGCTGAGGGCTCTAGGACTCTGACTCCTCCTTTACCCAGTCTGCATGGGATCCTAGAAAACACTGTGTCCATTCCTGCCCTTACACATCTTCAGTTCCTTAATGGTGTTATTTATGTAGCACTCAATGTAACAGTAGGGTGAGGTTTGGACTATACTGCTGTCAGTATTAAACAGTGATATAAAGACTGAAGCTCAGGGAGTTAAGGATGTTGTTCAGGTCACGCAGATCGTAAAATGGTGGAGTCTGGAGTCAGTCTCAGGTCTCTCCCGCCATGGAGTCCATGAGTTTACCGAACCGCCAGTGTCCCTGGCTCTGGTAGTCCCCAAACCTCACATGCGCCCCTACTCGGCACCTACCCAGCTGAATGATGGAGTTACAACAGTCTGTTCCCTCCACTAAACTGGAAACTCCCTGAGGGCAGCCCCCCTGTACCTCCTCTTCCCTCATTCCCCATTTGCAGCACAGCCTGTCGTCTCACAGGGGCTGCTCTGGATCTGAATGAAAGAGCCTGTGTCTGCTGAATAAAGACTTCCAGCTCTCCCCGAACCAGGTCAAAGCCAGACCTCAGCACTCAATAACACATGCTAAGCTTGAAGTTTATTTCCTGCTAATTCATGAAAATATAATGCCTTCCTCCTAGGGCCCTAATTAAGTAAATTACGAGAAGCTCTTTAGATTGACAGGCAGCAGAACAGGGATTAAAGAAATAGGCTCTGAAGTAAGAAAGCCTGTGTTCCGATCCCAGCTCTGCCACTTATTAGGCAAGTTATTCAATTTCCATAATTCTCAGTCTCCCAGCTAGTAAAATGTAGCTAATGACAGTTTTGTTAATTGGGTTATGGTGAGGATTAAACAAGGATGGTGACATGAAGTATTTAGCACATTGCTGGGCACACAGGAGGCACTCAATGCATGATTGGTGCATTATTGTTATCAGATCTTGGTTCAAAGTAAAAGAGACTTAACATTCACTTCCTTATGTGAATTAAAGCTTTGACAACGATGATGTTTTAAAAATTCATTTTCACAAGAAGTTCTGTTTCTTGTCCTTTATTGCCAAGTGGAGAGGTGAGCAACTTCTGATTACCAGACATTTTCCTGGTAGCCCCTTTTGGGGAGATTCTATGCTGGGGTGGTCGGGTGAGTACTGTTAGGCTGGCAGTGCAGGGGGGAAGGGCAGAGTGTCCTGCCCCTTGCTGTGAACAGCATTATCTGACTCACTGGAAAACACACCTCTCTTTTTCTAATCAGGGGTTAGGGATTTCTTTTAAGACGTTTTCCAAAAAAAGTCTGAAGGCTTTGAGCCTTGGTGCATGAAGCAATGTTCTAGAATCTGCTCACAGAAGTGCTTGGATGGCCTCTGTTCTCTAAGACGGAACACTTGCTATCAGCGGCTCTAGGAGGTGGCTTTAGGAACCGCATTTCTCTTGTTGATGTATGAATTGTTCATACCCACATTCAAGGATCACTTTTATAGGGAGGTGGTTTTTGTTTTGCTTGTTTTTAAGTGAGTCTTTGCAAGGGCTGGGTTAGGGAAGGACCCCACCCCTGGTGAGTAAAACCAAAACAAACAAGAAAACCCCTCAATCACCAACTCTGGTCCCACAAAACTCAGTCCCTCAGAAGTGGATGGCTCATTTTAAGACAGCTTTTCAGATTGTATAGATCATTCAGCTCTGGAACTATACATTCTCATGAAATTACCTCAAAAGGAGGAAATTCCTTGGTGATGGCACTCAGCTCTGAAACTTGGGGTTACTTATCCTTGCATGGAACTTACACATCTCCTTTGGTAAACTTAGGTACACCTTCTGCATCTGACATATCTGCTTAGGAAATCTAGCTTCAAGGATGCGGGAGGCAGGAAGTGGACAGACTCACTTTTCTTTGGGGCAAGTGTTTCTGAAGCAGGTGCAGCTTCATGTTATGCAAGCACCTGGCCATAGGTACCAGGTTAGCTGCCCTGGCGGGGGCGAGGCCTGGGCTGCCAGGCGCTTCAGGAGCTCAGACAATCTGGCTACTTCTTTTTGCTCCCTGCTGCGTTGGAGCCCTGGCTTCTTGCTGCAATGCTTGCTTGGATTGCTCGGGCCACCACCCCACGGTCAAAGGAGATCGCGGGCCAAATGGCTGAAACTTTCAACTTGAGCCCACAATGTGACCCAGGACAAGCCCCTTGGGTCTCAGTTTTTGCGGCTGAGAGGCAAGGAGCCTCCCCAGAGCATTTCTGAGATGCTGCTGGCCCCGATATTCTGGGGCTCTAGAATCCACTGCCAGGCCAGACCAGTGACCTAGTAGTCAAGGACAGTGAGATCAGCCATTGTTTGGAATTCATGGGTGGGGTGGGCGGGGCACCTCCTAATAAAGTTGTCTGGGGATTGAAACAACCTGTTTCTCCAAACCCCTGGTGTGGCTGACTGCAGCCTCCTCTCCTCTGGCATTGCAGCAGAGCCACTGGGAATGCTCTTATCAGCGAGCATCAGACTCATAAATCTGACGTTTGGCCATCCGAATACCTAAAGAGATAAAACTTGCACAAGAGGTGGAGCCCAGATGATTCACAGATCAAATCATATTTCAATTCTTTCTCTTAGGCGCTCCTGTCTGAGGGAAGAATCGCTCTTACGGGCTCAAAATGCACCTTTAGTTTTCTCCATGAATGATTTTGTCCTCAAGAGGAACTGAGGGAGAGTCCATGTGGATTTTGAAAGCTCAGTGCCAACTAAATCTGTGTCTTCATAATTTTGAAAGTTCGTGTAATTAGGGAGGCAGTGGCAGGGAGTCTGGGGCTGGTGGTGGGAGGACTTGGGATCCAGTCTGGCTTGGGCACTGCCTGCTGTGTAGTCTTGAGCAAATTGCTTCATCTCTCTGGGCCTCATTGTTCTAACCAGGCAGCTTCTTTTGCTGTCTTTCTGCCCTGGCATGTCTCAGTGTAAGTCCCCGACTTGTGATGGTTCAACTTATGACAGTTTGACTTCCGATGGCACAAAATCATAGACTTTTAGAAGAAACTGTATTTGGAATTCTGAATTTGTGCAATAGTCAATAAATTACATTAACTATTGAGTATTTTATTATAAAATAGGCTTTGTGTTAGACGATTTACCCAACTGTAGGCTAATGTCAGTGTTCTGAGCACATTTAAGTTAGGCTCAGCTATGCTCTGATGTTTTCTAGGTTAAGCGTATTAAATGCATTTTTGACTTACCCTATTCTCTTACATGCTGCTGTCAGGCATAACCCCATTCATTGTAAGTCAAGGAGCATCTGTATTCCCTTCCCCAACCCCTCTTCTCTGAGATCTTTGGGATCTTCCAAGAAAGCAGGTGAGCTGCATGGATGTCTGAGGCTTTTCGGACAATGGCCCAGCTATTTCAAGAACACCTCTTACCCCAGTTGTCTGATGGATGGTGCTTGGTACATGTGGGCACCAGCATTTCATAAAAGCTAATAACCCTGGCTTCCTGGTTAGCCAGTTCTTCCTTCATATCCCAGCAATGCCAATTATTGTAGTTCATTATTCAGCAAATATTTATCAAGTGCCCATTTTGTGGCAGGCACTGTGCTATTTTGCATACATTATCACATTTAATCCCGAAGGCAGGTGTTTATTTGATCCCCACTTCTCAGAGGAGGAAACTGAAACTCAGTGAGGCAATGCAGTTTATCCAAGGTCACACAGTCAATGAAAAACAAACGTGGGGCTTGCGTCCCATCTAGTGACTCTAGAGGACACCTCTCCACCACTGCACTCTGCCGGTGCCCAAGCCTTAATTTATGCAATCTTCACTTAAAATCTATGCCGCAGGCATCACTTTCCCTGTGTTAGAAGGAGACACTGAAGTCTGAGAGCTGAAGTAACCTGGATTATCTCCCTTCGTGCCTAAGTGTGTCTTTGCTCTATTGCAAAGCCTCCACCTCAGTATTGGAGAAAAGTCCCTGCAAGTTTGCGAGGAGATTGGAATAGTCAGACATTGGATGGGGTGGTGGGAAAATCCCCGAGCTGTGTCTGACGCCAACAACTCGGTGTCCACTCCTGGCTGGTCCCAGTCAGTCATCTGATCGGTGGTATTTGCACTCTCTGAACTTGACCAACCTGGCTTTCCTCACAGGGTACTGTGAGATTCAGTTGAAAGCATGGCTATGAAAGGACTTTACAAATTAGAAAGTGGTGAAGCCAATGCATTATTATTGCCCTACATCTCTCTTTTTAATCACTCACCAAATGGGACAGCAAATTGCATGTTGCCTTCAAGTATCTTGAAATCCAGCAGCTAATGGGGCTGCGTAGTGGGCAGTGTGAGGCAGGCTCTGCTCCCTAACACCTGGCACTCCTTCGTGACTCATCAGAGAGTCCGCATTCCGGGATGTACTACGGCATGAGGACGGATGCCGTTGTGACATGCGGGCGGCCCAGAAAGGCTGGAATGTGACATTCCTGAACAGATTCAGGCATGAGGAGAAAGAAGACAGAAAACACACTTGTAAACACACAGCCTGGGGCTCAGGAGAGGCGGGGGTGGGGGGGGCGAGGTTGCTCTTTTGCAGTCCGCTTGTTTTGAAAGTCTGGAGGTGCAGCTCCATCCCTCCCCAGATCTCAGGGAAGAATGCACTGCCACATGCCTGCGGAGGCCTCTCCCAGGGCCTCATGCTCAGTCCACTGGTTCTCAAGGGTTGGGCAGGGCAATCATTGGCTGACCTAACTTCTTAGCCCTCTGAGGAATGAGAAGAGATGAAAACCCAAAGAGCCATCCACAGTGGATGGCTCGGCACACGTTGTCTCTGAGTTTCTCCATTTGGGCATTTACTCACTCGTCAACTCCAGTCCTGCGAAGGGTGGCACAGGAAGATTTTATTCCTTTTGGGATTGATAGCCTGTTTAGGGCCCAAGGGGAAGAGAAAGGAGAGGCCCCAGGCTCAGGCAGAGAGCATCTGTTCACGTGAACAGAGTAGCTGCTGCTGCCAGAGAGCCAGTCAGGACCCCGGAGGCGCTGTCTGCACACCAGGCCTGGGGGCTCGCAACTGGGCTCTTCTGCAGCCGTGGAAACACGAGTGTGGGGGGACATGCACATCCCTGTTTTCTAACAATTTTCAGTTAATTAGAAAATTACGGGAAAGCCCCCTGGTGGGGAGGAGCAGCGACAGATAGTCATGGAAGTGAAGAAGGCAGACTGAGAGAAGATGCCATAGAGAGAAAGGCCTGCAGGGCGAGCGAGGCCCAGCCCTGCCACTGGCTTCTGTGTGGACACAGCCTGGCTGCTTGCTCTCCGGGAGAGACTTCATGAGAGGGTGTTAAGCAGTGATCTCCAGGGTCCCTTCCAACAAGGCTGACCAGCCATCCCGTCTCCCCAGACTTACCTGGGGTTAGTGCTGAATGTTTCACCTCCAGGAATCCCTACTTGCAGAGGCAAACTCCTTCCTGATATTCTAGTAACTTCCCTCTGGGCTCTCAATCCTTTTCCTCTCTGTGCCCCAGAAGCCTCTTCTCTGGATTAGAAAGTCACTAGGATGATTCCTTCTACTGCAGGGGTGTAGGCGGGAATGATGCACCAAGCATGTCACATCCTGTTATGGCAGCGGCACCAGCCAGCATAGGGGACTGGTCTCTCCCGGGGATGACTCCCCCACCCAGGGGTGCTTACCCCACATGGAACCTGGGGCTTCCATCTCCAGGTCTGTGGCAAGTCCGCCTCACACCAGTGGCTTCAGCACAAGCTTCCCTTTTGACTAAAGGTGCCAACTCCAGTTCATGGGTCAGATCTCGACTGCCCTGGCACCGCTGGCTGAAGCCAGAGAAGTCTGCTCTGGGGGGCAGCCGATTGTTTTCTCACTCAGAGAAGAGCCCTTAAAGTGTTCAGGTTTGAGGAAGTTTCAAATAATAATTACTATACAGGTAACAAAGGGCAGGGGAGAGAAACTCAGGTGACTCAGCTCTGCTCACCTTCACACCTGTGGAGCCATTTCACACGACCTCCCAGCCTGCCTTGCTCCTCCCCTTTGTGTGCTGGGTTCCTTTGTTTGTGCCGCCTCTTGAGCGGGGCCTCTTGCACCAGGCAGTGTGCTAAAGGTGAGGCAGAGTTGGGCCCAGCCCCTCCGCTGACCCTGCCTGTGCGGGGCAGGGTGACAGCTGAGCAGCTGGTCCCAGCTGTGACCGGTGTGCGCTGACATGTTAGGTGCCCTGGCGGCACACAGCGGGTGATTCATTCTGCCTGGGGTGACAGCTGGCTGGAAGGTGAGGCGGAGCTAAGGGCCAGTGGGGTGGGAGGATGCTGGCATGCGGGCCTGGAAAGAGCACACACAAAGGCTGCGCTTTCTCCCACCCCCGCTGCTTCTCTCCCTTTGTCACCCATTGTGGGTGGCCCTGTGGGTGGCAGTGGGTCAGCAATGACTGGGCCAGAGGCCCAGGAGGGCAGGGTCACCCTGATGAGATGGCAGGGCCCAGGGAATCCCAATTCCTGTTTCCTGGAACAACAGATGGAGGCCCCAGACACGAGCTTCCTCCCCTTCCCGTGCATTCCTCAGAATACCTGCCCCTCCATGGGCAAAAGGATCCGCCTGGACTTGCCATTACCTCCCAGGCCCTCTCCAGCATGCCAGTGGTCAGTCCCATCCCACCACCTGGCCCCTTCGGCTTCCCAGTTCCACAACTACCCATCCGGGTTCCCACCCCAGTCATTCCCACATGGCTGGTTGCAGCAACTCCTCATCAGCCCTGTGATTCAGGCCTCCCTGTTCCTCACCATCCTGTGTGTGCTGCCAGAGAAATCTTTCCAAAACAGTGTTTCGTTGACCTCATGCACCTGATCTGACATCTCTGTAAGCACATTTCCTCAGACCTCCCGGTCCACTGAGTGCAAACAGGGACACGTTCGTCTTCATAACCCAGTTGTCAGGAACCCGCAGGGCAGTGCGTGGAGCACCTGGGCCAGTGTCTGCTTGAGTGCTGGCAGTCTGTGGCAGGTCACACTGCTCAGAGACCAAGGTCTGGAGACTTCCCTATCACTTAATATGCTGCAACTTCTAACATAGGGTTTTTGATTTTGTGAAACAAGCACCTAAAACAGTAAGAGGCACCTGGTCCTTCTCCTGGATGATTTTCAATTTTCGAGGCACTGGCCTTGAGGCGTCTCACATGCCAATGGGCCTGCCCCACCCTGCGTGCCCTCACAGCTCCCACCAGCAGCTCTGGCGCTGTTTTTTCAGAAAATCAGTCCCTGTGGCCTCTCTTCATGGAGCACAGTTCTCCAGAGAGTTCATGCAAGAAGTGGCTTGCTCAAAAAAACACCAGCAGGTCGGAACGTGTGCCCTTTGGACATTAAATTGGGTGTTTCTATTTTAAATCACTACTTGCCCTCTTTCTTTATAGCATCCTCTCCCGCCCTCATTTAACCTGCTAATTAAAAAGAAACATTTAAAATCAACTTTAGTGGAACATAAGTCATGCAAAATAAAGTGCACTTATTTTCAGTGTGTGGTTTGATGAGCTTTGCCCTATGAGTTTACTTGTTGATCACCCCAATGATGAGATAAAAGAATTCCACCACCTGAAAAGTTCTCTTGTGCTCCTTTGCAGTCAATGCCAGTTTCACATGCAGCCACGGGCAATAACTGATATGATTTCTGTTCTGATAGGCTGGCTTCTTCTAGACTATCCCATAATTAGACTCATCCAGAGGCATTCTGACATCTGACTACTTTCCTTCCTTTAATGCTGCTGAACTTCACCTATGATGTTATATATGGAAGTTCAATCCTTTTACTCGCTGGCAAACATGGCTTTATAGGTTGCACAGTTTGTTTATCTGCTCTCCTGTTGATAGACACCTGGGCTGTTTCCAGATTTGGTTCCTTGAATGAAGTTCTCTGAACATTTATGTGTGAGTCTTTGTTTGGACAAATGCTTTCTTTTCCCTTGGGCAAATACCTAGTAGTGGCATGGTTGGGGCATATAGTTAACTTTAAGAGAAACCAAGATCAATCCATAGGCAATATCTTTTTGATGAGAATTATGTGATTTTTAATTGGATGCCAATCCCAGCTCTGGAAGACATCAGCTGTGCCCTACTCCAGGGTCCCACCAAACCAAACATTCTGTGGGGTTCTGTATCAGTGTCACACCACAAAAGATGTTATGGTCTATTGTGAGTTTTGTTTTAAGTGACCCGTGATAAAAATATTTAAAAGTACTGGCGCTTGTGAAAATTTTGCCTTAAAAAATATATGAAAATAGAGATGTTGAAATCTCTATGTTTGTAGAATCCGTGTGGGTACTCATGGATGCATGGGGTTCAAGGCTATTATTCTAATACACACATTTTCATTCACTTACATTCCAATAGGCTTATCTCATCCACTGCTATGACTTGTAGTAAGTGGTTATATTAATTAGCATCCAGTTTGAGCTGTGTATAACAAATATCTACACAAACTGGCTTAACCAAGAGAGAAGTCCATTCTTAGTCATGTCAAACATTCCATAGGGCAATTGATGGTTGCTATGAAACCATCATAGTCATTTGGAACCCAGCCTCTGTCCTTATGATCCAGGAATGGAAAATCTAATCATGAATTTGCAATCCCTACAGCAAGGGGGAGGGGAAGGAAGGACAGACTAAGGGCACATTCCAGAGCTTGACTTGACTTTGCTACTTTTGCTTACCTCCCATTGGCCAGAAGTGAGTCACATGACCAAACCTGGCTACTGGGAATCCTGGGAAATGTAGTGGCATCCCGTCTAAAGCTGGGTGGCTGTATACAGAGCAAGAAGGGAAAAGTGGATTTGGGGGACAAGAAGCAATTTCTGCCTTATTAGCCACTACTGAAATATTACCGATAATGTTGACCCTTGAACAACAGGAGTTAGGTGTGCCGCCTCTTCACCCCTACAACCAAAATTAACTTTTGACTCCCCCAAAATTTAACTGTTAATAGTCTGCTGTTTATCAGAAGCCTTACAGATATCAAAAATAATCAATTAACACATACTTTGTATATTACTATGTATGTGCTGTATTCTTATAATAAAGTAAGCCAGAGAAAGAAAATGTTAAAAATCATAAGGAAGGGAAAATGCATTTATAGTATCAACATAATAATTTTACATGGTTTGTTTGCAAGAAAATCTACATATAAATTGACCCTCAAAGTTCAAACCCAGGTTGTTCTAGGGTTAACTAATTATTCTCAAGCTTTTTTAGATTTTTAGTCCCAATGGGTAATCCAAGTGTGGGCACGCCAGTAGGAATGTGGTGGGCCTGGCAGCAATGTCTGGAGAACTAGTCTTAACTCCTTTCCCAGATATTCAAGTAACCACTTTTCTTTTCCTTTTTTTTTTTAAATGTATTTATGCATACAAGAACTGGGGTGTAGGCCAGAGGTGCGAGGGGTGAGAGGGTTCACCAGAGACAGAGTGGGGAACAGAACAGGCAGACTGACTGAAATACACTACTGAGGGGAGCAGCGGGCAAGTCAGGAGAGGTCTGCTGCACCATGTGGGTATCTCCCTGGCCGGCCGGGATCGAACCTGCACCACAGAGGCTGCGGACAGCTTCACAGTACTGTGCTCAACCACCTGTGCCACCAGGGAGGCCCTAAACTTAATTTTTTTTAGTTACAGAACTGTACAAGGATTTTAATATGCTATTGCATGCTATAAATCTCTCAGAGGGGAGACAAACTAGTTAGCATTGTCCAAATTTCTTTGGGCATTGAACTTCTCATTTTCTTTATTAGAGGCTCATTCCTTTACTGCAATGCTGCTTCTGTGCCCCCCCACCTCTCCCCCAGAACCCTCTAGGCAAGCCAAAGCTTGTCAGCTTATTTATTGCTGCATCCCAGTTCCTGGAATCACATCAGAGGCTCAATAGGGCATTGCTTAAAGTTATAAGCGACTGAGAGTCTTTTGCTTCCGTGTTCTAAGGCCCAGCCAATATACCCAACTCACCTCCTGAAGTGTGCTTGGTCCCTTCCCCCTTTCATATCATGACTGGCTTCTTCTCATCTTTCAAGTTGAAAGTTAAATGTCACGGCTTTGCAAAGGTCATCACTGTTGACCTCAGTTCTAGCTGACGTCTCCATTATTTTAGCAGAAAACTTTGCTCATTTCCTTCTGGGTAGTCCACACCACTTGTAATTCTATATTTACTAACTTGTCACTTATTTTGAGTCTCTCCTCACTGGAAATTAGGTTCCAGGAATGGGAGGTTATGTCTGCCTTGCTTACTAGCATATCCTTAGGCCCAGCTTGGTATCTCGTATGTAACATTTACCCTGAAAAGTGTGGATTAGCCAGTAGAAGCCCAGGGTCTTCTGTCTGTATGTCTCACCTGGAGAATAATGATCTCTCCCCTTAGCTTCTATTTTCTTTGGTTTTTATAAACTCCTGCACCTAGGAAAGTCTTGTGCCACTATGCTGTAAGCTCCTTGAAAAGAGGAACAAATTCCCACTATATATCTTTCCATCCAGGCATTCTGGGTTCTGTTAGACCTGTTTTTCTGAGTATGTATGCTACTAAACATCACAGAAATGACAGCTTGTGGCCAAGAAATTTGAAATTTGGTTAGGACTAGGTTAAACTTCAGTGATTTTTTTTTTTTAATTGCAGAACTTTACAAGGATTTGAATATGCTCTTACATACTATAAATTTCCTTTTTTTTTAAGATTTATTTATTTATTTATACAAGCTCTGGGTACAGTCAGAAGTGCAGGAGGGTGAGAGGATTTACCAGAGCCAGAGCGGGGAACAGAACAGGCAGACTGATGAGGTACACTGCTGAGGGGAGCAGCGGGTGCAGCAGGAGAGGTCTGCGTGCCATGTGGGACTCTCGCCCGACGGCCAGGGATCGAACCGGCACTGCAGAGGCTGCGGGCAGCTTTGCAACCCAGCGCTCAACCGCTGAGCCACCGGGGAGGCCCACATACTATAAATTTCCAGGAGGGAACTAAACAGCCAGGATTGTCCAAACTTATTTGGACATTGGACCCTTCATTTTTATCATTCAGAGACTCATTATCAGTGTCCTGATTCTTCATGATATGTTTTTTTTTCTTTTTTTTTTTTTAAAGATTTATTTATTTATTTAATACAAGCACTGGGTACAGTCAGAAGTGCGGGAGGGTGAGAGGATTCACCAGAGCCAGAGCAGGGAACAGAACAGGCAGACTGACAAAATACACTGCTGAGGGGAGCAGCGGGCGCAGCAGGAGAGGTCTGTGTGCCATGTGGGACCCTTGTCGGCGGCCGGGGAATGAACCGGCACTGCAGAGGCTGCCCAGCGCTCAACCGCTGCACCACCAGGGAAAGCCCTTCATGATACGTTTTCTTTCCCTCTGTTTCTTTCTTTTCCTCTCTCCCCCTTCCTTCCTCCTCCCTCCCTTCCTTGCTCTCTCCTTCCCTTCCTCCCTACCTCCCTCCCTGCTTTCTTACATTATCTTTCATCTAATCAGTTTCCTTTCTTGGTCTTGACACTGAACCCTCCCTTGTGGACACCAAGCACAGGTGTACTGGCTCAGGCTCACTCCTCAGGAGCTGCACCCAGGGCCTACACCCTCAGAACTCGGCATGCTCATACTCACACACACCCACATGCCTCTGGGTCTTCTTGTCCATTCTTAGGACTTAGGACATGGGGCAAAAATCAATGGCTTCCCTGGGGACCATCTGCAGGCGCCATCTAAGGCTTGGACTGTGGGTCTCTAGTCTGGAAGAGGGAACTGGTGGTCAGTCAGGAGCTGTGAGTGGGGAGGGCGCCTGCGCTCCGTCCCATCTTGGGGGAGCCCCCACATCTCAGAACACTCTGTGAGCCTTCCTCAGTATGGGTCCTACAACATAGAATAAAACCAATGTCTGATGTGGCTGCTGAGAACTGAGTGTCTGGCCAGACTGAGGACAGATGTTTCCTCGCTCTCTATCTCCTGAAGTGTTGGCTGCACTGGCAGGAGCAGGGTAAGCAACACAACAACCAACCCCCAAACAAACAAATCCCCACTTCTGCCAGGGAAAGCCCCATGCAGCATTGGAGACACTCACACTCCAAAATAGAATTCCTGATGAGCAGAGCCAAGAAGAACTTAGAGATACCATCGTACAGAAGGCAAAACTGTGGTCATGGGGTCTGCTCAAGGCACATGAGGCTGAGCTGAACAGGGAGGAGTCCTGGGTGCCTGACGCTTAGGCTCCTGCCTTTTAATGTCACCAGCCTGTCTCAGTAAAGCATAATGTTAGCACTTTGGACTTATTTAAGTTTCATGTTCTCTGACCCCATCTTAAAAGGTTGGGAGCCAAGTGCTTCATTCTATGTGCCCCTTAATTGATTCCACAGGACTACCTAAGGTAGCTCTCTCTTAGACAGCAGGGAGAGAACTCTGTAAACAAATGTCAAGCAAGGTAGACCGGAAGTATTACCGTTGTCACGCTCCATTGGGCCTTGCTTTGAAGGTAGTGACCCACCCGCCTCCAAGTTGCTGTGGAACCTGAGAATATCAGAGCCATGGACAATCTGCGGCAGCGCCATTTCATAAGTGAGGAAAATGAGGTCCAGAGAGGAACCTGTCCTCGGGGTGGAATTAGAGGTCAGTTATTTGCAGAGGCAATTGTAGAACTTGCCTCGTGTCCCACAGAGGGGTTCACTGCCATCTTCCAACCCTCAGGGGTCACTTACAGCCCTAGGTTTGAAGGCAGCTTGTCCTAAACTTGGTTTGACCAGTACGGGGTCCAGCTGAGCCCAGATGGAGTGGACCCCCACGGGAGTCGGGAAATGCTGTGCTCGGTGTTAGTGGCTCTGTTTGTTCAACTTTAGGCCTCCTCTTAAGGAGGACGGGATCCACAGGCCCAGAGAACTGAAGTCTTATCTGGGCGTGGCTTCCAGCATGTATCCCTAGCCACCCCTGAGCCTCTTCTCACATTCCCTGTTGCTCAGAGTGGAGTTTGCATTTTCTCAGAGGGTTCCTGCAAGTTGCCCACAAATCTCAGAAGCTGCAGAGAGGAGACTCACTGTGAGAGGCTGCAGCCTGCATGCAGGTGGCCCAGAGCTCCAGGGTCTCTGGGCTTCGCTGCAGGGGAAGGGCTGACATCAGTGCTCTCACATCCAGGACAGAAAGGAAAGCTGGGAAGGCCTTCGGGGTACTGGTTCAATGCTCTCCCTCAGGGCACAGAGAAAATGGAGGTGGCTTTTCTTATCACCTATAATCAATCCCAGACTTGCTGTCAGATCTGAGAGTTGTCCTAGCCTCTGAGTAAACCAGGAAATAATGAATAAATGCCTCTTATGTGTGTCTGTGCTTCATTGAGACTACTAAAACCTCTGCTGAGCTTTTCTAACACTTTCTGTTTGGTTGTTTAGCTTCTTGCTCTGCTAGTTTGAGACTCAGCAAATGCCCAAGGGGGCAAATAAAAGGGACGTATCTTTTCTTTAGGACCTTGGTCCCTTATGTCCTACATACTTTTTGATGTTTTCATCCAATTTTTTATCCCGTATTTTATCCAGTTTTCTGTTGTTGTGGAAGCCGGAAGCTGTTCTCTCATAGGCAGCGGGAAGGAATAGACTGTTGTGTTCTGAAGAAGAAAAATGGAAGGTGGGAGGTTTGTCAAGCACCTTCAGAGTGACTTCACCTGGGCTTTGTGGGTGCTGGTTTTGACTCCTGAGTCCCCAGAGCTTTGCAGTATCTGTTAAAAACCCTATAATCTTCATCTGAGATTTGGGTTCCCCAGTGTTGGGGGTAGGGACCCAGGGAAGAGAGAGTAAGTAACTAGTTGTTAACTGGCTCTTCAGGGAGTGGTCTTGTGCCCTTGTGTGGAGTGTTTGGACACATGTAGTGATTCTTTTCTTTTGCTACCACAGTGACTGGAGTAACTTCTAGAACAAGGGATCTTTTTTTTTTAAAGACTTATTTTTATTTATTTATGCATACAAGAACTGGGGTGTAGGCCAGAGGTGTGTGGGGGGGGGTCAGCGAGCAATTTCACCAGAGACAGACTGGGGAGCAGAACAGCTGGATCTACTGAAATACACTGCTGAGGGGAGCAGTGGGCAAGACAGGAAAGGGCTGCTGTGCCATATGCGTAGCTCCCTGGCCAGAGATTGAACTCATGTTGCAGTGGCTGGCGATAGCTTCCTGTGCTGAGACTTAACCCCTTGTGCCACCAAGGAGGCCCTGGGTTTCCTACTCAAGTTGAGAAAAGCTCAAACTTCTTCCCATAGTTAGCAAGCCTGACATGTTCTGGCTCCAGCCCAGCACCTGGATTTCATTCTGTGGTGCTCTCTGTCTGGCCCATGCTGCCCCACTAACCTGACCAAGTGTTGGCCTCAAACAGAAAGGGCCTTCTCACCTTAGGACTCTGGTACTTTGTCCTTATCACAAAGCTGGTCACTTCTTGTCCCTCAGATCTCATCTCGGAGTTCACCTCTACAGAGAGACCTTTCTGGATCATCTCACCTGCTCACCTATTACCTACTCACCAATTACTTATCACCCTATTTTCATTTTCCACATATCATCTGCCACTCTCTGCATGCCATCTACTCGCTCATTTGCTTGGGAAAGTACTTTAACTAGAATGTAGTCAGTATGAGAGCAGGAACTTACCTGCCTTGTTTACTGTTACATACTTGATATTGAAAAGACAGATATGAAATGAGATGTTCTTTTATATCCAGTTTTTTGATTCAATGTTTTATCTGTGAAATCCATCCATGTGTTGTTGTGTAGCAATACTGCCCCTTTTGTAATACAGTTCAAATATTTCAGAATATATATATATATATTCATGATTAAAAAACGAGGTGAGGTGCTGATGTTAGACCATTGGTTTAAAACTGTGTCCCACCGAAGCACCTGCCCCAACCAAGGTGGCATGGGTGAGGGACATCTGTGCTCTCTTCTCTCTGGCTATACCTTTCCTCTTGGAGTGGTTTCTGGCTTTGTTTATGTCTTAGACTGGCATCTAGGCCTCTAGGTCCTGGGTCTGATTGCATTTGGAAAAAATGTTTTTGCTGTTGAAATAATTGTCCTTAAATCCAGTTTATGTATTTATTTTAATGTTAGGTATTGAATTTGAGCCCTACTCCCTTCGTGATGTATGACTTAAGCAAGTGAATTCATTCCCTGTGCTTTTATTTTCTCAAATATGATAAAAAAAAAAAAAAGGACAGCAGGTTAGGTCATGTGAGCTAAGTCATGCAAAACATTTATCACAGACCTGACATGTAGTCAAGTTTCAATAAACACTAGCTACAGTTACCGTGATTATTTTCTTTGTCATTGTCATCGTCAACTTCATCATCCTTGCCAGGGACTCTTTTGCTTTCTTGATCTATGTTCTTCTAGGCTTTGTTGCAGAAACAGCCTGTACTCAGTGGGAGACTAAAAACTTCCTAACTTCTCAATTCTATTCGTAGCAGCTGAATGGGATATCCTCCCAGCTGGGTCTCCTGGCCTGTCCCACCCTAGTCACCAGGAATAAACCAACCCAAACTCGAATGCCTGGAGGACAGCTGCTGCACCGTCACCAGACCACATGCCTCCAGGGGGAGTGGGGGAGAGAATTCTTGGTCATTACTAAGCTCCTCAGTACATTATGAACCTGATATGCCAAAGAAATACAAGTCGGGTTCTGAATCCAAAGAGTCCCCCAGAGATGCCCGGAGGCAGACATAGGTGGAGTGTCATTTTACATCCCTAATAAGGTGACCTTGACCTTGTCATTGTTTCATCATCACAGGGACTCCAGATTTCCTGACCTTTCTCCCTGCTACGAATTTCCTAGGTGGAATGGACGGTGCCAAGGGCCAACAGGTGGCTGGGGATCTGGAGGTTGACAAACAGTGCATGCACAGAGATGCTAGTAGGAGGGTGAGCCTGCTTGGTGTGGCCCCTGAGGGAGTGAGCTCCACAGGCAGGGGTGATGGAGGCTGGCAGTGGGGGATGTCTCAAGCCAGGAGACCTGTGCAATCACACATGGGCAGCCACATCCCTGGACCTGCTGCCTGGGCTGCTGGCACTGCAGCTGCTCTGAGCCATTGTCCTTTGCACTGGTACTCATCTTGCTCCCTGCTCTGAAGATCTTCCAGCCCCTGCCTTCTCTCAGTGGCTGTCTTCAAGTAAACACTCTGGTGAGGTCACGCCATCAGGACGCAAGACACGCTGGTTTGCAGTGCCTTTCATTTCGAGACTCACTTTAAACACTGATGTACTTACTGCCTAATGACTTGGGCACCTTGCCATGGTGGGGGAGGCAAGGGGTAGCAGTGGTGAAGAATGATGTTGTTTATAGGAGCGGCTTCCCGTTGGTACTTCAAGGCCTGCAACATCCTTTAGCAATGCCATATGCCATGTGCATCGTGTTTCACTGTTCTGACTGGGAGGACCATTACTGGATTTGGATGAGACATTTAATCAACATGTCACTTGTATCTAAATAGAGACAGTCTGTTGTACAGCCTTCCTAACAAATGATACGATCCTTCAGCTCCACCCCACTAATTCCAGGAGCCTGTACAAGGGTTAGGACTGAGTCCTGGCTCTGCCATTGGCAGTTCAGTCACCTTGGATGAATTTTTCCATTGTAGTCTCTCCATTTATACATCAGGGATGACAGCACGTACCTCATAGACTTGTTATGAGTTTTAAATGAGCTGATGTGTAAAAATGTTTAACACAGCTCCTGGCACAGAGCAAGAACAACGTCCATGCTAGCTACCACTACTGCCAAGGCTAGTGATGGAAATGGAAGTATGGGGAGATGGGAAATGAGCTCACACAGGTAACCCAGCTAGAGATTTGTTGCTGAGTTATAAAATATCCACCTTGCAACTTCACTGCAGATCACATCAGCTTCTGGCTCAAGTGCTGCAGTACAGAGCTCATCATGTTCCCTAACAATGCTTCTCCATTTTTTTTTTGACATATATGCAATCTACCAGTAATAAGCGCTTTGCCTTCATATATGTATACTTCTAATTTACACACATGCGCCAATATGCTATCAAGTATGTTATAAACCATATAATATTAGAATATTTTAACTGGGGGTTAAAATATCAAGAGAAACTCTAATTAGCCCCCCTTTTGGGGGCATGCTTTTGTGCTACTCTGAGTGGAAGTGGGGATTTCAGAGCGTGTTCTCTTTGGCTTCCTGTTGCAGGGGCAAATAAATAGCATCATTGATAAATCAATTGTAGGATCTTAATGATCCTTATTACTATAGTTTATTTTTTAAAAAGATTTATTTATTTATGCATACAAGACCTGGGGTACAGGCCAGAGGTACAAGGGGTGAGCGGATTCAGCAGAGACAGAGTGGGGAGCAGAACAGGCAGATCTACTGAAATACACTGCTGAGGGGAGCAGTGGGCAAGATAGGACAGTTCTGCTGTGCCATGTGGGCAGCTCCCTGGCTGGTTGGGGATCAAAAGCAATAATTACCAGACATAGTTTTAAAAGATAAATGAGGGCTTTCCTGGTGGGGCAGGGGTTAAAGTCTCAACACCATCAAGCCATCACAAACCACTGCAGCATGAGTTCAGTGCCCAGCCAGGGAGCTGGGAGCTGACCCACATATGGTGAAGACAGACCTCTCCTGTCTCACCTGCTGCTCCCCTCAGCAGAGTATTTCAGTAGATCCCCCTGTTTTGCTCCCCACTCTGTCTCTGGTGAATCCTCTCACCCCCCGCACCTCTGGCCTATACCCCAGCTCTTGTATAAATAAATAAAATATCTTTAATAAATAAATAAGTAAATAAAATAATAAATAAATCTTTAATAAATAACAAAATAAATCTTTAAAAAAAGATAAATGAGTATTCAACAGAGATAAAAAGGAAGGGTGTTTGGGTAAAGACAGAGATGTGTAGTGGCCTCTGCATTCGGCCCTTTGCGCCCTGTCTGGGATGTGGCACTGGCTGAAGTGCTGGCCTGTGAAGGAGGCAAGTGATGGCCCGTGAGGGAGGCAAGGGGACAAGTGTTCAAGTGCTGGATCGTTGGAGCCTGTGCCCCTTAATAAAGTCTGGAATGAACCCAAGGCAGAGGCCACTAATGGTTACAGGCAGAGGAGTGTATGGTTGGGTTTGCTCATTAGAGGTTTGCCTGCCTGTGGGTGGAGAGTTGTGAGGCTTGGAGCTGGAAAGCCAGGAACTCCTGGGACTCCAAGAGAGGCCAGGAACTCCTGGGACTCCAAGAGAGGGACTCCAAGAGAGGGCCGATGGGGCTAAGGACATGGAAGAAGTTAGAATTTAAGAATCTAGTCTTGGAATCCACATGGCCATCTCGGCTCGTTCAGTCTGTCAATTCTACAGGAGACTAAGAGAAGTTACGTATTCTCGAGAGGCAGAAAGCTTCCAGTCTCCATGTCTGAAGACCACAATGCCTCTGTCTTTTTCCTGGTAAGTTCTGCTAAGTTCACTGAAACAATTCCTAAGAGGCCATGCCTGGTCCTATCAGGGATCCAGCCGCTGAGGCCCCAGGACCACAGTAAGACTACTGCATTCCCGTGTTCCCAGCCGCGAGGCGAGGGTTGACCCTGAGGGAGACAGCAGTGGTAGTGCAATTGGATTGGTCTCATTTTTCCCCAAATAGGGAAGGCTCAACAGTGAGCTCTCCAGCTCCCAGAACTGGCATTTCTAAACAAGTGAAGATTGAAGACGACCTTTTTGCAGGTTGATTTAGTCCTCCCACTTGGGGACCTCTGGGATTTGGAGATACTAGATATGAAGCCCCTCACTTCCACCAATTTTAGTCTTTTTTCCAACTCTACACTATTGTTTATGACCCTGACACCTACAGTTCTAACTTTTTAAACTTTGCATTGGAATATACAACATGTATACAGAACTATGTACTGACTGCTAAGTGAATTTTCACAAAATGAACACACTTGTGTAACCAGCACCCAGGTTAAGAAAAAAAAAAATTTCCAGCATCCCAGAAGCCCCATCTTGCTACTTCCTGTCACTACTCTCCCCAAAGCTAATCAATAGCCTGACTTTTAGCACTGTAGATTTCTTCTAATTTTGAACTTTGTTCATTTATTGTCATTGTTGTGACATTGAGAGAATATACCCCAGGCTTTTCTAAGATAGGAGGGGACTTGGTAGTTTCCAGTTTGAAACTTCTACCATCAGAGGTACTATGAACAGTCCTGCGGGGGTCTGATGAGGTACACATGTGTGAATTCCCGTTAGTTGTAGATCTGGGGTCATAGGCTGTACATACATTCCACTGTAGTAAATACTGCTAGTGAATTTTCAGAAGAGGTTGCATAGATTTACATTCCCATTGGCTCCACATTCTTGTCAATACTTGAAATGGCCTTTTTTATTTTTCATTTTAGTTATTCTGGTGTGTGAATAAAGGTATGACATTGTGTTCGAATTTGCATTTCTCTGATCACTAATGAAGTTGGGGATGACCACATTTTTTGACTGGTCTAGGCTTTTCACCTGCATTTCTCCCCACTCCAGTCACACTCCAATGTATGCTAAGCCCTAACTTCTCCACTAATGTTGCTCACTCAGTAAATATCCCGGGCAGCTGTAACACCATACTTGTCTTCCTCCACTTTTCCCTAGCATCACTGATGTATGCATTTTTACTCCTTCAGATACAAAAGTCCATAAATTCAAATCAAAGTGGTTCATGGTTAAAAAAAATAATTTCTTTAGTTCATTTGGGGTTGTATATATCTCAGGAATAGCTTGATCCAGTGCTCAAACATGTCATTACAGATTGACTCTGTTTAGATGTAAGATGGCTCTACTAGTGCTAGTTCTATATGGGTATAAGTTCAAGTCTCAAAGTAAAGAGAAAGACTCCATCTTTAAACTCAAAAAAATCCTAAAATTGAGTCTTATGGGATCTTATGAACTTTCTGATCATACACTGATCCCAGAATCACTTGGGAGGGAGGCATAGATCTGGGTAATATTATAACCAGTAGGAGGAAGTGGGGTGAATCAACCCTGCTCAAAACAAAAGGTTAAGAGTGGAGGCAGCTTGTTTAATCAGGGGAAATTGGGATAAAATCACATAGATAGTGAACGGACACTGGAAAGCAAATTCAGCAGTTGTCTTCTACACTTGTTGACTCAGTTTCAAGACCAAAAACCTTGGAACAGTTCTTGAGTTTTCCTTTTACTTCCACATCCATTAATTACAAATGCCCATAATTCTACATTCTAAGTAGCTTCCTAACTTGTCCACTGGATCACTTGCCTACTTCCTAATTTGTCCACTTGATTCCAGTCCAAGTGAACATTAACTCAATCTTTGACCACTGAAATAATTTTCTTACATCCTCTTCCTTTTCTCTGAGCTCTAAAAATAATATTAATAACTAATACTTGTTAAAGGCCTTTTAAATACCCAACATTGTGCAATGGACTCTACTTTCACTATCTCATTTGGTTCTCAGAGCAGTTGTTTAAATAACTGTGATGTTCCCCATTATATAGCAGAAAAAAACTTTTAATAGCAGTAAACTTCTTAATACTCAAAGTTCTCCAATGTCTTCCCATTTCCCTACATTCTTCATGTTTCTTGCTATATAATGAAGTACTGAAAACTATTATCTTGAAAATACAGCAGTCATTGATTTGATTTCTACTTGGGATTCATATTTTGGGCAGAGATCAGCAGGGAAGTCCCATCATTGTTCCATGCAGCATCAGCAGACATGGTTTCCTTAGGAGACAGAGAACCCACTTCCAAGATGGCTCACTCATGTGACTGGCGAGTTAGTTTGCTTATTGTCAGACTCAACTTGGACTAAGGGTGAGGGACTTTGTTCCCATCCATGTGGCTTCTTTGTTTGGGCATCTCCATCCTCCTACTGACCCTCCTCATGATATGGTGATTGGGTTCCAAAAGTGTCCCAAAAGATAGGAGGTAGAAGCTTCCATTCTGAAGACCTGAACCAAGAATCTGCCACAGCATTACAGAGATGGATTTGAGGTAAGTGACTGTAGCTCCTCTTGGCAGAAAGAATATCAAAGAATTTTTTAAGTCAAAATTTAAAGCTGCCATATCCTAACTGTAAAATTCCACAAAATGAACCAGAGGGGTTTCTATGATCAGGTACTGGCTCACCCATGCTTCACTCCATCCATGACGTTATTTTTCTATGCATAATAACCTTCTCTCAGTTCCTTCATGTCCCATGTTCTCTCTCACCTCAAGGCTATTGCACTTGCTACTTGTACCTACCTGGAATGCTTTCCTGGTCTTTACAGTGTCTTAGCTTCAGATCTTAGTAGAAAAGTCCTCTCCCAAAACCAGTCTAGATTGAGCCCTTCAAACTCATACAATTCCTGTTTCATGTTAGGTGTATCACACATATGTTTTGAAAAACAAAATGATTGAATGAATGAGAAAATCCATTGCCCCATTAGTCTTTAAGTGTCTTTCACATCTTTCTATAACTTCTCCTGATGCTCCCTAGGCCCACCCAAATTCCAGGTTCTGGGTCAATGAACTCTACTTCTTACAAACTTCAACTCTTCTTGACATTCCGTCTCCTCTAGGATGGTGATAATTTCCCCTAGAATCCACCCAGGATAAACACACAACTTTTGGGACTCACTGGCTCCGTTGCTGTATAAATGGAAAGTCTTGATTGCTTGTTTTTATGGAATCTTTGTCTAATGGTTGCAGTGTTCCTATTAGTATTGTCACAATTTATTTTGAAGCTCCTGGAAGGCAGGCACGATATCTCTGACTCACTCATCTATATATTCTTAGAAAACAGGAAACAGATGGCCTGAGGACCAGCAGAAAAAAGTTGAGCTTTAATAGGCAGAGGGTACAGAATAAACAAAGACCGTGGGCTGGGTGTACTTGCTGCCCTCCAGGGCAGAGAGCTTGGTTCTTACTATGCTATATACCTAGGATCAATTTCTGGTCTGGGAAGGAGACAGATCGTATAAAGGAAAACACACTGAACAGCAAGCCAAAGCCCCATAGAATATTGCTAGTGACCTCTTTGGGAATTACCTCCTTCCACCTAAAGCAAAGGTATTAGGACAAGATGGTAACTAAGGTGATGCAACAGTGATGGTGATTCTGAGGGTAGTTATTTGCTCTGGGCACTGTCAGATCAGGGTTCAAGTCCAGTTTTGCTCCTTTTGATCAGTGTGACATAGGGTGAGCTACTCCATCTTTTCCAGTCTTACTTTTGTTATCTATAATCTGGGAATAGCAACTTTTCTCTCGTAAGTTTGAAAATTCAAAGGAGATATAATATACTGAATATTTAGGTTATGGTAAGCATGTAATTAATAAAACAGTGTTATTGAGAACCATTTATAGGAGGATGCAATATAGTGGAGTGCTTGTAATCTTGACTTAGAGTTTGGTAATACATGAATTTAAATACTAGTGTCATCATTTACTAGCTGTGTGATTTTTGGGCAAGTGACTTTTTCTTTCTGAACTTCAGGGTTCTCACCTTTAGGATGAGGGTAAGAAATGAGAATTTCATCTCTGTTGATTGCTAATATGAGGATTCAATGGTATTGTATATACCATGTTTATTACGGTGCCTTAAACTTATAATAAGTAAATGAAAAATATCAATATATATCCAATCAATAAATAAAAGTTGTTTTCTGAAGTTATTATTATGAATAATAACTCCCATTCAGGTATTAACCTTAGATCAGTTTGGTGGAATGCAGGGGATGCATGGAGAGGAGTCTGGGAGATATTTAGAAAACGTAAGTTGAAATTGTAAGTGGTGGTTCTTCGATGACCAGATGAGGGTTTTGGGTTTTATTCCACTGGCAATGACAAGCTACTGAAAAAGGTCAAACTTTCCGAAAGGTAATTTCATTGCAGGATATAGGAAACCATTGAGGAGATGATAGTGGAAAAGGAAAGGCTTATTTATTCATTCACTCTTTCTCCATTCATTTGGTCAGTCAACTAACAATTATTGAGCTACTTATAAGCCACACACTAGTAGATGTGATTGCAGAGAAAGATAATTAAAAAATAACTAAAGTGGGGGTCTCCCTGGTGGTGCAAGAGGTTAAGTCTCAGCTCTATGAAGCTATCAGCAGCAACTGCAGCACGAGTTCAATCCCCAGCCAGGGAGCTGACCCGCATGGTGCAGCAAACCTCCCCTGTCTTGCCCACTGTTCCCCTCAGCAGTGTATTTCAGGAGATCTGCCTGTTTTACTGCCCACTGTATCTCACCCCCTGCACCTTTGGCCTATACCCCAGTTATTGTATGCATAATTAAATAAAATAAATCTTAAAAAAATAAATAACTAAAGTGTAGTAAGTGCTAACATACAGAAACATTTAACTCAGGTTTTAGGAAAAATCCAGCATTCTCCCAGAAAGAAGTGATATTTAAATAGAGAACTAAAAGTAAAAAGGAGGGGAAAGAATTCTATACAGAATAAATATCAAGTGCAAAGAAAGCATAGGGTAGAGGGAGCAGGATAAATGGAAGATTTGAAAATCTCTAGGGTAGAGATAAAGAGAATCTAACTAGGATGATGACCTTGGTGCTAGAGAAGAGGGTATAAAAGAGTGTGTCACAGTGGAGATAATAGTTGCAGAATTTGATTACAAACTGTGTGTGTGTGAGAGAGATATCAAGAGCAACTGTAAGGCGATATCCATTCCTACAAACATGGTTTAGTTTGCTTTTTTCTTCTCAAAGGTGGTACTAGATTTTGCTGTGTCCACCAGGGTTAATCAGCAACTACATATGGTTCCCTTTAGGGTCCCAGAGTAGACTTGTGCAAAAGAGGGTCTTGCACAAAATTTGGAAGCAGCAGTCTTTATTACTCCCTGATGGTGATTGTGGTCAGATATGGTGACAGGCACAGAGATACCTGGTAGATTTAAGTCCAGTCAGCTCTTCCTCTTGACAGATCCAGCAGCTCCAGGATGCACTACCTTATCTTTGCAGATACTATGACTCCTTTCCTGGTCCTTCAAGTATAACCTTCAGGGCTTCCATAGTCCCAACTTCTCCCATAATTACGTGGTTAAAAAATATTACAGAAACACTGCATTGTAACATTACCTAAGTTTCAGATATGCACTGTTATAAATCAGTGTGTGACACCTGTGTGATTTTTACAACTGTCATTCTATAACACTCCTCATGAATCTATCCCTGACTGAATCCCAACTGATACAGGCTCATAAAGTTCTAAGTTGTCATGATTTCACTAGTGCTTGAGTATTTCTGGTGTCAGGCAGTCATAATTTCATTTAGTCCAAAGTCAAATAAGATATTTGTTTGAGACTGAAAATTCTCATCTTCTTTAACTCAATAGACAACAACATAGAAAATGCTAAACTAGATGACTAAGCAATAACATAAGAAAAGGAGAGAAGAGGAAAAATGCTCTAAGAAAAGGAAGCAGGATGTGCAAATATCCAGTGTTCATAACTTGTCTTTGCCTACATTAGGCTTGTTGCGAAAATCAAATTAGATGATGAGTATAAAGGCACTCAGGAAAAAATGTATAACGATGTACAGGTACAGCATCAAATTGGGAGGACCGTTTATAAGAAAGACTTTTGGCCCTTTGCCTGTAGTAGTCCTCTGGGATCTTCAGTTCACTTCTGTGCTCCAGCTATCAAGCAACTAGAATTTCAAAGAACATAATTATGTGGTTGGTGCCAGCAGAGCCTAGAGCATTTGGCTCATGGGAAACCATTGTCGTCTCCTGAGCCACTAGGAAAAAGGAACTGAGAGTACCCAAGGACCTGTTTGTTCTCCTTTCCTGCCAGAACTTTTCTGAAAATGATGTGTACTAGCAACCTCAGAATTACTTCACCTTCCTTGCCCTCAGCCCTTTTAATTTATTTTTTTCTCTGCCCCGAGACAAGTCAGGGAGACTCACCCCTGAAGAATCTTGATTCCAACATTTGCTTCTCATGTGAGTGTAGATACATTACTTTAACTCTCTGCATTTCAGTTTCTGAGTTTGCAAAATGGGCTAATAACTTATCTCCTGGGGTTTTTGTAAGGATTGAATGAGTTATATGCATAAAGTCTTTAAAACAAAGCATGTCTTATGATAAGTGATCAGCAAATGTTAACTAATAATATTATGTCCTAAAATATATTACTACTATAGAATCAGGTTAATTATAACCTCCTTGGTATCCAAATCAAATGTTGTGATGTTCTCTATAGTCTTTTATTTCTGACATTTTCTTTTTTGAGAAATCAGGTCACTTAGAAATAAGTTGCTCCTGACTAGTAGTAATATCACTTATCAATTCTAGTGCATGTGAGGAGAAATTGGCCTAATTCATCTATGTAAATCATGATAATTATATAAGAAACCAGTATTTATCCTGGGTTCCCCACCAGCTACCACTCCATCTTTCTCCTTGCCTTTCGAGACATATAACATGTCTCCTTGTGTTATCTCCACTTCCCTTCCTACTCACTTGCTGACCAGCTGCCCTGCAATTTGGCTTCTGTCCCCACCTTGCTACATAAAGCTGGCTTCCCAAAGGTGACCAATAACTTCCTTGTTCCTAAATTCAGTTGACATCTCTTTGCCTGCTGATCATGTCCATCTTTCAAATCACTTTTTTTTTGCAGGCTCCCAGGACACCACACTTCCCCTCTGCGTGCATTGTCCTTAACCACCATTCTGGTTGCTGCTCACGCCCATCTTGTTTATTCTTCTCAGTCTTATTCTTTTACCCAGTCTTCTTTTCTTTTTTTTTTTTAAGACTTTTTTTTTAAGATTTATTTTTATTTATTTATACAAGCACTGGGTACAGTCAGAAGCGCGGGAGGGTGAGAGAATTCACCAGAGCCAGAGCAGGGAGCAGAGCAGGCAGACTGAAGTACACTACTGAGGGGAGCAGTGGGAGTCAGGAGAGGTCTGCATACCATATGGGACCCTCCTCTGGTGGCCGGGGAGCAGCCGGGGATCGAATCGGCACTGCAGAGGCTGCGGGCAGCTTCGCAACCCAACGCTCAACCGCTGTGCCACCAGGGAGGCCCAGTCTTCTTATTTTCATGCTACACATCTCTCCCATGAGAATTCTGTCCATTCCCAAAACTCAGCTATTAAATATACAGACAGACCTCTCCATCCCAGCTACTTCTCCTGCATTTACCTCCAAATTTCCCACTGAGCCTTAGCACCTGAATGTCACAAGGGTGTTTCAAACCCAGTTTGTCCTGAAATGAATTCATTATCTCCCTGCAGATGACATCCCCCCTCCTGTGTTCCCTGCCCTAATAAGAAATACTTCAATTAGCACAACACTTGAGTTCATCTTAGAACCCTGTTTCCACCTCTCTCACCTCCTCAGACTCAGTCTCTACCTCCGACAACTTTATTTTCCAAATATCACTTGGACAGGCATCTTCTCTCACTTCTGTTTCTTCAGCTCTGGCTCTTGACATCCTCATTTCTCTACTAATCACCTGACAACATCTCCTAATTCAACTCCCAGCCTGCATTCTTGATTCACCCAAACCATTCCCTGCTCAGCACTTGTCATGATTTCCAGTAGTATAAAGCTGAAAAATCTTAACTGAATTCTTAAGACCTTATGCCATCAGTTCCCTGCTTAACTTTCCTACCCTCCCACCCACCACTTAACTTTCTTACCCTCCTACCCACCAATGCTTTGCAGTATTACACAAGCCAGTCCCACTGATCTCTCAGTTCTCAGAATATGTCCCCAGGTCCTGCTCTGGAAGTCTCTTCTCAAGGCTTATTCCAGAAAGTTTTTCCTTCTACTGAGGTCTGGGAAAGGATTTCTCCCTGGTAAAGTCTTGGATCCTTCTCTCATAACTCTGTCCCCTTCCTTGTGAATTATTTAGTGCTTACCAGCTTTGGAGTGACACTATTGGTGTCTGAATTTCAGCTCTGCTGTCTACCAGCTGCTATTTTACTTCTGTGAGTCTCAGTTTCCTTTTCTGTAATTGGGTTTAATAATAGAGTCTATCTTATAAATTTTCATGTTTCTTTATTGAAATAGTGATTAAATCACATGTAATTCTTTTTTGTATATTTCATTATTTAAATTGTATAAGGACAGGAACAATGTCTACCACCTAATGCCCGAATCTGCTATAGATATTGTGGTTCAAAAAAGGCATTGAATAAATTACTAAACATGCTTTGGTATTTTGATTCATTTTAATTTTTAAAATATTTATCTTGTGTTTTCCAGCCACTAAATATCTCTTATTAATAGCATATTGCACACATGTCCTAAATAGGATTTAAGTATTTATTTTTGGACATGTAGGGTATTTCAACTTCCCATTCATTGGCATTTTTTTGTGCAATAATTTTACATCTACATCATAGATTAGTTACTTAAAGTCCTTTTCTGGAAGAGGAATCTCCTTCTTACAAGTCTTCTTTTGAAAATGTTCCAGAACTTTCTATTCTAATTCCCTTGCATTATCTACAAAACACTCACACTTATTGTCTTGTGATGTTTTCTTTCTTTCTGATGGCTTTGGGATAAATAATACCCATGTTAAGAGTTAGAATTCTTGCCCTTACATGGGGAGCTACTGACACTTAAACTTTGTCTCATTAAATGCATCTGGTAATAACAAGGGAACAAAAACAGATGATTATTTTTAATTCTTCCTCTTCCTCCTTGTCCTTTTCCCTTTTTTCCTCCTTCTCCACCTTCTATTTCTCCTCTTCTTTTCCCTTCCATTCGTCTTTTAAAGAAAGGATAGATAAAACTCTGAAAAACATATTTGTTATATATTGTGGATACTTAAGAGAGAAAAGTGAAAGGAAGGAAAAAGGAGCAAGGGGAGAACATGAGAAAAAGAAGAAAAGTTAGAAAAAGAAGAGAAAATGAGAAGGAATGAGAAGAGGCAAGAAACAAAATTTTAGGATAAGAAGAATAACTAGAGAATGACAGAGGACAACTGGGGAGAAAATAATCCAGATGTAGCAAAATATTGATAGACGTTTGGGGGCTATTCTTATTCATAAATTTAGTTTAAATTTTATTTGAGAACTTTTCAGAGATTTGAGAAAGCTATTGTGAAATGAGAAAAATTCACTTTTTCTTTTCTCCAGGCTAAATCTCCCTAATTGTCTCTACTGCTTTTCTAAAGCATACTTTTCATATTCTTCAATAGTCCAGTTACCCTTTTTGGGAAGTGCTCAGATTGTCAGCATCCCCATAAAGTGGAGTACTCAATGCTGGCCAGGGTATTCCAGCGTGTGCTGGTGCAGCTGCTGAACAGAGTGCAACAGGGCTGTCACGCCCTGTACTTGGCACATGAACTTTAGTTTGCTCCCTTTTTGTCTCTGCCTGCTTCTCTCTCAAACATTTACAGCAATGATTCTAACACTACTTGCTCTCATATCCCATTGCACTCTTTAAAAAATGGTTGAGGACTACAAATAGGTTATGTTTATGTCGATTATATTTAGCCCTACTGTATGAGAAATGTAAACATGTAAAGTTTACAAATATTGATGTATTAAATCATGTAAAAATAACAAAAATAAGCCCATTACATGTTAAGATGATTAACATATCCTTATGAAAAATTTTCAAGGACAAAAAATAATATTGAGAAAAATGGCATTGTTTCATATCTTTGCTTATCTTGCTAATAACTGGTTTCAAAGACTACAACTTGGTTCTTATAGCTGAATCTGCACTGTGTGGTTTTCTTGAAGTATATAAATAAAATCTGGCTTTACTCGGAAGTATAGTTGGCAAATAAGGGAACATTTTAATTGTCTTTTAGATAATTTGGGAGATTACACTAAAACTGGACAAATGGAAGTTCCTGCAAAGTTCCTTGCAATGTGGAAGATGGAACCATATCAATGAAATTTTCATACCTCTCATTCATAATCTATTCATCCAACTAATACTTTGACTGGATCTTCTACTCACGCATGATTTTATAACATCAAACATTGGTTGTTCTGGGAATATTTAGTTCTCTGAGTTATACAGATTTTCCAAGTGTTGACACATATCATGCTACAATATAAAAATGAATCATATTCACTAATATTGACATCAATCTCACTGGAAAATTCAGGAAGCTGAAAAACTCATAGTGGCAGGTATGTTTTCCAAAAATCACTTACTTAAAGTCTGCAATTTTTTCATTGGCAGAAAAAACTGGCAGCAAAGAAAAGTGACTTTCTTTGAAGTGACAAGCTTACTTCATTTGTTTTTGAGAAAATTCTGCAAATATCCATATCTGAATAAATAGTCTACAAGTCAGTCATTCTTTCAAGTAGACATGCTTTTTTTTTTTATGAAAAAGTCAGCGAATTCATATGCAAATCAAACAGGTGCAGGAGGACTTGACCCACAGACAACCAGCATCTTTAGTGTCCACCAGAAATACTTTTTGCTGTCTTGATTTTGTCATACAAAATATTAACAAGAACCATACTCAAGGGAAGTTTTAACAAAATCAATAATAGTTATTGTTTAATAATGCAGGATTAAATGAAACTTCCTGCCTTCTTTCTCTCCTCCCCTCCCCTCATCTCCTTTCTTTTTTTTTTTTTTAAAGATCTATTTATTTATGCATAGAAAAGCTGGGGTGTAGGCCAGAGGTGCAGGGGGGTGGGGTAAGAGGATTCATCAGAGACAGAGTGGGGAGCAGAACAGGCAGATCCACTGAAATACACGGCTGGGGGGAGCAGCAGAGAGACAGGAGAGGTCTGCTGCGCCGTGTGGGTTAGCTGTGCTGCAGTGACTGGGGATAGCTTCATAGTGCTGAGACTTAACCCCTTGTGCCACCAGGGAGGCCCTACTCCTCTCCCTTCTTGTCCCTTCCCCTTTCCTTCTCCTCTTCCTCCTTTCTTGCAGTGTGTCACAGCCAAGAATACAACAAGGACTTGCACAGTTGGACACGCCTACCTTGATCCATGCTAACCTGCGCTGCAGATTTACCACCACTGCTTTTGCTCCATTGGTGTCAATATCTACATTGACAAAGTAGCATTATCTTGAAGACAGTTTTGACTTAGTGGATCGCTTGCGAGGATCATGAGGACTTCCAAAGGTCTGTGGACTCCAACTTGGGAACTCACTGTTTCCAGGTGGTTAGTGACTTTACTCACATGGAGCTCTGGCCTGATTCCGTCAGTGATGGTGCACTGTTTCCAATAGTTGGAGGTCATCAGAGAGACAGCACTAAATAGCAAGAGGAACTAGCCTATTGCAGATGCTGTGAGATGCTTTTCACATGTTATCTCATAGTAACTCTTAAGCTAGATTCTGCTTTATCTCCACATTCAGATGAGGAAACTGAAGATTTGAGAGTTGAGTTAACTTGCTGAAGATCACATAGCCGGGAGGTTGAAGTGTCAGTAGGAAACTCCGGGCAGTCTGACCCTGGAGCCCATGTTCGAATGGCTTTGTTATTGCTGGAGAGGCTGACAGGATGGGCCAAGTGAAGGAACAGCACGTCAGAGGGGGCAAGAGGCCAGAGCAGTGGCTTCCAGTCTTGGACCCAAGGGTCTCAGTAGCAAATCAAAGGTTTCCTCCGAATCTATTTTCTCATCTGATTCTCACACATGCACTCCGAGATGACTGGTCAGAACTCCTGATTTTTGTTTCACAGGTAAGGAAGTGGATGCTTCCAGGAGAGTAGACTCCCTTGTGGCTGTGGCTCCAGAGTCATGTTCTGGGAGAGTGCCACCGCCTCACCCAACATCAAGGACTCTGGCAGCCTTTCTCCCTTGGGTGTCCCGCTGTCACATGCCATGGAGTGGAACTTGGCAAAATAGCGGTGTCACTAGAAAAGGGAAGGGCAGGTCCATTAGCCCTGGTGCCATAGAGGAGAAGTGACCTGTGGTCCAGGCACTGGTCTGGGCAGCGGGGAGACCCCTCTCCCCCCACCCCTGGCCCCAGGGAACCTGTGACTGACACTCACGGGGGTTCCCCATTCTGGGGTGCAAATCCACATAAAGCTGGAAATGGTTTATCTGCCAACAGAAAGAGAATCGTGGAGGGGTGACAGGAGAAAACAGGTTCAGAAAGTCCACTGGAGGCTTTGAGGCCTCTGAAAGGAGGTTTTAAGAATAGAGAAAAAGGTGCCGAAATGTAGCCCGGTTCTCTCCATGGAAGCAGAAACTGATTGCTATAGAGGGAAAGGATGTTGCCAAAGTCATACATGCCATAAAGGAAAGACACTCTGTGGTCCCCAGGTCCCCCGAGCCTTGACTTGAAGCACTTTCACTCAGAAAAGAGACCACCCAAGCCTGCCTTGGGTCTCCCTCCTCTCTCCTGAGCGAAAGTCAGCGCACCTGGCAGCTGGAGCTCTGGGCGTATACTCCCCTCCGTGAAACCTGTGAACAGGACTAAGAACTAGGATGGAATTTCTTTGCTTTTTCGGGATCCCTCCCCGGGTTTACGCAAGTGTTCCTTCTGCTTACCACTCTGGGGGTTCAATTCCAAGCGGGTTTTATGTCCAGTTCACTCGCAGATTCTTTCCCTGCCAGTGAGTTGATTTTGCCTTTGTTCTTTTGTTTATATTCCCTGGACAATCAACAGTTCCTGAAAGTTACAGGCCTCCAGGAGGCGGAAGAGGGGAAATTTCAGGACAGTTCCTGAACGTCCAAACCTTCAAAGCCCCACGCAAGGGCAAGCAGCCTCCAGAATTAAGGGGGAGATCCATTCCAGCCTCAGTCTGCTCCACACGGGACCCCTGGACTCCGCAGCCGCACCGGGTCTTTGTGCTCAGGACCCCACTGCTTCCCACAGGCGGTACCAGCAGAGAAACCTTCTCAGGCATATGGAAAGCAGTCTGGAGAGAGCGCCACAAGGTTAGGACTAGAAATGTCATCTGGTCCAGCTATTTCAGCATTTATCCCTTTATCTGAAGAACATGAAAATACTATTTCGAAAAGATGTCTGCACTGCTCTGCTCATGGCAGCATTATTTATAATAGCCAAGATGTGGCCACAGGCTCAGTGTTCCTCAATGGTGAGTGGAAGATGTGGTCTATGTATACAGGGCAATACTACTCAGCTATTAAAGAAAGGAAAGAATCCCATTCGCAATAACATGGGTGCACCTTGAGGGTTAAAAGCAAAATAAGTCAGTCAGAGAAAGATTAATAGCATATCATTTCATTTGATGTGGAACATGAAGAAACAATGCAAATGGACAAACAAAACAAAACAAAAACCAACTTCTAGACTGGTGGTCACCAGAGGGGAGAGGGTTTGGGGGTGGGGAATCAAGATAAAGGGGGTCAGTTGTGTAGTGTAGATGGAAACTAGACCTTTGAGGGTGATCATAGCAGAGAGAGGCTGGATTATAAAGTTATACACCCGTAACTTACATAATGTCATATGCTAATGTTATTTCAATAAAAATTTATTTTTAAAAAAAGGAAGGGAGGAGAAGTTTGCCTATTTCTTCAGGTCCTTTCCTTATTAGCAGGCTGAGTCCTGAATATTAGCAATTAGTAATTAATTCTTTAATTACTTCTGGTTTTGCCGCCAGGACAAAAAAAGAACATTATATTGGAAGATTTCTTCTTCTATTTTTTTCAGTCCAGAAATATTTATTGAGAATCTGCTATGTTCAAGGCTATGTTTTATTTATTTATTTATTTATTTATTTATTTATTTAAAAGATTTATTTATTTATGCATACAAGAGCTGGGGTACAGGCCAGAGGTGCAAGGGCTGAGAGGATTCACCATAGACAGAGTGGGGAGCAGAACAGGCAGATTGACAGAAATACACTGCTGGGGGGAGCAGCGGGTGAGTCAGGAGAGGTCTGCTGTGCCATGTGGGTAGCTCCCTGGCCGGGGATGAAACTGGTGCTGCAGTGGCTATGAACAGCTTCATAGTGCTGAGACTTAACCCCTTGTGCCACCAGGGAGGCATATGGGCCATGTTTTAAAAGCTGGGACCTCAGCAGTAAAAGAAGCAAACACACCCTCTGCCCTGGTGGAGCCTGCAGTCCTTTGGGGAGTCTAACAATAAATAATGTGATTTCAGGGTGAAGCCATGGATAGGTCCAGGCCCAGGGAGTGACAGAAATGAGTGTTTAGGCAGGGCAGTTAGAGACAGGCTTAGAGTTGGCAAGGAGAGATGGGAGGAGGTGATAGTTGAATAGAGGCCTGGATGAAGCAAAACAATGTGCTCTGAAGACTTTGGGGGAAGATGCTGTGCTTGTCAGGATGGTCTCCTCCAAACTGGGCTGGGTCCTGCCTTCCGCTCATGGATCACATCAGACTAGCTTAGTCCTCTTTCCATCTGAAATTCCCACACATTCTTGAAAACCATTCTTAGGTCCTTATTAGCCCTTGTTCCAGAAAATCTGGCTTTTCTTTCAGTCTAAAGTTACCTTTCAGGGGACCGCCCTGGTGGCCTAAAGATTAAATCTCAGTGCTGTCACTGCTATGGGCTGAGTTCAATTCCCAGCCGGGTAGCTAACCCACATGGTGCAGCAGACCTCTCCTGACTCACCCGCTGCTCCCCTCAGCAGTGTATTTCAGAGGGTCTGCTTGTTCTGTTCCCCACTCAGTCTCTGGTGAATCCTCTCATCCCCCACACCTCTGGCCTGTACCCCAGTTTTTGTATGCCTAAAAAATAAATCTTTAAAAAAATAATAAATAAATAAAGGGCCTCTCTGGGGTGCAGCGGATTGAGCACAGTGCTGTGAAGCTGTCCACAGCCTTTGCAGCACGGGTTCAATTTCTGGCCAGCCAGAGAGATTCCCACATGGCGCGGCAGACCTCTCCTGTCTCGCCCGCTGCTTCCCTCAGCAGTGTAGCTCAGTCAATCTGCCTGTTCTGTTCCCCACTCAGTCTCTGGTAAAACCTCTCACCCCCTGCATCTCTGGCCCACACCCCAGTTCTTCCATGCAAAAAAAAAAAAAATAAGAAAAACAAATAAAATTACCTTTCAAGGCAAATTTACTTTTGTAAAAGGCTATTCTGGAATCTGGAGTTAGTAAACCAAATCTTTGTTTCTTCTTCTCCTGCCATTCTTGATCCCCCACAAAATCTGCAAGCATTAGAAGTGGAAGAGCTCTCAGAGATTATATGAGCCAGGATCCTCATTTTAGAAATGTAGAGACTGAAGTCCAGGCATCGGAAGAGTCTAGCTTATGGCTGGCTGGTCACAGGGTGAGTTACAAAAAGGGCAGAGTGGAGCCCCACAACCAGGTATCCTTGTACAGTGCTCCTTCCACCCCGAATGCCCCACATGCCACCTCGAAACCACTTCTATTTGCTCTACTTGGAGAATAACAATAATAGTTCATATTTCCCCAGAACTTGGGTTCCTCTTGCAATGTTGTTCTGTTCTTTTCTAAGGATATTTTCTGAGAAGGGAAACTCTCTGTAGGTTTCTTTTTTTCTTTTTAACTAAATATTATCATTTGCTCCATGCCAGGCTCTGTGCTAAAGCCTTTACAGCCAGGATTTCATTTAACCCTAGCAACCCCTTTGTGAGGCCTGATTAGAATCATTCTTTTTTTTTTTTTTTTTTTTTTTTAAGGAAACTCTTCAGACAGAAGGATCATATCAAATAGAAGTTAGGGCACAGTCACATGCACTAAAGAGACTGGAGACGGAATAATGAAGGCAAATACTAAGTGTCTTTTCTTATTTTGATGACTTTCAAATATGTATACAGTATGATTACATTTTTATTAAAAATGGCATAGTATGTTTCATTAAAAAAATTTTTTTTGCGTCTATCCACGTAAATTTATTGTATACTTTACTGAGAGAAAGGAGGGATAACACACAATTTACAAATAAAAACAATGTACATCATACTCACTATTGCAGATTCCATTAGTCAATTAATGCTCTTAAATGCCTTTTTTAAATAATAAATTTTATTTTTATATTCCCCATACAATTGCAACCCCCCCATTCTGACCCCAATCCCTCCCCTCCCGCGCCCCACCCCCCAAAAAGTGTCTCTGGTTCATAGTTGTTTGTTGATTTTGATTTTTACTTTCTTATAGTTATTCTTTTTCCTGGTCCCTTATTTAAGTTTTCTAGATTCCTGCTATGAGTGAGACCATGCGGTATTTTTTTTTTTTCTTTCTGGCTTATTTCGCTGAGCATGATCCCTTCCAGCGCCATCCATGTTGCTGCAAACTGCATGTGTTTATCTTTTTTGAATGCTGAGTAATATTCCATGGTATATATGTACCACATCTTCTTGATCCAGTCATCTATTTTTGGGCATTTGGGTTGTTTCCAAAGCTTAGCTATTGTAAATAGTGCTGCTATAAACATAGGGGTGCAGGTGCTCTTTGGAATTGATGTTTCTGTGTCCTTTGGGTAAATACCTAGGAGTGGAATTGCTGGATCATATGGAAGCTCTATGTTTAGTAGGTCCAGAAATCTCCACACAGCTCTCCATAGTGGTTGGACCAGTTTGCACTCCCACAAGCAGTGCAGGAGAGTTCCTTTTTCTCCACACCCTCGCCAATATTTGTTGTTGCTAGTTTTTTCAGTATGTGCCATTCTCACTGGTGTAAGATGGTATCTGATTATAATCATTCTTAATGAAAAACCCGGGAGCCCAACACCAGAGAAGTTGAGTAACTTGCCTAAAGTCACACAGCCAGGGAACAGTGGAGTTGGAACAAGAACTTAGCAGTGTGAGTCCAGGGCCTAGACACACACTGGCACTCTCACCTGTTGGCTTAGCCTATTTCTCCTGTGTGGCATCTTTGACCAGCCAGGGCAGAGTGCTCTTATTGAAGGATATGTCCCTTAAGACTTGCGGAGCCTCTCTCTCTTCAGCGATTTTGGTAACTTTCCTTCCCCTCCAGTATCATAGCGGGTGGACCAGGTGAGGAGTTGACCATCTGGCCCCAGCTTTTATCTGGGAGGCTCCTGACATGTAGGTTGGCATGCTTTGCACCTGACCTTGGTATTCTGGCTACCAATGATGCAATATGGAATGCAGGCTTGACTCAAGAACCACTAGCTCTAGGCTAGTCAGCAGCTTGCGGGTTTGAATGTTCTGTGCTACAGGAGCTCTGTGTTTTGGGGGGAGAAGGGTCATTGGCTGGATCAATCAGACATTATCTCCTGAAGAGCAGTGAAAGGGTTAAGGTACAGAGAACATGGGGACATTTGACCATTACTTAAGGACAGATGAGATAATCCAGTCCCTATGAGTGAAAAACAGCCCAGTAGCTGACCGAATATCCTGGTCACCAAGCAGTTTGATTCTGTGGCTCAGGTGTTGATTTTTTATTTTTTTATTGTCCTTACTTCTCTGTGAATTCTTCAACTCATTTGAGTAACTTGAGTGGGGTCTCTTTGTGCTTCTTGGAAGAGCAAATAAACCTCCTCAGTCTGTGTCCCTTCAGGGATGGTGCTTGGCTCAAGCCACCGTGCTCCTGCACTGAGTCCCGGCCCTGATTCACTGCCTCCCTGGAGCTGAGGTCAGCTTCCCAAAGGGAGGGCTTTTGATATGGGGCGATTCCTGAGACCTCTGCAAACCTGCTGAATCAGAATTTCTTTGGGTCATGCTGGAGGGATGCAGGGGCCCAAATTCTTCAGGGGCTTTTACCCCAAGTGACTTTATGGATTCTGAAGTTTGAAAATCATGGCTGTGAAGAGCTACATTTGGGTCAGAGATCTTTGAGGGACCTGCCAAATGTGGTACACATGCGTTGTATGCAGCGAGGAGCACACACTCATGTGGTGGAATATAGGCGGACCACAGCAGACAATGCCTGCTGATACATTTAAGAAACTGACCATACCTGATATTGCAAAATGATATCTATGAGCTGACCCTGACAATTGCAGAGGCGCTATTTTGAAAAGATTTGGAATGATGTGCCACACTTCATGATCAGAAAATTCTACATACACCCAAAATCCTTGGACACCTGGAAGGTCTAGTAGTACTGAGCTTCATTCTGCTTGGTAAAAGTTGACTGTATCTAAACAGGGGGACCACCATTAGGTGGGGCTTCAGTACCCCCATTTACCTCTGGGTGCTCCTCTCTCTTAGTATCTCCAAATCTGAGTTGATATGAGATATTCAAGAAAAATGGGAATAAGCTCATTCCCATGTGGCTATGAAGACTGTCTGCATGTCCAATAGGTCAGCTTTGTGACTGTCTGGAAATCCGCACACTCCAGAAGTGCTCTGGACTCGTACCCACTGTGCTTTGACCCCACAGGCATTGAGTTGGGACCCTGAACACTGAGTCCCAGATTCTCTCGTGGTGGTGGGATATAACCAGAAGCTGAAAGTTCACCATGAGGACATGATAATCCAGTTGTAGATTGAAAAGTCCAATCTTCTTCCCCATGCAAAGGGAGGGACTATAGCCTAGGAAGAGAATGGGCCCTCCTGGAGGTCGCCTAGGAGGGTGGGCATGACCAGGGTGCCAGCTCACCTCATTCCAAAGCATCATCCAGCTTTCCCTATTCTAAACCTATAACTGACAGTATTTCCTCTACATTTTCTTTCCACTTGGCCTCCCTCTTTCCCCTAATGGGTGTTTGTTATATTCCAAGTATAGTGTGTTTATAAACATTAGCTGATTTAATTGCCATCCATCTTTGACAAATGAGAAGATTGAAATATACAGAGTCCCTTGCTTCTTGTGGGAAGTGAAGGGGTTTGAATCCCCTTGAAAGCCTTTCTACTGTGCTGTCTTCTACCGGCTCCCCAGCAACCTGTGAGGAAGGTAGTGTGCTCTTCTACTGTAGATGGGGAGTGAGATGTAAGTAAGAGGCTTGCCTGGCACCACACCACCAGCAGCTGGCACAGTCAGGACTGAAATCTAAGTCTGGCTCCATGGCAGGACTAACCATAACCTCACCACTCTGCTGTACCTCCTGGGACCTGCCACAGTTCATTTGCATTGCTCATTCTGTAATCAATCACCCTATAGGCTCAAAATCCTTGGGGTGTGACATGCTACACTGAGTAGCTGTGTGGTTTTGTGAGTGTGCAACATTCGGTGCTCAATAGGGTGAACAGCAGCCACAGCCTAGATACCCCTGCCACCCTAACAGAGAGTCTGAGTTGGTAGACAAGAGGCATTTAATTTTCCAGGGACACACAATGAGAGCTAACTCTCAAAAGACCAGAGCCAGAACTCTCCAGAGCCCAAACTAGAAACGGGGCCCATATTTTTCTGCACCTCCCTCTTCTTTCCAAGACAGTGCTAGTCCCCTCCTATTTCAGTTTCATCGGAGAAATTCTCTGAAACGTGCAAATCCCTTCTGCTGTCTTTATCTCATGTTGTGAAAGATGGGGCATTAACCTCTAATCACTCAGAAATCCAGCACCCCAGAAAGCAGGGACTTTACCCAGGAGTGTTCATTCCCAAGAACTCTAAAGTTTCCTTCTGAGATTTTGAAAATAATGAGCTGATTGCCACCAAAGAAAAAAGATTGAAATTGACTAAGGAATATATTAGTCTCTCATTTTCAAAACTATATATTTTATGTTGGAGTTTTGGACAAAGTGTCATTTCAGGAGTATTGCTGAAAAGGACTGCAAATCTTTTTTCTGAAATTGTCCTGGGTTACAGAGCCATAGGACACACCTGCACAGAGGTAGACAGTAACTGTGGATCAAAGTCAAATACCCCAGTGAAGTGGAGGAAGCTAAATCATTACTTGCGCTAACCAAGGGCCTTGCTGAACGGGGATTCTGCTTTCCCAGCAGCCCCACCTCAACCTCCTGGGACAGGTCAGTGTCTCCTCTGTCCTTGGGGGCAAGTCTTTGTAGCACAGGCCATGGGATGCCCTGCATGCCTCTGGCCCCTAGTCAGGAGGGTCTGGGAATGCCCGTGAGATGCTGTCCCTCTCTATGCTGGATTCTATGGTAGTTCCCAGAGACTTGGCTGCAGATTCTGGGTCTGGAGACCTGGGGGCAAAGGTTGGAGGGAGGAAGAGGAAAGTACTCTGAAAGTTTCTGGAACCAGAGCTACAGTGATAGTTCCTTCCCTGTGAGTACAAGGGATTAGGAAGGTCTGTTCACAAAGGAACAAACTTGAAAAAAACAAACAGAAGCAGCTTATATGCTCAGGCCAGCTCTCTCTGTGCCTCCCTGGCCTGGGCAGACTGACTTGCACATGCACACCACACACACACATGCACACACACACACTCAGATTCAAACTTGGTTGGGGTCAACAGCAGTTCTGTAACGTGGTTGAACTAGTCAGGCTGGTGATCTTGCTTTCCTGCCTGTCCAGCCAGCCTCATCACTTCTCCTGCTTGTCTTTTTCATAACAGGTAACTACTATGGGCTTCTCCCCACTAGTACCCACCCCAGGCCTGGGTCCCAATACTCACCTCCTCAACACCAACAAGACCAGATTCCAGACCCTCAGGACTGCAGGACTAGTGGGGCTCAGGTCGCCCTCTGCAAACCCCTCTTTTTCCATTTGGAAGAGGATGGAAGGGGCCCAATATCTCAGGAGGGGGAAGCAGTAAGCCTCTCTTCCTAGAATGCCCAGAATGCCCACAGCAAGCTGGAGGCCCGGCTTACATCTTGGGTCATAATGGCAGTCTGGGGCTGCCCCAGCTCCACAGAAACACTGTGTTGGGTGGGCTGCTGCAACATTACTGTGTAATTTAAATGTAGTCAATATCCTAAAATTGGAAATTTCAACTTCCAAAAATCTGGGTTTCTGGCTTCTCTTAAAGAAATCACTGAGTCTGTTATATGGATCCCCATTCCCAAGAGCAATCATCTCAAGGTCTCTGTTCCTTTTAGAGGAAGAATTGGCATAGGTCATTTCTCTGTCCAGTTGGGTGCCTGCAGCTATTTGTATCTGCAGCCTCTTACTTTTATTAAATAAAAGTAATAAAATAACAGTAATTTTGGATATCTACTGAGTAACCCACTACCAGCAGACACCACGCTAAGGTCTTCCCATGCAATATTTAATCCTCACTAAGTCCCATGAGGCAGATTCATTATCATTCCCATTTTGCAGATAGAAAGTTAGAGGTTCAAATGAGTTAAGAGATCTGCCCCCCACACAAGGAGAAGCAATACCAGGGTCAGAATTCAGATCATGCCCCTCTACAAACAATGCTGGCTCCAAGGCCTGGGGAGACTCCAGCTACGGGGATGGCTTTCATGGAGGCTTCTCACACTATTCCTCCACCCCTTATCCACATTTGGAGTTTCAAGCTGTTTCCAATCACCAGTGCAACTTTGCCACTGGCATGTGCTCAATCTTATTCACCAAATGGGGAATCTGAATCATGGACAAGAGCAGATTTGCTTTATTCTCCTTTCCATAGCCCTCCTGACCTTCTAGACTCCCTGCTTACACTGCAGTGAATGGTATCTTGTCTTCCGATCAGCCACGTGAGCACTTAAATTTCACCTTTGACTCTTCCCTTCCCTGCTCATTGTTTTAATCCACACCCAACGACAAACTAAACTCTGTTCTTTTCTCCACATTTCGGTCTTCAGACATTTGCTTTCTGTCTGTTGTCCATCTCATGTCTTCTCTGCACATCACTGCTGTATGAACCTTCTTAAATCTTGGTAAGATCACGTGATTCCCTCCTTAAAGACCATCACTGGCTCTCTACTGTCCGGTGGAGGAAGCTACTGCCCTTTGCATGCTCTTCTGCAATATTGGAGGAACTTCTCCAGGAAAAGCTTCCCGTAATTTCTCTTGACATTTCTAGTCCTCCAATCAAGCTGAATTATTCCCAATTTCTCAAATGTTCCCGGCAACTTTCATGTCTAAATTCTTGACCCTTCTGGAATGCTCCAATGCTCGGCCTTCTTGCAGAATGTCACTCCATCTTGAAAGGTCTAGCTGAAAAGTCACCTTCAGGATGGCATCCCTGAACAAAATCCTTGTGTGTATTACCACAACTTTTTGATACATTTATCTGTTTTGGGGCCTGTGGGTTTTTTCATTATCTTGGCTATTGTTAGCAGTGCTGTTATAAACATAGGAATGCAGGTTTCCTTTTGAATTAGTATTTTTGTGTTCTTTGGGTAGATTCCTAAGCGTGAAAGATAAACTCATGCCATTTGTAGCTACATGGATGGAGCTGGAAAGGATAATGCTAAGTGAAATAAGTCAGAAGGAAAAAGATAAATATCTGAAGGCTTCACTTATATATGGAATATAGAGAAACCAAACAAAAGGTCAAGAAAAAACAAAATTTGCAAGCTGACCATGGATCTGAGGCATATAGCAGGGGAGGTAGAGGGAGAGGGGTCAAAATAGGGGAGGAAAGAGCACAATGGATTATGGTGACGGATCACAGGTGCTTTGATGGTGGGAGAACTACGGAGACCACATCTGAGGGGAGAAATCAAGTACTGTACAAAAATGAACACTGATGTAAGAAAATAAATAAATAAATTTGGAAAGGAAAAAAAGCCCAAATCCTCCCCCTCCTGTACTGCTCTCATCCCTATTGTCTAGCCAAGGAGGCAGACTCACCATTTGATGACCATTTATGGACTATCTTTCATGTTCCAGGCACTGTAGATATTCATGCATCCTTCAACTTTTGACAAATCTTCCCTGAGTGCTTACTGTGTGGCAAGCATTGCCTCCATAAAAGAGATACAAGAATATTCACTGTCTCGGGGCCTCCCTGGTGGTGCAAGGGGTTAAGACGCAACATAAGAAGCTGTCCGCAGCCTTTGCAGTGCGAGTTTGATACTCGGCCCACCGGAGCAACCCACATGGCGCAGCAGACCTCTCAGCACTCGCCCGCTGCTCCCCTCCGCAGCGTACTTCAGTCGATCTGCCTGTTCTGTTCCTAACTGTCTCTGGTAAATCCTCTCACCCCCCACACCTCTGTCCTGTACCCCAGCTCTTGTAGCATAAATAAATAAATCTTTAAAAAAAGAGAGAGAGAATATTCACCATCTAATATAATATCAGGCAGTAGGACATGCAATGAAGAAAAGTTAAGCAGTGAGTGATTCCCAGGGGGTGACAAAAAGCACATGAGGATAGAGCAGTTCCCGCCAGGACCCACAGAGTGGGCTAGGCTGTCCCACAGTGCTTGGCCTTGCTTAGAAGCCCAGGACCAAAAGTTTAGCAACCGCCTCTGGCAATTCTGCAGTTCCTCCTGCATCCTGACTCTTTGATGTTGATTGTCACTGTGGCTTCTGGGCCTCCTGGTTTAGCTCTTTGCAAGGAAAGCACAGCCATGATCTGTTTCCATGACCTGCAGATGCAGAAACTCCCCACCACTAGCCCCTGGAAGTACTGGTCTGGTGCCAAGCACCCCACTGTCAGAGAGGGAAATGCAGGGCTGGAGCACAGGACAGCCTGGGGCCACACGGCTCCTCAGAACAGAGCCTGCTGAGCAGGGCCTCAGGCTGACCTTTCCTTGTACAACTTCCCTCTGTCCCTCTGAAGTCTCTTAGCAGGATTTCAAAGTTTCATTGAGAGGAGCTCAGATGGGCTGAAATTGCTGTGCTGTGAAATTCTAGGCAAACTGGCTGCCTCTTCCATATTCCACTCCCTCACCCGCCCCATGATTGTTCCCCAACCCCACCCCGCTCTCCTCTCTGATGATGATGCTGATGAGGATTGCAAGAAACATTTGTGAGGCTGTGTGCTAAGTGTTCTTTGTGATTTCTCTCACTTTTGGCTTATGCATGGTCCTTATCCTAGTTTTGCTCATGAGGACTCTGAGGCTTAGAGGGGTTGAGAAATTTGCATGCCAATCATATAGGAGTGTCAGAATTCAAAGCCAATCAGATGCCCAACGCCAGAGCCCCTTGTTTAACAGCTTCATAGCATAACCTCCAATGCTGTTAAGTGAAACCCTACCTCAAGTTTCTATTAAAATATTTCCTCTGCTCTAAGACTTCCCTTGATTACCTTTTCCATCCCTGTATGTGCTACTCAAAACTGCCCCAAGCAGTAGCTGTTACTCATTTAACATTTACTGCATGTCCATTAAATGTTCTTTGATAAATAAACTGAACCCCTCCTCTTGGGGAGCCCCAGTTACTGTTGCCAAGAGGCGGGATCAGGCTGTTGTATGAGATGCCTGGTGCCTTCATATCTGTGTCTGCTTGAAGCAGTAACCACCACCACTTCCTGGGCCTTAGAAGATCATGGCCAGACCATCAGAGTCTCTTAACAATTCAGATCAGACATATGGAAATCCAGCAAGCTGCCAAAGGAGCAGGTGGAGAAATGGCAGGGAGCTCTACCTAGCAGCCATGCTGGGGGCCACACTTATAATTTCTGCCTGCCACCTGAAACAACCCCAAGGAAATGAAATCCTGATTCTTCTGAAGATAAAAGAATGATCTGTTCAGCTGGGCCACGGCTGATTCTGGTGCCAGGGGCCTTTGTTAAGTGTTTATGAGGTCACTCAAAGCAAAGTCCTGCTCCTTTCTCGGGGTGCTTTGATTCCAGCCCTTCCCCCGACTCCTTGCCCCAGGGCCAACCTGCATGGGACTTAGAGGGAGCCAGAATTGGGCTGTGTCCTGTGGAATTCCCAGGGTCAGGTCCAGAAGAAACTCTCCCCTCCACCACGCCTCATGCAACTGAATGGTATTTCCTTAGTCAACCAGAAGATATGTAAAAGGAGGATGGGAGGAGATTGGCTAACAGAAGCCCAGGCAGGCTGGTTAGACACTGCAATCCTCTGGCTCAGTCTCTTCTCAAGAAAGCTGACAGGATTTTAGGGATCCAGCTGCAGGCAGTGGTCTTCGGTGGTTGGCTTGGTATTTTTTAATATGGAAGAGAAAGGCTTTTGAGAATCACAGGAAATTTATAAAATCTCTGTGCACAAAAATCCCCCCTCTCCCAAACACCTCTTGGTACACAATTTTGGGACATTCAAGGGTTTCCTGAAGTCCATTCATGAACCCACAACTTTGTGTCCCCAAAATGTTGTATTTCAACAAAATGATGTTAGGTGGTTCATGAACAAATAATGTTTTAAAATTCTAACTATTGAGTATATTAAGTCAATTAGTAATGAGATGAAAATTCACACATCCTATTTGTGACTTCCCAAATGCTTGAGGATGATGTTAAAACTAAAAAATTAAGACTAGAATTGAAGTCTGTTTTAAGGGGATCATTAAGTGAATGACCAGGGAAGGGCCCAGGGGATCTGTGGCAGGGAGAAGGTTGGGGGGCCCTGTGAACATGACAGATGTCTTGAACCCACTGCTGTAGTTTGTACGATAGCCAGTCGGATTCAAACACCTCTTTGCACAAATGAGGAAACTGAGGCCCGGTGAGTTCCATGGTCTACTTAAGAGCTCCAGTCAGAAGAAGATTGGAGCAAAGTCCCCAGGACAGTGAGTTCAAGGTCAGTGCTTTCTCTATGGCACATTAATTTTCTTGCTGTCTACTGGGCAGCTTCACCCTCAGAGGGCTCCTCTGTCTGTAGTGAGAGAAGCAGCAGTCACCTCCAATAGCCAGTTAGTCCACTGACACTTCACAATGATATTTATGAGCACTTTTCTTAGACACTTCTCTCTGCTCACAGTAATAAATTAAAAAAAAAAAATGTTTCCAGATGCTAGTCATTCCTCCCACATTGTTGCAAGTTTGCTGTGTAGAGTCTCAGGAAATGATTTGATGTTCTCCCTTGGGGTTTATTCTGTTTAACTAGAGTCAGAAGAGGGAATCAACTTTTATATTGTGAGGCCCCTTTCAATTTGGGTTAACGTTATACTTGCTGGTCTGGTTGATGCTTGAAAGCTAATGATGTGTAATGTGAAGAGTTTCTTTAATTTTATGTCTGGATCAACTCCCACCCCTCCCCCTGAGCATTGCTGTGGGTTCTCAATGCATCCCTCTAAGAGGACCAGAATGAGGGGTATGTGGTCATAATGAGGTTGCAGGATTGGCAGGAGATGGTAACCTGAATCAGAGGGACTGGCAGTGGCTGGCTTGCAGAGAGAGGACTGCAGGGGCCATAACAAGGTCACGTTTCACAGATATTTAAAATGCTATGACAGGACAGGCTAGGGCAGGCACACACACAAGGCTTCTTGCAGATGCCACCTCAGGTCTGAAGAGTGGGCGGTGCACACCTGGGAATAGCAAGAGGGGAAGGCACAGCTCTATGCCATTGATGTCCTACAAGAATGTCAGCCAGGGCCTCCCTGGTGGCGCAGGTGTTAAAGACACAGCCCTATCAAGCTGCTGCCTGCCATTGCAGCATGAATTCAATCCTGGGCCAGAGAGCTACCCACATGGCACAACAGACCTCTCCTGTCTCGCTCACTGCTCCCCTCAGCAGTGTATTTCAGTAGATCCACCTGTTCTGCTCCCCACTCTGTCTCTGGTGAATCCTCTCACCTCCCAACCTCTGGCCTACACCCCAGTTCTTGAATGTATAAACAAATAAATCTTAAAAAAAAAAAAGAATGTCAGTTAGGTGTCTGCATTTTTATATGAAATCTGACTTTTTAAGATGGAGACAATGCATTTTGAACTGTGTATGGTCAAATGAAACAGATGTGCCCTCCAGGTTTGACTTGGCACTTCAGCCTCTATAGTTGTGATCACTTTGGTGTCCAGGGTAATTCACCACACCGGTGCCCACACATGGGCTCCCTTCCCCTGGGCAGCAGTTACTGTGCATGGCCCAATACTCAGCGTTCAGGGCACACACAGATGAATTAGGGCAAAATGGGAAAGTGAGGTGAAGAGAGGGTCATGGAACATGGGGAGGTGTCACGGCCCCTAGAAATAACACTGATGCAGAGGCCAGCACTCCAGGCTCTTACTCCACCCCCACCCCCTCCCCCACAACTGTGCGTGCTCTAACAAAAAACTTCTATGAGTCTGTTTCTTTCTCTAAAAAAGGAGATGCGATTGGATGGGGTTCTGTGATTTTATGAGAGTCACCCCACCTTCCCCACCCTCAACCCACCCCAACACGATGGCCAAGTCCTATAACCGGTGTTCCTTTCTGCCGTGAGTGTCCATCAATGCTTAGACGTCCCTCTCAGCCTCGGTCAAGTGTCCCCTTTCCTGCCACCTTAGGGTTCACTCTGCTTGCAATGATTTCCTTTCTCCACCCATTACCCCCTATTCATCCTCGAACAAGTGTCTCCTGACCAGTAATTCACACCTTCCCATGAGCATTCTTGCTGGAGCTTTCCTGCTTCTGCATTTGTATGATTATTAAATCGTTTCCCTGGATGGGGTTACCCTGATAGTCTATTCTCATGTGACATTTGGTGATTCTGGAATAACTGACCAATGAGGAACAGAGCACAGACCTGGGGTCCTCCAGTGTTATTCTCCAGCCCCCCTCCTCCCCACCCCATCCCTAGTACCCAGGAGATGGCAGTGCACACCAGCATGGACCAGCCCAAAGGAGCGAAACACCCGGATGCAGGTAAAGAGCACACGTCTGGCCTTGACCTTTCCCCTGCCACTTGCTTGCCCTGTGACCTTTCAGGTAAGCACAGCAAGCTTCAGCTTTGCCATCTGTGACCTAAAACAATAATATAGCTGTCTACGGGGTTCTTGTGGGAAATAAGTGAGCCCTACCTGCTGTCTTACAGAATATTTTCAAATCCTTGGTTAGAGTGTGCTGACAGTATCCTAGTCAGTGCTCAGCATATTTGCTTTTCTTTCCTTCTCTCCACCAAAGGATTTAGGGAGACACCTGGCTTAATCAGTGGTTCTCCTTGAGGTACAACATCTGGGAACATTTCTGGTTGTCACAATGAGGGTCAGGAAAGTGCTTCTGGCATCTGGAGGTACAGGCAGCAGTAAACAGAGGCCACAACAAAGAATTATCTGAAAAAAATACCAATACTGGGCTAAATAGTAACCAAGGGACATGGGCAACAATGACAGAAACTAAGCTTATGAGATCTATATCCATGTATACATAATCCACATATAAACATGGTGTACACACGTAAATGTTTGGGTCTTTTAAATGTAGCCTACCAGACCCTACAAGGCTCCTTTCAAGTTAAACAAGAGCAGGACGCTTGATCACTCTGGGACAACGGCTATACATCACAAGGTATGATGGAGAATGACCCGAGGGGGCCATTGACTGATGTCATTTGTGTCCCAGAGACAGATCAGTAAACGCCTTGTTAATAAGAGTGGAACCGGGCCTCCCCGGTGGCGCAGCGGTTGAGCGCTGGGTTGCGAAGCTGCCCGCAGCCTCTGCAGCGCTGGTTCGATCCCCGGCTGCTCCCCGGCTACCGGAGGAGGGTCCCGCATGGCGTGCAGACCTCTCCTGCCGCCCGCTGCTCCCCTCAGCAGTGTACTTTGGTCCTTCTGCCTGCTCTGCTCCCCGCTCTGGCTCTGGTGAATTCTCTCACCCTCCTGCGCTTCCGACTGTACCCAGTGCTTGTATAAATAAATAAATAAATCTTTAAAAAAAAAAAAAAGAGTGGAACCATGGGTGGGGGTCAGGATTATGACTGGCCTGAACAACGGACTCATCCTCCCTAAAACCCCTAAATAGCATAATCATATTTTCAGTTTGACCCATCCTTTTCTCTTTGTTCTCCTATCAATAAAAAGGCCAGGATGTTGCTCTTTGGCAGCATCCTGCATCGTACAGCCTGTTCTACAACTCTCATTTCTTTTTCTTACCAGTGACACAACAAGTGGTATAGATGTACTGTGTGTATGTAGACTGTCTACCATATGTGTATGTCCTAAATTCCATATACATACCATCTGCTGTCAGGACAGACAGCCAGCCCAAAGCCATGAGCCAAACTGACCCACTCACTGGAGGCTCACTTACTGAAATGACAAAGTAAGCATTTGATCTATGTATAACATTTCAGGGGGAAAAAAAAAAAAAACTTCAGGGGAAGCCAGGCTGTCCCTGGTGTCCTATATAAGTGTGATGGTAAAGCGTGCCATACACTGTCCACACCCTCTTCCTGCCTAAGCTTTCCAACACAGAGCCATTCCCATCCCTCAGGAACTATAGGAAAGAGAGAGAGGCCCAGAGGTCACAGGCAGCAGGGAAATGACAGGGGTTGCAGGGTATCCTAGGCCCCCAACTGGCCAGGCCCCTGAGGTTGATTTGCTCTCCCCATTTTGGCTTAACTCCCTCATCAGTAAAATGAGGGTGTGCTTGAAGTGACCTCCCTGTGTGTGTTCTTTCCTCTTTGGGCTCTCAGAAAGGCGAGACTAGAGTTCCCTTGTGGAGGGCTCTGTCTTCTAGTCCCTGTGCTTGGCAGGAAATCAAAGGCATTGGGAACAGCAAACTGGGAATTAGAGAATCAGAAGACCTGGGCGGGACATGCTAGTGCCTTCTCCGACTTTAATATAGCTCTTGGAAAGTGGGAATATTCCCAACAGACTGATGCTCAATGCGATAAGGTATTGTTGGGCTAGTCTCTGACGCGGAGTAAGCACTTGTAAATGGAAGCTGCTAGTATGAGGCTTAGCTTTAGTATTAGTATTGGTATTCATAGGTATTGGTTGGGTGATGGTGGTGGTGTGATGGAGAAATGGTCTTTAGACTGGAAGAATTTACAATCTACAAAGAGGACCGGATAAGTGACACAGAGGTTGATGAAGTGCTAAAAAGGAGCATGATCATTTAGATGCAAAGTAGCGTTTTCCTTTAGGAAGGAGAAATGGATTCCAACTGGAAAGGAGAGGGCTTTGCCTGGTGGAAAAGGCTGGGTGAGAGGTGCATGGGTTCAGAATATGCTCACATGTTCTCTGGATTCTGAACACTCTCAACTTTACTTTCCTGAACAGCAATTAAAGGGGACAAGCCAGCCCTCTCTGTGCTTTCCATTAACCTACTGTGTGTGGAATGGGTGTATTTTACATTTACTGTATGTTCCGCCAGACCCTTCTGTTTCAAAAAACTGGAAAGAAAGACAAAACAAACAGGAAACACTAAGTATGTTTCGTGTCCAAAGGGAGTAGTTGGTGGCAGGACACAGTTACACAGATAAAGGGGGGAAATGCAGGAAAGTGTGAGGTGTCTTTTCTAACCAGGAGTTCAGACAGGGAGACCAGAGGGCACGTCCTTCCACTTAACCCCTCTGGTTGCTCCATGAGGCTCGCACAAGCTGTGCATGCTGGCCACCTCCAGGAAGCAAAGCAACTTCCATAGGAATGGGGCGAGGACAAGGAGAGACCATGGGCAGCAGGTCTCCACAGTGGAACAGAACCCCAGACTTGACCCTACAGCCCAGTCTCCTTGAATAAAAGCCACAGCCAGAGGGGAGGGGAAAAGACTCTGGACTTGGGGTGAGCAGACTCAGCACTGCTGTCCTGGTTCCCCCGTGCTGGTTTCTGCTACTTCGTGGAATGTAACTCTATTAAACTGAAAGTCAGAGACTGTGCAAAAACGCAAAATGCTCCGAATGGCTCCCAGACACTGTTTCTGTTGTTATTGTCAGAAGCGAGGGGCAGGGCCTCGCCTGGGTGCAGCACAGCGACAGAGCTGGGAGGAAGGCTCTGTCTCCTCTGGCCGGATGGGCAGGTTGCCGGCAGCCAGGGCCCCGGGAACAGCCGAGGCGGCCCTTCAGCAAGGGGAGTCTGGGCTGGGGCTGATAAACACAGCCAAAGGCATATCCGGTACACATTTCAGAGGCCCAGCCCGCTGGGCCGCACAAGCACACAGGTTTGTTGTGGGAAGCCCTGGGGAGCCCAGAGGAAGAGCTCGGCAGAACATGTGGGAAACGGAGGCCGCCAAGAGAAATGAAAAACACATTAGCTGGTGTGAAGGGAAGAGGATGCAGAGACACAATCCGTGGCTTCAATGTTTCCGCCATCTGAGGCAGAAAGGTGAAAGCGACCTTGTGCAGGGCCAGTTCAAGTCCAAAGCACAGGCTGCTTTGACAAAACGCCTCCCGACTCTTCTGTCCCAGCTCTTGTATGGACAGCGACCGTGACGAAATCTCTACCCTGCGGACGTGCAGAATTCTGACAGCCCAGGCTGCACAAACCAGCGTGCGTGCGTACTTCGCACGGGATGGAGCTGGACTAGGGAGGCTGCGACAAATTTCCCGACCTTTTGAGTCAAGACACAGGGAAACCTGGTGAGTTGCATGCCAGCTTGGTTTCCATGACGGTGGCTTGCTGAAAAAAGAATCACTTTCCAGAGCCTTGGTTCTCCAGTAAGGTGTCCAGATGAGAAGAGTTAGGAACTTATTTCTAGGCCTAAAGAGGTAATGGGTATGGACGAAGAAGGGAGGGCACAAACATTTGAATATCACTGGCTGCCAAGAGAACTCACACATTCTCTCTCTGTTTAATCCTTTAGCTTTAAGGTTTCCCTTCGAGGACTGTATACTATTTCTAGTTTAGATATGAGGAATCTGTAGCCCAGAGAGGTGTGCGACTTATCCAAAGTCACACAGCCAATAGTCCCAAGGTTAGGATTCAGAGTTATGTCTCCTACAAAGACCATGGTAAAGACCATGCAAAGACCATGGTAAAATAGTGGTGACTGATATTCCTGCCCCCCGAAAAAGTGCTGTCACAGAGCATGTGTTCCCTGTTGCCCTCAGGAGCCTCACGCCTCAGCTCTGGACACTGTCGGGGAAAGGTCCTTGACTTTGGGGATGGGACACAAATGACTTGCACTAGAGCTGGCTTACGTTGCCTCAAAAGAGCTGACTGTGCGCTCAACTCCAAGTTCAGTCAGGAGAGCTTGAAATTGACTGTGGCAGGAGCATTTACACCATGGAAATAGGCACAGTACAAATCAGGCCTTCCCCTCCCGCATGAGTCGGCTTCTACACACCACTGGGTGTGGGCGCATCTCCATCACCAGCTGAGAGAATAAGCATTCAGTGGCTGAATTACTTTGATGTTGCTGTAAAATCCGAGTACACAGAGTACATAAAGAAGGGACTTGTTTCATGAGCTGCGTTAGATTGTTGGGGTTGCACAATTTGAAGGAGGGTAGGGTCTCTGTGCCCTTACCGAGTGATTCTGCTACCCATCACAGTTTGAGAATTGCTGGTCTAAACCACACAGTGGGGCTAGGAGCGCCTCTCTCACCCTCCCTCACGAGGATGATCAAAGTAAGCACAAGTGGCAGAGTCAGATCCGGGAAAGGAAGGTGCCATGGGCCCACTGCGCAGAGGTCTCTCTCCTTGCCTGTAAAAAATGAATAATCTGCCCTAGCCTGGTGGTTACTGAGAAGGTGATTCTGCAGTAGTGATTTTATCAGCAGGAAGCTCTGTCCAATATGTGGCATGGACATGGCAAAAATAGGGGATGAGTTTTCCTTTGGCTCTTGTTTCCTTGGAGCACTGGGGAACACCCTCCTTCACCTTCTGCTCCCACAGCCTATTTTTAATCCTGGCATATTTTGGCCTGGAGATTAAATGACCAATGGGGCCAACAAACCTGTGCAACCTCCTTGCCTCCAGCATTCGTCGGTTCCTCTGCTGGCAACGACTGACGTCCCCCAGCGCCAACCACCGGCCTCCTGCTGGCTTAAGGGGACCCTGCAGCCTCCATCTTCCCAGTGTCTCTTCTCAGAATCTGGCACTTAGATTTTTGTGTGGCTGCTGCCCACCTCAAGAGGTTTGAATTTTAGGGTAGTGTTTTCTCCCCTGTGTCTTAGAGTACGGATGTCCTGGCCCGGCGAGCCGCCCCTCCAAACCATGCAGCTGAAGTGCCCAGGCCTGGGGGGCAGGGACCAGAGCCCCAGTGTGGGCTGGCTGCCATCTTGCCAGCCGATGTCCCCTCTCTGGGTCCCTGCCTCCCCATTTGGTGATTCCCAGTGGGGCGCTGTTGGCATTTTGCGTGGGACAATTCCTCATTGTCCTGGACATTGCGGGAAGTTTAACATTCCTGGCCCCCAGCCACTAAATGCCAGAAGCGCCTGCTTTGTCACTGTGACAACTCAAAACAGCCCCACTCATTTCCAAATGGCCTCGTGGGGCTCGTTGTACGCTGTGATTGTGTTCCGAAGGGCCTCAGTTTCTTCATCTGGTAAATGGACCTCAGAGGGTCTCACTCAGGAGCAATCTGAGATACCTGGAGCTGCAGGGAGCTGCCGAGTGAGTCCCTGCCCCTCTGATGGAAGTTCTGGTTTATTTAATCTATAGCCCATCAAAAAATGACTTGTTTGGAGAAAACCTCCCGTGACTAAGAATACGTGTGAAAACCACTAGCCTGGATCAGAGGTTGCTAAATGACAGCCCAAGGGTCCAACGTGCTCTCAGTACATGTTTTGTTTGGCATGGAATTTTAAGATACTTGGAACTAACATTGAAAAAAAAATCTGAATTTTAGGCATCTTGAAAAAAAAAAAAAAGAAAACAAGAACATCTGTGAACAATGAGCCAAGACTTCTACAAGGCAATAGTGGGCTACAGCTGAGCGCAGGCGCCCAGGGATGTGGGGCTTGCCCGCGCTCCCATCATTTTTACTTGCCTGGCCCCAAAGGCATCTATCTCAGTGTGCAAAGCTTGGATAAGATCTGTGGTTCTCAACCCAGAATACCTGGAGGAGTTTTTAAAATTCCAGACTAATTTAAGCTGTCTCTGGGGGCGGGCCTAGGTATGAGTGCATGAAAATCTCCCCAGGTGACTATGTAAGCAGTCATGAGAGCCGGTCAACCAGAGGCCCTCCAGCATGGAAGCCAGCCCCAAGAAGTCCAAATTCTTGGGGGGCTCCTGCTCCCCACCATCCTGCCTTATGACCGCTAACCTCTTTCTCATTCTCTGGAAGCCTTTGACATCCCCCAACAATTCTCTTGCTCAGTTAATGAGTTTTCATTTGGCAGGCGATCTCCTGGCCTCCTCCTGGTTCAACACTTTCCAGTTGGAGCCAATCAATGTTCTGTTCTCACCAAGACCCCAGAGACTTAGAGCCCTGTCCTGGGGTCCTAACCCCACAGGGAAACTCTACCAGCCTCATACTTACCAGCTCCCGGCAGCCTCTGCTACTGAGGTCAATCCTGGCTTCCTCCTAACACTCCATGTGCAGTGACACCCTCAGGACTCTCCTCTCTGGATCTTCGTTTGCATAAATACCAAAAAGCAACCTGTAAAGTGGGGTTATCCATCTCAGCACTGTTGGCAACTCAGGGTCAGATGAGACTGTTAGGGGGGTTGTGTTGTGCATTGAAGGATGTCTGGCAGTTTCCCCGGCCTCTATACTAGATTCCAGTAGGACGGCAAACTCCCTCCCTCCCAAGTCATCACAACTAAGAGTCTCCAGATATTGCCAATGTCCCTGGAGAAGAAACCACATACTGCGCCCACCAGGCATAGATGTTCTCCTGCTGGTGTTCTGGATCTGAAGCCACCATATACCTGTACCTTTCCTTTGTGTCCCTTGAACCCTTTTGCCCGTCACAGGAACTAGTTTCTCTAATCCCACCACAGCTTCTAAAGAAACTATAGTAAAATTTATTTCAATATCAGTGAGGGCATATCAATTCACCCAGTTGCTCAAACCTGGAAGTCGTTATCGATTTCTCTGCTCTTAGTTTCTGTGCTTAGGCAGTGGCAAGTCTTACAGACTCTATGTTTAGACAAAGCCCACATCCCTTCCCTTCTCCATCATTACTAATTAAATCTATCACTTTGGCAGAGGAGGGGGCTGGATCTGGTCTCTTTCAATAGCCTCATTCTCTCTTCAATAATTTATTCTCCTTCCCGCCGTCAGAGGGGTCTTTAGAAAATGTAAACCAGCTCATGTTGCTTACCTGCTGAAGAACTTTCAGTGGTTTTCTCATTCTTAGAATAAACCCCAAACTCCTTACTGTGGGCTGTGAGATCAGTCTGGTCCCAGTCAGAGCCTCCAGCCATCTCTTCATATGACCCTCCCCTACTTGCATTCCAGCCAGATTGGCTGTCTTTCAATTCCTTAAATACACCGATGTATTTAACTCAGGACCTTTGAACACTTGATTCCCCCTGCCTATAACTTTTTTCACCCTGACTTCCGCAAATGTGTTCTTTTCACACTTCAGATCTCATCTGAAATGTCACCTATGCAAACACCCCTCACCCCAAGTTATTAGATATCCGTTGTATAAAGTGAACGAATCCATTACATTTTCATTACCATTCAAGTAATTACTACAAACTATAATAGTCTCGCTTATTTTTTTCAATTTCCTTGTTATCACACATCTTGTCCCATTTGCAGCTGAGAGGGCCCGATGCCACATCTGTATTATTCATCACTGGACACCAGGCCTTAGTGCTGGGGCCCTAGAGCTCAGCATGTGGCATAGACCCAATGTTTTTCTGCAGAAGGAACCAGTGAGTGGGCAGCCATCAATCAGCTTCAGGTCCAGTCTTCTCTGACATTTGAAGATGCGGCAGACTTTGCATGAGTGAAATGTCAATTCGCAGTGGGCCACTGGGAATTCCATGAGTCACTCTGGGGATTATTGCTCTCTTGGTGCCTCTGTGACCATAATAGGCCTTCTCTGTTGGAATGATGCTGGTTTCTTCAATGCCAATGCTGAAGGGAACTTACAACCCAAGCATGATTCCTGTGTGACCAGCAAAGAATACACCCCCCAACTTCATTTGCCACTGACCCCCTTCACTTGCCACAGAGACACATTCAAAGTTCTGGAAGGCAGGACAATCTTGATCAAAGGTCACACCACCTCGTACCATTGGTTAAAAACACTGCCACACTCATAGGCCTGTTTTGAGTAGCCTGGCAGAAAAAACGGGCTGCAAAGAGTTTGTGATGAGACTTTGCTACACCTGATCTCAAAGGCTCATTGAGCTACTTAGAACAGTGCACAGCGTCTCAACTTAAAGTAGAAATGGCTTAGCGCTAAGCTTCCGTTGTCCATCAGCCGACTATAGAAGACAGTATCTAAGGAAGTGAAGCGGCAATTATTAAAAAGAAAAAAAATCAAAGATTAAAAGGAAAGAAATGAGGAAGGAGCTATTAGCATGAATGGAAAAGGAAGAAGGAAAAATTGAACTGCTATAGGAAACTAATTTGAGACCCCAAGGTCCAAGGAGGAGAAGGCTGGGGTGCGGCTCCTGGGGGTGAGGCTTTGTGGCTCCAGGTCATTCCGTGCCAAGAATTCAGTGGATAACAGCATGCAAAGCCCTTCCCCTCAATGGTTTACTGAAAATGAGAAGGGTGCAAAAAATGGTCTGAGTCATTTCTAGAATCCTCTTTGTCACTTTTTGATTCAAACCCACAGATAAATCCTCAAATAGAACTGAAAACTCTCTGACATCCTTTCAGTTATGTGTTAATTTATTTCAAATCAGTCAGTGGTTTTCAAAGGTTGACGGCCCAGCATGACAATGAAATAACAAGTGGTGAAATGAAGAGCTACTTCCCTTTATTTAGGTAGTTAGCTAAAGTCCCTCCTGACACCCGAATACCCCATATTTTCCCCCCGAGCCTAAAATCCAAAACACCTAACATTTGTATATGTGCCTTTTGAAGCTTACAATGTGTTTTCACATATTTTATTTCATTTAAGTTTCACAACAAACGTGAGAGGTATTATTCTGCTCAAATTACCAACACGGAAACTAAGACTCAGAGGTGAAATGATTTGCCAAGGTCACCCCGTGTGCCAGGCAGCTGCAGCTTTGCTCTCCATACCTCTCTTCAGGCTCATAGGCTCTGCCTTGCCTCATAAGGACCCTTACACTCCAAGCCCCCCATCTTATGGCTTCATGGCAAGTTTGGCTCAAGGAAATCTATGCTGGAAGTCTGAAGGAAGGAGAGAAGAAACCAGGTATTTCTCCTCCTCTCTCTATTCTAGCAGTCTCTCCAGCCAGGGCATCACCATTTTGGTTGTGCGCCTCCAGATCTTGCCAGATAAGCAGACTAGTTTCTGGAGTTCGGAAATATCCCCTTCCCCTGTGTCCCTCCAGGCTTGGGAGCGGCAGCATTTCCCTGCTCTTGCTAATCTCTGGCCCTCCATACAGTGTGTTCTCTCAATTCTTCTATCTCCTGTGCATTCAGTTCCTTACATCACATTTCTTAGGGTGAAATACCAAGGGTGGTTTCCATTTTCCTGGTTAGCCCCAGAATGAATCCTCTTATGGGGGATCACTAGTGCTTGGAGATCAAAGTGTGACGGTCACACAAGACTTGAGCATGTGCATGTGTGCATGCATGTGTGTATGTGTGCGTGTGTGTTTGCATGTGAGTGCCTTTCATTACTAGGAGGTGATAGTCTTTTCCCCTAGGAACTGAATGGATAGAGATTTGGGCCTCCCACCTCCGGCACAGTGCGGAACAGAGAGCAAGCACCACTAAATGTTTGCTGACCTAATATAATTGTTTGGCAAAACAAACCTAGCCAGAGAGGCTATTTAGTTTATCTCTATATCTCTAAGTGTCTATTCCACATAAGAAATACAGGTCCTTCTTGTCTATAAATGTAGCAGGAAACCATTCAGTCACGTTACAAATCCATCCAGGAACTACATCGTAGGTGACTTCTGTAGAATCTTTTCTGACTTTGAACCATGATATAATAGTTATTTTGGACAGAAAGACATTAATTAGTTGAAACTTGGGGAAATGCACAAAGGCAAAAAAAAAAAAAAAAAAGATAGTGAGAAAAAAATAAATGAGACGTGGGGAAAAAGCACTTTTACATTATGTCAGATTTCATATGCTACAAGTTGAATTTACCAGAGTGCGATGTTGGACTGGGATTGGGGCATTTGTATGCTGGTTAGTCTGCTACAAAACAACTGTGCGGCCTTGGGCAAGTCATTTCTCTCTGGCTTTTGTTTTCCCCATTGGTAAAATAAAGAAGTAAAATAAGGAGGTAAGTGATCTAGAGACTCAAGTTCAATTTTATTATCATAGAAAATAAGACCTAGCTCCAGTTTATCTCTCCAGCCTCACTTCATTCACCAGCTCCCTGCCCAGCCAACTCCTTCCAGACCTTGACCTTTATGATCCTGATCCTGTTTTCTCTATTTGCAATGCTCATCCCTACTTTTTTTTTTTTTTAAGATTTATTTTTTATTTATACAAGAGCTGGGGTATAGGCCAGATGAGTGGGAGGGTGAGAGGATTCACTTGAGATAGAGTGGGGAACAGAACAGGCAGACTGACTGAAATACACTGCTGAGGGGAGCAGCGGGTGAGACAGGAGAGGTCTGCTTGCCATGTGGTTTGCTCTGAGGCCAGCGGGGATCGAACCAGCACTGCAGAGGCCGCAGACAGCTTCACAGTGCTGCACTCAACTGCCTGCGCCACCAGGGAGGCGTTCATCCCTGCTTTTTTTTACCCCACTACATGGCATAGCTTAAATTTTCCACCTGTCAGCATTGATCTCACATTCCCCTTCCCACTGGGGTAAAAGGTACAAGGTTCCTTGTCATGGAGAGGCAGGACAGGGTGCTGGTTAAGAGAGTGGACTCTGGAGCCAGCATGAGTGAGTGTTTCAGGCCTGGCTCTGCTAATTACTAACTGTGCGACATGAGAAAGTTACTGGCTGTGCTTGAGTTTCTTCATCTTCAAAGTGTTGGTCATGGTAGTACCTCTACAAAATTGCTTATGTTGAAAGACTTAGGAGGAGTCCCATTTTCCTGGTTGGACACAGGCTAAATCACCTGGCTGGGGAATAGTAACTAGAAGGGCAATCATTCCCAGGGAAAAGAATGAATGGAGACAGTATGCAGAGCTATGTGCCTGCATGTTTTTAATAAAAAATAAGAGTCTTCCCGCCCTAATATATAAGCTTATATATTATCAGATCTCTAGGTTCTAGCATAATGGCAGTGACTGACATGGCAGGCACTAGTCAATGCTGGCTGACATTTAATCCTGGCAAAGATTAAATTAGATCATCCATTCTGGGCCTGGAACAGCACAGAGAATGTGGGAGTCAGCTATTAGGATCATTAGCCCTTAGCTGTGCTCCAGACTTTACTCTCCCAGATTCTAGAAGTTATTCTTTTGTTTTTTCATTCCATTTTTTGTCTGTATATCACTCCCATTAAACAGTGAGCTAGTCCAGGGCAGGGGGCTGTTATCACTGAATTATGTACTCCCCCAAATTCAATTTGAAGCCTCATACTATGTCTCTGCTTCCGAAGGGAGCTGCATTTGGAGACAGCACCTTTAAAGAGGTAATTAAGTTAGAATGAGGCATTAGGGTGGACCCTGGTACAGTCTGACTGGTGTCCTTATAAGAAGAGGAGATTAGGAGGTTTGGGAGAGACCCCAGGGGTGCACAAAAGAAAGATGATGTGAAGAAACAGTGAGAAATCCATCTAAGAGACAAGGAACAAGGCCTCAGAGCAAACCAAATTGCTGGCATCTTGATCTTGGACTTCCAACCTCCAGGAGTGTAAGAAAATTATTATCGCTGTTTAAGGCACCCATTTTGCTAGGGCAGTCCTAGTAAACCAATACAGAAACCGTTTTTGTTCATTGATTCAACAGATATTTATGAGTGCTAGGCTGGCAATGATTTGTGAAATAAAGTATGGAGAGCTGAGAAAAGAAAGAAAGGGATTCTGTGCTCCAGAAGCTTAGAGTCTAATGGGAGAGACTGAAAATCAAAAGATCACATGAGTCAACGTGGAAAGAGCAGAAGGCGAGGTCTGTACCTCTGAGGTGGGCAATGCTGGTTGGGATGGGGATGCCTTATTGTGCACACTGTTTTATCCCCAACTGCTGCTGACACTGTAAATATCAGTTGGCTCTTACTGATATCTCTGATCTTCAGCTCTCTATGTGGAATAACATTTCTTAGCATTCAAGGAAAGAGGGCCTGAGGGCAGACTCTGCTAAGTGCTGACTTTTCATGGGGCCCCACAAAGCTGGGGTAGAAACGATTAAATGATGAAAAGGAAGAGGAAGTGGGTTCTCACGGCAACCCCAAGTTGGCGGTGGAGTGACCTGGTACAACGCCCTTCCCCTGTCTGGACCCAGGTTTCCTCATCTTCAAAGATGACGAGGTTGGGGTAGTTAATTCATTTTTAAGATCCCTTCCAACTCTGTGACACCTTTTCTGAAATCCAGTTCACAAAAGACTAACCTGAAAAAGGAGGAAGGAAGGGACAGAAGGAGGTCGAGATGGGCAGAAAGAGGAGGAAAGAGTTTCCATCATTATTTGCGCTTCTCTGGGCCTCAATTTCTTCCTGTGTGTGTGTGTTTTTTTTTTTTTTGTGTGTGTGTGTGTGTGTGTGTTTAGCTTTTATTTTATTTACTTATTTATTTATTTTTTTAATTAATAAATTTTATTTTTATATTCCCCATACAATTGCAATCCCCCCATTCTGACCCCAATCCCTCCCCTCCCGCGCCCCACCCCCCAAAAAGTGTCTCTGGTTCATAGTTTTTTGTTGATTTTGATTTTCACTTTCTTATAATTATTCATTTTCCTGGTCCCTTATTTAAGTTTTCTAGATTCCTGCTATGAGTGAGACCATCCGGTATTTTTCTTTTTCTTTCTGGCTTATTTCACTGAGCATGATCCCTTCCAGCGCCATCCATGTTGCTGCAAATTGCATGTGTTTATCTTTTTTGAATGCTGAGTAATATTCCATGGTATGTATGTACCACATCTTCTTGATCCAGTCATCTATTTTTGGGCATTTGGGCTGTTTCCAAAGCTTAGCTATTGTAAATAGTGCTGCTATAAACATAGGGGTGCAGGTGTTCTTTGGAATTGATGTTTCTGTGTTCTTTGGGTAAATACCTAGGAGTGGAATTGCTGGATCCTGTGGAAGCTCTATGTTTAGTAGGTCCAGAAATCTCCACACAGCTCTCCATAGTGGTTGGACCAGTTTGCACTCCCACCAACAGTGCACAAGAGTTCCTTTTTCTCCACATCCTCGCCAACATTTGTTGTTGCTAGTTTTTTTAATATGTGCCATTCTCACTGGTGTAAGATGGTATCTCATGGTAGTTTTGATTTGCATTTCCCTGATTACAAGTGATGTTGAACATTTTTTCATATGCCTGTTGGCCATTCGCATTTCCTCTTCAGAGAAGTTTCTTTTTAGCTCCTCTGTCCATTTTTTGACTGGATTATTTTCTTTGTTGTTGTTGAGTCTCATCAGTTCTTTGCAGATTTTTGTGATCAGTCCTTTATCATTAGTGGTGTGTGTGTGTGTGTGTTTTAAGTGAAGGCGTTAGTTATCGTTAATATTTCTCTCTGTTCACGAAGGTTTTATAAGTTCATATTTTGAAACTCTAATCTCCAATCCCTGGGAGTTGATTAATTTCAGCAAGAAGACACTTCTGGGTTGAGTCTGCACTGGGTGTGACCAGGACCAGCCTCTGCGTACCTGGTCACTCTGCCCAGGGTGAACACTTTTATTGGTTTATCTTTCAAACAGGAAGTCTGAAACAAAACACTTTACTAACCACAAATCTTTGACTTAATAACTAGCTCAGTCAATCCCCACTGAGAGGTCACAGAAAACATACAAAATTAAGAATTGTCCTATTGACATTTCCTAGAAAGAAGGCTATGTGTTTTATTCAACTTCTCACAGCAAGGTGCACAAAATAATAAAGCCAAGTTCTATTAGAATTGTTTAAACAGAGAATAGACCAATAGGGGAGGAAATGAGTTATCGGTTATCCTTATCATCATAAGGAAATGGTTAAGCTACCTGATGCCTTCATAGGAAGCTTTATGCAGCACTGAAGACAGCATTTTAAAAGATTATTTCATAATACATGGCAATACAATTTAATGATGAGCGAAAAAGTAGGATAACGTTACAGTGAGGCATAGTCTTAATTTTTATTATTTTTATATATATATATACACACCCCTAAAAAAGGACCTGAAAAAAAAAGAATCAAAATATCCACAGAAGTAATGCCCAGAAGGAGGAAATGTGAGTGTTTTTATTTGCTTCTTTCAACTGTCCTGAATTCTCCAATTTCCCTCATCCTGTATTTGTTTGTTTGGTTAGTAATTCAACTAATATTTCATATCTAACAACTATGAGTCAATTGTGTTCTAGACACAGAGATGGAGCCAAATTCTGCAGCTTCTCCTCAAGTGAATGGACACAGATAATAAAGAAGAAAAATGAGTAAACAGGAAAATGACACAGATGACAGAGGACACTGTGATGGCCTCCAACGAGGGTGAAAAGGAGGAGAGTATGCAGATTCGTGCCTCTGTCCTGCATGCATTCAGGAAGGACAGCCCCAAGGAGGTGTCATTTGAATGGAGACTGGCTGACAGGGAGAAGAGCGTTTGCATCAGAAGTAACAGCCAGGTGACAGGGATCTGACCATGCTGGGCGCCAGGAGAAAGTCAGCTTCTACTGCAGGTGCCCTGGGGGCCATTCTGGCTGCAGAGTGGAGAGAAGTGCCTGGTGGTACAGGCAGAATAGAAGCAGGGAGACCTATTCAGAGACATGTATTTTTTTTCTTTCTAATTTGTTAATTCTGTGACATCAGTTTCCACTGCTGTAAAAGGAGGCATTTGTTCAAGTGATTTCCAAGAGCACTTCCAATGCATTAAAAATAAAAGCTTTATTATTTTGTGCACCTAGTTACCCTTTTCTAAAAGCATGTCAGCTTCTTAAACAGAGAGCCAAGTCCCAGGCTCAGGACCCTGTTTGCTGGAATATGTTTGGGTCTGCATTCCGTCTCAGCAGGAGTTTCCACTCTGCTTCTTGTGAACTTACCTGCCGAGATCTTTATCCTGAGGGTAACAGGAGGCCTCAGAGTGCTCTCCTGCCAGGGCTGAGTTCTGTGCACTAGGATGTGGACTCAGCCAGTCATGCAGGGTGAGGAGGGTGGCAGCAGCGGAAGCAGAGAAGTACAGGGACACCTTATTTTACTAGAGAATTCTCCCGGGTGATATTCCAGAAAGTCCACCTGGGAAAGAAAACCCGGCCAGGGGAAAAGGGAACTTCTCATCCGCACACAACCACTTCCACGGGGATCCAACACCCCGGGCCCAGAAAGTGCGAGACTCCGCCTATTTATAGTCTGGGGAAATGAGGCACAAAGAGACAAAGTGACTCATGTGCCAAGGATTTCTGACTTCAGGGCTCCTCAGGCTAATGCGAAAACCAGGCCCACCGAGCTTGTCATCTAGGAGGGGCGGGGTTTCTCTGGTGCCAGAACATTAGGGAGCTTTGGGCGTGGGGCAGTGGGGGAGGGGGAGACACGTATCCTCGGCAGAAACCGTGACAAATGCCCCGATAACTTTTTTGACACTCCCATAATCCAAGAGCTAAAATTGGCGGCAGAGCTGGTATTATGAAACACAAAAACAGATTAAACAAAAGAAATAAGCAAAAGTTTACTCAGCCAGATAATAATCCTTGTGGAGAGCATGTACATCCAAGCAAAAATAGATCAGAGACACTTTCCCAAGAGACACAGAGCTTGGAACCAAACCCTTCACGTGAAAGATGGGGAGACAGAAGTGGGTGGGGACGTGTCACACCCTGAGGGAGATGGTGAACAAGCTTTGCCACAGAGTTGGGACTGGACTCGAACCCTAGTCTGTGCCTTCTTCTGAGATCAGGGCCCATCTCACTCCTTTGCAACTCATTCTGGGTCTAATTATTTGTCAAAACTACAGATAGGCACAAAAGCACAGGGGTGTGGGGGTGACAGTTATTTCAAACTTTTGACCACGTTGTGTTGCCATGTACACACACACACAGGTCTGTCTTTCATTAAATTCCATGGTGTTCTTTCTCCATGGCAGGAGGTGTTCTTTCTCCATGGCAGGAGGAAACCTAATGCGTTAGCTTCTGCTCTCAAGCATGATCCTTGAAAGGAAGGTGTAGGAGATCCCGACGATTTCCAGCTTCTTACTTTGGTTGGGGCTGAAATCTTGGCACATGGACTAGTGAATTTCTGGAGAAGTCTTTTAAGTTCTTTGGAAGTTTGTTACCATGATGGTAACAATCACAGTCATCCATTAAATAAACACTGACTGGATGGCCACCACGTGAGGACACTCTGCTGGGCTTTCATTATACTTTTAACCTTAAAATTTTCATCATACCACAGTGCACGTATGTTCATTTCTGGTTTTGCTTTTGTTTTTGTTGTTTGTTTTTTTCACACAGAGGGAAATATAATTCAGAGACGCTGAGTAATTTTCCCCAGGTCACAGGCTCAGGAAGGGACAGAGCTGGGACTTGACCTTCTGTTGGCTTGTTATTCTAAGCACCTCAGCTCTTCTGGGCCATTAAGTCAGCTGTCAGTTCTAGGTTTCATCTGAGGTTTATAAGCGCCTCCCAGCCACCCAGGCTGGGTTCCTGAAGCCGTGACCCAAGGTAGCTGAGCTAGGAAATGAACGGGCCCAGATCAGGACAATGATCAGTCACTCTGGAAGATTGGTGTCCCTGAGGGGTTCAAGAGACACATGCTGGTCCATAGGGCTGAAAGGAACCTTGTGAGAGTGAGTCTCAGACAGCAGGATTTACGTGGTAGACAAGACACAGAGCATGGGAGCATCATTGGAAAGAAGTTTGCTGGTGGAAGTCACTGGCACATTTTCTGTGAATACATCTTTCACAGAAGACCCAGAGAATTTCCTCCACGGAACTTCCTGCTTTGCTGCCTCCAGCAACAGGAAGCTGATTACCTTCTAGAGGAATCTAAATGTTAGAAAATTCTAGTCCTCATACCGGACCAAAAACTGGGATCCCAGGAGTTTCCACGCATTGGGTCCAGATCTGCCCTTTGATTTCAAAAGACAAAATCCTATTCCTCCTTACCTGGCAGCACACTGGATATTAGAAAACAACTTTCGTTTTTTATGTCATTGTTTCCCAAAGTGTACTGAGCAGAGAAAAAAGTTTGCACGATGTTAATAGCTGCCCTCTACAAAACAAACATATCAAAACAAACAGACAAAAGCTCATAAACAGCTTTTTGTGGGCATGCTGGTTTAAACCAGGTCAATCAGGTATGTTTCCTGTAAGACTGCACAGAACTTTCTATGCTGCTGAATAGCATGGATGCCAAAATGGAAATACTGGGCGTGAAATTCTGCCTAATGTTTTGACCGCAGCACTTTGTTTTCTCCTCCCAGGATATCTTTTACTATTTTCCAGATACATTATTTAACAGTTTGGAAAATGTTTCCCTAGTAAATCTAGGTTCTTAACATCACTGTCTCCAAGGTAAAACCAGGCTCCTCCAAGTATTCATTTTGAGACCCAGTGTTGAGGCTCCCTGCTATCTCCACTCTCGTTCTCTGGTAGGGCTGGCCGTCAGATTGAAATATAGACTGTCCAGTTCAATCTGAATTTCAGGTAAACAACAGATACCTTTTTTTTTTTTTGGGATAACTATATTCCATACAACATTTAGAACATGCTTCAATGAAAAAGAATTCATTGCTTACCTGAGCTGCAAATTTAACCAAATGTCCTGTATATTTGTTTGCTGAATCTGTCAAGTCTAGAAGTTCTGTGAATGCTCCCCTTCCCTCGAAAAACATGATCTTCAGAACTGGATGCTGTAATCCAAAGCGGATCGGACAGAGACGATTGATAACCTTGGAAGCCACCACTGACTCTGCTTTTCTATGAGATGTTTTCAAAGGGAGGATAATCGAATCTTTATGGATTGTGAGAGCACAGTCTGAAGTTGACAGATACCAGATATCTTTGTGAGTCTACTGGCAAAGTCCAGAAGCCAATTTCCCATTCCTCATCGCTGTTCATAAGTATATTTAGGTTTCCCTGGTGTTAGTATTAGCTAACTCCATCCAAATGCCATTTATAATTCTTTTTTCATTGTTTGTCTTCTCCGTTATTCTACAAGAAACTAAAAAACAGTGTCCAGCCATGTCTATCATGTTTGTGGTTGTGCCCATGGTAGTGCATGCAGATTCTAGCATGAATAAGTGTTCAAAAACCTTGTGAATGAATGAATGAATTCATCACACAGTGCCTAGAAAGCTAAGTGCACCAGATAAGCTGACACTCAGAGAACAGATTGCCAAGGGGAGCGTTTCTCGTGGTTGGGATTTTCATCCAGCCCAGGCTTTCTCAGACCCATGGCATACTGTTCACCTGTGCTGAATGCAATTCAGTGGGAAGATGTGTGTACAAAACAAGAACATCTAATTGCTATGACTAAAATAAAACATCTCGACCAAACAAAAGCTGTTTTAAAGAAATTAAAATACTTCCCGGAGCCTGCAGTTCTTACTGAGGTGTGGACTTGGCCATTCAAAGCAGGCTGGACTGTGCCCAGTGGGTGTGGACTTAGGACAAATCACACTGGTCTTCCCACAGAGACATCCTGATCCAAGGGGAATTAGGAACGTGAACAAGGACTGTCTTAGTAGCACCCCGAGCTGCCAGGAGAGCAGGGATAGGAAGGAGGACACGATCCCCCATGGCTGTGACTCCGAGACCGCACAGCTGCTAAGTGCCAGCAAGAATCTGAGTGGCTAGGAACCTCTCGTTGTCCACAGAGCTGAGTGCTGCCTGTTCTCAGCAAGAGCTCAACTCATCTCGGGGGTTTGTCAGTATTGAAAGCATCTGGGGATTGTCCCTGGAGCAGGCAATGGCTTATCTGCTGCTTGGCAGCTGTGGCTTCAGTGCTGGGGAGTGTCAGGCCTGACTTTGCAAGATAAAATGTAGCAGAAAGCAGAGAAGTCCAGTGAGAGGAGCCCCAGGTGCTGGGAGGCCTGAAGAGTGTAGTAAAATGCATATTGTTTCCTGAATGTCATAGTGAAGACCTAAGTTCAAGAGGCGACCCTGCCAGGTGTTAGTACCAGGCTGTCTGGCAAGTCTTGTATCCTCAGTCTTTTTATCTGTGAAATGGGAACACAGTTGTGAGCTTAGATAAGATGGCAGAGATAAAAGCCTTTGGTAAACTGCCAAACGCTGAGTCAATATGAGGGACTGTGAGGCCCAGCGTCCCCCAAGCCTATTGCTCTGGTCTGCGGTCCTGATGAACCGGGCAGCTTGCTGCCAGGAGAGCGTAAAGAGCACCCTACTGGAAGAAAACAAGCAAAATGAAAAGAGCTTCAAATTACATTATCTAATTCCTTTTCATTATGGAAGAAAACATTTTCCAAGCACACATTTGAAAACATAAAATCTTAGTGGGTAGGCGTTTTTATCAAAACCACTGGGGAACATCTAGGCTCTAAAACATAAGCTCCGCAGGAGCTTTGGATCCTGCATGGCTGTTTCTCCTGAGCTCCCTGCAGCCTGCAGCTGGTCCTGCTCACGGTCCTTGCTGGCTTTGCTGGTAAACAGGAGCAGAATGTGCACAGTGGAGTTCTGGTACATGGGAGGGGAAGTAACGGGGGCTGTTGTGATGAATTACTTGCTACTTCCTTGTTGGGAGATGCTACACACCCTGCAGGAAATTTCACTAATGTGTAAATCTGTGTGTGCGTGTGATCACTGCAGCAAAATAAGGGACACAGTTAGCTTGCCTGGGAAGGGCTTTCCCTGCCAGGCACTCCTGTTTCTTTCCCCAGAGTCACATTGCACACACGACTTCAAGCCCCACCACAGTTCCCACCAGGATCTGCAAGCCTCTGGCCTCCTGTAGTTTCTTGTGTTTATTTCTTGGTATTGCCAACTCTATGCAAAGAGTACCCCAGGCGTGGAGCTGGACAGAGGCTCTGCTTACAACTCTGGGAGGGCACAAGGCAATCTTTATGCAACCCGACCTGCCCATCCACCCCTCCTTGTCCGGTGCCAAGAATAGTCAATGATCGTGTTCTGGAAGAAACTCCACCTTGTCACTGGGTGCTCTGAGCCAAGAGAAGGGGAAGAGGAGCTGAAGACACATGCGTGAGGCCAAGCCACAAAGCCCAAAGCTTCAGAGTTAGAGGGCCTGGGTCTGATACGCCACTTCCCAGCCCACGTCCCCAGGACTGGCTTCGGCCCGACACGCCCAGTAAGGAAGGGCTCACCCCATCCCAACGCCCACTGGATTTTATAGATACACCATGCATATGAGCATGCATGGGGGTGTTCAGAGAGGAAACCTGTGCAAGTGAATAGAGTAATCTCCCTTGGCCTGTGGTGTGGGGGTCACCATCCAAGGCCCCCAGGGGATGCCTGAAACCATGGAGAGTAAAGGACCCTCCATATTTTTTTTCCTATCCACACACACCTATGCCAAAGCATTACTACTACATTTGACACAGTAAGAGTTAGCAACAATAACTAAGATAGAACCAATATAACAATATATTGTACTAAAATTTGTATGTGGTTTCTCTTTGCCTCTCTCTCAAAATATCTTACTCTACATAATATTTTTGGACCAAAGTTGAAGGCAAGTAACTGAAACCACAGAAAATGAAACCTTGGCTGGGGGCAGGGCTAAAACACTTACATAGAAATACACATTTCTAAGAAAACACATACAGTGTACATATGAGCCTATGTAATAGTGCTCCTGTATAAGCGAGAAGATCATCAGAGATGGGGTCTCAAAACCCAAAACTACTGGAAACATACCAGTGGCTTTGAAAAGCAATTAGGATGAACACCTAAATTCACGAAGTGCCTGTAGCCCTGCCTGCCTGGGAGGCTCGCCCTGCACCCTGCCAACCCCCCTCTCTGCACCCCACCAGCCACTTTGACCTTTGCTTGGTCCTTCTGACATATGAGGTTTCTTTTATCACAGGACGTTTGCACCTGCTGTTCTCCCTGAGTGCATGTCCTTCCTTCTCTCTCTCTCATTAAAAATGACCTAGCCATCCTCAGCACAGAACTGAAACCTTCTTTCTCTACTGACCTCTCAAAATTAGTCAGATTTCCTCCTAACACCCTGGTCTCCACGACATCTACCACCATTGCAATTTTGCATGGATATTAAAATCTTCTGTTCCATGACCCAAACTCAGTAGGGGCAAAAATCAAGTGTTTTCTCACTGATCTTCCATACAGGATGGCCTCTGCGTACAATAGGAACTTAACTGACATGTATTGAGTCATGGGTGTGTGTCCTTAGCTAGGAGGAGGGGTAGCATCACTGTGGCCTAGTCCGAGGCCCTCTCTGCTCATAGATCAGGAGGTAACAGCACAAGAAGAAAAAGGATCTGATTACAGGGATAGACTCCTAGTCTAGTGCTCCTTCCTCCCCACCACCCTGCAGTGGGGTAAGTCAAATCCTGCCAAGTTCTACAGGAATCCATTTGCCTAAAGTATAGAAACCTGCCTACTTAGAAATCTGAGGGGAACCCACCCACCTGCAGAGAAGAGTGTGACTCACACGAATGCAGCAGGACCGCAAGAGCTTCATGGATTTAGGTGTTCATCCGAATTGCTTTTAAAGCCTCTGATATGTTTACAGCAGATTTGGGTTCTGAGACCCCGTCTCTAATGATCTGCTCATTCACACAGAACCCTTGTTACATAGGCTTATATATACACTTGTGTGTGTTATCTTAGAAATGTATATTTCTGCGTAATCACAGGTATATGGCCTTAGCTAGGAAGAGAGGTCTGCATGGGAACCTGTGTGCACAGCCCCTGGGGGACAATGACACAAAAGCGTGCTTAGGAATTGCCATGTGTCTTTATCTTTAGGTTTGAGCATACCTGGGTCTCAGCTGCGTGTGCATGTTCAGAGGACAGGCGTCCATCTAGCTATGGAAATGTGTGTGTGTCCATACGGGTGTTGGCACCGATGTCAAGTCTGAGTGTGTGTTTATTTGAGTGTGTGCGTCTGTGGAGGTGTATGCATAAGTGTGAGTCACACTTCTCTGCAGGTGGGTGGGTTCCCCTCAGATTTCTAAGTAGGCAGGTTTATATACATTAAGCAAATGGATTCCTATAGGTCTAGCATGATTTGACTTACCCCGCTGCAGGGTGGTAGGGAGGAAGGAGCACTGGACTAGGAGTCTATCCCTGTAATCAGATCCTTTTTCTTCTTGTGCTGTTACCTCCTGATCTACGAGCAGAGGGCCTGGGACTAGACCACAGTGATGCTCCTCGGGCCGTCACTGTGTGGGAGCCATGGAGTGGCAAAGCGCATGTAAAATTAAGAACATATTTGCTCAAAGCATTTTATCACGTTCCTCTTTTTCAGCAATGTTTAGTTAATAAATTGCTTTCATCTACACTGTTCCATTTGACAGCAAAGGAAAATCAGGCTTTGACAGAATTATTATTATTTTTAAAAAGATTTATTTTACTTATCTATGCATACAAGAACTGGGGTGTCAGTCAGAGCTGCAGGGGTGGGGGGTGAGAAGAATTACCAGAGACAGAGTGGGGAGCAGAACAGGCAGATCTACTGAAATATGCTGCTGAGGGGAGCAGCAGACAAGGCAGACGAGGTCTGCTGTGCCATGTGGGTTAGTTCCCTGACTGGGAAACTAACTGTAGTGGTTGGTGGTAGCTTGATAGTGCTGAAACTTAACCTCTGCACCATCAGGGAGGCCCTGACAGATTTTAGTGAATACAAGCAGCTGCACGAGATCCTTTTTTACATGCCCATATCTTGTGCTGTTGAGTGGGCAGGATGGGGAGGGGACACTGCACGATATCCAGGTCCCTGGATTGCTGTCCTCAGAGCACCTGCTTCGTAGTTCTCAGGAATATTTTTTTCTTGGAAGTTCCTCCAAATCATTTTGGGGCTCTGTATGGTTTGGGAGCTACTGCAATAAAATAATGTGAAGCAACTCGCTAAAGTGATGCCACAAACCTAGCATCTAAGGGCTACTCAGCCCTTTGAGTTTGGCCCTGCAGTTCCCTTGGGCTGAGGATGCTGGAGGAACATTTAGATTTATAGAGACACTGAGAACTGAAACAAGAGGAAGCCTGAGCAGACGGGCTTATTGTTGCAACACATATGGTAAGAACCATGAGTACCTCCCCAGCAAAACAAAACAAGAAGAACTTGCCAACAGATAGTCTGCAATACTTAGAGACACCTCATAGGGTTTTGGCAATGGCATTACTTTGTAATATATAATTTGCAGGCGTTCTTAGCAAATAAGATTTTTATAAAGAGCAAAACTACACAGTGGAACAGAGACAGAATTGGGAAAGGGAACTTCTGAGACAAAAGAGATTGTGACTTGTGGATACCAGGTCTTAGGTTGCAAAACCAATATGGTGTCACTGAAAAGGAAACAGGACTTTTCTAGCACTCGACTTTGGCTTTGACATGGGTTTTCTTTTCCTGGATAAATGAAGACATCTGGAAAACTCCAGCACTAGAAAAATGAATGATACACACCAGAAGAGTTGGCCCTGTCCTGGTCCCTGCACCACCTTGCTGCTCACCCCAGGCCCCATTTTTGAGCCTGGGTTTCTCTGCACATTAAGGGATCATGGGCTGGCTCCCTGCATGTCCCACCCTGTTAGTCTTTAATGTAAAGCCTCAGGTGCTGACACAGACCTGGACAGAGAAGTGGGAAGAGCATGCTATTTATAAACGTCAAGGGCTTTCTGACGGGAAAATAGTGATTTGACTCAGAACAAACCCATGTGCTGTTCGCAGGCACCCTCCTCAGCCTCCTACCTGGCAGCAGAAGCCACTCAAACTGTGCCTGAAGGTTGGTGAATATGGTGCAGGATGCCAGTCTCCGTGCAATCTGGCTTCCTGGTTCATACCCAGCCACATCCTACCTAGATTGCCTTTAGTTCCAAGGCTCAGAAATTAATTGGGTCTCTGAAAAGAATCCCCCCCCCCAAAATGCATCTATTAAAACTTCCATCTCATCATCATCTCTCTCCTTCTCTCTTTCCTGCTCTCCAATAGAGGAAAGATCACCTACCTTCCTGGCAAAGTACCAGGCTCTGCTCCAGAACATCTAGGTGTTAGTTACTCCAGTGCATTGTGTGATCTTGAGCAACTAAGTTAACCCCTTTGAGCTCAGTTTTCTTATTTACAAAGTGGGGGTGGGAGGTCAAACATAAATAGCTACTGGTTTGCAGGGTTGCTGTAGTAGATGAGATTTTGGATGAAAACTGCTAAATGCAACGCCTCTTTCCTAGTACTCACGCTGTAGCTATCAGCCATTATTGTCACAAGAGGTGCTCTATGCAACAGAAACCTGCGGTGGCCCTGTTCAAACAGTAGGCTTTGGTCACTATAGAACTTGAATGGAGTTATTTTAACACAAGTCAACAGACTCAGTCAGAGGTGTTCAACAACGCCAAACAACCCTGTCCTGGGAGTGTGCCGGTTAGTCGCCCGTGTCCTCAAAGCAGATTGGAGCCCAGGTGCAGAAAACATGCCTTTGAAAAGATGAGCATAAATGCATCCTTTTTGTACACTAGCAGGGAGGACGGAAATGGGAGAACATTCTGTTTAATTTACAAAATTTCTATCTCCGTAACCTTGTTCCTCAAGATGCAGTCCATGGAAAACTTGCATTGGAAAATTCTGTGGGAACCTGCTAAAATGCAGACTCCTGGGCTCCAGCTCACATCTCCCACTCCAGATGCTTGGAGAGTGATACTTTTTTTGTGCCCCTAAAGTTTGAAAACTGCTGAGCACTGCATATTGCCTGGCCAATGGACCTGTAGAAGTTATGGTATCTGGATGATATTATCCAGAAAATACCTTCAAAGCCATATTTGGAAAAGTATTACCAGTGTGTCCAAAATCATCTAACTTATCTAATTCTATTTTATTCATATTTTAAAATATAAAGATACATTGTATATTCATGGTTAGTACCAAAACCTGAAGCCTATATGTACCACATTGAATAATGATTCTTCTAGACAGTAACATTACATGTGATTTATCTCAGTTGGTGCTTTCATATATTGTTTAATGTTTTATAAGCACCTATTTTTTTGTTGCCAAGAAGAAAATGTGCTTTTAAAATAAAAGCAAGGCAGATAGATGGATGGCACAAAAGACTTTGTAAGACCTTATGAAATTATAGAGAAAAACAGGAAGAGCAGACTCATATAAGTCAAACAATGTCTTTTTAGAGATAATGAAACAGGTCTACAGAAGGACATCCCCGACTTGGCCGCCAGTCCCTCTGTGGATGAGTATAAATGAGTATAAATGGAGACCCTGGTCTCCAGCGCTCAGTCCAGAGCACTTTGAAAGTGGTCCTGTGGCCAGGACCTGCCTCCCTTCCTTCCTGTAGCCCTTGAGGATGACTGAAAGACCACAGGAAGAACAGCGATTCCAAGGGTGGAGAAGGATGTAATAGCCTTTGCAGAGAGGACTTTGCAGCTCTCTTATCCTCTCTCTGGGAGTTACTAGGTCATTTGCAAAAGGCATGGGAAGAACAGCTGATGAAAAGGTCTAATAGTTTGGAAAAGTGCTTAACCTTATTGCTCTATTTCTGGATTTTCCCCCACGGCCAAAGACTGTTGAGATCTTGATTTCCCCCGGAGGGTTCCCATTTAGGAATGCAGTGAAACCTCTGAAATCCAGAGGAATTGGGGAGAAGGCCAGCTGGAATTAGGGAACGTCCAAATTCTTTTTAAGAACATCCACATCCATTGTTTTCAAAGACATAGACTCACAGATGTGGAAGGAGCTTAGTCCAGCTCCTCCTTGGTGCAAGAACCCCTTGTCCTTCAACCTGCACTGGGCTTTATTTGGGTGTCTCTTGAATGCTTCCCATGACAGGAGGCTCACTGTTCTGACAGGAAACTTCATTCACTTTCAGAAAAGTTTTCCTTCACCTGAGCTGGAATCTACCTTCCTGTAACGGTTCGGATTGCTTTTCAGTATTCCTATAGGACAGATGTGTGGCTTTTACCTCAGTGCTCCTTAAATATCTGGGCAGTTATCATGCACCGACTAGCTCTTCTTCACAGCATCCTCCTTCTGCACACTGACCACCCAGAATATCCAACTGTTATTTATATAACAAATGTCATCAACTCCAATTAGAAATATAAACTGCTGTTTCTAATTAGTCTCTAAATTAATGGCTACATAAATTCAGAGCTGAGCAGAGCTAAGTGACCAATTGCCCTGGTCTCATTACTGTACAGATGGCGAACAAACTGAGATCCACAGAGGAAAACTGCTTCATCCAACTTGAAAAGGGAGAGAGGGAGAGAGGTCAGCCTAGTTGCATGAATATTCCAATCAAGAACACCTGACATCTCATTTTGCCTCCATTATTACCAAGACACAGTATTTCTAAAGTTCCTGAAAAGTTTTTACTCTAAGATATTTACAAGATTACTCCTTCAAATTACGTTTGCAGGGTTAGCAAAGTAGGGATGAGGACGGAGCTGAATTTAGAGGAGGTTACACTGTCACTGAAAAGTACCCTTCAAAATATGAATCCTGCTTGCCCTCTACTGTCAAAAGATCATCTCTCTTTCCCCGGGATGCAAGCTCAAAAGGGGTTGCACATCTACAGGACACCGAGGCTGTTAAAATTTTCTTCAGGCTCCGCTCCCTACTCAATTGAAGAGAACTTCCCAACTTGGGGAGAGAAAATGCATTTGCCAGGATGCCATTTCTGCTCCACCCTGCTGTGCTGGTTTTAAGGTTTCAGATCCTCTTTTCAATTTGGCCTGCTTCTCTGATGCAAAGACAAAGCAGAGACTGAGAGCAGCCACCAGGCACTTCAGTGATTGGTTTCCTGCCCCAGTCCCCAGTAATGCTACAGTCACATGCTCCGACGGGAACATTCCTCCTGCTCCCACCCACAGCAATCGCCCTCTTCTCTCAACAAGGTATTGCATTTCCAGTTCTTACACTTGTCCTGGCATGGTTTATAAGCTGCCTGTGCTGCTTCCTGGTTTGCCTGGGTGCTAGGCTCCATGGGTGCTGGGCTCACAGGGACCTGGGTTCCATTCTTAGGCCTGCTGCTAGGCATGGTGTGGCCTCCGAGAGTCACTTAGCCTTTCCTAACATCATGTCCTTGTTGCTAGAAGACAATTAAATGGCCTACACTTCAGGATGTTAAGATGACATAATGCCTAAAAGGCATCTAGCACAGCGCCTAATATTTAGTAAGATTCCATAAACGGTATCTGCATAAATTATACTTTATACTTATAATAGTATTGTATTATTAGCAATTACATTTATACTCACAGTAGTAATTATTGCTCATCTGTATATTAATATTGTGCTCCTGAAGGCAGAGATGGAGGCCTATATTTTGCTTATACTGCACACAGTAGGTGCTCCATAAATACTGCCTGTTGATTCCTGTGTAGGCTTCTTTCCACAGAAGGTTCACCCCTGGAAACATTCTAAGCCTGACTACCAGCAGTTCCTATTCCAGCTCCCCTTTCCCCAGATTCCTTCCCCCGTAATGATCTCAGCAGGACCCACCCGGTCCTGCCCCCCACACCTGTCAGCTTGCATCTCAGGATAAGGTTTCCATGTCACAAGTCGGAGAACTTGCTGTCCAGGCAAAGAAAACTTTATGAGGATGATTCCAACACAAACCTTATATAACCAGCCTGGCGGCAAGCAGGCACGGAGGGACACCGACAATGTCTGACAATGCCCGCTTCAAAAAGAAGCAAAGCAAAACCAGAGGGGGTAAAGCAATGGATTGAGCTATGCCTAAAATGCTCTTTCTGGACAAGCCTCAGAAAACCGATCAAAGTCCTCCTATTTAAAATTCTCCCAGAGGAACACAAATATGGCTAACCACCCTGTAGCTGGGAATCTGAGTGAACATTTACAGCTGAAATTTTAGCTGAAATTACACTGGATTACTCTCTAACCACACGCATACACATATATGTTTATATATATAAAGTATATGTATATATACACACACTTTTTTGTATATATATTGTGCAAACATATGTGTATGTGTATATATATATTTGCACAACATATATACAAAGTTGTTTATTAATAATATTTTTCTCTGGAACTTACATATGATGGCAGAAATATTTCCTTTTTTTAATTTTTGAATTAAGACTGAAATTTCTACCTGACAGAGCCTTGATGTTCCTACTGGTTCCTCTCTCCCAACTTTCAGTTCTCTCTCCTGATTTCCCTGGATGCCGAGGTTACCCTAGTAGATGCTTGCTGAGTGAAAGAACAATTCTTTCTCTAGTCCCTACTGTAGTTTATTTGTTCATTGCCTGAATTTGGTGTTCAGGTCCCAAAAGCAGTAAAAAAAAAAAAAAAAAAAATCACTGAAATTAATTGGTTGTGTCACAGCCCTGAGAAAAGCTTCCCCAGTGCAGGTGAGGGCAGATTCAGTGACAATGTGGTGGAGAGAATATATCCATTCCTGGAATGACCGTGGCTTCCTGGCCGTAGTCCCGTCTCTGGCATCCTTGGCTTCTTACCTTGGGCAGATCCTTCCCCTCTCAAACTTTTTGGTTTCTTTGGATGTCAAACGCTTTCTATGGGCTCTGTCAGGTCCAGATCCCCTTGAGGCTACGAGGAGCATGAAGATGAGCTGTAGAAGCTGCCTGCATTTCTGGGTGTGGAGCCCAGAGAGAGAAGGAGAATGTGACAATACGTATGAAAGCCCTTGGAGAAAAGTAAAAGTGCCGAGGGGTACTCGCTCTCCACCGGATACCACTGTCCACACAACCTGGCGCCTTGCCCCCCATAGCCTTGTGCCTGCTCCGGACACCCCATCACTGAGCTGCAGGAAGCAGAGGAGGCCAAGGCTTTGCTGGTTAGGGGCCTTGGCTGGGACAGAAGGGGAGAGAGCAATGGAGTGAGCCTCAGAAGCCAGTGAAACGGCAATGAACCCCGCGGGCTGATCCTCTCCAGGCTGGCCTTGCCAAACCTGGGCCAAGCTCTGGCTCCAACATACAAGGCAAAAATAGAAAGGGGGTGGGAGAAGAAATGTGTTTACTTTTGAGATTTTCCCTCATGTGCCTCTTAACAGTATTATAATCTCTCCACAAACAGACAGTAACGACTTACAGGTCTCGTCTCCATTGATAAACCCTCCCAAACAACTCAGGCTTCACGGTTAGTATCTGGGCAGCTGGAAGGGACGCGTGGAAGGTGGCAGGACCAGCTGGAAGGAACACTGGCCTGGAGTCTCTGAACTGGGTGGACAGTGACAGACCTTCCTTTTCTGAGGTTTTGCACAATCAGGGTTTCATTAGACAGAATCTAAAAATCTATTTCAATTTTTGAAGTTTCTGTCTGCGGTTCTCAGTCAAGGGCAATTTCCCTGCTCAAGGGGGGCATCTGACAATATCTGGAGACATTTTTAGTTGTCACGACTCAGGGGTCCTCCTAGCATCTGACAACACACACGACAGACCCCAGCACAGAGACTCATCAAAGCCAAAACACTAATAGTGCTGAGGCTGAGACTTCTCGGTTTATACTCAAGTGCCCAGAGTCCAAGAGGGGGAGACAGGGACAGAAGCAAAGCAAGAGGAGGGGCTAAGCCCTGGTTTCTAGGTCACGAAGTATTCATCAGTTAAGTGTTTTCTAGCTTTTCTTCCTGTGACTGGTGCCCTTTGATTTTCCCTTGAATTTACGGAGCTATGTTTGAGCAGCGTTTTTCATGAAAACGTCTTTCTTATCAAAAACGTCAAGCCCCGTGTAGCACAGAGATCTCCCCAATAAGGCCCGGCACAGATACAAATAGAAGCAGCTCTGAAACAAGTAGAACTGGAAGGTGGGTGGTGGGGGTGCTTGGAGGGACAAAACAGATGCCCTTAACTCGGTTTCTATGAGTCAGTGTTTCTGATGTAACAGCACACAATAATAACCGTAGGACGAGCGAGACAGCTATGCTGAGAGCAGGCAGAGCTGACTTGGAGCACTAGCGTCAGGAGACAACAGGTCTGCAGCGGCAGATCCAAAGGCAAATGAGAGGGTTAAGCAATAGGAGCATGTCACTCCCGGGTCATTCCTGTATTAAGTCACTGGGCAGTGATTACAAATAGTTACCTGTGGTTTCCAGTGGGGGAGGCAGCCACACGCTAGTCAAGGGGTTTTGGAGAAACAGGTGCAATGAAGTCATGGTCAAACAATTTATTTACTGTAAACCTTAGACTTTGCTCAGGAAAACAACTGAAGCTGCCCCTCAAATCCCTGCCTACAACACCCCAGTTGAGCAAATAAGAGGAGCGGGGAGAGTCCGTGTTCACAGCAGAAAGGTCCAAGATACTCGAGACCCTTGAGTCCAAGGATGCAGGAAGGAACGCCTCCTTCAGATACAAATTACCAGCAGCATTATATTACTCCTAATACTTGACCAATGAGGTAGATACACGGAAAAGTCATCACAACACAGCAGCTCCAGGTCCTCTGGGACTGAAGCCCTTCAGACATAAACTTACAAGTCCCATGCAGAGAGGAACTGAACTATACAAGAAACAAGTAATCACTCAAATACATTTTCTCTTTTTTACAGCTTAAAAAAATAAAAAAACGGGCAGAAGGGGGTCTTTCCTCCTGCATACCTCTATACAAGTTTATTCTAAATTTATTACACTCAAGTTAAATAGTCTGTTTAGTGTTTGGCTGGGAGGGGGAGTCTTAGAAAGTAGCAAAGTCGCACTAGAGCAGCGAGTCATTTGTACTACAGTTCCTCCCTTGGGAATCAATGCTATCACTAGGCACAGTACCTTGCCGGCTCACAAGGTCTTCTGTGCCCCGGGGGTCCTCACAAAGCAGTCTGCAGTCTTTCTCCTGCCCCAGGTGGTATCCGCCCTGCTCTCCGGTGAAGTCAGTTCGGCCGTTGCTGTTGTTGGAGTAGCCATTCCCACAGTCCTTGAGAGAAGACCTGCGCAGGCACAGAAGCTCCTGGAAGGCAATCCTGAAATCCGGGCTGCGACAGTAGATGAGGGGATTGAACGCCGAGTTGACGTAGCCCACCCAGTTCAGGAGGATGTAAACTTCCTTGCGGATGAGGTTGTCCTGGATCACGTGCACGATGTTGACGATGAAGAAGGGCAGCCAGCACAGGGTGAAAGTGCCCATGATGATGCCCAAAGTCTTGAGGGCTTTGTGCTCCTTCAAGCAGAACTTGGAGGCCCTGCGGTGTCCATGCCCGCTCCGTCCATCCTGCTCCACTTGGCTGAGGTTTTGGGCATGGAAGCGGCCCTCCGATCTGTCGATCTTCTGGAGCTGCCTTTTGGCCACCTGGAAGACCCTGGAGTACACGAAGACCATGACCACCAGGGGCAAGTAGAAGGACACGATAGAGGAAGCAATGGCATAGGCCTGGTTCGTGAAGAAGTCACAGCAGGTCTCCCTGTGGTAGCAGTCGGTGGCTTCCTTGTGGGTGGCCCGGTACCAGTGCATCTGGATGGGTAAGAAGGAGGTAAGGCCCGATACGATCCACACCATCAAGATGACCACTCGAGCCTTATTCTTGGTCAACAGGCTCTGGTACTTGAAGGGTGATGTGATGGCAAAGTAACGATCCACGGCGATGACGCACAGGGTCTCGATGCTGGCCGTGACGCACAACACGTCAATGGAAGTCCAAAACTCGCACCAGAAGTTGCCAAAAGTCCACATTTTCATGAGGATGTGGCAGGCCCCAAAAGGTACCACCGCCAGGCCCATGACCAGGTCAGCACAGGCTAGGGAGGTGATGAAGTAGTTGGTGACCGTCTGCAGACGCTCGAACTTGGCGATGGCTGTGATGACCAGCACGTTTCCAAACACGATGGCCAGGACGATGAGCGACATGAGAATGCCCATGCCCACCACCCACGCCTCGTCCCGTTCCTGCGTGACATTTTGGTCCGTCGCGTTGCTGTGGTTGAGCGTCAGCAAGGGGAGGCTGTGGTTCCCCGGCTGCCCCATGGTGCGCAGGCTGGCAGGTGAGCGCGCCGACAGCGGGCTCCTGGCCGCGCCTCAGCGGACTGACCTCCCGCGGGGCGCTGCGGACAGCGAGCGGGCGCCTGGAAGCCTCATTCAGCCGCCGTGGGGTGGGTGTGGTGGGGGCGCGTCCTGCAAACTCAGCTTGCGGGTTGCGCTGAGCTCGCGGTGACTGTCAGTCCCGTCTTGCGCTCTGGAGAAGCTGACTCGGAGTGCGCGCCGCCCGTTATGTGCACAGGACTTTTGGGGCACTGCCCTCTCGGTGACGCGCTGGAACTTTCCTCCAATAGCGCGCGGGCAGCCCCAAAGGGAAGAGGCCCCCACCCCTTCCCGCCCCTTCCCTGCCCCCGCCCGCCCCCTCCAGGGGCTGGCCGGGGCGGGGCCCAGCTACTCCCCAGCGGGCGGGCCGCCACTCCCTCCCAGCTACCCTGGCCGGCCCTGGAGCTGAAGCGGGGGCTGCCTTGCTCACCCGCCAACTCGGGAGCCGCTTTTGGCTCTCGACGGCTGCTACCTGTCTGCCCGGGGTTCCTGTGCGACCTGATGTCTCAGGGCAAAGGGCTTCGCACCGCGCTTCCCCGCGTGAGGAGAAGAGGCGAGAGGGCCCACCGAGACACGCACGTACAGGCACACGTGCACCCCGACAGACATGCTCAGACTTATAGGGAACCGCAGCCACTGACTGACACACCCGTCCAGCGCAGCTACCAGCTCCCCCGCGCGCGCACACGAGCCTGCAGGCACAAAGTCACCCCTGTTCAACACAGAGACGCGGCCCGAAACAAACACAGAAGCAGAAGTCAGCCACACAAAAACGCTCCCTTGGACGCCGGCTGAGCGCCACTGACACAGAAGCCCACGTCCAGGTACTCCACACCTCTCACCCAGGCACCCAGATCTGATCTCTCCTCCCCGAGCGCCCCCCTCCCACCCCCTACACACGCGGACACCAACACAAGGCATATTCCCTTTCAAACATTTGGCAAGACCACAGGAGGTGACTTCAACAGCTGCCGATTTCCTCAGCATACTCTCTGCAAGTACTTTTGGTGCCCTCCTTGGGAATTTGCAGGCATTGAGACACAGAATTTTACCCTTTTGTTTTCGTTCAGAGCTGGGATATGCATGTAGGTTTGGGGAGCATGGGAGAAAATTGTATGTTTTAATTTTTAATTCTTAGAAATGTGGCATCGGACCCTCATCATGTGGTGGAATGAAAATGTATTGAAAATGGAATAATTGCCTTTTCAACCTCACCTTCTTCCATTATCCCATCGCAACTGAAACAATCTTTTCAACTTCAGGGTAGTTTGTTGATCAGCTGGGTTGAGTGGTAGGAAATTGCCACTCTGTCATATTGACTTTTTTTTTTTTGTCATTTTGACTTTTAACAGGGCATTTCATATAGTTCAGTTTATTAAGAGCTTTGGAAACCACAGAGAGCAAAAGATAGTTTTAAAGAAATCAGATCAAGCCTTAAAACTAGGGATGAAATCCTACCCTTTGCATCTGGCACATAACTTTACTGTTACAAAGAAGTTAATTTTCAGGGTTTGACTTCACATGTATTATTAGTAGTGTCTTTCAAAAACTGAAAGCATTTCTTGCAGTCAAACCAAACATACTTTGTGGATTACATAATAACATAACAATGGCTAACATTTATGGAACATTTTGCTGTGTGCTTTTCATGCATTATTCTATTTAATCCTTCCTACAGTCCCATGGTGGGGGGGGGGAGTTTTATTTTTAGCTTAATTCACAAAGAGGGTTCAAGGGGCACAGGGCCAGGCAGTGCCAGAGGCAGGGGGTGACTCTTTACATTTTTCATTGTACTGCATCATCAAGCGCTAAAAGAGGAAGTACTACAACTGTAATTGAAATACCCAGGTTCCAGATCCCTCTGTCTTGGAACTTTCTAGCTCACTTTCCTTATGGAGCCTAATTTTCTCCATATCTAAATGGGGACTGGACTCATATGATTCCATTGAACTGAGAATCAAATGAAATAACTCTAAATGTGAAATTGTTCTTGTACATATAAACGCCACATGGATATCTGGGTTATCAATGAAATTTACATGAATTATTTAGTATATTTAATCTTTTCCACCAAAACACTGAAACACTTCAGGACAAAAAGTGGCTTGGGCTACTCTGCAAGTAGTGTTTGTACTCAGAAACAAAATTTAACTTAAATGCACCCTTTAACTTCCTACCGTCACTAGCAGAAAGTCTTTTTATGGTTGCCTTAATGAATAAATATTTCCCATAAAATCCACAAATATTAATTAAGGATGTATTATGTTCCCAACGTTTTCAAAATATGCCCAGCCCATATTTGTGTTTTCCAAAATTGGCTCTGGTATGATACATTTTAGGAAGAGACATTGTGTTATGCAACCATGTTTCTTTAAATATACATCTACCCTGAATTGTGGAACTAAGCCATGTAAACCCTCCTTCCTGTTGGCAGAGCTATGGAATAAATAAGTGTGTTGTTTAACCTTCCCATAACAACAAAAAAGGACAAGGAAAACCCATTTTTAAGCAAACACCAATTGATGATTCAGATGTACACATAAATCATTGAAAAGTTTTATTTTGAATATTTTGGGAAACACCTTTAAAAAGCCCACGAACATTAAAGAAGGGAAAACTGCTTATGGGAATGAGTGAGTTCTGGACCTGTGGCCACCAGTCTTGCAGTCCCTCACTCACTCCATCACCAAGTTGGTAGGAATTTCTAGATGTTGTCTTCCTGATAACAGTCTTCTCCACACCTCCCCTTAACACCACAGGGCTCAAAGCATTAGAATTTGAAAAAATACAATAGATCATTTAGTTTCTTCTCCCAAATGGGGAAACTAAAATGCAGAAACAAGTGTAGCAGGGAAACTAGGGGTCCAGGTGGCCTCCAGGCCTCACGTGTTCTCAGTGCCCCATGCTGCTGTTTCTGTTTGCCTACTGGGCTTAATGCTTCAGTTGAACTAACAAGTTCTTGGGACAAACTGCACCTTTATCTGATATGCAAAAAGCAGGCTTTTTATGGTGATTGGTAGTGTCTAATTGCATATTTGGTCAATCCCTTTAAGACACTGATTTGTCATATCCTGCCTGCCAAACTGGAAAAAAAAAAAAAACTCCACAATTTGATTTACCTAGTGAATGTTGGAATGTAGGAGTAAGTCTGTGAGATGCCAGGGATACTCTCACGTCAATAGCTGGATTCCTTAGGTAATCCTCATCCTGGTCTAGTCTTAGACAAGATTCCTTCCACTATTATGATCCTCTGAGCAGGGAATTTATCTCTGAATGATGGTTTTTAAATATCTGTCTTTAATATTATTGCTGTGCAACATCATATTATTAAATTTACATCAAATGAGATTAAATGCATGTGAAATGCTTAGCAGACTGCCTTGGAAAATAGATAGCCATCACTGTTATCTGATTTTTTAATCTCTATTCCCCCCTCTCTATATACCAATATATAGATATAGATATTTTGTTTATTTGATCATATATATGTATGAAAGAACTTTTGAACATGATTACTGAGTCATTTATTTTTAATTTGAACTATGTGGAAAAGTGATTTTGAAAATTAGCCATTGTCATTGTTATGTAGCTGGACAGGATGTTTGTGATTTTTAGATGAAGCTTCTCACTGTCCAGTCTGCTCCTTACACAGGCACAGGGCACCCACCAGAACTCTTGGAGAGCCGTGTCAGCGAGGGCAAGTTTACCAGCTCCTTTCCTCAGTGAGTGTTTCCCCAACTATGCAGATAGTGAACTGAAATCCCTCCTCTTATAGCTTCTACCGGGGATCTTAAGTCTGCCCCCTGGAGGCCACTTGGACCAAGTCTTCTGTCTTTTACACTGTATTCTTAAGCTCTTGGGAGACTGACTCCCTTAAGAGTTCACGTGCAGCTTCTCCTCTTCAGATTAAATATTCCATGTTCCCTTAGGTCCAGAGTCTCCTTCACCATCAAGGGCAGGCTTCTTCTCTTCATAGTTGGGCTTGTTGCTGTCTAAATTTAACATCAATACCTGGAAGATTCTAGAACAGGTCATCAATCAATTTGCAGTCACCTTGGCAACCATAAAGCAAGCAGAGCGACCAGCAAAGCTTTCAGAACAACTGATTATGCCAGATGAATTTAATTTCCTGCTATGCTAGTGTTTTATGAGAGACATGCTAATAAATTCTCCATGTCTCTGGAGGACACAACCAAGCAGAATGGCATTAAATTAAAGCAGGAGAGACTTCAGTTGGCCCTATGAAGGGCTCTGGGGCCTGAAGACAATCAAAGGGGCAGAACTTTAGTGGCTTTTCTCAGTTGGGATTTTCCAGAGAATGAAGCCTTACAGAAAATTCTTTGAATGACCATTCCTCCCAATTCTATCAAGGAAGATATAGTGCTGTTAACTTCCAGGTATGTAGGAGAGAGAAGAAGTCATTGCAATGTAATGGATGCCTCAGGGCATAGGGTTTAATTCTTTTGATGAAAGTGGCATTGCATGGAGTCTCCTGTGTGGGAAGGAACATCGTGTGATGATGATGGTATCTCTGATAGAAGCAGTTTGGTGCAAGGGAGGAGGAAAGGATGGGGGATTAGGGCCTGTCCCAGGACAACTCTGATGTTATCTGTAACCTTCAGCTCCTGCCCTTTCGTCTCTGAACCCCCATGTTCATCCATCAGATGATGACTTCTGAGGACCTTCCTACTCTGAACTGAGCAAACCTCTAGAGGAAAGGAAGCACATTGAGGGCCATTGAGGAGATGCATTCCTGACTCTGAAGAGCTACTGAGGAGTTGGCCAGCAAAAGCTGTCAACATCCCACCACACAACTTGCTTCTGTTTTCTCTGCATCTTTCTGCATTTCCCCATTGTGATTTCTGCAAGTCCCTTAGCAGGTGTGCTGTGCTTTACTAAATATTTCTCTTCACATTGACTTCCTTCTAAAATTCAAATGCTTTTCAAACATTTCCAAAGAAAACTTTGCATTACTGCCATTAACACACGTGGAAAAATGATGTCATCTACCATAAATAGAAGGTAACCATGAAAACAAAACAATGTTAATAAATTCTAGTTAGATTTTGTTTCCTGCCAAAGTTCTGAGCCTAAGGCCTGCTTTCTTTTTTATTGAAAAAAAAGATTAGCAAGTGCTGGGACGATATTAATGGTCTTCTAACACCAAATGGGACTTTCTCCATCTATTTTAAAAGACGGAAAGAATATTGAGAGGGGAATAACTCCTAAGTGGTATACTATCAGTTAACATAGTGTTACTGAAATATTTAATGTCTTATTGAGTCTAAAGGAATCTTAGCCTTTACCCTAGTGGAACTTGTTACTGTGATAAGGCTTTGCAAACCCATGGATCTGAGTCCAGTTCTGCTTCTGCCCTTAGTCAATTTTGGGCACCATGCTCAAGTCCACTGGGCCTAAGGTAGTGCACAGGTAAAATATAAGTAGGGCCCATTTAAAGGAGTCAAAAAAATGTATGAAAAATGGGGTTTGGGATGGGAGAGAGAGAACCAAGAAACAGGACAGCAAAAACAAGTCAGAATAACTTGGATTGGCTGGGCTTAGGGGGTGAATCAATGGAGGGGGGCATTACTGAAATGGGAGGAGGGGAGTGATGGCCTGCGTGTGGGTGGGACAGGAAGAGGGGATGATTCACATCAGACCAGATCAAAGTTAAGGTTTTGGTAGGACACCTAATGGAAGTAAAGCTACAACGATGATTAGGAGATAAATGGATTTGGGGTTATGTACCTGTAGTTGGCTGTCATTGCAGTGCAAGCTTCCCTTTCTTTTGAGGGTTAAATGAAATAATGCATTTAAGGAACTTAGAACAGTTCTTCCAAAAAAAAAAAAAGTCTATCATCATCATCATCATCATCATCATCATTATCTACATTTTCTAGCACATCTTCCATTTCAGGGCATATTTGTTTCTCTAAGGACAGTTCTTTAAAGGAATAAGGAAATTGGTCCAATAGAGAAAAAAAATTCTTTGTATGCATTAGACACTACTAACAGTGGAGGGCTTTTGGGAGAGGTCTTAGGTTGAATTTCCTAGCAGCTGCAGCTGGAACTAGTGTTTGCGTGCAAGTGATCAATGAAAGAAGAAGCCCCATGTGGGAGTGGGAGGAGCAAAGCTTGTTTTCAGGAAAGATCCTGGCATAGTCTGAGACCTGGTTTGAAGTCATGCTCCTTCCAATTCTTAGTTGTGAAACCTGGTATACATTACCTAATTTCTCTGTGTGTCTGTTTCCTCATTTATAACATTGTTGATAAGGGGAATTTACAACTGCATGGGGTCAGTGGGAAGATGCAATGAGTTGATAACTGCGAAGTGGTGGGAACTGGCTTGGCCCAGAGCGAGTGCTCAATGAGTTACTGGTGCTAACAGAGGGGACTGTGGAAGGGTTGCTTAGCTCTAGCACGCAGGGAGATATTGCATACGCACCCTCTGGGGTGAAGAATTCCCAGTACAAAGTGCCTGGCAGTGGAGCCTCAGAAAGAGAAATACACGGTGTCTGGTGGGCCCTGCAGTAAAGAAGAAGTGAAAGGTTTGCGGGGATCAAGCAGTATCTGTTGTAGACTGGCAGAGTTCCCTGAAGGGGCAAGAGGGGAAGAAGATAAAGCTGAGTGTGGTAAGAGGAAGGGCCAAGGCAGAGAGATGCCTTCAGTCTCTCAGCAGAGAAGACAGGGCAGCCCACGCCCAGTGCTGTGCCTTCCGCTGGGTGAACAAAGGAAAAGATCTAACCAGACGATGAGCAGAGGGCTGGGCCCCCTGCTAGGTCTAATCATGAGGCCATGAGACATGTCCTGGGCCGGAGGAAGGAGTCACACACCTCCCTGGCCTGGGGGCGTCGTCTGTCAAGTGAGAAGATCGAATCCTCATGCTAATCCACCAGTGGTGGTTCTGGGCTCTGAAAGTCAGTAGGAATTGTTTTTATTTTTAATTATATGTGCATTACACACCAGGGGACGGACTAGGCACTTGACATATGACCTCTCTTCTTTTATTCTCATTTCTGTGCAACATTATGAGGTTGACACACCTCATTTTACAGATGAGAAACTGATGTTTTAAGAAATAAGCAGCCTGCTGCAGGTAACGTGTTTGATGAAAAGCCTGACTCTGAACCCTAACTCAGGATTCAGAAGCACAAGTTCAAACTCAATAAAAGGGCTGCATGTCCAGGCTGCATGTCAGGGCCTTAAAACTGAGTTTGTCCGGACTAATGAGCAAAGGGAAAAAGCCAGACAATCAAGATTTCAGGCAAGCATCCTGGTTGCGATTTCTAAATAGAGGGAGGACGTTAGAATTGGAAGTCTCTGGATGCGAGTGCCTGGCTTTTGCCCATGCCCTGCGCTCTATTCCCAGGCTTAGCCCATTCTGTTTCTTCCCTTCCCTTCTCATCCCCAGCACTGGTTCTACCTGCAAAACACACACACACACACACACACACACACACACACACGCACACTCATGCTTTGTCAACTTCCTCTAGGAAGTCTTGCTGACTATAAGATTCTTGATTTTTTGGTGGTGGTTGTATTGTAGTGTATACAGATGTTGAATTGAATATTATACACCTGAAGCTTGTACAGTAATGCAAGCCAGTATTACCTCAATTTTAAAAATTAAGTTAAAGATGAACACCCCAAAAGAAAAAAAAAGTACAGGATTTTGTAGATTTTCCCACTAAATAAAATAAGTAGAAATAGAAAGCAGGATCTAAAAAGACAGGATTAGATGTCTCTCCTATAGGCCTCTTTATCACCCCATACAGTAGCATTTGTCCTATATAATTATTATTGCATATTTTGCTTTTTAATACTATTCTAGTCATTTTTTTATCCCCAACATACAACCCATGGTTCAGAAGACAAAATGCAGGCACATTCAGACATATATGTCTACCTAGCTATTCTGAAATATAGGTAATGTGGTTGAAGGAGGTAAAGAAATTAACATGGAAGACACCTTTCACTTAAGAAACTCACAGGCATGTAAGTTGACTTCTACGTAATGAAGTAAATACTCTGATAGTAAATTTTATGGGCCAAAGAGGACTAATCAGTACTTCATCTTCCCACATAAATACTAGGGAGGAGGCTTGGGGAAGACAGTGAATATCACATAATGAGTCTTTAGCCAAGAGAAGAACAGGATTGTAAAAAAAATAAATAAATTATTTGGAGAGTAATTTGGCAGAATTTACTAAAACGTAACTATCCTTTCACCTAGCAACTCCATTGTTAGACATTTGTTGCATAAGTGTCAGATATATGGGTAAAGATACTGTTTCAGTTTTATTTGAAATAAAGATGAAAACAAACTAATTTTCCAGAAAAGGGAAATGCTTAAACAAAATGAGAAGAAACCCATATATTGTGACATTCTCAACATTAAGAATGAAGTGAATCAAAATTGTCCCAGTTATCGTTAAGATATTAAAAACAATTGTGTACCAGATTGAATAAAACAATTTTATTTTTTTTTTGTGCTAACAAACACGGTCATAATTTTGAGATGCCATAGTTACTTCTTCTAAGTCCTACTGAATGTGCTGTGGGGCAAAATTAGCAGTTCAACTAGTTCCTACCTCTCCAAGATTTACGGTAACATTGCAAAGATAAGAAGGGTAATTATGATATGACAGGGTAATGACAGAGGCTATAAAAGAGGTATAAAAAAGGAATCTACATTCAACAGAAGGTTAGTCTAGTTATGTCGGGGAAGGTGAAGAACAATCATAAAATGCTTCATTCAGTTGGTGGCTGAGGAGCTGGGCTTGAAGGCTGATGTGAGGTTGTGGTCAGGCATGGACAGAGGGTGCTCATGACTAACGGTGTGGGCAGGATGTAGAAGGGGAAGCCTTCCACATCTGTGCTTGAGAAACAGTGACTATAGTAGAAGAGCTGTGGCACCTGGGGTAGGAGGAAGGAAAAGTAAGATGTGAGCTGGGCTACATATTTTGAAAGCCCTTGATAAGGAGATGAGGCTTAAGAGAAGTCCTAGAGGGCCTCCCCTGGTGGCACAGCGGTTGAGTGCTGGGTTGCAAAGCTGCCCGCAGCCTCTGCAGTGCCAGTTCCATCCCTGGCCACCAGGTGAGGGTCCCACACAGAGCGCAGACCTCTCCTGCCGCCCGCTGCTCCCCTCAGCAGTGTACTTCGGTCCTTCTGCCTGCTCTGCTCCCCACTCTGGCTCTGGTGAATTCTCTCACCCTCCCGCGCTTCTGACTGTGCCCAGTGCTTGTATAAATAAATAATAAAATAAATCTTAAAAAAAAAAAAAAAAGAGAGAAGTCCTGGAAAGAAGTGGGATGGGTCATGGAAAGCTACAATCTAGAAACAAGCCGGAGGTGGGATAAATGAGACCACTTCACAGAGACGTGCCCAGCAGCCTTATGCTAAATAAAGGGATGAGGAAAGAAACCAACTTGGCAAGCAAACTGACATGGTGCTGCTCCCACAGGTCTGAGCTGGGTGCCAGATCTTTGTTTCTTCATTTGTAGGGCACACTTGAACACATCTACCTGCCCCCAGATTGGTGTGAGGATCAGTTGCACAAATATGCATTTGACTATGGAGCTGACTGCCAGCAAAGGGCTACACTCCTATAGAGGGCTGTGCTTATTACTTCCAGAAGACAGACCAGAGCTCAGCAAGCAGAGAATTCAGGTTGACATGGGGAGCGAGATTTGTGGCGAGCCATGGGAGCATATGGAGTGGTCATCTGGGCAATGAGGAATGAAAGGAAGTGTGTGGATTGACATGAAAAATCCAGAAGCAACAAGGAGAAATATTTTTTAATTTGCCATCTTGTCAAAATTTAATGCTTTACAAAAATTCAGGGTTGGAAACAGATATGGGTAGACACTGTTATTGTTCCATTAAAATTTAAAATGCACACACTCTTGGAGTCAACAGTTCTGCTTGGAATTTCTCTTGAAGAGATATACACACAGACATGTAAGGAATACATTTGATCCTTGAAAAGTGAAGGGTTTGAGCGGCTGGTCGCCTGTGCAGTTGAAAATCCAGGTGTAACTTATAATTTTACCTTCCCCAAACTTAACTATTAATAGCCTGCTGTTAACCAGTAATTTTCACATTTTGTATGTTATGTATTTTGTATACTGTATTCTCACAACAAAATCAACTAGAGAAAATAAAATGTTATTTGAAATATTATAAAGATGAAAAAATACATTTATAGTGCTATTCTGTATTCATTGATAGCATAAGGTTTTGGAGTCTGTTTACAAGAAAATTCACTTATAAGTGGCCTTGCACAGTTTAAAACTTGTTCAAGAGTCAACTGTATATGTGACGGATGTTCACTGTAGTATTGTTGAACATAATAAAAACTGGAAATAACCTAAATGTTTATAAAAGGAAAATGACTAAATAAATTAATGTTATTGGCATACGACGAATTGTCATGCAAACATGGATGTTTATAGCAGCTTTCTCCATAATTGCCAAAACTTAGAAGCAATCAAGCTGTCCTCTAGTAGATGAATGTATAAACTTGGTACATCCAGTTAGTGCAGTATTATTCAGTCCCAAAAATAAATGAGCTCTGAAACCATGAAGAGACACAGAAAACATAAATGTGTGTTACTAGGTGAAAGGAGCCAATCTGAAAAGGCTACATCCTGTATTCTCCAGCTGAATGATGTTTTAGACAAGAAAAAATTGTAGCAACAGAAAAAGACCAATAGTATTCAAGGGTTCCAGAATGAGGCAGACATCAGTAAGAGCACAAAGAAATTTAGGGCAGCGAAATGCTTCTGCAATCTACAACCAAAGCTGTGTTACTATACATTTGTCAAAATATACTACACATGAAAATGTACTACACCAAAAGTGAACCCTAATGTTAACTGGGTACTTTAAGTGATTCTGAGGTGTCAGTGCATGTTCATCTATCATAACAGATGCCCCATGATGGGTACAGTAGTCTATGCATGTGTGGGAGGAGGGGATATAAGGGAGATCTCTGTACCTTCTTTTCAAATTTTCTGTGAACCTAAAACTGTTCTAAAAATTAAAATCTACTGCTAATAAAGAGTAGTTCTGGAGCAGCAGAAATACAGCAATATCCAAAACATATCATTGTCCAGCAATGTAACATGCCCGATGTATATGAGAAAATTGAAAGTGGCACCAACCTAACAACATAAAAGCACAGCAGTAGGAAGATGTGTAGATTCAATATGTGCAATTTTACATGGAATTTTATGCTGTAGGTTAAAAAAATGAGATTGATATATGTGCTAATTCATAAAGATCCTCACCATATAAGTGAAAAGATTGGAAACAAACACTATCTTCAAGGCCATCCTCTCCAAGATGTTCAGGATAGATCTTCCAAGTTGTGTCACTTTGGCCTGTATCAATCGATTATTTTGAGCTTCTGTCACTTGAGGCTTGCAGGCTCATGAAAACTATGACTACTTCCTTAACTACCTAGAAAAATAAAAGTGGGGGCATTACTCAGAATTGGAGGTTATTTGACAGCAATACCACTCCTCTGGAGAAGCCAAACTATCTGGCAGGCAAATAAGGAATGACAGAGCAGCTGGTTCTGTCATGTGAGTCACTCTCTCCTCATTCTGTGAAACTCCCTCCTCCCTCCTTGAAACTCTAGGCCCCTGTATATTCCTTATTTTAGGAAATATACCCCGGGTTTTCCTCATTGACCTTGGAATCCTTATTTTCTTTGTAGAGTCTTCATATATATGTAATTATATTTGGTTTTTTCCCCTCCTGTTCATCTATCTTGTGCGAATTATTACTCAAACTAATGTGAGAAGAACCCAGAGTGGTGGAGGAAATTTTCTTTCAGCACCCCTGCCACCCCGGCAATGTATACATCACCATCTTCTATGAATAACATGTAATATGTTTTTATTTTCACAAACATATTTTGGGAAGTTCTTCAGAAATGGCAGTGTTTAATATAGGGGATTAGGGACTGGGAGATGGGTCGGGGTGGGGAGGACAGAACAGTATAAAATTGCTTTCATTTTTTTTACTCTTTTATTCTGTTGGAAGTTTTGCTGTGGGTACTATTAAAAAGTTTGTAACTTGGGCCTTCTGGTGGTCTAGGGTTTAAGTCTCAGTGCTATCACCACAAGGGCCTGAGTTCGATCCCCAGCCAGGGAGCTGACCCACATGGCGCAGCAGACCTCTCCTGTCTCTCCCATTGCATCCTGCAGCAGTGTATTTCAGTAGATTTGCCTGTTCTGCTCCCACTCTGTCTCTGGTGAACCCTCTTACTGCCTGTACCCCAGTTCTTCTGTGTAAAAAATAAAATAAAAAGGGTCACTTAATTAACAAAAGTAATGCCTCACAGAATTCTGGAATACACTGCCATGTGCACACAAGTCCTTTCTGTGGACTAACCTTTTTGGATGAAGAAACTGAGATGCAATGTAAGCAAAAGTTAGTGAACTCAACAGTAAGTCTGTGACCTTGAAGATGAAGGGCAGGGTGGAGAGGGATGTGCTTCAATAACAGCAGAGAAGCAAAAGTAGAAATTGTTAGAATTTTTAGTAACCTCTTTGGAGGGGGAAGAGGAAGGATGTGAGAAGAAACCAGGAAATGAAAATAAAGACAGCAAAAAAGTGAACAAATGAGGAAGCTATAAGAGACTGAGCTTGCTAAAGCAGTTTCTGGGACCTATTTTCTGTTTGGAGTGTGTTTAAGTGGGTATCTCTGCTTGTGTCTGCTGATGCAGCCCTTTTTGACAGTCTAGTGGATTCTCAGGGCTATGATTCATTCTGTCTCAGAATTGGAGAACCCCTTAGGGTTGCCCACACCCCAGAGACCCCCTGCAGCAGAGGAAGCCACACACAGTGGGGGTGGGGGGGGTGGGAGGCCATAGACCCCCCCCTCCACACTCCAACCAGTGCTGCACCACTTTTAGCTGCTTTTATATTGTTTGTGCATAAAATTGGATTTGTGCAAACGTTCCATTGTTAAAAAGATGCCCACTGATATGCCAAACCTTTCATAATATGAATAGAGAAAAAGATTCACACATCACAGGGAGAGTAGGGGGAGTGGGTTTAGAAGACAGGGTATTTTGACTCATTCTTTCTTAAGCTTTTTATTCTTATCTTTTAGTTGAGACTGAAAAGAAGAGGAAAAGATCTGGAGGTGGGTTTAAATTTCAATGGCTTAAGTTGAAAGAGAAGGATCCTGGGAGGGTGGGGGTGAGGGTGGGAAAATTAGATTCACAAAAACCAATAAGGAGAATATAAATATCAGAAATTAGAATAGACAGAAGAGGAAAACTAAAATAAATATTTAGGAGGATGACTTGAACCATTGAGCAAAAACTTACAGAATTGAATGGCAGGTATTTAAAAAGTGTTAGTTGGCACAACCAACAAGTATGTTTTGATTACCTACTGGGGGCCAGGCACTTTCTAAGGTGCTGTGATTACAGTGATGGATTAGATGAGTTAGATGCAATTCCCACCTCAGTAGGTTTCCCATCTAGCGTATAGTTTGTGCAGAATAAGCTTATGGATTGACCTATACAAATTCTCATTTGACTCATCATATGAGGCACCAATTTCTTGCAAAGTGCAGCAGAACCTGATGTACTCTATGTGGCACAATAAAGACATGAAATCCAGAGTCAAGAGTGAAACCATTCACTCAAGGGAGGTTGCGGAAGGTGAGACAAAGGTACTGGCATGGGGAAGTGGAAGGCAGGCTAGGGACAGCAGGGCATTGCTAGCAGGAAAGGGAGGAGGACGAGCAGAGGCTCCTGCCCTACCCTGGAGCTGGCATGATAATGCTGTCGGTGGGTGAAGGAGCAGGAGCCAGTTGGTAACCAGCCACCTGGAAGGGTACAGTACAGGCATTGAGAACCCCAGAATTCTAGAGCCACCCGACTCTCACTGCCCGGATGAAGAGCCTTTATCCATGTGGGGAGGGTCTTACCCAGGCTTGTAAGCTTGGAGCAGAGTCCAGACTTCCCACCTCTCAATCCTGCCATCCTGCTTTGATCATGGAACATCACAATCATTAAATGTAGCATGATCACTTGTGATCTTGGAAAGATTCTCTCTTGACCTTGATCCCCTCATCTGTAAATGGGGATAGCAGTAATGATTGTGATGTTTTGTCTCCAAAACAGTGTCTCAATTCCATCCCTTCTGCACACATGTGCCCTGTACATTTTGCCACAACAAAAGGCGGCGTTTCATCTTTCACCCTCTTGAATCTGGTGTGACTTATAATTGCTGTGACCAGTGAAGATGGCATAATGAATGTGGCACTGTGGCAATTTCAGGAATAGTCAACTTTTGCCTGTATCTCATGAATTGCTTACTCTGGGGAAGATTCGCTGCTATAGACATTATCCAAAGGCTTCCACGTGGAGAGGAAACCCAACTAACCTGAGGGCGAAACGCCCAGCCTTCAGCTGGCTCCAGTTTCATCACTATCTGGTTGTTAACACACAAGTAGCCCCAAGCAAAATCCACCTAGCAGAGGAGCCTTTTCCACAATCAAGAGAGTTAATAATAAAATGATTGTTGTTTGAAGCTACCGAGTTTTGGGGTGGCTTTCACAAGGCAATGTAAATGGAATGGTTACCTTTTGAGGCTTTTGTGAGGATTCATGAGACAGTGATTTAGAAGGGGCCTGGCATGTGGTGAAGCTGAATAAGGGGTAGATTTTTATTTTGATGAATTGAAAACAAAGAGCAGATCTCAGAGAGTGCCCTTAGTTTTTAACAAAAAGGGTCTCCGCTGTGCTCTAATGGATGCGCCTGCCGATGGCACAGGACAAACTTCAACCCTCCTCCATCTGACAGTCCCTTGGACCTTTGAAAATGGTCCGTGCACTCTTCATTGCGTGCTCCAGTGACACTGGACTTCCTGGTCCCTCATGTGAGTCAAATATTTGCACTTTCTTATTCCTAAGAATCAGAAAATCTTTTTTCTGTGCTCCCTGCCCCATCCACTTCATTAACGCTTACTCTTCACTCTCAGCTGAATCGTCATTTTTCTGGAAGTAAGGTCCCCTCCCTGTGGGATCCACCCTCAGAATTTGGGCCCTCTTCTTTTACCACTTTAACTTTATTTTACATCTTTACACGTATTTGTGAGGTCAATTGGTATCTTTCCTTAAGGCAGGGACAACATGGATTTGATGTGCTTTTGCTTATCATGTTATCCCCCCAAAGTGGAAAAACTAGGCCCCTGTTGCAGCTAGATGCTCAGTCACCAGGGTTTGCCAACCAGCCAGCTCTTGTTTATTTTCTTCTTCACCCTAAGCACCCCCAGTCCTTCAAGGTATAGGACTTGGTTTTGACTTTGTTCCTCTTCCTCCCCTTGACCTCTGGTTGAGACCATGAAGCCCACATGCTCTTCCCTCTTTGCTGCCTTGGTGGCTCTGTCCTTCAGCCCCACAATCACTGGCTTGTTCAAGTCTTCTTGCTATTTTGGGAGGCGATGTCTCTAATACTAAGCACTTCCTCCTCTACAGTTGTCTGTTATCAAACATGGCATTTCCTTCCTCAAAAGTGGACTGTGGTTCCCCGGGGCTGAAGACAAAACTGCGCCATTGCCATGCCCCTCCGCTTAGCGGCTGTTTGCTGCTCGATTCCCTGCCTCAACTGACCACAGCCCTCCACTCCTCTCCTGCACCCCTCTCCACTGTTTCAGAAAAGACACCTGGAACCTTATTTTTCTGCCACCTCCAGTCCCATTTCACTCCAGTCTCTCCCTCACACCAGGAATTTTCTAAACTCCAAATCTGTTCCAGTTACTTCCCTACCTAATGAAGCCTTCAAGGAAGTCTTCCCTATTCTCTTTGCCTTTTTCAGAAGTTGGAAGTCACAGGTTACGTCTGGCCTCCAGATAACTTTGGTTTGGCTTAGAGAGTTAAACATTTAATTAAGGACTAACATTTAAAAATTGGGGACTGGAAGTCATAAAATTCCAGATTATTAACTTCTCTTAAAATTGTCAGTGGAGATAACGGATAATGGGTTGGAACTAAGTAACCCTTAGGGCACATGGCCATGACTTTGCCACAGTCCCCACCCCTCCCTTGTGATCCCTATCTTTCAGGCCACTGATCAGCTGCCATTATCATCAGCACTTGATGTGGCTCATCTCAGCTCTTTCACTTGTTTTACCAGATTTGTGGTTTCTACAAACCCTTGTGTTACCACCCCTACCTGGTTTATAAGAAGTCTCAATAGGAAAAAGACTAATTGCAATAAAGTAAAAATCAAAATCAGCAAGCAACTATAGACCAGAGACAGACTACAGTGGGGGGCGTGGGGAGGAGAAGAGGGACTAGGGTCAGAAAAAGGGGGTGGGAATTGTATGGGGAATATAACCAAAATGAAAATGCATACATTATGCAAAAAATGAAAAATTGTATAAGAATTATATAAAATAAAATAATTTATTGAAAAAAAAGAAGTAGAAAAGCAGAAAAAGAATAAATGACATTTTGCCAGTCAGTCCCTCATACTCCAGTAGCATTTGTAATTCACAAATTTTAATTTGTGTGTGTGTGAGAATGAAATTATGCTTTATTTTCTTCATGCTTTCCTTCAGTTTCCAAATTTTTTACACCAAACTGGAAATTCTTTTGCAAAGCTAGAATGAAACAAGAGATATACTTAACAGGTTTTTGCTATGTCTGTAAAATGTAGGGTGCTTAGCTCTCCTTTATACATTACTCACACAATTGGCTTTGTTATCTAAGTAGGTCACCTCTTATCACATGATCCCAACATTTGTTCATAAATTAACTAAATTTAAGTCACCTTTTACTTCTTCCTTGCTTGGGGGGGGGCAATTATTTTATAAAAGTATACAGCATACATAGACAGGCAAAAATCTCAAGTATACTTAGTATATTTGTATAAGTGTGACTTAATGCTTAATGCATTTTTGTAAAATAGCTACGCTTGTAAGTAGCACACAGGGTGAAAAATTAAACACCTGCACACAGAGTGGCTCACTTGATCCTTATGTCTTGCGTGCCAGCAGAATTGCAGTGAGAAAAAGAAGGCTTTACATCTCCCAGCGGGCGTGTGGCTGCGCTGAGACTGAACAGGGTCTCCCCACGCATGACTATACTCCCAACAAGTCCCTGGGCAGCAGAGGGCAAGTCTAGGATGAGAGGACTGGAGAAAAAATTGTTGCTGTGAATCAGACACACGGGCGTTGAGGCCCTGTGCACACCAAGTATGTGCTCCCCTCTTGCTCCGCCCTTCCCTGACCCCACCCTGCATTTCACTTATTTGTTAATATAACTGACTGTGAAACATTCCCTTAATGCCTATTTTGGAATCAGTTTGTCTAAGAGAGCTACCATATTGGAGAAAAATTAGCCCAGGCTTCCTTCCTATGCCTTCATTGGAACATATAAACAGTAGCTGCAGAAAAGGAAAAGGAAACGTCATATTTACTTGATGGCTAAAGACTGGGATAGAATTTTCTAGTATGACAACATCATTTAGAAATCCCCAGCAACTCCCTGGTGCTTCTCCCATCAAATCCCGGCTCAGACTGGGAAAGGCCCTTAGAAATCACCTAGTTCTTCTCTCCCACACCTGAAGGCAAGCACCTAAATCTCAGAGGAGGGAAGCTGCTCACGCAGGGACAGTCAGTGGTGGGCAGAGCTAGGTTAGAAACCCATCGGCAGCGATCTCTCCTAATTAAGTGAAATCTATCCACCTTCAAGCAGATTCCTTGCTTGTGCTGGTTTTGTGCCTATCCCCCAACATGCTGTCTCTGCCCTGCGGTGCTGGGGCTGGGAGTCTGCAAGTTACCTTGCATGCAGTTCCTTACTGGGTGTCTTGACCTTTCCCTCTGATGGTGGAGGACAGTCACGGCTCTACTTCCAGCAACTCTTGGCACACCCTGCGTGAGCTGTGGGTGTTCTCCACTTCCGAGGCTCAAGCTATAGCCATGTGGTTTCTGCTTCTCCGAGATGTGAGCCTCCCCAGGCATGGGATCCTCCTCTGACTCTTAGTGTTTGGTAACTTCTCCATTTTCCTTCTCTTCCCTCATTCTGAGGGGTGGTAGCTGCTGCCAGCAGTTACTCAAATCTGGATTTTCTCAACATTCTCTTTTTGCTTTTACATCCTTCTAAAAACTGTGTAGTCATGTCCCCATATTAAATATCTTTTATTTGAAATACCTAGCATGGTTTCTGATCTTCGAACTAAATTTCAACTCTGTGGCTAAATACTTTTGTTTTCTAAGTTTGCAGCTTTCTTCTAACCATCCATAGACATATAAAGTAGGTGATGCCCAGAATGTGGAAAGAGACATTAGCATTTATTAATTTAACTAATATTTACCTTGGGTCCAGTGAGTTCTGAGACAGACTATTAAGCAATTCTTGTCTATGAGGTGTTTGAAGCATTATTTGGAGACAGGTCAGTAAACAGGCAAGTATAGAATAAAGAGATAAGGTTTGTGGGAGGCGTAAGTACAGGGAATACTGGAAGGACATGAGAAATGTGCCTAATCTAAATTGGTGGGTTGGCAAAATGTTAGGGAGGAGTTCTCCAAGAAAGTAACATCTATCTAAAGCTTGCGGGAGGAGATGGAGTTTGCCAAACAAATCGTAGAGTGGGAGGTTGATAAAAGAACATGTCAGAGCCTGTGGTAGGCTGAGTAATGTCTCCCCAAAATGTATATGTTGAAGTCCTAACTCCCAATATCTCAGAATATGGCCTTATTTGGAAATAGGATTCTTGTAGCTATAATAAATCTAATATGGGATCTTTCTGGAGTATGGTGGGCCCCTACTATATGACTGGTGTCCTTATTAAACAGTGAAACTTAGACACACACACACACACACACACACACACACGGAAAATGCCACATGAAGATGAAGACAGACTGAGATGCTGTATGTATCAGCCAAGGAATGCCAATGACTGTTAGCATAGCAAGCCACCAGAAGCTGGGGGAGAGGCCTGGAACAAATCCACCTTCACAGGACTCAGAAAGAATCAACCCTGCCAACACCTTGATGTTGAACTTGTAGCCTCCAGAACTATGAGGCAATACATGTCTGTTGTTTGAGCCACCCAGTTTGTGGTACTGTGTTAGGGCAGCCCTAGCAAACTGACACAGAGTCTACTCATGAAGGGCATTGTAAAACTTGTTAGTAACACTAAATGCATTTAATAAGCATTTATAATACAGGTTCTGTTCGAAGTATCGATACTTGGTAGACGTCAACACATTTAATATGCAGACATTTGTAGAGAAGTAGATACTACTATTATCTCATTTGACAAAGAGAATGAGTACAAAAACTGTGGGTGAAGGTTACCTGGTGAATGAGGATGTGAAGGTGGGCTTTGAATTCAGGTCAACAGCGAACTTCCAACTACTACGTAACTACATTCCCCGGGAAAAAATTAGGTTCTTACCTTTAGAACAGTCACTATGATTGGACATTTTGAAATCAGGGTTATTGGGGTGGAGTTTATAGACAGTGAGATTTACCCTCTTAGGGTGGGCAGGTCTGTGAGTTTGGACAAACATGGCTGTGTGGCCACCACCACAAGCTAAGTAGCCACCAGCACTGGAAGGTCTTAGGGGAAACAATGACACAGCACAATTTTCATTCTAGAAGTACATTCTGGCTACAATATGGAGAAAGAATTGAGAGAGTGGAGGCAGAATTAGTGCATGCTGGTGAGATGGACCTGCACGGCAGTGTGGAACACAGAAAGAAGGGAACAGAGCTGGGCAAGAGATGGAATTCACTGACCATTTCTTCTTGAAACGTTGAACATGTCAACCTGGCTCCAGTACAACCTGAATGACCCCCAGATCATCTGAAATCTTTCAATAAAGACATTTATTAATTTAATTAGTTGACACACTGGCAATAATGTATACTGAGCCATTGCTACTTCCTTCCTGTAACCTATTCTGGCTGGGAGTCACTTAATTAGGCTTAGAACAATTAGTCACTACAATTGAACCTGAGCAAATTATATAATTTTGAGGTTACTAAATTATACTAAAATTACATCATGAAATTGAATTCACGATGAAAGGTCTACTGATGAAAGAGGGAAGTGGCTTTCGCAGAACTTCTCTATGCATTTGAATTAAATCGGAGGCATTTTTGACAGTCATTTACCAGCTGTGCTCCCTTTGAGGCATTAATGCCTTCACCAGCAACCTTGTGTGACCTGCGTATACTCTATTCCCCTCCCTTCCTTCTCACCACCTGCTCTTTGCTCCAAGGCCTCCCACTCAGAGTGCCCTCCCTGACCACCTACATAAAAGAGCCGCCACCCTGCACCCTCAATTTCTTACCCTATTTTAATTTTTTTACAGACTTATCAGCTTCTGGAACTTTTAATCTGTTTATTCTGTATTCAGCACTCCCACTACCTCTAAGCTCCATGGATGCAGAAACTTTGTTTATACTGATTATTGTTATAACCTCAGTGTGCGGACAGTGCCTGGCACACATGGGCACTCAATAAATATTTGTGAAATGAATGAATGAAGCTGTGGTTCACTAGGGGGAAACCTCAACATCCACAACCTGCTCCAGCTGCTTCAATTTGCAGAGGAGGAAAGGAAGGCGTAGGGAGGCAGAGAAATTTGCTCAGGGTTCTAGCAGCTTGGTGGCAGGGCTGGATGATGGTCAAGTTCTCCATTGCTGCAAGCCTTCTGCCACTACTGTGTGGCCCCTGGACCTGCCCAGTGGGGAAGAACCTGGAGTGGAGTGGGGAAGAACCTGATCCTGTTTAAGTCCAAACTCTGCCACTGGCAGGTTTTGTTGTATTTCTTGGAATCTTTTTTATTCACTTTTAAGACAGAGATGAAGGGCCTCCCCTGTGGCGCGGGCAGTTGAGCGCTGCGCTGTGAAGCTGTCCGCAGCCTCTGCAGCGCCGGTTCGATCCCAGCCGGCCAGCGAGGGTCCCACATGCGGTGGCAGACCTCTCCTGTCATGCCCGCTGCTCCCCTCAGCAGTGTATTTCATCAGTCTGCCTGTTCTGGTGAATCCTCTCACCCTCACATGCATCTGGCGGCCTGTACCCCGGTTTTTGTATAAAAATAAATAAATAAATCTTTAAAAAAAAAAAAAGACAGATAAAGTAACACCCAGCTAGTGGCACTGCGGTGAAGCTGGAATTGTTCAGCCAAGTACTTTGTGCAGGGGGCCAGGCACAAAATAAATTTGATGTAAGGGCTTAGGTATTGCTGCTTCCAGCAGGCATCTTATCTCTGCTAACTTCTGCATGTATTTAAATTTTAGGCTGCAAATGACTGTAAAATACTGGGGATTTGTTAATGGGGGGAAAGGGTAGGGGACTCCCTGCATGAAAGGGAGACCCACACATGGAAAGAAGCAGCCCCTGCCTCATTAAATCCTACTTCCTCCTACTTCCTCATCTGCAGAGTAGAGGATTGAACTCCACAATCTCTGTGATCTATGTCTGACATCCTATGATTCACCCCCTAAATATAGAAAGAGATTAAAATGGTTCCTGCTTTGCACGAGTGAGAAGTAGAAGGAAGGTAATTTGGTATGTCAATCTTTTCTTTTTTCCCCTCCCTGTAGTGGATTCCTTCGAAATTCATTTCTTTCTTAATGAAAAGTCACTGCATGTCTTCTAAGAGCTAGACCCTGCCCAGACATGGCAATGGCTTTGTCCATGAGAACACTAATGGGTTTTCTCTTTCAGGCCCGGAGGTGCTTTGGGGCCAAATGCCTCTACATTAGTTCCCTTGGGCTTCCATAAACTGGGTGACTTAAAATAACAAAAATTCATTGTCTCACAGTTCTAGAGGCCAGAAGTCCAAAATCAAAGTGTTGCAGGATAGACTCCTGAGGACTTTGCTCATTATTTATTCCCTTCTTTCCTAGCTTCAGTGGCTTTCTTGCCATCTTTGGTGTTCTTAGAGCCTTCTCGATACTTCACCCATCCTCAACCTCCATCTTCACATGGTGATCCCCATTGTACATGTTTGTCCTTTTGTCTAAACTCCCCCTTTTTTATGAGGATCCACTCATATCAGATTAAAACCCAGCGTAATGACCTCACCTTCATTTGATCGTTAGCTAAGACCCTGTTTCCAAACAAGGGGATATTCACAGGTACTGGGCTCTAGGACTTGATCTTCTGTTTGGGGGACACAATCTACCCACAGCAAGCAATCTTCTAGCCTCAATTAGCAACCCTGAATCTACTCTACAGAAAGATCAGATTATACTCTTTGGGTTCTGACTTCTCATGGAATTAGATTCCAAGCTCTCCAATACAAGTCCACCCTATGAGCCCATCTGCGGTGCTGGCAGTCACCTCCATCATCGGCTCCTGTTAAGCTTGTGGTCAATTAAAAATCCCAGATTTCTTATGTATTAGTTGACAAACCAGTTTATCACACCCCATACTGGAACAGCTGATTTTATGAAACTAAGTGCCAAACTTCATAGAGATTCTTTTTTTTTTTAAAGATTTATTTATTTATTTATAAAATCACTGGGTACAGTCAGAAGCGCGAGAGGGTGAGAGAATTCACCAGAGCCAGAGCAGGGAACAGAACAGGCAGACTGAAGTACACTGCTGAGGGTGGCAGGAGAGGTCTGCGCGCCATGTGGGACCCTCGCCAAGGGGCTGGGGATCAAACCCGCGCTGCAAAGGCTGTGGGCAGCTTCGCAGACCAACACTCAACCACTGCGCCACCAGGGGAGGCCCCTTTATAGAAATTCTTAAGATTAATCTTTGAATGGCTCAAGTTGGTGTCATGAGAACATGAGTAATTGATAACTTTAGGTCCATAAACAATACCTTTATTTATTTATTTATTTATTTATTTATTTATTTATTTATTTATTTATTTATTATATTCCCCATACAATTGCAACCCCCTGATTTTGACCCCAAATCCCTCCTTTCTCTGCCACCCCCCCACCAAAGTGTGTCTCTGGTTCATAGTTGTTTGTTGATTTTGATTTGTTTCTTTCTTATAGTTATTCTTTTTCCTGGTCCCTTATTTAGGTTTTCTAGATTCGTGTTATGAGTGAGACCATCCGGTATTTTTCTTTTTCTTTCTGGCTTATTTCACTGAGCATGATCCTTCCAGCTCCATCCATGTTGCTGCCAATTGCATGTGTTTATCTTTTTTGAATGCTGAGTAATATTCCATGGTGTATATGTACCACATCTTCTTGATCCAGTCATCTATTTTTGGGCATTTGGGTTGTTTCCAAAGCTTAGCTATCATAAATTGTGCTGCTATAAACATAGGGGTGCAGGTGCTCTTTGGAATTAATGTTTCTGTGTCCTTTGGGTAGATCCCTAGGAGTGGAATTGCTGGATCATATGGAAGCTCTATCTTTAGTAGGTCGAGGAATCTCCACACAACTTTCCATAGTGGCTGGACCAGTTTGCACTTCCACCAGCAGTGCAGGAGAGTTCCTTTCTCTCCACATCCTCGCCAACATTTGTTGTTGCTAGTAACAATACCTTTAGTTGCCATTTCTCCATGGCTCCAGGACCTGGTTGGAAGGCTCATCTGGCTAAGTGATCAGTTCCATCAGACCTTCCCTCATTATAGCCTAAATTAAAAGGCAGACACTGGGGGTCTCCTGATAGGAAGGAGACTGAGATGAGCTAGGCACTTGTCTCAGGCACAAAAAATAATTCAGACATATCTGCAGTGAGCAAAATATTCAGTATTTCAATGGAGACAGAATTCACCAGGGCCAGGATTAGAATGAGGTGAATCATGAAAACACAATGTTGGATTCTGTCCTTTACTTAGAATTTGGATATTTATTCATCATAGATGTTTCATCTTAATTTTGATTTAAGAAATAGTGCATAAAATGTTTTTTATCTTAGTGTCCCTTTAAAATTTGCACTTGCATTGAATCCTGGTTCATCTGGCTTTTTGCTGTGCATTCTGGTGGATTGACCACACAACTGGGAGTCAGAATACCTAGGTTCTTACACCAACTCTATTATTAATTACCTGCACATCATTGAGTGAGTTGCTTCCACTTTCTGGGCCTTGGTTTATCCAAATGCAAAAAATATGTGGATAGATGCCATGATTTTAAGATACCAATGATCACAAGATTCTGTCATACTAATTAAAGTTCTGGCTGGAGGTCAGGAGATTTCCCCCTCTGGTCCTAGTTCTGCTGTTCTGTGTGATTTCGGGCAAGTCGCTTCCTAATAGCTGCAGAGAGGCTTCCTTATCTCCACCAGGTAGAGTGGAATTGAAATAATCTGCAAGATTTCTGAGTTCTATATTTTTCTGATCCTTTTCTACTTAAGGCAAAAAAGAATATCCAAACACCATAAATAGTGCTAGTAGCCAGGCACCAGCATTAAGCAACCATATCTTAACAAAGGGACTTACTCCGAAGCAGTGTTAGTTATTTGACAAGATGTCAGGAAACCTCTATAGAAAAGAGAATTCAATGTCAAAGAGGTAGTATCTAAGTATTGTTTAAATTTGAAACACTCTCATTAGAAACCTGAGCTCATGTATTTTTCTCTTGAAGAGGAAAGTACAAATCAGGGTAGTGATATTTTTCATTGACATGTTGGCCTTTTATCCAGGACATGGAAAGAGCCCTCCTGGAGGAGAGTGAGGGAGCTGTGGAACCTTAAGAAAGGTTCATACTGCTGGGATCTTTTCACCTATGCAATAGGGACAATGAGACCCAATAAAAACATTGCTGCAGAAAAGCAAGGTATGAGTGAAAGTGCAGTTTATTTTTTTTTAATTAATTTATTTATACATACAAGAATTGGGGTACAGGCCAGAGGTGTGGGGGGTGAGAGAATTCATCAGAGACAGAGTGGGGAACAGAGCAGGCAGAATAACTGAAATACACTGCTGAGGGGAGCAGCGGGTGAGACAGGAGAGGTCTGCTGTACCATGTGGGTAGCTCCTGGCTGGGGATCAAACTCATGCTGCAGAGGCTGCGGATAGCTTCAGAGTGCTGCGTCTTAACTCCTTATGCCACCAGGAGGACCCTGAAGGTGCGTTTAAATTAAGGAGTTCACCTAAGTTATAAAATCTCATCCAAAATTACTGTACTGCAATTCAAAAATGTAAAGATGTTTATAATTATTCAGTAATTCAGTCTCTAGGTATTAATACTAGGGAATGAATTAAGACTATTTAGGGCCTCCCCTGGTGGTGCAGTGGTTGAGCGCTGGGTTGTGGAGCTGCCCGCAGCCTCTGCAGCCGGTTCGATCCCCAGCCGCCAGGCGAGGGTCCCACATGGCGCGCAGACCTCTCCTGCCACACCCGCTGCTCCCCTCAGCTGTGTACTTCGGTCCCTCTGCCTGTTCTCTTCCCTGCTCTGGCTCTGGTGAATTCTCTCTCCCTTCCGTGCTTCTGACTGTACCCAGTGCTTGTATGAATAAATGGATAAATCTTAAAAAAAAAAAAAAAGAATATTTACTGCCTCATCTTTATAATGAAAACAAACCAGAAAGCCTCTTAATGGGGCAATGATTGAGTCTTTGTAGAATATATTGTAATACCTTCATCTGATGCACTATTTTTAGATGTTGAAAATGATTTCATGGAAACATTTATTCACGTGCATAGAAACACAGAACATGGTTGACTAAAAATTACAAAGTAGTATGTAGACCATTTTTGTGAAAATATGCCTGTGCTATCTCTGTGTGGTGGTATGACACTTTATTTCCCTTTTTTGCATATCTGCATTTTCTGCTGTTCCTACAATGAAATATGATACAACAGTTTTTAAAGGATATCATAAAAATAAATATAGATACATATAAGAAATTGCCCTTTTGAAAATAGCCTTGATTTTTTTTTTTTTAATACTTTTTTTTTTTTTTTTTTTAAAGAGGCACGTATTTTATTTATTTGTTTGTTTATACATGCACTGGGTACAGTCAGAAGCACGGGAGCGTGAGAGAATTCACCAGAGCCAGAGCGGGGAGCAGAGCAGGCAGAAGGACTGAAGTACACTGCTGAGGGGAGCAGTGGGCGGCAGGAGAGGTCTGCGCGCCATGCGGGACCCTCCTCCAATGGCCGGGGAGCAGCCAGGGATTGAACCGGCGCCGCAGAGGCCGCGGGGAGCTTCACAACCCAGCGCTCAACCGCTGCGCCACCGGGGAGGCCCATAGCCTTGATTTTTTAAAGACAAATGAGTAAACATCAGAGGTGATTGTGATTTTTTTTTAACTTTTAGAAAATGACATTTTGTAGAATCTTGATCTGGAAGATTATTTTCATTTTACCCAAATTTTCCTACTCTATAATCTTTGGCAAGTCTCTTGCATTAGTTACTCATCCGTCAATTCACTCACTCACTCATTCAACTTGCCAACATTTGTTCAACACCTTTTAAGTTCCAGACAGTGGGTAAATACTACACTTTGAACTGCAATGTGGATCCTTCTTGTTCTATTCCTTTTCGATTTCCCCAACACAAACTCTACCACCTCCAGGGTTCCCAGTCGTGGAGTCATTATTCATCCTGCTCCACATCCTTGTTGTCATAACATGCTGCTGACACCTCTAGCTCCCTGTAGGGTAAGGAAAAAATATCAGGCTTTTCTGCCTTCCCACCATTAGGATAGATGAGGGAACCCTGTGGTCCTGGATGCATGCCTGATGGCGGGCACCTGAGGTGGGTACACCTGGGCTGAGAGACTGTTTATAAGGGCGGTGTTGTGGGGACGCCAGCAGAAGCCAAGAACGAACAGAAGCCGAGAGAAGAAGAGAAGCAGAGAGAACGCCAGAGAGAGCCCAAATAGAGTGAGGATTTGTTGGGGGCTGGGAGGACTGCCAGCCTCCTGGCCTCCCAGCACTCCTGCCTGCCATATGCCTGGTAAATCTAAATAAAAAAACTGCAAAAGCCACTGAGGACTCTGAGTCCTCCTTTACCCAGTCTGCTGGATCAGAAAACCTGCACTGTGTCCATTCTTGCCCTTACACTCCCCAAAACCCTCTCCCCCAGATCCCGTTCCCATCAAATTCCAACTGCCTTCCTCTTCATCCCACAACCATTGCTCAGGGCTAGCACTAGACACTTCTTCATGTCATCTGACCTTCAAACTGTGCATGATTATGCATCTTTAACCAGAGCACTTTTGAACACCCAAGCCCAATGAATGTGTTTAAAAGTCATATATAAGTGTTGCTTTCGATCCATATATGAAATATTGGAGTATTAATTTCACTCTAATTTTTTAAAACAATATAAATATAAAGAGATATCACAATATTTTCTTCTCACACTCCAGTGGATGTCTTGCAAATTCCCTGGGAAGTTTGGAGACTGCCGCTCTAGTCTACATTTCTGAACAGGACAGGAAAAGTGACCTTTTCCCGTTTTTATTTGTTTCAAATTTTATTTGTTTCAAAATTTATCCAACCCCAGTAAGTTTATATTAGCCTCATATTAACCCCAGATGCCTGATCCCTGGCTTCAAGGGCTATTACTCATTATATCCTTGTTTTCATCTGTAAATAACTCTTGAGTGGTTAAGCTGAAGCTGTTACACTGGGGTTTCCCAAGGTGTGTTTTATGTGAAGAGTCTGCAACTGAGGAACCTTGCCAGCTTCAGGTCAGTTTGGAAGAGCCCAGATGCAAATGAAGGCCCCCAGACTCTGAAAGGCCTCCAGTAAAGAGGCCTGTTTGCCTTTTTTGAAGGGAGCACTTCCCACACTGACTCAGCACTTTATTGGGTAACATTTATTCACACACCTTGAAACTAGTGTTAACGTAAGGTACTTTGAGAAGAGCTAACTTACACAATTACTGCCTTCTGCCTGCATTACCACATGTGTATTTATCATCACCAAGGATGGCTTCCTCCTTCTTGTGAGTCAGACCATCTTCTCCTCACTGGAATCCATGTTCACTCTTAATGAAATCATCCCAGAGGGACCATGACCAGTCACAAACTCCAGTTACTTCAGAAATCACCTGATTTCCCACAGACAGTCCCATGTAACAGTCATTAGAAAATAGTCTTCCAAAAGGGTAGCTCATGTATGTGATTTTTCTGCTAGAACCCTCCAGAGACATCCCCAAACATGCAGAAAAAATGGACTCTTGGCATTTAATGATCTTCCCTTCTGCTTCTCCAGCCTAATTTCTACTCCTTCCTTACATCTTTCAAGTGACACAGACTTTCCTCAAAGATCCCGAGCTCATGCTTGCTTCAGGGCCTTTGCATTTGCTCTCCCTTTACCAGGGATTTCAACAGCCCAGAACTCTCCGTGGCTCACTCCTTCTCTTCAGTTAGGTCTCTTTCACATACCACCAGCCCAGAGAGGTCATTCTGGACCTCAAGACCTCAAGCCCCCACTTCCTCCACCAGCCACTCACAGACCCCACACTCTACTGCTTTTCCTACATTTACCTATATTATGTCACATCATCATTGCTTATTCCCCCCTACCCCCACCTCCAACCAGAATGTCATATCCAAGAGGAAAAGGAATTTGCTTTCCTTCACCACTCTATCCCCAGAGCCTAGAAGAATGACTAGCATATAATAGCAATTCAGGAAATATCTATTATTGAATAAGTAAATAAATAAAAATTTTCAGTCAAGTTTTAAATTCTGATTGTATGATTTAATGGAATAACTAGAGCTATAATTATGTTTCCTTCTGTAGGGTTGATTGTTTAAACAAATGGAATGGCTGGTCATCTCTATTATTACACTTCTCTTAATAACTCACCTATTAGACTATAAATTCAAGAAAAAAGGAATAATATTTTATTTATCATCCCATAGCCCATAGATACAAGCACAATATCTTAAAGATTTAAAAAAATGGCCTCCCTGGTGGCGCAGCTGGGCTGCGAAGCTGCCCATAGCCTCCGCAGCGCCGGTTCGATCCCCGGCCGTTGGGTGAAGGTCCCTCATGGCGCACAGACCTCTCCTGCTGCCCACTGCTCTCCTTAGCAGTGTATTTCGTCAGTCTGCCTGTTCTGTTCCCCGCTCTGGCTCTGGTGAATCCTCTCACCCTCCCGCGCTTCTGACTGAACCCAGTGCTTGTATAAATAAATAAATATATCTTAAAAAAAATTTAAAAAAAGCATTGGAGACTTGATTCCTTCTACATCTAATTAATACAACTTATTAAACACTTGGAGATACTTCGCATTCTTTAGACTATTTAAGTTTGACAGTAATGAAAGTTTTATTATGCCTTTTTAAAAAAGATTTATTATTTTTTTTTATTTATACAATAGCTGGGGTATAGGCCAGAGGCGTAGGAGGATGAGAGGATTTACCAGAGACAGAGTGGGGAACAGAACAGGCAGATGGACTGAAATACACTGCTGAGGGGAGCAGCGGGTGTGACAAGAGAGGTCTGCCACACCATGTGGGACTCTCCCTGGCCGGCCAGGAATCAAACCTGCACTGCAGAAGCTGCGGACAGCTTCACAGTGCTGTGCTCAACCTGCTGCACCACCGGGGAGGCCCTATTATGCCTTTTATTTTGTTTCAAGGCAAAATGTAATTTAACCTTTATATTATTAACTTCAATCCTTATGAAGAATCTGTACAATCTCAAGGGCTTCTAAATATAGTTGTAAGAGTTGTTGGTTGTTGTTTGTATTGTTTGTCTCACAGGCAGTGGCACAAAAGTACTGAAATCCTTGACCACACACTCACTTGAGTTCTTGAAGTATCTATACTTACTTGTAGGACTCTGAGTCTTAAGGAGAAATAAAGGAGGGGAGGCCTTGTAAATATCCAGTTGAAATCATAAGCTAACAGAAATGCGCCTAGCTCCAGCATCCATTTCTAGCGTGACGATGTGCAATTCACTTAATCTCTTCTGCCAAATTACTTTCATGCAATACTCACAGCATACAGTTACTGTGGAGACTACATGAACAACGCGGGTAGGGTGGGTGGCAGATATTAGTATTTCATTTCATTGTTTTTTTCAGTGCTATCCCCATGCCTAGCAATAGTAAGGGTGAAGCAGTTAAATTTTTTTTATTTATTTCATTTATTTGTGCAAACACGAGCACTGGGGTACAGGCCAAAGATGCAGGGGGTGGGGTGGTGAGAGGATTCACCAGAGACAGAGTGGGGAACAGAACAGGTGGAACTACACTGCTGAGGGGAAAGCGGGCAAAGCAGGAGAGGTCTGCTGCGCCATGTGGGTAGCTCCCTGGCCAGGGATGGAACTCTTGCTGCAATGGCTGCTGATATCTTCATAGTGCTGAGACTTAACCCCTTGCGCCACCAGGGAGGCCTGAAGTGGCTAATTTTTAGCTACTTCAGATATCTCCTTTTTCCTAAAGTCTGATCCCTTATCTATCAATCAGTGCACATTCTCTGAGACCTTTTCTTTTTTTGGGACTCTGCTAGGCAGTTTAGTTGGGTGCATAGATGGACATGTGCCATATGGACTTGAGATGGAAATGATGAGAGACATCTGAGTAGTTGCGCTTTAGAGACAAAGGCTACCTGCATGCAGGGAGAGACATGGTGGTGAAGGGAGTGGGGTTGAGAGCAAGCAGGAGAGCTAGGTTGCTAAGAGAGAGGAAGCCTGGTGGGCAGTACAGAAGAATCATGGGCCTAGCTGACGATGGGTGAACAGAGCAGAGACAAAGGGAAAAGACCATCAGCTTTCCAATGCAGACTGTCGGCAGTGGCATGATGTGGGTAGAAGAGGAAGTAGGTGAGGCTAGGGAAAGGGTGAGTAGCCTGGGACTAGGTTCCTGGTGAAGGCGGAAAGGGATGCACAAGGATTTGGTTTAAGAAAAAAGGTTTCCCTGATGATGGAGAGCAGGTCAGCTCCTTTAGTCCTTATGCTTGGTCTTTGAGCCAGGTTCTGTGACCGTAGGGGAAGGCCAAGTGGCTTGTCCAAGGTCCTGCAGTCCCTAAAAGAGCAGGTGCTTTACACCCAGAACCCACTCCCTAAACCTTAGACTCCCTATTGTCCAAAGATAGGGTGTCCCCATGCACACAGGAGAAAAGGGGTCTCCTTTTTTGCAGATACAGGCAAAAGTTAGACGCTGAGAGAAAATCTGGAAGTGTGGTTGGGGAGAAAGGAGAGGATAGGGTCCTGTGGGGTGAGTTGAGGATTTAAGGAAAGAAGAAGTCCTGAAAAAACACTGTGGGAAAATGTGTTTGGGAGAAAAATAAGAGAAACAAGAGGCTTGACTCAGAGAAGCACGGGGCTGATCAGGGGGGCAGAGAAAGTCATCTGAGGTGAGCCCAGAGACATGTGGGAAGCGTCTCCTCACCCAGAAGTGAAGAGTTGGGGGAGCTCTCAGGCTGAACGTGGCTCTCTCCCCAGGGTTCCTCTTGGGGTACCCATTGGGGGCAGTGACATCATGGCCCCTGGGAAATCTGGGGACCCAGTGGGGCTGAGGGGCTGAGCAGACTTAGATTCCAACCCAGGCCCTCTATGTCCTGGCTGTGGAGCCAGGGCCCAGGGCCCACATTCTCCGTGTCCCTCACTATGCAACACCTACATCCTCAGTGTCGGTCTCACGTAGCTTTTGCAGCTTCCCTGACATATATGTTATAGCTGAGAACTGCAAAGGGCTATATTTAATAAAGAAAAAGAAAGATTCAAACTCTTGTTTATTGGTATGAATACAATGGAGTTCTAAAATACTCTATGTGAGCTATAAAGCTTTAGATATTAAGTAGATACCATATTACTATTAATATTACTACCCTCTGTCCATCAGGTAATGATTTTACACTTGACCCAGCTCACTGGGTTGGCTTTTGCTTGTCCTTTCACCATCTCTGTGGTTCTATGACCTTATTGCTTGTCACAGAATGATGCTTAGCAGTTGACACAAAGTGCTTCTCCCTTTAAAGTGACGCTGTCAGCCAGATGCTCGGATTTCCTCCACACTGTAATTGAGGAAGACGAGGGTCTTCAAGGCCTCATTTTCAAAGACTGAGGGTCACATACAGGATGTGATTTTCTCAAGGCCAGAAGGATTTCTCCCTCCAAGAGTGGTCTCCTCCCTTTTAAAAGTGACAGATACTCTGCCCAACCCCCACAGACATGGTCACGACAAAATAGCAGGTGAGTGTGCCTTGGCCACGTGAAACATACGACAGCAGGGTGGTGACTGGAAAGCAAGAACAGCGGGAACCGGGGCAGCTTGGCTTTCAGTCCGGGCTCTGCCCAATGAGCAGGTCATCTAATCTCCTGAAACTCTGCTTCCAGTTACTTATCATCTCTCACCCCTGAAAATGTGGACTAGTCATTTTTACTCATGGGATTGTTATGCGTATAAAAAGGGATAGGGTATCTGAGCACAGGCCCGGCCCGTGTCATCTTTTATTTCCTGCAATTGATCACTGAACCACAAGACATCTGTTTAATGCAAGGAAGACCCCTCTCTCGCCAAATTGTTGTGAATGTGGTAAAAAACCCCTGAAGTCTTGAAGAGCCTGGCCTCGGGTTAGACTGAGTCACCATCTGTTTCCATAGTGAGTCACTTTGTCACTAGCGTTTTGCCTCAGAGTTAAAGCCAGCAGAAGGGGAGACCCAGCTGGGGCAGGGCTAGGGGGTGGGTTCCCCTTCTCTGGCCAGCAGTTCTGTGCAGACCAAGTGGTGTGTCACTGGGTGAATTATTTCAGTTTGGCCTTGGTGCTGATGTCGATGTCTTCCCAGCTCCTCTCGTCTCACTCCTCAAAGAACCTCATGGAAACACCAGAGCCAGGCTCACCATGTCCCATGACCAGGCCTCTTCCCCTCCCTGAGCTTCATTCTCAAATGTTAAGTGGTGGGATTTTGTCTGATGCCCCCTGGGAGGGCAGCTGGCGACTCAGGTGTGTTCGCCCCGTGCCGAGGAGAATGACAGGACCGCCACACCCATCCTGGATCCTGACACACTGCCCTGTCATTATGACCCGCTCCCAGGGAACCTCCTGCCAGCCAGTTGTTTTCCATCCTGCCTATGGCTCTGCCATCCTCCCTGCTGAGGAAGATGGTGCCACTGCAAGAAGGTTTCAGCATATTCTAGGAGGCAAATGTCCCAAGGGGCACACGTTCCTTCAAGGCCCCAGGTGAGAGCTCAGGAGCCAGGGGATGACCTGGACTTCAAACAAAGCCAATTGTCAAGAGTCACTTCCCATTTATGACTGGTTGTTGTGGTTACCAAACAGAGGACATGCACAGAATTGTATTTTTTTTCTCTCTCTCTTATGTTTTTAATAATGAGGTGGGGCCATTGTGGGATTAACTTAGAGTTATGAGTCACTGGGTACAGGGCATGTTTCTATTTGTCTTAGCATTTTATTATTATTATTGAAGTGTGTGAGGCCCTGTGGATACTGAGTTCTAACTCAGCCACCTTTCCTCCTGCAGATGGCCTCCATATTCCTGCAAGTGTGACAAGCGTCGTGAGGGGTGTCGAGGCAGCCATTTATGAGGAAATGCCTGTTGAGTTTGGACCCAGAGTTCTGCATACCTGAGTAGTTCGTGGGCCAGAAATGGTTGGAAGGATTGGAGAATTTTCAGAAAGAGGAAGATGGGAAGAACACTGAGTTGGGAATGGTCAATCACTAGGTGTATTATAAATATGGGTTAATGATTTCACACCTTTAAAAGGACAGGATACTTGGGACATGTAAATAAAGTTCATCTAGTTTGCCAGAACCAGTTAGTTGGTGGCAGACCCTATGCAATGTGTTGAGAATTAGAGGGGTCACTTGGGCCCTGGTAAGAAGACCCTCCAGAAATGTGGCAGTGGGGCTCTGAGACCAGTGTTGTATTCCAGCACCAATGTATGTGTCAGGGGGGTGGGGTGTCTGACATTCAAGCACTAGATGATCTCTGCAGTTCCGGCTAACTCCAAACATTCATAGTTGTAGAAAATGAACTTGCCCCAAATCTGTCACCATTTGAATCTTTTTCAGTGGTACTTAATCACCAGCATCTAATTATCAGACATAGCCTAGCCTTATTCCTGGCACTGTGAATGTTGGTGAGACTTTTGTTATGTGCACAGCACACATTAGCTCTGTTTAAAAGTTCTAGATAAGAACTATAAGAACTCCAGGTCATCGTTAAAGAGATGTCCTGAGCAATTCTCACGGGAGCAGAAACATCAACCTGGTGAAGAGTATGTATACTTTTAGAAAAAGTAAGTTCCAGGGCCTCCCCTGGTGGTGGCACAGGCGGTTAAGCACAGCACTGTGAAGCTGTCCGCAGCCTCTGCAGCACTGGTTAGATCCCGGCCAGCCAGCGAGGGTCCCACATGGCACCGCAGACCTCTCCTGTCTAGCCCACTTCTTCCCTCAGCAGTGTAATTCTTCAGTCTGCCTGTTCTCTGCTCTGTCCCTGGTGAATCCTGACCTCCCGTGCATCTGGCCTCTACCCTGGTTCTTGTATAAATAAATAAATAAATCTTTTTTTTTTTTTTTAAAAAAAAGAAAAAGTATGTTCCAAATGCTGTTTTCATCCTATAAAATGCAAAAGTTAAAAATCCTGCCCCTTTCCAGATCTTGGTTCATGTTTGAGACAATGTAAGAAACATTGCCAGTCATAAAGTCGAGGCACTCTTCGAGAAGCATAAATTGTTGCAAGGAAGATGCAAGGAAGGGAGTTGACTTGATGGAGAGAGATGTAGGAATCTTCGTTAAAACCAAATCCAATAAACCAACAGAATTTAGAGGCTACTAAAAAGCTTAGCTAATCTTCAACTAAATTAATAGGGATACAATGATTGTGAAATGTCCTCAAACTCTAGTCTGGCAGCTCCACATTTGGGCAATTATACTCAGATCTAAGCATCATCTTGTCAGGAATGTGAAGTGTTTAGAAGCATGTCAAAATGCACAATTGGAAGATTGGTGCAAAGAGAATTGGAGAACCATGGGTGATGTTGGGTTCCCTGTGGATGGCGCTCATCTCTGTTGTCACACTTAGCTTCCATAGATGGTGATGTAGTTGGGTTTCCTGAGAAAACAAGACTCTCAGATGGAGATCTACATGGTGTACTCTTTGGATTACTGGCTGTGGACATGGAGGTGTGAAGGGAGCAGGATTGGGTGCAGGAAAAAGTTGGGTTGCTTTGCTTTTCAAACAAAAGCCAAATGCAGCCCACCCCATGGGGGCTCTGGAGCTGGAGGGGCTCATGGAGCCATGGATCCTAGTCCTTAAATTCTCAATGTTAGCCTGCCATTGGCTGTGGGCTGGCTGCAGCAGGGGAGGGCATCAGCATAGTCAAGGTCATTTGCTTTGCCCAAGGGAAAGACTCAGCTATGAGCATACATCAACCTACACTCATGGCATTTGGGGGAGTAAATGCCTGATGGTCTGTCACAGCATCCACTGAGATTCTGTCAAAGACATGGGTCCCAGTAGCCCTAGGTTTTTATGGTTCAAACCCTTTGACTTTGTAGAGAAAAGCTGCTTCATCCTGGCATTAGTTTTAGAAAGTCTGGGAGAAAGACTAGATTGACTTAGGTCACCAACACTGGCCAGAAGTTGAGGAATCTGATCGACAGATCTTGAATTTTGTTGACCGTGTGTTCTGTGGTACTAAGCTGGCTCAACAAAGAATGAAGCACCACCCTCAGGGGCTGGCTCCAAGTTGTTGTGACTCCCCTGTCCTGGAGCAATCACGTTCACTGGCTTGAGAGGTAAAAAGAGCAAAGTTCAGGGCTTCCCTGGTAGCACAGGAGTTAAGTCTCAGTGCTATCAAGCTATCCCCAGCCAGTGCAGCATTGAGTTGATCCCCAGATCCCTGGCCGGGGAGCTACCCACAGGCGCAGCAGACCTTTCCTGCCTCTCCCGCTGCTCCCCTCAGCAGTGTATTTCAGTCAATCCTCCTGTTCTGCTCCCCACTCTGTCTCTCTCACCACCACCCCTCCACTCCACACCTCTGGCCCAGTTTTTTTTTTTTTTTTTTAAGATTTATTTTTATTTATTTATACAAGCACTGGGTACAGTGAGAAGCGCGGGAGGGTGAGAGAATTCACCAGAGCCAGAGCCGGGAGCAGAGCAGGCAGAGTGATGAAACACACTGCTGAGGGGAGCAGCAAGCGGCAGGAGAGGTCTGCGCGCCATGCGGGACCCTCCTCTGGTGGCCGGGGAGCAGCCGGGGATCGAACCGGCGCTGCAGAGGCTGCGGGCAACTTCGCAACCCAGCGCTCAACTGCTGCGCCACCGGGGAAGCCCTGGCCCAGTTCTTATATGCATAAATAAATAAAATAAATCTCTTAAAAAAAAGAGAGAGAAAGAAGTTCAGTTCCACAGAAAGTGAATCTCTCAGTAATTAAATGTTGTCTATGGGGAAGAAACGCTCATAACTGGAAGCATCCTAGGAACGGCCGAATGTCTCTTTTTTTCAGTACTCTGGAGAGGTTTTCTGTATTTGGATTAGATCAGAACCACATGAAGAGCATTAAAATAATACTGGATGATGGGATCCATTGTTAGAAATCCTGATTTTGTGTGTCTGGGATATAGGACCCCCTCCAGGACTCTGCATGTTTTAAGATCTTTCCATTTGGTTCTCACACGCTGCCACATTTGGAGACCCAGCCTGGGGGTGGGTATTAGCCAGGGCCCTCAGGTTGAATTGTTTGTAGGGTTGGAGCACCAGAGGGGAGGGTGGAGGGAGAGAGGAGAGAACCGTGTTTGCTTGTCCACCCTGTCACCCACCCCTTCTCCCAAAGGTGCTGTAAGTCATCTCTCTGGACCAGAATCTAAATCCACTGAACTCGATATTTAGACTATCTTTCCATCTATAAAATGTCATTGACAATGTGGGTATGCCATGTAAAATAAAGCAGTACATTTGTTCAATGTTTTCACTGTCTTAGATATTTGCTGGCATTTCTGAATTGGGGCTTATTTGGTGAAAAGGATGCATTTCTGAAGCCTACCTTTAATTTGTAAATGTCCTTCCTCCCCCGATCCCGGCTTGCATATAACATAACTAACTGTGGGTTCAAGAGTGAAAAAAGAGAAGTGCATTCCCTGGGAATCACTAGAATCTTAACAGGTCTCCTCTGACTCAGCAGAGGACATGGTTTAGAAGTGAATGCGTCCATAACACGGCAAGGGAATCAAAACAGACTTTTAAAATAATTCTTTGTGATGTTATGAATGTGCAAATAGAGATTTGATTCAGTTCTAACCCTTTATGTAATCTTTGACTTTTTTTTCCCACTTTATTTTATATATGCACCTTTATGGTCTTTATAGTTCGTTCCTTTATGGCTACAAAATATTCCGTTGCTTTAATGTGCTATGGTAGACCTTATCTTACTTTAATTTGGGGCATTTGGGTGGCTTCCATTTTGTCTTTATGCCATGCACCATCTGGCACCCGGCCTCACCTCTAACTGCCCCTCCTATACCTCCCAATGCTGAGCTTCCTCTCCCTAATTATAAGCTTCTTTCAGTTCCCAGTCTTTGTACTTGTGGCCCAGAGGCCTGCCAGTCTGGCCCAGCCACCCTCTGTTTTTTCCATTACAACTGAGGAGTTACTGGTCACTATTGCTATAAAAGTCTTTCAGTATTAGCACATAAGGAGTGCTCAAGAAATTATTGTGATAATGGGGCCTCCCTGGTGGTGCAGACGTTTAAGACAGTGCTATCAAGCTATTGCCAGCCACTGCAGCACGAGTTAGATCCCCAGCCAGCCACATGGCACTGCAGACCTCTCCTGTCTATCCCGCTGCTCCCCTCAACAGTGTTTTTCAGTCACTCCTCCCGTTCTGCTCCCCACTCTGTCTCTGGTGACTCCTCTCATCCCGCCCCCGCACCTATGGCCTGCACCCCAGTTCTTGTATGCATAAATAAATAAATCTTTAAAAAAAAGAAATTATTGTGATAATTACCATGAGAATGATCATGATTATCCTTACATTCAAGGTCCTAAATCATCTTTATCAGGGCTGGCCATGGAAGTCTGACATCTTTCCAAAGTTACGTATTTAATGAGCCTTGATTTTAATATTCATGCTTTTTAAAGCAAATGCTCATTTGCAGGTTAAATAATCATCCTTTTGATCTTTTTTTAATATTCAATTATCACACAATTCCTGGAGGACAGAAAACAGATCTTATTTCTCACGTTATTCTCAATATCAGTCTGAATTCTGTCAAAAGTTTCTGGAGAATTTTTTTGGACAGATTATGCTTTTGTTTATTGTGTTAGTTTTACTTGACTTTTTCCAGTTTTGCAATGGTAGGATAAATTTTGTTTAATCACAGCAAATAATTCCCTTACATATGGCTGAATTCAATTTACTTAGATTCTATTTGGAATAATCCCACAATAAAAGGAATTACTCATTATAATAACAATTTTGTTTATAATTAAAAAATATGAAGTTCGGTAAAAATTGGAAATAAAATTAGCTGTAATACTAATTGTCTTTTGTGGTAATAATAATAATAGCTCTTTAAAATTTTTCCCAAATTTATCTTTAGTTTGTTAGTCATCTTACACCTCTATTTACATTTTGGCCAATTCCATCCTTTCTAATTTTGTAAAGGTTCATCATCCATGTCACTGAAAATTCATGTACAATAGCATAACACTGTGAGGAATATTAATAATAACTATTAAGGAATCTTTCAAAGTAATAATATATGTACATAATTTAAAAATTCAAGCTATCACTTTAATGAAATAAAGCAAACTCTGTAGCACTCATCCTTTGCTGAGCTGCATTCCCTAAAGTCACCCATTTTCAACTCATTTTACTATTTCTTCATTATCTATCCCAACATTTCTGCTAAAAAATCTTGGAGAGGGTGAGGAGCAGGAAACTGTAGGACAATCCACCACAATTTATGAGAGTAGCAGCTGGGCAGAACCAAAACACAGGTAGATTGCTTAAAAAAATAAATGACAGCACCTCTCCAAGATTCTGTTGCTATCAAAGATCTGAGACTGTCTTCTCTTCTTGTTGTTCATGTTGACTTATGTTTTTTTTAAAATGTTTTTTACTATCTCATTAGTGGGTTTCAGGAGGGAATAGAGGTAAGTCATACTTATAATCTCTGTTATGCTTCATTGAGTGTCTAATAACTTTTCAAAGAATCCTATTAATAAGTTCAAAAATTGTGATAGGTAAACTATTCTAGGTGCTCAAAAATTCAAAAGGCACAAAAAGTTTTGGAGGGAAAACATTTCTTTCACTGTGGTCCTGACCAAGCAAGTCCTCTGCAAGCAATGCCAGCAGATCTTTAGGCAGCGTCCAGAGATATATGATACATGCGTGGCAAACAGACATGTCAGTTTGTCCTGCTGTATACAGAGTTCTGCACACTGTTTTCCTTACTTACTTAACCCTGTTTCTTGGAGAGCAGCCCTTATATAAGAAGCTTTTTCATTTTTCAGGGGCTGCATGATTTATTTAAACATTTCCTTGTTCATGTTCATTCATATATTTTCCAGTTTTTCCTTTTGTGACTGGTGCTGCAGTAGTCAACCTTGTTCTTTGTCATTTTGCAAGTGTGCGAATTGATCTATAGGGTAAATTCCAAAAAGTGAGTTTGCTGGATCAAAGAGTACACATGGGTTTGTAATTTCATAAGATATTGTCAACTTGCCCTCCAAATATGTTGTCTAACTTCCATTGCTCATCTTGGCAAAGTTTTTCTGTATATTTCACTCATTTTGAGTGACGTGGATCATCTTTGCAGATATAAGAGCCACTCGAATTTCCCTTCCTGTGAATGTCTATTTTTTTGCCTACTTTTTCAATGAGTGTTAATATTCTTTTATCACTTTTTGGAGACCCCCTAAGAAATAATATGTGATTCCTTAAGAATTCATTCGTCTTTTAATTTTGTTCAGTGTGGCTATTTGTGTGTGTGTGTGTGTGTGTGCGCAGATATTTCTTATTGTCATGTAGTGAAGTTTATCAAACATCAAGTCACAGAGGATTATTCCTAGGTCACAAAACCAAATGCAATTTGCCCACCTGAGTTTTGGATTGTTTGGGGCCTTTATTTCTGGGCATTTCTCTCTATCAGAATGGGAATGCCTATCCTATGGTGTTTGTGTATTTGGGAAGCAAATCACATTTTCTAGTTGCATAGTGTCAGAGATGGAGAGAAATTTTGCCCCCGAATGGCTGAAACTCAAGTTTCACATATACTTAAGTCATTTCGATTATTTAGATGAAGCTATTTGACACTACTCATTTAGGTCATTTGGTTGTTACTATTTGATATTACTCACGTATAATAGCGTGGCTCTGGCATGTTATTTGGGGTTTTTTGAGTTGGTGGTATTTGAGATTTAGAGCTGATATTGGAAGGGGTTAAGACTTTAGGAGATATTGTGATGAAGTGAATATATTTTGCATGTGTGATAAATGTGAATTTTGAGGGGCCAGAGGGTAGACTTTAGTGGGTTGAGTAAGTGCCCCAAGTTCATGTCTACCTGGAAACTTAGAATATGTCCTTATTTGGAATAAATGTCTTCCCAGGTATAATTAAGAATTGAAAACAAGATTTTACTGGATTAAGTCCAAAATCCTGTGAGAGTTTCCTTATAAGGTTCAGAAAAGGAGACACAGAGACAAGATGCATCCGTTAGTGAAAGACACCGAAGGTTGCTGGCAACCATTGGAAACGAGGAGGGAGGTTTGGCCTGGTGTCCACCCTTACACGGCATAAGAAACCACCTCTCCACATACCTTGATTTTGACTTGTGACTTCCTGAGTTGTGAGAGAGTAAATTTTGTGAATTTGAGCTACCCAATTTGTGGTAATTTTTTTGGAGATGTGTTTTTTTGTTTGTTTGTTTGTTTTTTTTAACTACCTTTACTTTACATCCTTGTTTATTTTTTTCACATTAAGGAATTTCTTGCCTCAGTTGTGGTCACCATAGGTCTCCCACCACCAAATCACCCATAATCCTCCACCATAGTCTCTTATGGTCACCCCTACTTTTTTCATCTCTCTCCCTCCCCCTTCCCTCTTGGATTCTTCAGATCCATGGTCAGTTTAAAAGGGTTGGTCTTAAAGTTTGTCTCTGTCTGATCCTTTGTTTGTTTTCTCTAGATTCCACCTATAAGTGAAAATATCCTGTGTTTATTTGCGGTAACTTCTTATGGGAATTCATATAAATGAATTATTTATTAATCTGAAGAAGAAAGAAGTAGGAAGCTCGCAATGTAGATGGGATTATTAAGAGAGCATGATTAAGGTCACAGGAATTTATAGGATCACCCAGCCAATATTTACCCCGTCAACACTTGGACCCCGCTTCTGGTACATATCTTCTAAGTCCTGGAAAGAACCAGATACAGTCATCACAATATGCTCATGGTCTAAGATGACAAGGTTGAGAAAGGCAAAGAGGTGAAACCATGAACACAAGGAAATATATGTTAAGGAAGCCCGAGAAAGTGTTGAGGAGGAAATAGAAGAGTGGTTGGGACACAGGGGTAAAGATTAGCAAGATGTATTATCACTGAAGCCAAGAGAAGTAAATTTACAGGGGAGGGGATGGTCAGCATAGACAGTGGAGGCGCCAAAAAGATCAAGACTGACCTTTGAGTTGGGAGCCTGTTGGATCAGAAAACAGAAGTCAGAGATGACTTGTAAGAATGGCGAGAGTGCTACAAATGAGATTTAATGTGCTGACATGTCATTTTTCACAGTCTTGGAACCTGTAGCTTCCTCACAGGATACTTTTTTTATTATATGTTAATTAAAACAAAACGAAAAACAGAACAGGAGCCCACACTGAGTCAGGTGGAGGGGCATGATGAGGAACAGGAGGAGCCCAATTCCTGTTCTCTTAGAGCTCACAGTATATTCAAAGGAACCAATAGTAACCAATAAAATCACACAAAGTATTATTTTATCTCACCTGCGATAAGTGTTTGGAAGGTGTTCCGGGAGTACATGGAGCCAATCTATCCTTGTTTCCTGGAGAACTGTGTGTGGGGACTTAAGAAAGTGTGGGGTGCATCTTACGCTCAACATGCATCAGCCAGTACTGAAGGAAGTCTAACATTTTTGCTTTAAAGCCCAGAGAATTTTAACAATTTGTGGCATGCTGTTAAAAAACCCATATGGAAATTTCTTCTTTTTATTAATTAATTAATTTTTTCTTACATCACTGTAGTCTCCTTAGTTCTCCTGCCCCCGGGTCACCCATGAACCACCACCATCGTCCTTTGTGTTCATCCCTCCCCTGTTCCGCTCCCTCCCTGTCCCCTCCTTTGCTGGATGTCTCAGTTCTATGGTCAGTTTGTTAGTTTTGACTTTTTCTTGACCGTGGTATATTTATGCAGATGGCAATTCAAATCTGAATCCTAGTCAGTGTCCTTTGTTAAGCTATTCTAACTCCCATCACGTGCATGCACGTGCACACACATGCACAGACATACATATCTCCGTATTCATATATGTGATGTGTAACTTCAATTATTAAAAAGTACACTTGAGGGTATTTGAATCTAGTTAAATCTTGGATTGCACCCCTACAGAAGAATGCACTGTATATCATTCCTGCTCTTTATCTATTTTTTCATAGTCTACCCTAATTCTTTCTTTTGAAATAAGTGAGTTGTGCTATTAATTGTGGAGTAGGTATTTCATCCATGGTCTAGGGGCCTTCCCAAATATTTAAGGAGCTCTTCGTTAATGTTGTTACCTTTGTTGGAGGTGGCTTGCCTGCAGTGCCTGAGAGGGTTTTCTGGGGGCGGGGGGGGGGTTGTTATATTTACTTGCATAGTCCTCACTGTCAGGGACGCTGATGTTTCAGTGCAAGATGTCAACAGGGCTCCTTCTACAAGATGCATGCAGGCTCCCTGGGGCTCAGTGACAAGGTCAGCTCTTCAGGGGGCTTGCAACCTCTTGGCCATTCAGAAATCCACACTGACACGTAAGACAGCATCCTGATTATCTCCTGGAAACTGTGTTGCAAAGCAGATTACCAACAACAGGTTTAATTTCCCCAATAATGTTATCATTGGTTCTTCGTTGGTTACCAAGTTTTCCACCTCCAACAAAGCAAGGGTAGGGCCAACAGGAGGTCTGAAGACAAAGGACAGCTATCAGCCATCACTCACATTTAAGGTCAGTACATCACGCTTATTCCAAACACTAGGGAAACAATCATAGCTATAACCTGTCCATTGACCGTGGAAAAGTGTCACATGCAATAAATAATCAGATAGGATAGGATACTTTATGCCATTAGGTTGACTTTCAGTGACTGATGATTTGCTTACTGTAGACAAGGAGGCCACAAATGAGTTTTGGGGCCAGGTGCATGGGATAAAAATCTTGGTTTCGTCACTCTAACTAGATCTCTTGGGAAAGTTGTATAATCTCTTCTGAAACTTGTTTTCTTCCTCTGTAAATGGGAATGATATCAACGCAACATAAAGGGTATAGCATGAAGGTTAAAGAAAGTGAACCATTAAGCACACTGCTTAGGTGCTGTTGACACTCAATAAATATTATTTTGCCTACCTCTGCCTTTCCCTTAATTTCTCAAATATAGGAAGACTAGGAGATGGTTTGAATGACTCAGATCTCTGAGAAAAACTACTTTGGTGGTACTGAATGTTGTTGTGGGAATAACATTTAAAAAAATATTGTCTTTGTTTTCATTTCTAGCAGCCCCTTATCATACCTAGAGTTTTTATAGTCAATATTTAAACACTTAATCTGTTGTGAAAACACTACTGATTTATAACAACCAATCTTGTTAAGAGGAGGAAAATGTTTCTAAATCTTGATCTCATATATTGATATAAAGACCTAAGCCAGGAAAATCAGAGCATAGATTCATCTCAAAACATAGATTTATGGATTAAGAAGAATGAGGGCATGAAGAAAGAGTCATTCCTACCAGTTTAGGGGTGAGGTATATGAGGTCATCCCAAAAGGTTTGGGAGCTACCCCATTGTAGGACATGACCTGGAAAGGTCATGAGCTTCCTACTTGGCATCATCATGGAAATGTCAAGAGAGCAGAAGAGAAGATGTTGGCTCAGTAAACATTCTGGGCCTGGAGGGGTGGTGAAAGGGTTGAGAGGGCTGCTGACCAGAGGGACAGTGTCAGCTTGAGAAGGTTGTAGACTGTGGACATCTCAGTCTGTCCTGTGGATCAGACCCACTGTCAGTGTGTAGCGGTAATAGATGCCAGCACCATGCCCTCAAGCTCAGGTGCAAGGAGTCAGGTGCCCATCCCTGGGCAGATGCCCAGAGTGTGAGGCTCTGGTACATCTGTGGCCTTGCCTTTCCTCACCTCCCCACCCAGGGAGGCCATGCTTGCCTCTCCCCAGCCCCTGATGCCATTGTAGGGCAGGAGGGGACTAGAGAGCTCCTGAGTGGAGTAAAATAGCCTAAATATGGACTTTGAAATATACACTGCTCTGTTTACAACTTGGTGGGAAGGGGTCAGGAAGATCCTAAGGTCTACACCAAAATTGAGTACATTTCTACAGCAACATTTTTGAAGAGGAGAACTCAGAAAGACTTGGGAAAAGAAAGGAATAGCCATTTCTGCCCATCTGATTTGTCAAGTGCAGTTGACTCTTAAAAAATTCAATTTTTTTAAATAAAATTAATGGGCTTTTTTCTTTATTTATTTTTAATTTATTTTTGCACAGAGGAACTGGAATGTAGGCCAAAAGTGCAGGGTGGGGAGCAGAGCAGGAGGATTTACTGAAATACACTGGTGAGGGTAACAGCGGGGGAGACAGGAGAGGTCTGCTGTGCCATGTGGGCAGTTCCCTGGCTAGGGATAAAACTTAGACTGTAGAAGTAATAAAACTAGGTCACCAGGTAGGAACCCCAAAAATTCAGAATTATGGGAGCTGCCCCCCACTTCCCACATGTTGAAAATCCTAGTATCACTTTTGACTTCCCCAAAGCGTAACTAATAGTCTGCTGTGGACCATAAGCCTGACAGATGACATGAACAATTAACACACATTTTGTATGTGATATGTAGTATATATTTATTCTTACACTAAAGTAAGCTAGATAAAAGAAACTGCTATTAAGAGAAAATATGTCTATAATGCTACAATGTAGCTCAAACCTGTGTTCAGCTTTCGCACCTACTCCATAGACCTTTACTCTGCCTAAGCAGGGTAGCAGGAAGAACCCTTCTAAGTCCTTCCAGAGAGTGACTTGCGGCCCCCTTTCTTGTAAATGTCTGCTTACTTGTCACTCTCTGCCACTACCTCAAAGGAACGGGGTCAGAACTCCACACTGTGCACTTTCCCCGGTTAGATAGGGACTTGGCAAGTGACAGATGTTCAATAAATATTGGTAGGATCGTTTGATGGTGCTGGCTTTATTGCTGACACAACAGATGTTTCTTCCCCCCCAAAACTGGCAGGAGACTTTCGAACAACCAGACTGTACATAAATGCATCTACAGTCAAATACATTAACATTGACCTCCAGGCCCATATTAGGAAGGCTAAACTGAATGGAGCAAAATGACTGTCTCGTGTTGGTAACGAAGTTCCTAGAGATTACAGCGCTCGTCACAGAATACGATTATATATTGCTGTGTTAAACGTAAAAACCTTGCAAGCTGAGCTAAACCAGGTGACATCTTATACACCATTATAGTATAGACTAGAATTGTAGAAGCCAAGTGCAGAATAAGATGTTATTAAAATTCAGACAGTTCTATTTATTAAATACTAGCGCTTTGCAAAATATAGTAAGCATATTCCTGGTGGAACATAATTTTAGAGCTACAGAGATAAACATTTCATGGTTATTTGTGATTTTAATAGGCATTGAACAAATAAGACCAACACAAACGTTCCATGATATCTCTGGCCTTATTGCTTTGGGTGAGGTTAATGTAGTTATCTAAGTGTAAGAGATTTGAAAAACAAGGTGAAACAAATTGACAGAGTTAAGGAAAAAAGCACTTAGGTAGCACGGGAATCACAGAGGTTTGGGATGCCCAACATTAACTCAAGCTTTAGGAAAAACAAGTGCAGCACTGTGAAGCTGTCCGCAGCCTTTGCAGCGCCGGTTTGATTCCCAGCCAGCCACGGAGATACCCACATGATGCAGCAGACCTCTCCGTCTCATCAGCTGTTCCCCTCAGCAGTGTTTTCGGTTCATCTGCCTGTTCTGCTCCCCGTTCTGTCTCTGGTGAATCCTTTCACCCTCCCATGCCTCTGGCCTGTACCCCAGTTCTTGTATAAATAAAAATAAAATCTTAAAAAAAATTCAGTTATTTTCTGCTTGTTTATTTTGGAGCGGAGTAGACAGATGTGATGAATTGCCTGCTTCGGAGTTTCCTGGTTCTCATGGGGTTATTACCCCCACTGGAGCAAGTGTGGGGTTAACCCAACCATAGGTTTGGAAGAGCTGATGCCTGATAAAGAGCCGCCTTCAGCTCTGGTGCCTGCTGGCCCTGACTTTGGGACTGAGTCACTGTGTGACTCTGGGAATTTTTCTCCCCCTAGAATCTTCATCTCTTATGTGCAGAGGTTGGTTTGAGCCAAGAGTTTCCAGACTGTGTTCTTTAAAACTAGGATTCCCCACTTCCTGATTTACCCAGGACAGTACAGTTTAAACATGTTCTTGCCACCTAATGATTAATAGAGTGTCCTTTCATGACCAAAACTGTCTGAGTTTTGACAATAGATCATATGGCTCTTTTACTTGGCCCCATCTCAAAATACTGCAATATGTGGGTACAGGGTTGGGCATTAGGGAACACGAGTAGGCGTGCTTAGCAGTCCATGTCTCCATTTTCCACTGAGCCCGTACATGTTTATCTGCTCTCTATGGTAGGTTTTGCAATCTTTCATTCAGGAAAAAAAAATAATAATAACAGCGATTCTGCTCCTTAGATAACAAAAATTCAAACAGCTAAATGAGATGAAGTTCAAGTGCCTTTCTTTGTCCAGTTAAGTCAGTTTGACATTCAATGTGCCCCAGACCCTGAAGAGCTGCTCTTAAGATCCTTAAGTAAGCCAGGGTCTAGGGGTTCACATCACTTGAGTGGGTACAAAGTCTCAGGAAACAGGACACTAACTCTTCACTTTACCTTCCAAGAGGAGAACTAGCAGAGCCTTTGTATGTTGACAATTGACTTTAAAAAAAAAAAGATTTATTTTATTTACCCATACAAGAACTGGGGTATAGGCCAGAAGTGTGGAGGGGGGGTGGGGGTTGAGACAATTCCCCAGAGACAGAGTGGGGAGCAGAACAGGCAGACTGACTGAAATATACTGCTGAGGGGAGCAGTGTGCTGCATGTGGGTCACCTCCCTGGCTGGGGATCACGGACTTGTGCTGCAGTGGCTGCCAATAGCTTCATAGTGCTGAGACTTAACCCCTTGCACCATCAGGGAGGCCTGACAATTGACTCTTAACCCCACCTCTTTGATTCTGTCTGGTGTGAGTGCCTCTAGACTGAAGACACTGCAGAATGTATGGGTTCTTCTGCAGTTAGACTGTAGGGACCATGGCCCCGTGGGAATTGAGATCACGCTATTATGCCTCGGAACAACCTCTGTTTTCCTATCCCATTTCTTTTAAATGTCACAGGGAGTAAACCTAGGAGCATGAGAGCCACTCCAAGACAGTATTTATCTGGCTCTGTCCCTCTCTCCTCTCTATGGAAACACCAATTGCTCTTAATTCCTTCTAGATTGGTCCGGGAGTCCCCAAGAGGTGTATCATGTGTAATCCAAAGACTGGCTTTCCAATGGCCAAGTGGGGTGTGCTAAGTGGGGTGTGCTATTTTTCTTGCTGGGTCCACAGTGGCTTGCAGCTGTCCCTGCTGGAGGCAGTTATGCTACCAAGAGGAGGAGTGAAAACTGGCAGAGCGGTTGGCTGCCCCCCTCCCTCGGAGTCATGTGCAGTTTGGGCTTCAGGAAGCCTGGAGTCAAATTTGAAATTTGCCACTGGGTAGTCATTTAATCCCTCAGCCCTCCGTTGCTACAAGGAAGATAATACTTCACTGGGCTGTTTAAATGAGATGGTCCATGTAAAGAGGACTTTGCCTTGATTAAATGTTAGCTATTTCTCTTATTACCACTACTATTCTGTACCACTCCCTCCATCCAGGTCCATGTCGCAGGAGACTTTTTAGTGTCCTATATGTATAACACTCCAGAAGATCTGCCCCCAGTTTCCCCCCTCGAATCCAAAAGAAAACCCTGCTTAAAATGAACAAACAAAACTCTTAGATTCAAAGAATAGATTGATGGTTATCAGGAGCAAAGAAAGTTGGAGATAGGTGGATGAAATGGGTAAAGGAGGCAAATTTCATAGTGAAAAGTAGAAATTAGAATTTTTGGGGTGACCATGATGTAGTATATACAGATGCTGATATATAAGCTGTACCCTGCAATTTATAGAATGTTATAAACCAATATTACCTCAATTTAATTTAAGCAAACAAAGAAGAAAACACAGCTTATGCTCAAGCTGGGTCTTTTATAGAACTGACAGAAAATTCTATTCATTTAGAATTGTTACTATTTTATTACATTATTACATAAATGAGCCTGTTTGTTCATCTTATTTTACAAATGATACATGCACCTGGTACAATGTTTAGACAACAGAAAAACATTCCAGTGACACTCCACTTCCCCTTCCCCTTAGATCCTTGGCCACACTGCCTTGAGGCAGCTGCTTGGCAGTTTCTCTCACAAGTTCTCCCAGAAACTTTGCATGTACTGCACTGATATACATAGGGAACTGGGGCAGGTGTGACTTTGCTCTGTGATTTTGGTAAAATTGTCTGGGCCCCTAAACATGAAGGTTGATAGTAAACAAAATCTGTCCTGCCGGGGGTAGCCTTCCCTAGGGTAACGTTCCCTACGTAACACCGTTAGTAGCTTAAAGACTGTGGAAGTGGGAAGGCAGGTCCTGATAAAAGCCCAGGTGTCCGCCGCCATGAGTCCTGCTGTGATGGTGCATGATGCTGGTGCCCATTGGTCCTGCCAGGTGCTCAGGTCATGCTTACAAGTGTTCATCGCACCCTTTCTCTATGTGAGCTCGGTTACAGTGCCCCTTTCTGCTTCTCGGGAATACAGGGCTTAGGGCCCATGATGCCCGGCACTTAGCTGTCAGTCCTCCAGAAAATCCTCCGTGACAATCCTGACATGCCACAATACTTCTTAATCTCTGGAAAGCTGCCTCTCAGCTGGATCGCATCTCTCTTTAAAACAAAGCCTTCCATTCCTCCTGGGAACACCCACAGAATCTCCAAGATCCCTAAAAAGGATTGGGTGGGGTTTGGCATCCCCTCATGCAGCAACTTTTGATTTTGATTTTAAACCAAGAGCTATTAACAGTTCCCTTGAGCAGAAGTGTCCTAAATCCTATATGGGAGGAGCAAGATGTGCGAGAAGCCAGGAACACAAAGGCAAAGGGACACACACAGCGCTTGCCTTGGAGCAGCTGTGCAGCAAGGAAATATTTGGGAGTGTGCTGGGCGCTGTTGTAAGTGGATGAGCTGGAAAAGGAAACATGGAGGAGGTCTCTAAATCGGATGGGGGACACCTTTGAAGGCTTCTTGGGAGAGGTATATATATATATATATATATATATATATATATATATATATATATATATATATATAAATCTGTGGAACTTTTCGACTTTTATTTTAGGAGTAAGGCAGTATTGTACAGCATGAAGTGTTCAGACACTGGAGTTAAAAAAATGGGCTGGAATTCTGATTCTACCATTGTCAGTTGTATGACCCTAGGCAGGTGACATAGTATCTTCTTAATTTCATCATCTATAAAATGGTGATGAAAATAGTGCCTGCCTCATAGTGTTGTGAGAATTAACTCACATAAAGCACACACAGATTTAGCCTACTGTCTGGAACACATTACTTTTCCATAAACTCATCACTTTTTCGGTTATTATTATCTCACACTCTATGCAGATTTTCTAGATATTTGGGCCTGTCTGTATTTTCAGAATATTACATATGGGCTTTATTCTTTCATTAGAGGAGATCTGGGGGTAGAGGTCACAAACAAACATGGGTGTCTGAGGATTCTGCAAGAAGGTGCACAGAGGAGGCTGAGTGGGACTCTGGGTGCATGCCAATCAATTGGAAATTTTATCTGTAAACCTCCCTGTGAATTGGAAATGAAGTTGGAAGCCAAGGTGGGAAAGGGTGGGGCTGCTTTGGGCTCTCAGCATCTTTACCCACTTCAGATCTCTCTCCCCAACCCCCAGCATGGCAGCATCAACAATGAGGCAGGCATCGACCTTGCCTCCTCTGTACTATCTTCTCCATCTCCATAAAAACACAAACAAAATGGAAGGAAGGAAAAGACACAATGGGCAAAATGCTAGGAAACACTTTCCTTTGAGAGTTTCTGGCAGCGAGTGAGATTTTCCGTTTAGGGGTACATTTATTTGGACATTTTAAATATCACAGAATCACACAAGGAATGCTTTATACAGGTCTGACAAGACCAATCCATTGACCCATTTTGTAGATGAGGAAACTGAGGCCCAGACAGTCCACAGAGCAAGTGAAAAGAATCAAAGATGGTGAGAATTGAGGTCACTGATCTCAAGGGTCCCTCCAGCAAGAGGGAGGAGGCCAGATGTTGACAGATGACCACTGGATGGTGGTGTCAGGAGGCAGACTTTATTTAATAATCTTCAAAGCTGTTTAGCAATTAAAGGGGCCCTTTGGGATACTTGTGCTACCTCCTAAGGGTAGGGACAGGGGAGAGTGGTGATTTGAAAACTGGAAGAAGGAACCAGTGAGGAGAGAACAGAAACAGTGTCCCTCTAAGCTTCTCCTCATGTCTACGTGCTTCAAAGGAGCCAAAGGAGGTTGGGGTCCTTAGAACTTGGTGATTCCATAGTTTACATTTCCGTAAATTAGATATATTTCAAGTGATTTCAATAAACTACAGATAAATGTACCTATATTTGTGGCTTAGAGATGGGAAGTTGGAAAGAAGGACATTTGGAGTTCAAATGCCACTTGTCAGTGTGCTTGTAGGAAAATCACTGGAAAAGTCTCCATGTCCTTATCTGGAAAACAGGCGGTTATGTTGACTGAATAAGATAATGTATGCGAAAGTGCTTTGCTAAATTGCTGATATGATTAATAATATTTAAAGATGGAAAATAGCAGTGAAATATAGAGCCCTGCAGATAAGACTTCTGTGTGCTAAACTATTTTTAAAAATAATGATTTCCCTTCACAGTCAATTCAGGGCATAACTAGAAGCTCAAGTGATTCACATCTTTTATGTGTGTGCAAATCACAGTTAATCCCGGGACTTTCCAGGTGAAAAGTTCTCTCCAGCTGGGAGGAGCTAGACACAGCATCTACCTTACCAAAGGGACTCTTGTAATAAGCTCTAGGATGGTCAAGACTCTCCTGGAAAGTCTTGTTAGTTAAGCTGGAATTTTATTTTTTATATATATAGATGACCTAATCCAACATTCTGGTGCAAGAATTCTAGCTTTACCACTAAGTAATTATATAACCTTGCTCAAGTTATTGCAACTCTTTGAGATTAGGCATGCTCATCTGTGGAAATTCAAGGTTTATAGAATAGTGTATGGGATAGTAAAAGTTTAGTTTCTACAGGTGGTGGATATTATTACTGATATTGCTTATTTTATTATTAGAAGTTGGCACCCAGACAGAAGACAGAACTTTTCCAAGGCTACAGAGTGAGGTTTGAACTATAAATGGAACTCGGGTTTTTCCCCTGCACGTTGGTTCTCTTTCCATTCCAGCTATGAATCTATCTTCATAGATTCAACTTGCAGATGCCATTATCTACTGATCAAATTCTGTACCTCTAGCTCAATCTGGACCATCTTCCATTCACATATTCACAATCCAAAATCCTGCTCTGACTTGTCAGCTCATTTGAAGTCACAGCACTTCAGTGAAAACTGCCAGTATGTTACTCAAAGAAATATTGAAAACCCTACTTAGAAACAGTGATCTTAAAACAACTCCAAGGTCTTTTGCAAGACTTATCACTTCCCCTCTCTAGACTTCTATTTCCCCATTTGTAAAATGAGAAGGATGTAAAAATGTCAATAAACAATTGACTGCAGATTGGGGGCTGGGCAGTGCACTAGTTGACAGAACAAAAGATGGCTTAGACCATATTCCTGTCCCCAATTATTTTATAGTTTACTGTAAGAGACGGGAGAGGAAATAAATGTGAAATCAGAAGAACTGTTATGAAAGTAGGCGTTTCCCAAGCAGTTGGTTCCTGATAGATATTTGAATGAATAGGTGGAAAAATGCCTGTACTAAGAGGGCACAGAGTTAGAAAAAATGATGTTTGATTTAGGTCTTCTTAACAAGTAGGAAGTGAGGAAAGGACAAAAGAGCAAAGAATGCCCAGAGGCTCAGCAATATTAAGGAATAGAGTAAAGTGGTTACTTATTGCGAAAAAATTCTATGTTCTAGAAAAAAATGGGGGGGGGGAGCAATGAAGGCAGAGTAGGAAGTAGAGGAAGATGGAACTGTAACTGACCTGTCATTAGACCACTGACAATGGAGGATCAATGTCTCAGTCCCTGATTTCTCCTTTTTCTCCAATAAGTAGGAGGTGAACAAATATTTGCTGAAAAAAATGAAAGGGAAGATTCCTATGTGTGGGAATCACATGTGTTGAAATTTATACTTTCTTTTGAATGAAATAGGGTCTTTGAAAAGTTGTAAAAGAGAAATAACAACATCAGAGTGGGTCTTCGAAATAGATGGCCCTGGATACAGTGTAGAGGACAAATAAAAAAGATGGAGACTGGACATAAGGATAGCTGTTAGGAAGAGAGTCATTTATTCATTTGGATGAAAAAGATCATCTGTGTAGAAGAGGGTGGCAGATAAAGAAATCTTAAGGAAAAAATTGCTGGGATTTAAGTGCTAATTAATCTCAAGAGTGAAAAAGCAGAAAGCACCCGAGATTATTGAAACTTCTCCACTGGAATTTGGTGAGTGGTGCTCAGTTTGGTGTTTTGGGTAAAAGGTAAGCCAGAGGATCATCTGGGAGAATATGGCTCCATGGGTAGCCATCATTTATGCCCCTAACAGTTCTCTCATTCCAGACTGTTCCACTTATTTCCATATTCATACTACAGTTCTTCAAGTAAATGTTAACAGTCTAGCAAATGTGAATAGAACCTCTCAGCCTACCACAGCAGTCATCCAACAGTTCCATCCACATCCACTCTGTTCACCACGTGGTGGCCAGAATAACTTCTTTCTGAGATAAAAGTATGATCATGTTAGCTCTTACCTCAAAGCACTTCAATGGCTTCTCATTATGCTTGGGATAAAAAACCAAGCCTTTGCAATGACCTGTAGGCATAGCCAATCTCCAAAATCATCCAGCTTCCTCCTTCACTCTGTTCCCTTCACTGATGTTGAGACAGTCATCCTGCTTTCAATAGTTTCTCCCAGAATCCTCTCCTGTTCCACTGCTAGATTGTTGCACTTGCCATTTGTACTCTACTCCAAGGCTGGTCCCAGGAAAAGGGAAAGTTCCAGGTTCCCTGCCTCACCCAAAGGAGGGTGGAGCTGAACAGGGAGGAGAGAATGCTGGAGAGTAGACTGAAGAAGGAAGGAAGCAGGATGGGAGCCAGAAGGAGACCTGGAGGAGGCACATGGAGCAGAGAGACATGTGAAGAAACTGCACTTGCTTCTTGGTCCTGGACTGGTTGAAACAGATGCTGGTGAGAGACCCATAGGGACGCTAACAATGGCAGCTTTGCTTTTGTTCTTTTCCTCCAAGACTTGTCTGGTTGTTTCTGATCCTTTTTTATGGGTCCCTGCTGAAAGGTGCTTTAGACTTGTGGCAGGCTCTCAGGCCTTGCTCTGGGCCAATCCCATTTGGGTGGACTTTTACTCATGAGGGGATGGGTAATTGTATGTGCTTGATTTAGAAACTATATTCTTTGTCTTTTCTGTATTGTTCCCTAATTGTATCAAAGTTCCTTTCCATTAAAGGTCTTATATGTTTTGTCTTGATGTGGCGGATGGTAGAACCTATTTAGGGCAGGCAGGTTTGGGGGATCTGGGGTGCCCCTCTCCCTGCCCTGTAACACTGGGAGACTCTGCCCTTTTCATCATCTTAATTCCTCTTCCTCTTCAAATCTAAGTGCAGAACACCTTTTTTTAAGCAGCCTTCCAAAATCTTTCTGCTAATAATTGAAATAATATAATAGCTACTAACATTCACTGAGCATTTATTACGTGGCAGGTACTATCATAGGGGTCTAATTTGTATTTATCTCGTTATCATCAAGATAACTCAAAGAACTGATCCCAATATGTTACTAGCCTAAAATGTAGACTCTTACCAATGCCATCTATCTCTCTCTTACACCTCCATATCATCAAAACTGTTATTTTTATTGGAATAGCTATTTGATTTAAACTTAACTCCCCCACTCCTGGCTTCAGCTAATGGAGAAGTCATTCCTACTTGATCAGTTCTTCTGGAGATAACATTTCCAAACTCTAGACAAAATTGAAGACACATCTATCTGAAATTATTCAAGTATGAATATAAGCAGGTAGAAAATGGATGAAAGTCTACAAGTGGGAGTGAGAAATGGCATTGAATGAATTATTCAGTTTTTAAGACTTTTTTCCCCCTAAAGAGCGTTTGAACAGGCATACGCTAGATAACTGAAATCCATTAAAAACAAACCTGCAGACTTGATGGCTTAAAAAGAATATAGGGGAGGGCCTCCCTGGTGGCACAGGGGTTAAGCACCTCACTATGAAGAAATCCACTGCCTCTGCAGCATGAGTTCGATCCCCGGCCAGCCAGGGAGAAACCCACATGGCGAGGCAGACCTCTCCTGTCTTGCCCACTGCTCCCCTCAGCAGTGTATTTCAGACACTCTGCCTGTTCTGTTCCCCACTGTCTCTGGTGAATCCTCTCACTGTTCCCCACATCTCTGGCCTGTACCCCAGCTCTTGTATACATAAATAAATAAATCTTAAAAAAAAAAAAGAATATAGGGGAACCAAATAAGATATCAATGTAAAAAAAAAAAAAAAAAAAAAACAGTACAAAACACAACAGAGCAAAAACGGACAATTATAAACCAGAGACATCCTGCAGGGGAGGAGGAGGGAGAGGGATCAGAGGGAGGGAGGGAGGAGCACAGGGGATTGAGGTGATGGTGCACGGGTGCATTGGGGAAGGAAACTCTATGGGGACTACACCTGAGGGGGTGGGGGGAAGCAAATATTGTTTAAAAATGAACAGTGATGTAAAAAAAATTTAAAAATTTAATAAAAAAATTAAAAAAAAAAATCAGAGGGTGGAGATTAGAGTTACCAAAGGAATGAGATGAGCAAGAAAAGTTGTAAAGGGCCCCAGAGAGCCCTCAGTTCTGCATAAAACTCTTGTCCTCATCTCCAGTTGAGCCCTGCAATATGCATATGCAAAACTAAAAATAAAGTTAACTGAAGGGAAATTGAAACAGCTGCCTACTTGTGAAAGGATAGACTTTAGATTCTGAGTTTAGAGAAGATTACTGCCTGCTAAAATGAAAATCGATATTCAAAAGAAGTTCATAACAATCTGGAATCTACATATATCGTTTATAATGTTCTAGATACAATCGAAATTATCAGACACACAAAGCAGATACTTGAAAGAAAAGGCAATCAAAGTAGACTGGCTCGGAGATAACACATGTGGGGGAGGGCTCAGAGGGGAGGTGGAGGAGAGAGCACAGGAAGGGGGTAGGGTAAAGGAAGGGAGAGCAGTGGAGGGAGGGGTGGGGGAGCTCTGAGGTAGAGGGGAGGAAGAGAGAGAACATATTAAGGTAACAACAATGAAAGTGAAAGGAAGCATTTTCAGATACCAGAAAACTAGAGAATCTATAGCTTGCAACTACGAGGAGAACCAGAACTTCTTCAGACTTCAGGGAAATCATACCAGATGGAAACACAGCTCTTCAAGGAAAAACACCAAAAATAATAAATATGTCCATAAATACTTTTAAGATGTTTTCCTCTTCTTTTAAATACATTTCATTATTTAAAGTATATAAAGTAGGGCCTCCCCGGTGGCGCAGCGGTTGAGCGCTGGGTTGCGAAGCTGCCCGCGGCCTCTGCGGCGCCGGTTCGATCCCCGGCTGCTCCCCGGCCACCAGAGGAGGGTCCCACATGGCGTGCAGACCTCTCCTGCCGCCCGCTGCTCCCCTCAGCAGTGTACTTCGGTCCTTCTGCCTGCTCTGCTCCCCGCTCTGGCTCTGGTGAATTCTCTCACCCTCCCGCGCTTCTGACTGTACCCAGTGCATGTATAAACAAAAAACAAACAAACAAACCAGCAAACAAATAAATAAAGCATGCCTCTATTAAAAAAAAAAAAAAAAAAAAAGAATAGCTAGACATTGATAAGTTTAAAAAAAAAAAAAAATAAAGTATATAAAGTATATGTGACTTTAAATTGTACATAATTTGTATAAAATAAAATTTGTATAAAATAAATATATTTAAAGTATATAAAGTATATGTGACTTTAAATTGTGAGGTTTATATCATTTATATGTAAAAGCCATGACGAAGGATCTGTATTGGGGGAGTAAAGGCCTTATATGGCTGCAACTTTTCATTTAATATAAAGTGACACAATATTAAGTCTACAGGGACTGAAATGTTAAAAAATATATGCTGCAATCATTAGAGCTACCATTGCACTTGAATATTAAGCAGCCACCACAACACAAAGAGATAAAGCTAAAAAGTCAATAGATGAAAATTGAATGCTAGAAAAACTATAAATTATCCTTTAAAGTGAAGGAAAGGAAAAACAGTAGCACAAAATCTGATAGAACCAATTGAAAATAAATGGCAGGCAGTAGGCCTCAATTTCCACAATTGAGCCTCAAGGAGGCAGTGAATACACTCACTGGCTCCCCATCCATCTGAAGGCATAGGCCTGGGGTAGGGAGGTGGGTATGGGAGTGAGTGGATAACATCTTCCAGGCCCCAGGGGACTCCTTGATTTCTTGTCATAAATATGACTCTAGTTTACATTTGTTGATGTTCCACTTGCCAGAAAGTTTTCGACATTTTGGGTTTGTAAGTTCTTTCATAACTCCTTAAAATGTGTGGAAAGACAAGAGCTAAAAGTGAACTGGATGATTCTTTATATTGAAATTGCACAAATCTACTTGTCAAGAAAATAAGTTCCATTTCCCTACATGGAAAGCTGGCTGTGGGGAGTGTTGCCTAAGTCACTCCCCCAGGATTTAGTGGAGCACTGGTTTTTGCTGTGAGACGTGGCTGTTGAAAACTCATAACATGCTTTATTTGATCAATTTTGAACTTGAGAGTATCCTATCTGTAGGGAAAAGGAGACTCTCAACAAGTTCAAAGATTTCATGGCATGACACTGAGAGGAAGGGATCCTTTAATGAAATAAATTCTTCTAAATTGTTCTTAAATGGCATTTAAATAGTAAGACTTAGAGACTTTTGCCATGCCTCAAAGGCCTCTTCTTTTGAAGGTGATTCCTATTTAATAACTTTCCACTGAGGTTACAGTTTTACCATCAAAAGTGGAAGGTGAACTGCATGACTACTACAATTAGCAGCTATTTCTTGAATACTCATTGTGATCACTCAAGATTTTTACTTTTTCTCCACTGGAAAAAGGGATGCCTATTGAGGAATTCACTTGAATAGAAGCCAGATATAGCAGAAAGAGGAACAGAGAGAGGGATTCTCATTCACCCGTTATTTATAGGATGGTTACTTTCTTGGTGGCATTTTTGAATTAAATAGGAGACTTGAGCTCAGGAAACCTTACTCAAGGGCCTTCTGTGCCACTTACCAGCAGGGTACCACATGACTCAGACCATGTGACTTCTCTGAGCCTGGGCTCCCTCATCTGTAAAGTGGGGGCATTAGTGATGTCTTTCTACAGACCTAGGATGATGTGAGAAAATAAATGTGAAAGCAGAGAAGTGCAGTGAAGAAAACAGGTAAGTGTGAAAATAATCATAACCAACACGAAAATGCATAGAAAAACTTACAGTTTAAACTTGTTTGCCTTTTTACTTTTGTGGGGATGGAACAATATTAAATAGTTTGTTTGTCTCACTTTGATGTATTCCATAACGGTTTCATTAATCATAGTGCCATGTCAATAGTGAACCAGAGCCTCCCTGGTGGCGCAACAGTTGACCGCTGGGTTGTGAGGCTGCCCGCAGCCTCTGCAGCGCTGGTTTGATCCCCAGCTGCTCCCCGGCCACCGGAGGAGGGTCCCACATGACGCACAGACCTCTCCTGCCTCCCGCTGCTCCCCTCAGCAGTGTACTTCGGTCCTTCTGCCTGCTCCCTGCTCTGGCTCTGGTGAATTCTCTCACCCTCCCGCGCTTCTGACTGTACCCAGTGCTAGTATAAATAAATAAAAATAAATCTTTAAAAAAAAAATAGTGAACCAGTCAGTAATATACCCAGACATATAAGAAACTAAGAACCCAATAAATATAGCATTTCAAATCAGTGGAAGGGCCTCCCCGGTGGCGCAGTGGTTGAGCCCTGGATTGCAAAGCTGCCCACAGCCTCTGCAGCGCCGGTTCGATCCCCGGGCGAGGGTCCCACATGGCGCTCAGACGTCTCTGGCCTCCCGCTGCTCCCCTCAGCAGTATACTTCGTCAATCTGCCTGCTCTGCTCTCCCCTCTGGCTATAGTGAATTTCTCTCACCTTCCCACGCTTCTGACTGTACCCAGTGCTTGCATAAATAAATCTTTAAAAATAAATAAATAAAAACAGTGGAAAAGAAAGATTATTCAGTGAACAGTTTGGGGAAATATAAAGTTCAATTCTCAGCCATATAAACCCCACGAGGATTAAAAAAAAATTACACCTAAAATGGGATCATAAAATTGCTAAGAGAAAATATAGATACATAAAAAAAATCTTGCTTAGAGTGAGGAATTTCTTTCAAAGTAAAACACAAAATTTAGCAGCTGCAAAGAGTGATTCATTTAGCCATATAAAAATTTAAGACATAGTGCTACATAGAAAAATAAATTGCAACACATAAGGAAAAGGCTAATTTTTTCCCCTAGTATTAAAGAGCCATAATAAGTTTGGAAGAAAAACAATGAAATTAGATAAATGATATGAACAGACACATCACAGAAAAATTTTTAAAAGACTTCTACATTTATAAATATGGTCAGCTGTAAAGAGAAATATAAATGAAAACATTGACACATCATTTTTCCACCCATGAGGCAGGCAGGTGTTAGAATGAATAGCAGGATGAGAGTAAAATTTGCCACCAATACTTTGAACAGCAATTTGACAGAATCTGTTGAACTTCTAAATACCCATCTTTTTGGACAGTGGAGGTATATGTGCATGATTATTTTTTTGTAATATTAGCTTTGTAGCAGCAAGAAACTGAAAAAAAAATCTTAGCTGTCTGTTAATAGAGAACTACTAAAAAATTATGGAACATCTGTAGAGTGGAAAATATGAAGCCAGAAAGGAAGAAAGAAGCAGAACTTTGCTGCATGTTGTTAAATGACTAGAGCAGAACCCTAAGCAGCCTTATGGTGTGTGTACTGTTGCGTAAAAAAGAAAAAAAAAAACTATTCATGTTTTGGCGTGTTTACTTTATTAATCTCAAAAATATTTAAAGGTTAACTGTTCAATAAATTTCTTCCGATTGATTCATTCCCTTGTTTCAGCCATGACACAACAGGCTTTAGTTATCGAGGAGGAAGTTATGTTTTTCAAGGTTCAAGCCTCCTTTTAGAATCCCTCTTCACTTGTTTCTGATGTGCTCAGAAAAAATATTCTCTCTGTCTTTCTGTGTCTATCTGTCTGCTTGTCTGTCTGTCTCTCTCTGACACACACTCACACACACTTCTCTTTAAATAACAAGGAAACAGGGCCTCCCCAGTGGCACAGCGGTTGAGCGCTGGGTTGCGAAGCTGCCCCCAGCCTGTGCAGCTCCTGTTCGATCCCTGGCCACCGGGCGAGGGTCCCACATGGCACGCAGACCTCTCCTGCCGCCCGCTGCTACCCTTAGCAGTATACTTCGTCAGTCTGCCTGCGCTGCTCTCCCCTCTGGCTCTGGTGAATTCTCTCACCCTCCCGCGCTTCTGACTGTACCCAGTGTTTGTATAAATAAATAAATTTTTTAAAAAAGAAATGTATTAAAAAAAAAACCAAAGAAACAAAAACATTGATTCAAAAGATTACCTGTCCCCTTATGTTTATTGCAGCCTTATTTACAATAGGTAAAACCTGGAAACAACCCAAATGCCCAAAAATAGATGACTGGATCAAGAAGATGTGGTATATATACACAATGGAATACTATTCAGCAATCAAAAAAGATAAACTAATGTCACTTGTAGCAACATGGATGGAGCTGGAAGGCATTATGCTCAGTGAAATAAGTCAGAAGGAGAAAGAAAAATAACAGGTGGTTTCATTTATAGGAGGAATATAGGAGAACCACATAAGACATCAGGGAAAAATATAATAACAATACAAAACACAACACAACAAAACAAAAAAAGACAATTATAAACCAGAGACATCCTGCAGGGGAGGAGGAGGGAGAGGGATCAGAGGGAGGGAGGGAGAAGCACTGGGACTGTGGTGAAGGAAATTGGTGAAGGAAATTCTATGGGGACTACACTTGGGGAGGGGGAAAGCAAATATTGTTTAAAAATGAACAATGATGTGAAATATATATAAAAAATAAATAAATAACAAAGAAATATGTCTTTTAATGAACTGTCACATTTAACAATTAACAATCAACAGAAACTTCTAGATATCAAGATTTTCCAATTGCAGATCAATAAGCTAACACTCCAGTCTGGAGAGACAAGAGCGGGAAAAACCCAAAGGAGGGCATTATAAGGCTCCATGCACCCTGAAGCAGCCTGTCCCAGGAGTGACATGACCAAAGAGACTTTCAAGCTTGAGAAGCTGCCTGGCTAATGTTTTTCCTTTTAAAGGAAAAAGAAACTTCTCATGGCTCCCACTGTTGACATAGTTTTTTGGGTGTAATGTTATTTTTGTATACACAAACATTAAAATAGGAATAAAGTATCCATCTTATAGCTTTTGTACAATGAAATCAGCAAAACGAGAGTTATGAATGAAATGTAAATGAAATTGCAAAACAACTACAATTGAAATGGGCAAAAAATTAAGTGTGGTGGGTGGCCCATTTGGCCTGGAAGGAATTTTCTGACACCCTCTGTGCCATGGTACTTAGGAGTTGGACTTCTTTCTACTTCCTTGAGCCTCTGATTTCCCATCCCAGGTTTCCTGTTTGTATTGTTGCGAAACCTTTGTTTCATGAAGTTCTGTGTCATCGGCTTTTACCTGACATGAACACATCACTTATTCATTATGACTGCCTCTGTTTTCTTTTTCGTTAGCCATGACAACTAAGTGGCATTATGTGCAGCCAATTGCTTATAGACAACAAATACAGACACTGAAATCTCTCAAAGTCATAATGCAGGTGATCCAAGTACTAAAAATGTTGGCCTGATCATTAAATTTAATTGCAAGTTTATAACATGATCATATGATGACCAAAAATTTATGGATCTCTGAGATTCCACTTAGAAGCCCTTAGAAAGTGCCATAGAAATGTCTAGTGTGCCTATTAGAACCACTTTCTAGGGGAGCTGCCCTTTATAAGTCTACTGCTTAAGTGACCATGTCCTGTGCCTTATCACCCATCGGCCTTTCCCCACCTCCACCTCTGGCCACTGTGGGTTGGGTCAGGAAGGGAGGGTGCACTTGAGCCAAGGACATGCAATCCACTGGCTGGGCAGGAGCCAAAATTTTTAAACGGCAAAAAGATGACTTGGCTCTCTATTTTTCCCTCTTATTCTTGCTCCAAAATATGGAGGGAAGTTGCCTGTTGACCACACACACGAATGCAGAAAAGGGATAAATGGGGGCTAGAGAATTATGTGACCTACAAGCAAATGAACTTACGGGGAAATGGATACCATCGTATTTTGAATCACTCTTGTGTTGCAAGTATCAATAAACCCAGCACAAGTTAGTTTAAGCAAGTTAAAAAAAAAAAAAGAAATGTAATTGCTTAAAATAGGTCCAGTTTACCTGGACCACATCTCTCTCCTTCTGGGGGTTCTTCTTTCCTCTTTGTTTGCTTGATTCTCAGACACCACATGATCAAGGAAGGTGGACACATCTTCCGATAAAAGTCTTCTTACATCTCACTAATGCCAACCCGGGCTCATCTCTGAGGAAATTTGTGGGACCCAAAGAGTTTAATGGTGTAATTCACATGCCCCATTTAGGGCATGATGAATGGTGTTGTCAGATCCTCCCAAAACACAAGGACCAAGGGCAGGAGGGAGTATTCCCCGGAGGAGAAGTAGGAGAAGGGTAAAGGCAGCAACATCACTCACCCATGACATGTCCCTTCTCAGGCCTGCAGTCTCTTTCCAGTTGCCCACTGCTCAAGATTGCCGTGACCACGAAATGAGGGAGCTGGTGTAGACACATTTCTCAACTCAAAGGTACATACAGCATGAAGTGTCATTGTTTACAGGGTCTGTGCTTCCCCCTTCTAAGTACACAGGCCAGAGTCAAGCTAAATGGTGGCCTCCACCCTACAGGCTGCAATCTCAGGCTTCCTGGGATCGGTTCCTCTTGCAGGATTCAAGGGTATCCCCCTTCTTTTCTTTCCTTTTTTTTTTTTAAGATTTATTTATTTATGCGTACAAGAGCTGGGGTACAGGCCAGAGCTGTGGGGTTTGAGAAGATTCACCAGACAGAGTGGGGAACAGAACAGGCAGACTGACTGAAATACACTGCTGAGGGCAGCAGTGGGCGAGACAGGAGAGGTCTGCTGTGCCATGTAGGTAGCTCCCTGGCCAGCCTGGGATCGAACTCATGCTGCAGAGACTGCGGATAGCTTCACAGTGCTGTGCTTAACCCCTTGTGCCACTAGGAAGGCCCCTCCCTTTCTTTTCTTTTGGGAAGCACATGTAACTCACAACATGCAACTATTTGATTTTATAATGACTGCTTGAAGCTTTATAGAGTTATTAATTTTAATAGTTTGAAGATTTCTCCAGTATCCAAAGTTTTTTTCACTTCATAGCTTGGAATTTTTACTGCATTCTGAAATGGGAAAGAATGCTTATCACTTAAAAGAAAGGGAACACTCAAAGAAAGCAGATGACTTCTGCCTGTGCTCTTTGATTTTGAAATGTATGTGATTCAAACAACCACAAACTACATTCCTGGCGAGTCTTCTTTGGGACTCTGCACAGTGGGACACAGGAGTTGTGAGGGTAGATTGGTGTTTAGATAAGCAACCCCCTCAGGAGGGAAGGTCCATGGTGAGGAAGACAGTGAATCTGGAACCTAGAAAAAGCTCTCATGTGGCAACAATTATAGTGAAACAACATGGCTTACTCCAGGGTTTCTTTGATGTGAAAACTGAACCTGGGTAGGCCTGAAAGAAGCTGAAAACTAAGGCATTTAGCAAAAGATTCAGATAGGAATTTAAGTTCGAAGTTTGAAAGATACAGGTGAATTTTCTGGATTTTTATAATTGTGTGGAATATCAATTGTATCCTTAACTCCAATCAAATTCAATCTGTCCTTTTGACTGTATTTTGCGTATCACTGGTGTCAATGCGAAGTTAATGTTTAGAGAAAGGTGGCTTGGAAACCTACAATTCCTATCTGATATGCGGGCCATTCTAACACCTAGTGCTTTGTGTGAATAACAAAATGGCATCTGTTCCAAATGGACCAAGAAGACAGGAAGTGGGCTGGCCCATGAGCCTCCACCAAGGTCTGTGACTGACTCTGGCACACCCCTTGGCTGGGATCCTTTGTACAGGCCCACACTATCCACTTGCAGGTTAAAAACTGGACAATTTGAGAATTCTAGTTTACCTGACTTTGAGAGAATAAAGGCAAGAGAGTCGTATTTGTGATTTAGTCAGAATCTGGGGCAGACGGTTTATTGCAGAGATTCTTAAGAGTCATGATGAGAATTAGGCTCCTTAATGAGACGATACTACTTAATTTGGGTATATAATTCTCAAACCAAGAAACTCCCATCTAGAATATCTGAGGTATGGACTAGACGCGGACATTTTGAAAATGCTCCATGGGCAAAGCCGATGCTCATTCCTGATATCATTAGTTATTTCCGTGACCATTTATTGGACTCATGGGATACCTCTCTTTCCCTTCCTCATTGAGATTAGTGGATTCCTCAGTATGTGACCAGAAATAACTTTGTGAGAAATCCCTGTTTCTAGGTAGGGCCTTGGGACTAAGTCATTCCTTCCTCCTTTGAATTCCATTAGCACTGCATTTTGCTCGCACAACACTTACCACCACGGTCTGTACGGGAGTGATTTATGAAGATGTCATATTTCCTAACACACAAGCCCCTAGAAGGCTGAGATTCTGTGACACCCAGAGGTCACCCATCCAGGCCCTTGGATTGCATCCCATCTGTAGATATGTTTTACTTGGCTCTCCGAATAGTTGAAACTTTTTTTTTTTTAATTTACTTGTCCGCTTTCAAAACTCAGGAGGTATTCCCCCACCCTTGACTTTCCTCCTAAATATAATGACCAATGTGCAATCATTTTTTGGTTGAACTATCTGAAGTCCTGTCAACACAACCCCACTCCTTCCTCCCCAAGGTTTCTATTTTGCTACTTTTTATTATAACTGAGTAGCAATTTTCCCTTCAAGTGGAGGGGGAGGGGGTTGTGTGCTCTCTAATTCACCACTGTCTTTACCACTCCCTATTGTCTTACACTTGGTTGCCACTTTCATTAGCATTTCTCTCCGGGGGCACCTGATAAGCATCTGAATTTTTAACCCTATTGTGTGCTTTTGATTTCTACTGACTTTTTATAGACTTTTCGTAAATATTTGTCAAATAACAAAATGAAAGTTTAAACTGCTCCAGAACATGGATGCTTAAGTGAACTTCTTTCTTTAAGCTGTCAGATATGACTTCTTAAGAAGAACAAAAGAGGCTATCACATTTTGTATTGCAGCTTTCTCTGGTCAAGAATTAATTGTAACCTAGTTCCTCATTTTCAGGAGCTTTATCTAAGTCTCTTTACTTGGCAGTGCCAGGTAGCTAAGCAACTCCCCCTCAAGCTGGAGGAAATGATACCAAACTTGGGAATTTCAGTGAGCAGGTCATTCTTAACCCATCTCTGAGTTTTTTTGTTGTAGCCTCCTATTTATCAGGGTATTCAAAGTTGCCTGCATGTAACTCTCCCCTGGAAAGCCCCGGGGAGGAGAACTTTTTGTCTAGAAGATCCCTCTTCATGCTTACCAGGATTATCATCACGTTTTGTAGATATAAAGCTTTCAGTTCCATTTTCTGGAATGCAACTTCATCTCCTCAGTACCCTAATCAACCTCCCTCAGTGTCCTCAGTCCCCACATGCCAGAGGATGTGAAGCATTAGGAGACCGTAGGAGGTGTGGGAGACATCAGAAAATTTTGTTGGTCTCTTCTTTTTCTGGTTACTTGTCCTTAATAGCAAATGATACTGTTTTTCTTTTCTTTTTTTTTTTTAAAGATTTATTTTATTTATTTATGCATATAAGAACTGGGGTGTAGGCCAGAGATGCAGGGATTGAGAGGATTCACCAGAGACAGAGTGAGGAGCAGAACAGGCAGCCTGACTGAAATACACTGCTGAAGGGAGCAGCGGGCGAGACAGGAGAGGTCTGCTGTGCCATGTGGGTCAGCTTCCTGGCCTGGTATCAAACTCAGGCCACAGTGGCTGGTGATAGCTTGATATCGCAGACACTTCAACACCTGCACCACCAGGAAGGCTCTGTTTATGTATAGTAATGGTAATGAATTGTCTTTTTAAAAAGCATCTTAAGTAACAAAGTAATTTTATTGCAATAAACGATAGTAGTCTGTGGAATGAGGATATGGAAGAAAGGATGAGGTTGCTATGGGTGTGGCATGTTTGGAAAAGATTAAGTTTTGACATTAATCTGAGGCTGTCTGCAAATAGCTGTCTATCTCTTCAGCCTCAGTTCCTGACTTTTTCTTTTCCTCTTTCACACTGCACATCCCAATATATGGGGAACTCTCACAGTCCCTCGAATATACTGGGAGGTTTCCCAAGTGTTCATAAATGCTTTCACAATTGCTAGGTCTTCTGGCTGGAAAGCGTTAGTTATTCCTTCCATAGGAGCAGCCCCAGCCCCTGCCTACCTTGTCTCCTCTTCCCCTCACTTGCTTATACCACTGGTGCCATCTCCTCCTTTGGTGCCACCTCCTCAGAGGAGCCTCCCTGAACCCCCTTAGATAACATAGGCCTGGCCTCTCATTTCCTATCACAGCTTCCTACCTCCTTCCTTCCTCTTTTTCACAAAGCATAATTTTTTTTTTTAAAAAAAAAGCTTTTCTCCTCTTAACTACTACATATCTCTCCCACTGCACTGTGAGTCCCTTCTAGGGCGGAGTCTTTGTCTCCTGTTTACCACCGTGTCCTCGATGGCCATGAGTGCCCCCCACAATTGGATGCCCAGCAGATGGTGGATGAATAAGAGAATGCTCTTCTGGCTGTGTGCCTGGGTGAATTCCTTCTCATCCTTCAAGGTCTGTCCAGCCCATGAGTGTTCCTCTGAGAAAACTTTCTTCTTCTTCCTCAACAAATACAGTGGCTCTCTCCCCTGCGTCCACAAAGCATCATCCACACAACGTCTTTGTAGTATCAAGTACATTGTATGTATCTAAGGTTGAAGGCCGATTTACCCACAAAATCTGTGAGCTTCTTGAATCCACAGACCACCATCTAGCATTCATTTTCTATTTCTAACCATCATGTTACTTACACCAAGGGAATCCATCCCCTTCCAATTACTATTTGTACCCAGAACACACAAGAATAGGAAACAAAGGATAGAAAAGGTGATGTGGATGTTTGTGGGATGTCCAGGCAAAGTTTGCATGGCTGACATGTGCCCATAAAACCATCTAAATAAAAGATGTTATTTCTCCAAGGAACTCTTTAATTCTAAGGTAAATCCTCCTATTCAGAAATCACCAAAACAAGGTTTACATTTGCATAAAAACGACAACCTTCGCCGCCTAGTGGTAGAAATCTTGAACTGCAGACACAAGTTCATTACTCATTCTGTCTCCCTCTCCACGCTATTTCATTGACACACGCTGCAGTGTGTCAATCACTGAGTCAGACAAATCTGTCCCCATTTATCCATTCACATATTGATCACTCTCCAGGGGTGAATCATGGTTTTGGGAGTTTGGTGTTAACAGGTTTAGGTAAACAGAGCCATGGAAGGCGAGGTTTCTCAGTGCAAACGTCAAACGCTGGCATCTTTGAGCTTCACACAAGTTGCTTTTTGGGCCTGATCCATAACTATGTAAAGTATAAACAAGGCAGGGAGGTTTAAACACACACATACCATGTGGACTTCTGGTTCATCTGGGACAACCATAAGCTCTGGTACAGTGGCCTTGATCTTGTGTTTTAATGACTGACGGGAGCAGAGAAGCAGGGTCTCCTTCAGTCGGGACAACCGTGCTAGACCCACACCTCTGTCTTGTCCATTTACCCACCTGAGCGGAATCTCTGTTCAGACATACCCAGGCAAGGGTGGATTTTGATTTTCCATTTATTCTTAAGGTGAAATTCTCCAAATGTCACCAATATTCCTTCCAGGAATGTCCCTCTTTCCAGTAGAGGCGATTATAACTGCACAGCTATCATGAAGCCAACATGGTTCTTGACAACCCCAAGACACGGCATTTCATATTTCTGGGCTTCTATCCTTAAGAAAAAGTTCTTTGCTCTTTGCTTGCTGAAAGAGAAGGCAATTTTAGAGATACTGACTATTTCTCCCCCTTATTTGTTCAGCAGATACTTAGCAGTCACCTCCTAAGAGCTAGAACCTCCACTTCACGCAGGAGATAGAGTCGAGGACGTGACACCTGTTCTCCAAATGGAGCTGGTGCTGTGGCCCTCATTAAAGGTGTGTGGTCCTGGGGGAACATGTAGCTGGAATGGTGGCCCTGCTTGGTGGGTGTTAATGGGGTCGAATGTATCCCTGGAGAAAGAATATCGAAGCTTGAAACGTGGGATAAACAGTTCACCAAGAGACAGAAACCTGCCAAGTGCCCAGATTCTAGAAAACTGTTGGAAGTAGAGGGGGACATCCAGCAGCCCCGTGAGCTCTGTTAGGGAGCACCACCTTCATTTTGTGGATGATGGAGAGCATGTGAGCAGGGGATGACTATTCAGAGCTACCTTTTCAGGAGGTGGCTCCATCAAGAAGTCCTTTCTAAGAGAGGCGATGGAACGTAGGGCTGCAGGCTCCTTTGGACCATTCCTAGATCATTTTTAAAGGGGGCCAGTTTTGTGGAGGAAACTTTGGAGAGTTTGGCCACCCTAAAGGCTCGGGATGGTGGCTGCTTCCCCGCCCCTGCAGTCTCCCTTGTTGGGCTCTTTAAATTCTTGTTGTCTTATCTCCATTGCCCCCCAGGGCTCTGTTTTCTCCCTATGTTTTTTCCCTCCCCACTTTCCATGTAATTCAGGGATCTTCCTGGAGTTGCTGTGGGTTTGCGGTTGCCTGGAGAACCACACAGCAACAAGGTCATGAACTCCCCACCCACCCACCCCAGGGAGCCCTGATATCACGAAGTCAGCTTCAAAGCCTAGTTGGAAGTAGTCAATACGAAGCAAAAAGTCAACAAACAGTTCCCTGGAGTCTTGGCACCGGAAGGTCTTTTTCTTTTTCCTTTTGCTCAATTCCCAGCTGGTTCGCAGCCTGAACTTCTGCTTACTGGCCGGCTCCTGCTGGTCCACTCCCTGTGGCAGCTCCCACCCCGGGCCGAGGTGACCAGGGCTGAGGGAGGCGCATGTTTGTGGCCACCCCCTCCAGAGCTCCTCCGGTCCTGACATTGGGGGTCTCCTGCCACCATGATCTGTTTAGGGGCCTGGCACCCCTGGGCTCTGGTTTGAACTGCTATGGCACCAGCTGTGTAGTCTCGGGAAACTTAGGCCTTTGTGTCCTATGCTGTGAAGTGGGAAAATGAATGTCTCGTCCATACCGTCAGAAGCGGAGAGGACTCTACATTCATTCAATCATTTACGAAATATTTATTGATTACTCAGCCATGTGCCAGCCGCTGGGGGATGAAAGCCCTCGTTAAACTGTAACGTGCTGCACAAATACCGCATTCTCGGACACAGACATTCCCTGCCAACTGGGTCAGGCTGGGTGTTTGCTCCAGGTCCCTCATCTGTTTTGCCTCCAGGTAGCCGGGCCCACTAGATAGCTGATGCCATCCCAGAGGCATCTAAGGCAAAGCTTTAGGTAGCGACTTCACAAATTGAAAATATCAACTGGCACCCGAAAAGGCGAGGGTGACAAAGCCCACTAAGTCCTGCACTAGGAGGCCGTGTGCGCGGGTCGCCTCTGCTTTTTGAAAATCCACTTATGCCACTTCGCTCTATGTAGGAGCGCCATTAGCACGGGTTTTCAGTAACTGGACGGAATCCAAAATGGATTTCAGCTTTTACGACAAAAAGGGGAGCGCAGCCAGCCTGGCCGTGGCTTTGCGACGGCGCGGCCAGCATCGAGGAGGCCACACCCCGCGGCGAGCCGGGCCTCTTCCTGATCCGCTTCGCAGGCCGTACGTATCCCAGCACCCCTGCTTTCACTAACATCACCCTCGTTGTAGGTTGCACATGCTGTTTGCTGTGAATTGGCAGCTTGCTTATCGGGCAAGCTTTTTGCGTCTAAATGAATGGCGACTGCTTCTTCGCCTCGCGCTGTTGGGAGGTTGCGCAAGGACGCTCCACTTTGGATATGCTGGAGCATTAAGTGAGGCCCCCTTATGTGGACAGACAGGAGCCATCCCCCTTCTAATGAGGAATGGAGACAGCGGCCGGCCGAACCACCTCTCCCAGCCATCCCCAGGGTGCCTCAGAACAGGCTCCGAATTAGAAGTCCAGGCAGGGGAGAGGAAAGGTTGGGAAGGAAGTTCTTGGGCTCGGCCTGGCTGGAGCAATGGGCAATGGGCCGGGGGAGCACCTGTGAAGGTTGGGCTCTGGAGGGGATCAGGTGGGCCCCTGGCATTAGGCCAGTTTGGGAGAGGCCCTGTGGCTGTCCAGGGGTAATAGCGGCAGAGCGTTAGTGCCTCTGGGGTGAGGGAGGGGCCGGGAATCACAACCCAGGAGAGAGCCTGAACCCGTGTTCAGGCCAATCAGAAATCTTTTTCAGCAGTTGGAAAAGCTATCGGTGGGGCTAATATAGAAGTGGTAAGAGTTAGAGGGAAAGGTGAAAACACAGGAGTGATTTGGACGCAGAATTAATGACTTGAAGATGGAATGGATGGGAAGGGAGGAGAAGGAGAAAAGGGCTAAGCAATGGGTTAATGGTGTCACCATTAATTTAATTTAATTTTGTTTTTATTTTATATATTTTTTACATCATTTTTCATTTGCATACAATGTATGCTTTTTCATCTTGATTATAGTCCTCATACAATTCCCACCCCCCTTGTTTTGATACTACTCCCACTCTGGTTTATAGTTGCTTGTTGATTTTGATTTTTACTTTATTATGCTTAGTCTTTTTCCTGGTCCCTTATTTAGGTTTTCTAAACTCCTGCTATGAGTGAGACTATCTGGTATTTTTCTTTTTCTTTCTGGCTTATTTCGCTGAGCATGATGCCTTCTGGCTCCATCCATGTTGCTGCAAATTGCATGAGTTTATCTTTTTTGATTGCTGAGTAATAGTCCATTGTGTATATGTACCGAGGATGTGGAGAAAAAGGAACTCTCCTGCACTGCTGGTGGGAGTGCAAACTGGTCCAACCACTATGGAAAGCTGTGTGGAGATTTCTGGACCTACTAAACATAGAGCTTCCATATGATCCAGCAATTCCACTCCTAGGTATTTACCCAAAGGACACAGAAACATCAATTCCAAAGAACACCTGCACCCCTATGTTTATAGCAGCACTGTTTACAATAGCTAAGCTTTGGAAACAACCCAAATGCCCAAAAATAGATGACTGGATCAAGAAGATACACAGAGGCCTCCCTGGTGGCCTAGGGATTACATCTCCGTGCTTTCACTGCTAAGACCTGAATTCGATCCCCAGCCAGGGAGCTGACTCACATATAGCACAGCAGACCTCTCCTGTTTCACCTGCTGTTCCCCCTAGCAGTGTGTTTAGTAAGTTCATGTGTTCTGCTCCCTACTCTCTCTGGTGAATCCTTTACTCCCCACACCTCTGGCCACCCTAGTTATTCTATGGCCAAAAAAAAAAAAAAAAAAAACCCAAATTGGGCACACGGGAAGTGAGGGTTGGAGTATCCAAGTTCAGTTTGAGACCTGCTAATTGGGATGGCTATGAAATATCTAGGTGGAGGTTTCTAGTATTTAGTTGAATAAGGCATCTGAGGCTCAAAAGAGAAACCTCAGCTAGAAATTAGGGAATTGGAATTCATGCAGATAATTATAATTACACATATTAAAGTTTGTCATATGATATGCATATTAGGTTAAGAAATCTTCCATAAAAAAGCCAGTCCTTGGCATTTAGAAAAATTATCTTTGCAACCAATTATGGTCACTCCTAGAAAAGATAACACCATTATGCTAGCCCTTGCTAATCCCGATCCACGAAATACTCATTTTGTAATAGAGGAAATTGAGGTCCAGAGAGCAGAAGTGTGGTGGTTAGGGTTATTATTTTCGCAAGTGACCAAAATCGCAGTTTAAAGCAATATAGATTAACAAAGGAATTTATTGGCCCAGATCTAGGGATGGTTTGGCTTCAAGTACAGTTTGATAACAGAAGCTCAGAAAATGTTGAGGCCTAATTTCTACTTTTCTATTCATTTGTTGCTCTTTATACATTTGTTGGCTACCTTCTCAAATTGGCTCAATTTCCTGAAGCAAGATGGATGTAGTGGCTCCAAGCCTTACATAGAGTCTAGTGAACAATAGATAATGAGTGCTTCCCCTTTGGAAGCCCTATTTCAGGCTCTGTCTTCTCCTTGACTCTCCTTGGGTCTCTTTCTTAGCCCTGAGCCATCACTGTGGCCAGAGACCTGGGCTGTGCCAGTTGGATTGGAACAGAAATTTACTTGTAGAGCGGGCAAAAGGGCCAGCCTCATCTAGACAGGTTTCCTTATAGAACAGGAGTAAGAAAAGGTAGCTGTCACCAGAAAGGCAATCCTGGGGAGGAAAAAATTACAACCACAGAAAAATGTATCAGTCTGAGGTCATCCAACTCATTAGCTAGCATCACAGCTGGACCTTAGGTGTTCACCTCACCTTGCCTTTTTTCCAAACTCTGCTACCCTTGGCAGCTTTGTTCCAGAAACCAGGAATGGGTTAATAAGCAAAATAGGGATTAAAAACCTTAGAAGGATCACCCATCCTTCAGGATCTTTTTCTGCTCCACAGTTATAAATTGCCAAAGTTGGACTAGAGAGTGACAAAAAAGAAGTCACTGCCCAGGACAGGAAAACAGAAAAGATGCCTGGGTGTGTTCCGCAGCCCACATTCTGGGAATTTCCAAGGTCCCCCAAAAGCCAGTTAGAACCAGCCTTTGTGGCTTTTCAGTGTCCCCTACTTATTATTTACTGTCCAGTTAGTCCACGTGATGTTGTCACTCATTTCTCTCTGTTACAAAAAGTTTTGCTGGTTCTGATTATTTTTAGCTCAGTACTGGCTCTTGGGGATCATCATATCCAACTGTCTTGTTTTTCAGAAGAAAGAAATGAGACTCTGTTTGAACTGACCCAGGTCCCAGCTTCTAGCACAGGGATTTCACAGTCCCATAAGCTGGGCTCTGTTTGTTAGAGAACCCAATAGTCTCCTAGGACTCACAGGTGCTGGTAGAAATTTCTATTTATATTAGAAATAGAGTGCACTCTATTTGCAATAGCTAAGATATGGAACAACCTAAATGCCCCCAACAGATGATTGGCTCAAGAAGATGTGGTATATATACACAATGGAATACTACTCAGCCATCAAAAATATAAACTCATGCCATATGCAGCAATATGGGTGTAGTTGGCAGGGATGATGCTAAGCAAAATAAGTCAGAAGGAAAGGGATAAATAACAAATGGTTTCACTTATGGGTGGCACATAAGGAGACTAAATAAAGGATTGGGAAAAAGACAAAACTTGCAAGCTGACCATAGACTTGAGGCACACAGCAGGGGAGGGGTATGGAAAGGGGTCAAAGAGAGGAGGGAAGAGCAAAAGGGACTGTGGTGATGGATCATGGATGCTATGGTGGTGGGAGAACTACACTTGAAGGAGAACAGTGATGTGAGAAATAAATTAATTAAATTAAGCCTATACAAAGAAGAAGAAGGAGAAAGAAAGAAAGAAGAAGAAAAGAAGAAAGAAAAAGAAATAGGGTGCACTCCTCAAAATTTGCAAGTCAGTCTTTGAGAACTCAGAAACACACTTTCCCTAGAAAAATGGTTTTATAGTTTCTCAACTTCACCTACAAAGCCCACTGGGTCTTAGATACTGCACACCATTTGTGAAAATCGAGGCACGCCACCATTAATTCCTATCTCTACTCTCAAGTGTTGGACACTTGATGTGTGACACTGGATGTCACTTTGGAGTTTCTTTATTTAAAGAAACTTTCAGCAACTCCAGAGGATGCTTATTCTTTGAGAATTTGCTTGTAGTCAGTCTGGGAACCACTTAAACTTTCTTCATTTTTATTCAGGGCTGGCTTCAAGGGCCCTGCTGTCTGTGTACTCTCATAGAGACCACACTCAAAGAGCCCCTGCTTAGTTTACTCATCTGTGGTGGCCATCTTGGTGGTCTTAATAATTTTATCTTTGAAATTGTGTTTTGTAGGTAAAGTCCAATGGGAGAATAGAGCACACACACACATGGGCAGAGGAGATACATGTAACATGCATGGCTACACCATTCTTCGTGGCCCCAGTTACATAGGACATCCATGATGCCCCATGAGCTCAGAATGCACCCAGGATGCATGGAAGTTTGGGGAGATTCAAAGTGAATGCAAGGTAAGTGTGTCACATCTGCCACTAAGAGGCCACACTTCTGCTCATATCACAACTTGCTTTGAACATAGAAAGAAGGTAATAACTTTCTTTTCTTCTTTTTTTTCTTTAAAGATTTATTTATTTATGCATACAAGAACTGGGGTATAAGCCAGAAGTTCGGAGGGGGGATGAGAGGATTTACCAGAGAGAGTGGAGAGCAGAACAGGCAGATCTACTGAAACACACTGCTGAGGGGAGCAGCGGGCGAAGCAGGAGAGGTCTGCTGCACTATGTAGCTTGCTCCCTGTCCAGCAAGGGTGTTGAACTAGTGCTGCAGTGGCTGGATAATAGCTTGATAGTGCTGTCCTTAACCCCTGCGCCACCAGGGAGGCCCAGTAATGTCTGTCTAAGAAGCACAAGTGACCAAGGTTTCTCATCAAATACTTTCTTACTCGTGTGTCAATGCTTAGGGTGAAAATTATGGCATAGATGGTCAGGGAAATGTAAGGCAACCTAAACCCTTCCTTGCTCGTTAGTAAGTGGTCCAGTTCCATGTTTTGGGGTATCAATTCTATTGTTCTAGTAAGAAGGAAACACATGTACATGTGTGAGGTACAAAATATAAATGCATAATTTCAGTGATTCTGCTTCAAGTTATGTGCTCTTACAATGGCCCTTAAAATAAAGGTGAGTAGTAAAATGAATGCTTATAATCTTAAATTTAAATTTCTCTTAGATGAACTTCGAATAGCAGATATAAAACATCATGAGAAGTTGAAAGAGAGTCCACGGAAGAAAGAGAAAACTTTACATTTGGTATCTTTAATAGCACCTTAGCTCTTGCTTTTTGAACAAAGGACTCCACATTTTCATATTGCACTGGGCCCCACAGTTGTAAGGTCCTCTCTGTCTTGCTGGTCTGAGATTTAGCTGCTCAGTTTCTGTTGCTTCAACTAATTACCTTGAACACACTCATCATTTTTAAAATTAAGGTAACATCGGTCTACAAAATTGTGTATGTGCAGAGGGATAATGTCACAGCTCTTCAGATATATGATGCCACACCCCACCACCAAGGCACTGACAGCCCTCCACTGGGTCCACTGCCCCCCTCAACACTGTGTTCTTCACCTTCTCCCTCCCTGGTAGCCTCAATTATAGAGTCATATTTCTAGGGTAGATTTTTGGTGTGGTTTTATCTGACCCTTTAATTTATTTCTCTATATTCCAGATGTAAGTGAAACCATCTGGCATTTGTCATTCTCCATCTGATTTATTTCTCGTGGCGTAATCCCCTCCAATTCCATCCATGCTCTTGTAAGTCTCAAGAGTTCACCTTTTTTATAGCTTCATAGTATTTTATTGTGTATATATACCACATCTTGTTCATCTACTCCTCTGTCCTGTGGCATTTAGGTTACTAACATAGCTTTGCTATTGTAAATAGTGCTGCAGTGAACATGGGAGTGCATATAATCCTTTGATTTAGTGTTTTTAAATTCTTTAGGCATGTACCTACCTAGGAAATTGAATTGCTGGGTCATATGGAAGCTCTATTTGAGAAACCTCCATACTATAAAGTCTAGGGTACTTTCCAACCACAATGTACAAATGTTCCTCTTTCTCCACATCCTCATCAACCCTTGTTGTTGCTAGTCTTTTTGATATTGTCACAGGTGTGAGATGGCAACTTTTTGTGATTTTCATTTGCATTCCTGATAAGTGTGCCCTTGGTGATCTGTATATTTTCTCTGGAGAAGTGCCTGTTTAGGTTTTCTGCTCATTTTTTTCATTGGATTATTTTTTGATGTTCATTTGAATGAGTTCCTTGTAGATCTTGCATAATAGCACTTTGTTAGCTGTATGATGTGCAAATATTTTTTTCCCATTAAGTAGGCCTTCTCTTCTTTTTAATGATAGTTTATTTCCTTGTGCAGAGGCCTTTTAGTTAGATGTAGTTCCTGTGGTTTATTATTGCTTTTGGAGTTGAGTCCCTAAAGATGGAATTGAGTCCCTAAAGATGTCCCTGGTACCAGTGTCATGGAGTGCTTTGTGTGTTTTTTTCCCATGTATTTTAGGGTTTCAGGCTTTGCATCTGAGTCTTTTATCCATTTTCAGTTAATTTTTGAAAGTGATATGAGAAAGTGGTCCAGTTCCATTCTTTTGCATGTGGTTGTCCAGTTTTATTCATTATAAACAACATCATTTGTTGAAGAGATTTTCCTTTATCTTGTGTATATTTTTGACTCCTTTCTCATAGTTGAACTGTCCACATGAGTATGGGTTTATTTCTGGACTCTCAATTCTACTCCATTGTTCTGTGTGTCTACTTCTATTCCAATACCATACTGTTGATTACTATAATTTTGTAGTATAGTTTAAAATCTGGAAGTGGAATACTGCCATTCTTCCTCTTTTTTTTTTTTTTTTATAGAGGCATGCTTTATTTATTTGTTTGCTGGTTTGTTTGTTTTGTTTATACATGCACTGGTACAGTCAGAAGCGCGGGAGGGTGAGAGAATTCACCAGAGCCAGAGCGGGGAGCAGAGCAGGCAGAAGGACCGAAGTACACTGCTGAGGGGAGCAGCGGGCGGCAGGAGAGGTCTGCGCGCCATGTGGGACCCTCCTCCGGTGGCCGGGGAGCAGCCGGGGATCGAACTGGCGCCGCAGAGGCCGCGGGCAGCTTCGCAACCCAGCGCTCAACCGCTGCGCCACCGGGGAGGCCCCATTCTTCCTCTTTTGGTCAAGATTGATTTGACTATTCAGGATCTTTGTGGCACCATATAAATGTTAGTAATGTTTGTTTTCTTTTTTTGAAGAATGCCATTGAAACATTAATAGGGATTGTATTGAATTTGTATAATACTTTGGGTAGGATAACCATTTAACAATGTTAATTCTTCCAATCCATGAACAGGGAATATCTTTACATTTCTTTGTGTCTTCCTTTTCTTTAAATTATGTCTTATAGTTTTCATTGTACTGCCATTATTAAGTTTGCTCCTAGGTATTTTCATTCTTTTTGAAGTGATTGTAAATGGGCTTGTCTTCTTGATTTGTCTTGTAGTTCATTGTGTGCATATAGGAACTGAAGCTTTTCCTCTAAGATCAGGCACAAGATAAGGATGTCCACTTTCACCACTATTATACAACATAGTATTGGGAGATCTAGGGCAAATAATAAGGCAAGAGAAAGATATAAAAAGAATCCAAACTGGGAAAAAAGTAAAACTCACTGTCTGCAGATGACATTATGATATGCATAGAAAACCCTAAATGCCATTAAAAAGCAATAGTAAAGTGGCAGGTTGAAAAACCAATTTATAAAAGTCAGTTATATTCCTATACTCTTACAATTTTTTTAATAAAGATTTATTTATTTATGCGAGCACTAGGGTACAGGCCAGAGGCACAGGAGGGTGAGAAAATTCACAAGAGACAGAGTTGGGAGCAGAACAGGCAGACGGACGAAAACACTGCTGAGGGGAGCAGCGGGCAAGGCAGCAGAGGTCTACTGCACCATGTGGGAATCTCCCTGGCCGGCCAGGAATTGAACCCGCGGTGCAGAGGCTGTGGACAGCTTCACAGCGCTGCACTCAACCCGCTGCACCACTGGGGAGGCATTTACTCTTGCAATTTTGATCCCCCATTAGTGTCTCACTAGTTTTTTTTTCAAATATTAAGTTGTTCCTTTCATTTACTACCATCTAATTTATACAGGGCTATATGTATTAGCTTGCTAGGGCTTCCATAACAAAGCATCACAGACTGGAGGATGGAACAACATACATTTATTTCATCACAAGTCGAGGCTGGAAGTCCAAGATCAAGGTGTTGGTGGTTGTGGCTTTCCTGAGGCCTGTCTCCCTGGCTTGCAGATGGGCCCCACCCACAAGAAGACCTCACATGGTCTTTCCTCTGAGTGTATCCCTGGTGCATCTCTGAGTGTTCAGATTTCCTCTTATAAGGACACCAGTCATATTGGATTAGGGCCTATTCTGATGGGCTCATTTTAACCTAGTTGCTTCTTTAAAGACAGGCAGGCCCCTGGTCTCCTGGAAAGAAGGTTTTAGGGTAAGAGTCAGGCAAAAACATTTAAACAGATGAAACAAACATGAGTGTTAATACAATAAGACCAAACATGTCGTGCTGTAACAGAAAATAAAATGAGTGAGGTTTTGATAGGATAGTCAGGGGGCCTTTCTGAGGAGGTGACCTTGGTTACTTGGGTTTAAATATTCAGAGGGCTCCTTAATGCAAAAGAGCTCAGTCCATGAAACAGCAAGTGCAAAGGCCCAGAGGTGGTAATGACCTTAATACCACTAGGTGTGGACATATGCGTGGGTGCCGGAGCATAGGATGTGGCTGAGGTGGAAGAAGGAGGAGCAGGCAGGGCTTTGTCAATCTGGGTTTAGGATTGATCTGTGTGTGAGGGGAAGTCCACAAGGCTGCAGGCAGGAACGAGGCATGCTCCACCCTGCAGTGTGGAAGGTGGATTGTCGGAGGGCAGCAACAGGAGGTGGAGAAACTCAGTCCCAGAGGTGTTTCATCACTGCCTTTAAGCACAGCTTTATGCCTTTGCCTGGCCACATACAGACCAGGCACCAGGATGTGGCTGCTTTAAGTTCAGGTAAACATGAGGGAGGGCGCCCTCTGCTGTTTCAAACATTCATTAACCCTCCTTTACCTCAAGGTCTGGGAATTGAGGAAAGTAACCTTGCAGTTCTTGATTATGGAATGTACCCAGATTCTCCCATCATATTTCCAAAACAGACATACTCACTTTTCAAGGTGAAGAGAAAGTCAGCATGAGGAAGTTCCAAACCAATAAATTCAGTCTCAGTAAAGCTGGATTGGTGATGGAGTGTATTAACCCATTTAGTTTTTTTTTTTTAAAGATTTATTTATTTTTATACACGAACTGGGGTACAGGCTAGAAGCATGGGAGGGTGAGAGGATTCACCAGAGACAGAGTGGGGAGCAGAACAGGCAGATGGACTGAAATACACTGCTGAGGGGAGCAGCGGGTGAGACTGGAGAGGTCTGCTACGCCATGTGGGTATCTCTCTGGCCGGCCGGGAATTGAACCAGTGCTGCAGAGGCTGCGGACAGCCTCATTGCACTGCGCTCAACCCGCTGCACCACCAGGGAGGCCTAGCCCATTTAGTTTTAAGACTTTTTCATCACAGTGGACTATGGTGGAGGATTATGGATGCTTGGGGGAGGGGTATGCTCCATGACTACACCTAAGGGGACATTGCCTTTATTTCTACAACTCTAACAAGAATCTTAACCAATGGTACTTCAAAAAAAAAATTTTTAAAGACTTATTTATTTATGCATAAAAGAACTGGGATACAGGCCAGAGGTGCAGGGGGGTGAGAGGATTCACCAGAGACAGAGTGGGCAGCAAAACAGGCAGACTGACTGAAATACACTGCTGAGGGGAACAGCAGGTGAGCCAGGAGAGGTCTGCTGCACCATGTGGGTAGCTCCCTGAACGGGGATCGAATTCGTGCTGCAACAGCTGTGGATAGCTTTACAGGGCTGTGCTTAACCCCTTGCACCACCAGGGAGGCTCGGTATTTCTTCAAAAATTTTAAAATTAGTTTCACTATTTTTTTTTTCCTTAACTATACATGTTCTTAACCTCTCTCCCCCCCCCCAAAAAAAAAGAAAGAAGGAAAAAATCAGGCAATACAAACATTTATTTTATTCTTTTTTAAATAATAAATTTTATTTTTATATTCCCCATACAATTGCAGCCCCCCCATTCTGACCCCAATCCCTCCCCTCCCGCCCCCGCCCCCCAAAAAGTGTCTCTGGTTCATAGTTTTTTGTTGATTTTGATTTTCACTTTCTTATAGTTATTCATTTTCCTGCTCCCTTATTTAAGTTTTCTAGATTCCTGCTATGAGTGAGACCATCCGGTATTTTTCTTTTTCTTTTTGGCTTATTTCGCTGAGCATGATCCCTTCCAGCGCCATCCATGTTGCTGCAAATTGCATGTGTTTATCTTTTTTGAATGCTGAGTAATATTCCATGGTATATATGTACCACATCTTCTTGATCCAGTCATCTATTTTTGGGCATTTGGGTTGTTTCCAAAGCTTAGCTATTGTAAACAGTGCTGCTATAAACATAGGGGTGCAGGTGTTCTTTGGAATTGATGTTTCTGTGTCCTTTGGGTAAATACCTAGGAGTGGAATTGCTGGATCATATGGAAGCTCTATGTTTAGTAGGCCCAGAAATCTCCACACAGCTCTCCATAGTGGTTGGACCAGTTTGCACTCCCACCAACAGTGCAGGAGAGTTCCTTTTTCTCCACACCCTCGCCAGCATTTGTTGTTGCTAGTTTTTTTAATATGTGCCATTCTCACTGGTGTAAGATGGTATCTCATGGTAGTTTTGATTTGCATTTCCCTGATGACAAGTGATGTTGAACATTTTTTCATATGCCTGTTGGCCATTTGCATTTCCTCTTCAGAGAAGTTTCTTTTTAGCTCTTCTGCCCATTTTTTGACTGGATTATTTTCTTTGTTGTTGTTGAGTCTCATCAGCTCTTTGCAGATTTTTGTGATCAGTCCTTTATCATTAGTGTTGGGTGCAAAAATGTTCTCCCAGTTGGTGGGGTTTCTCTTTGTTTTTGTTATTGTCTCTTTTGCTGTGCAGAAGCTCTTTAATTTGATGTAGTCCCAGCTGTTTATCTTTGCCTTTACTATCACTGCTTTGGGTGATGTGTCTGTAAAGATGTCTTTGATGTGCAAATCATGTAGTGTTTCGCCTATATTTCCTTATATATATTTTATGGTTTCAGGTCTTATGTCTAGTTCTTTAATCCATTTTGAGTTGATTTTTGTGTATGGTGTGAGGTAGTGGTCAAGCTTCATTCTTTTGCATGTAGCGACCCAGTTTTCCCAGCACCATTTATTGAACAAACTTTCTTTGCTCCAATGCATAGTCTTTGCTCCTTTGTCAAAGATTAGTTGACCATCAATCTGTGGGTTTATTTCTGGATTTTCTGTTCGATTCCATTGTTCTGTATGTCTGTTCTTGTTCCAATACCATGCAGTTTTGATGATTATGGCTTTGTAATATAGTTTGAAGTCTGGGAGTGTGATGCCTCCATTCCCTTCTTTTTTTTTCAGGAGAGCTTTGGCTATTCGGGGTTTTTTGTGATTCCATATGAATTTCATCAATAATTGTTCTATTTCTTTGAAGAATGACATTGAAATTTTGATTGGAATAGCATTGAATCTGTATATTGCTTTTGGAAGGATGGCCATTTTAATAATGTTTATTCTTCCAATCCATGAGCAGGAGGTGTCTTTCCATTTCTTTGTGTCTTCTTCTATTTCTTTTAACAGTGTTTTATAGTTTTCTTTGTATAGGTCCTTTACCTCTTTTGTTAGATTTATTCCCAAATATTTGATTTTTTTTGTTTCAATAAAAAAAGGGATGGTTTTTTTTGATTTCTTCTTCTTCAGATTTATTGTTAATATAAACATTTAAAAAGAGCCCAAAACCCCAAGCAGACTACTCTAGATCTTATCACTCAGGACTAACACGTATTAATATTCAGCGAAATTTATTCTAATCATGTTAAGCAAGAGGCAGCTTCATTTATAGTTTCTCTGAAATGGTGTAGATGGATCTCTCTGCCCCTATTAAATACCCTTCTCTCTTTATCTGGGACCATTTTGTCTTCCCTCCTTCACAGAATGGCTTGAGAGTTTAGTGTAGTTTTCTGTTGAGTTGTTTTTCAATGACAGAAGGTCACATTGAATGCCCAAGATTTTGTTGACTCTCTGCTTTGGGGGAGGTGGGTGGCTAGGAGTTGTGCTCAGTCACACAGAATCTATTTCGATGGTGCCCAACCTAACAGTCTGGGATTCAGGAAGCACGGCTTTTCCTCTTTTGTGGCTGCTGATGAATTACTGACCTTAAAAATACAACCATATTGATGTCATTTTGATGAGATGTGGGGATCAGTGAGTGTGTCCATGGGCTGCTTCTGGGAAGTTTCAGCAGAGTTTCCCTTTCAGCAGCATGTGGGGAGTTTGCCAGAGACGGAGGCATTTGGTTAACCGGGTTAACTTTGTTAGAAGGAAGGAAGGAAGAAGAAGGAGCTTGCACAGACCCAAGTGGGCAGAAGAGCTGTTTTTTGCCAGGGCAGAAATTGTTCTGATACAGACTTCTTCTTTTGGGGAGGGATTCATTTCTTTGTGAAATTGTTATCTGTTATTAAATTAATCACTTCAAGGGTGTGACTCGGTTGATTTGCAAGGACTGATGATTTTCTGCAAACGGCCTCTACCTCCATATCCCTACCTCTGGCCAGTGCCTGAGGATGTTTCATTTCATTTTTTTTAAAGATTTATTTATTTTATATGAGAACCGGGGTATAGGCTAGATGTGCAGGAAGATGAGAGGATTCACCAGAGACAGAGCAGGGAACAGAATAGGCAGACTGACAATATACACTGCTGAGGGGAGCAGCGGGCGAGACAGGAAGGTCTGCCGCGCCATGTGGGACCCTCGCCGCCTGGCCGGGATGGAACCGGAGCTGCAGAGGCTGCAGACAGCTTCACAGCACAGCGCTCAACCCCCTGCACCACCGGGGGAGGCCCATCATTTAATTTTTTTTTTAATATTAATTTGTTTATGCATACAAGAACTGGGATACAGGCCAAAGGTGGGGCGTGAGAGGATTCATCAGAGATAGAATGGGGAACAGAACAGACAGACTGACTGAAACGCATTGCTGAGGGGAGCAGCAGGCGAGACAGGAGAGGTCTGTTGCACCATGTGGGTAGCTCCCTGGCCGGGGGATGGAACTCGTGCTGCAGTGGCTGGAGATAAATAACTTGATAGTGCTGAGACTTTAACCCCTGCGCCACTAGGGAGGCCCCTCAGGATGTTTCATTTCGATAGCTGTTTTAACAGCTGTGTTCACCATTTTTACCCCCACCTCCAGTTTCTGGTTTTGTGGCTGCCTCCATCCCCAATTTTTTTTTTTTTTTTTTAACTCTAAGCCTCTATCAATATAAGATATGGGAAGACGTTTCAGTGATGTGGTTTAACCCTGCTATCATTACTTGGTGTTGAAGCCAGAGTCAGGTTATGCTTTTGGAAATGGAGTTAATAGAAGAGACAAGGTGAATTTTAAAGTCTTTATGAGCCTGACATTCTAAGTCTTGACTAATGTGACAGCAGATTATGTTCAAGCTGCAAATTACGTTCAAGTTCAAAAACAATTTGGTAATGACTGGCATTGCCCTTTCAGAGCACTAGAGGGCAGACCTGGGCCACAATTTGAAGTAGTTGCAGGAACTACAGTAAATAGTTAATATTATCAGATGAATTATACTAACGTTTATTTCAAGTTTTGCAAAACTGTGGAAAAACTGTGAGGGAAATGAAGTCCTCCCTCAACTGCTCGTTTGGAAGATGCAGCTACTTATTGGCCAGAGGGCCCCCATGTTTTTCTCTCTTGCCATCTGCTGCTATGCCCAGTGATGGGCTCACTTCTGTCCATCCCGCAGTTGTCTGTGTGTGCAGACTTTAAAACCATACCTCGATCCTTGGGGTGAGGAGAAATATCGGGGTGAGGCAAAAGGCTCAGGGGTGAATGAATTCACCAGAGACAGAGTGGAGAACAGAAAAGGCAGATTTACTGAAATGCAATGCTAAGAGAAGCAGCAGGCGAGGCCAGAAAGGTCTATGTGCGAAGGAGGATTTGAGGCTCTTTTATACTCTGCTTTTGAAAGCTTTCTAACTTGGGGCTCCAGTTTGCACCAGTTATCTGCTGTGATGTCTGGTCTTGGGCTCTGCCCTTTGACACAGAAACATCTCCTGGCCCTGCCTCTTCATTCCTGGAGCTGGGCTGGGTTTTTGGTCATGGTGGTCGGTCTTATGGCCTGTCCCTGCAGTGGCCTCAGCCACTCAAGCCTCCCAAACCTGCCTGCTAGGCAAGGGGTGGGGGCCTAGTGTTTTTATTTTTAGTTTTTTTTTTTAACTTTTATGGAGCTATTTATTTATTTAATTTTTAAAAATATATTTTTTACATCATTCTTCATTTTTGTAGTATGTATGTGTTCTCATCCTGGTTATAGTCCCCGTGAAATTCCCACCACCCATTCACCCGTGACCCATCACCATAGTCCTTTGTGCTCTTTCCACCCGTTTTGATCCTACTCCCCTCCCCGCCCCCGCAGAATGTCTTGGTTTATAGTTGCCTGTTGATTTTGATTTTTACCTTATTATAATTACTATTTATTTATTTATTTTCCTGATCCCTTATTTGGATCCTCTACATTCGTCCTAAAAGTGAGACCATCCGGTATTTTTCTTTTTCTTTCTGGCTTATTTCACTGAGCATGATCCCTTAGACTAAAAAGGAAGGGAGCCTAGTTTTTAACCTTGTTAAATTATACCCCGACAGTCGGTGTACTAGTTTCCAGGTAGTGTGCAGAGAACTGAAATGACTTGCCCAGAGTTACAGGCACCAAGTTGTAGATGGAGAAGCCCACACGTGAAGCTGCCAGGATTGCTGGGCCCTCTGCAGGCCTCTCCAGCACAGCAGGGTACTTGCCGCTGAAGTTTTGTTGTCAGGATGGCAGCCACAAGGTGACCAAAGCCAGCAACAAGCAAATCCAAGTCCTCCCTCAGCCCTATCTGCTCCCTCAGGCATCCTGCATTATTGCTGAGGACCGCATCTTCCGTGGCCCTAGGACAAACCTCCATAACACAGATGACAGAAAGTAGCTTTTGCTGGCGACAGTGTCCCGCTGACCTTTTTTAGATGATCTCCTGCTGCCACACGTGCCTCATGCCAGCGTGAACGTCAGCCTGTTGCTCCCAATTCCTCTTCCGGTCACTCATCACACTTCACAAGGGAATTCGAGCTTTGTTTTTCCCCCTTGGGCCTTTGTTTCTCATTCCTGGCCTCACACTCTTTGGCGAGGTGTTTGATATTATACATGTAACACACCCCCGGCTCCTCACTCTGCTCAAGGGAGCTCTGAACCCATGAAGTCACTCAAGCCTGCCAGAGCTCTCACTTGGGGATAGCGAGTGTTCTGGGGATCATAGATTAGGTGTATTTTAGGACTATGCTGACAGATTTTTTTTTTCCATGTAGCTTTAGGTTGGAAAATCACTGTGGGTTTTTTTTTTTTTTTTGTGGGGGGGGGGCTTCACTTTTGTCATTAGACTATATAAGACCAGACCACCCCTCCAGCAGGCAGCAGGCAGCAGACAGCAGACAGCAGGCAGGGCTGCACTCCTCTCAGGATGAGGTGTAAGTGTGAGCCACGGCTGGTGCGCTTTAGCTCACTGTGAATTCAAGCATCCAGGCCCCACTCCCAGCACACACGTAGAGAACTGTACTTGCTCCCTTTGGAATTCCCTTATTGGGACCCCAGACTAGCGAGAGGGGTATATTCAGTTGTGGTTCAGGCTGTTGAAGAAATGAATTGAGCCTGGCATTAGGGCAAGGGATGAATTTGCTTCCTCCTTTCTCTGGGATTGAAGGGAGTAAAAGCTTGGACACAAGGAGCCCGAGAAGAAATCAAACATAGCTCCCCAGGAGAGGTGTGCTTAGCCCTTGAAGGATGGCTCTGTGTGTGTGTGTGTGTGTGGTGGTGGGGGAGGGAGGAGTTGGGAAACCATTTTAGATCTGTTGCAGGACAGTGTGAGAGGCACCCCAAGACCCCAAACCTGTCTACTCTAAATGGGTTCCGCCACATCAAGACAGAACATACTCTAGTGCATAAGGCCTTTAATGGAAATCAAGATAAAAGCTGCCAGTGTCTCCTTCCCTGTCCCACAAGCTCCCAGTACAAGTCCAAAGCTGAGAAGCAAGCGCAGCTTCTGTCTCTCTGCTGCAGGTGCCACCTCTGGGTCTCCTTCTTGCTCCCCAACTCCTCTCCTCCTTGGTGCTCAGCTCTACCCTTCCTTAGGGTGGAGCAGGGAACCTGGAACCTCCCTTTTCCCTGGGGACCCCCCTGGCACAGATCAGTGGACCCCAGGAATTGTCTAATATTCAGTTTAAAATTGTTCTTTCCCTTGCATTTTCAAGATCTCAGTAGCTTTTCATCACCCATCACAGCCAGCATGAGCTGGACTACAGACAGCTAGGATAGGGCCCGTGCCCCACTGACGGCTGTGTCCCTGGGCCATGTTTTTTTGAGGACAACTTGTAGGGAGAGCCTGGGAAATAGGTATGAGAGGGTGGGAGGCAACCGGGAAGGGGCCCAGAGCAGAGATAAAGTGAGAGAAGGCAAATGATGCAAGGTGGCTCTGTTACAATTCCCCAAGGACTCTCGGGAATAATGAGGAGTCCTGCCATCAAATATGGATATTTTATAATAAATAAAATAAAGGATGGGGCTCAAGCAAAATAAGTTGGCTATTAAGGGGCTCCCTGAAATACTAAGGAACCCTGAGAAATTAGGGTTAAATATTATTAAACTTTCTCATTGGGTTGCCCACAGCTTTAAAGTTCCTAAAATAAACTCAAATGAAAAAGCTTGGGAATACCTTTCATGAGAAGTTCAAAGAAGAAAATGTATTTTATTGTATGACCAATTTCTGCTGGAGTATGACTAAAGGAACAACAGAGTGAATGAGATTCATTGCTAAGCAAACATACATTTTAATTCTAGAGGGAAATGCAAGATGTTTACATTGCAAAGAACAAGACCATTAAAAGTGGAAGCATATTTGCAGAGAATGGAACCACAGAGGTAGCACAAGGAACAACCTGTTTCATTACTTTCTGCTTTCTAAAGGACGATGACAAATCTGTGTCTTAGGAGTAAATTTGGTTTTATAAACATAGAGTTACAGATCTATGGAATAAAATGCAAATTCCAATATGGATAAGGCTGGGTATAGCAACGTAGCCTATGTTTAAGTATGGCTTAAGCATGTGAGGAAGGTTCAAAGACTGATGAATAAATAAGTGATGTTGGGAATAATTGGACAATCATTTGGGGAAACCCTTTAGAGCCACACCTTATACCATGATATACTAGAAAAAGTTAATTACGTGGTGTCTATTACCCCTCTCTATGATAACAAATTTTGCTCTGTTGTGTCAGAATAAACTTTCCTGTGTGTGCAGGCTGGGTGGGGCCAATAAATCAACTATTTTTATCCCTTTCTGGTCTAGGCGTGGCTGCCAACCAAGGTGGGACAAGGGAGTGGTCACCAGTGACTAGAGCAACAGGAGGGGGAATTCAGTGAGCACCTCCTATTGCCAGGCAGAGAGCTTGGCCCCTGGAGCTGATATCCTGCTGGGTGAGGGGTAACAGGCAGAGGATGGAGAGTGCCCCTTCATTCTGCTGCTGTTTTCCTTTTATGTCTATGGATTGGTTTCCTCACAGCTGCGTTGTAGATCCTTCTTCACACTGAATTCATCAGATTTCACTTCAATTCTTTAAATTCTCCCAAATCTTCCCAATAAATTCTTTTTTGACTTACATTATTCTGAGATATTCTATTGCCTGCAAACATGTATGCTACATCTCATATGACTTTAAAAAGTGACTTTTAAACTTTCGATGTGAAAGAATCATCTGGAGATTAAAAATACGTATGATCCTGCTAGAGCAATTTTGATTAGTTTGATAGGTCCTGGATATTTGGGATGGGCATACACACAAACAAATCAAGCAAATAACCTGGTGCTGGCAATTCTCAAGCCACTCTTTGAAAACCTCTAGATTAAAGTCAATTAATTTCTTTTAAACTTTGCAAGACAAGTAGAAAATTAAATATTTATAAGATCCATAGAGGGATGACAACTTTCTTTCTATTGCTTTGAAGTAATAGAACTACAAAGGAAAACACATTGATAGAATCATATAATTAAGCATTTAAATATCTAAATTAAAACGAAAGGATATGAAGCAAAGCAGAAACATTTTATCACATGACAGACAATAGTCTAAATATCTATAGTAATCTGAGATAAGCTTTCAAATTTTAATATAAATGAATAAAAGGGTTATTTTACATGACAGTGTACACAAATATTTTGAAAACACACACACATCAGAGAATGTTAACTTCCAAAATAATCAAAAACATGAAAACCAAAGCAAATTAAAGTGTCACTTCACACCTGCTGGATTAATGGTTATGAAAGAGTCACAGGAATGCCACTAATGCGCTGGTGGGTGAGGCTGCAGCTGTCACACTCCTGCCCTTTTGGTGGCAGTTTAATTGGGATTAAGGAAACTCTGTATTCCCAGAAGGATCAAGGTGGTCTCCTGACATCCATGACATCTAGAGCTCAAGACTTATAGTTTTAAGATATATTAATATAAAGGAATAAACCCCAGTTCACCCCAAATTCTAGGAGCTCTTTCACCACCCTCTACCTGAGTCCAGTTGTCCTTTATGGACCTACGCACCCAAGTTCCAAAACTGCCCTATGTGAGGGATGCTAGATTTAGCTAATAATAATAATAACAACAACAACAATAATAATAGAAACCCTGTACATCCACTTAAATATTGTACAGGATGCTTATCCTAAAAGTTATTCATTATCTGAAATGCAAATTTAACTAGTTATCTTCTGTATTGCTTGATGGCCTCACCCTAAATACACCTACCCCAATCTTTCTCTCCTAAGAAATTTGTAAAAGGACACCCATTGTAAGATTCCTGAAAACCTCCACCTCCAGGCTTTAATGGTATGTTTCATCCTTGGTTTCTTAGAACCACAGGGCAAGGCCATCACATTCTGTACCCCTTTAAATTTGCTAACTTAACCAGGAATCTTGAGTTCAGAACGTGAGCTTACTTTCAGAGGAATCCCTTGACCTTGGACCTCAAGTGGTCACCCATTGCCCTAGGAACTGGGAGTTTCTTGGCCCCCAGACAAAGACCAGCCCAGAGGAACCAGTCTGCTTCTACAAGCTTTGGTAAGAACGTGGATACTACTACCTCCTTTGGGTGAAAATAAGAATATGTACGTCTCTGCAAAAATGACAAAACCAGATGGATAAAGAAGGGTAAACCTAAGTTCTTTGTTCTAAAGGATCAAAGTGGAAATCAGGTAGAGCTCAGTGTATACCGTCTTATTGAGGAGCCATGTTAATGGATCATGCACTCAAATAACTGCCCCTGCAGGGCTTCCCTGGTAGTGCAAGGGGTTAAACCTCAGCACTAGGAAGCTATCCACAGTCACTGAAGCACGAGTTCAATCCTGGCCAGGGAGGTGACCCATATGGCACAGCAAACCTCTCCTGTCTTGCCTGCTGCTCTCCTTAGCAGTGTAGTTCAGTCAATATTCCTGTTCTGCTCCCCATTCTGTCTCTGTTAAATCCTCTCACTTCCCCATACCTCTGGCCTACACTCCAGCTCTTGTATGCATAAATAAATAAAATAAACCTTAAAAAATGTAACTGCCCCTGCAGTGTTGCTGAGAAAGAACTGAAGCCATGCGTGTGCCTGGCACACTCAGGGTACCTGTAACATGGTGTTAGCATTATTTCCTCTGTAGCACTTTGAACCTGTAGGTGACTTTTTCCTTGCCTCCTTCCTGGCACCTGATGAGCCATTCTAAGAAGTCATGAAAGTCACCAAGATTCTCTTGAGAAAGCTAGTCTAATATTTATTCATCCTGAAACTAATGATGACTTGCTTCCTTACCCTGTGCATTCTTCCTTCTTACCTTCTCCAATCATGCCAAGTCCAAGTTGAAGCTTCATGATTTAATTCTGGCTCGCTGTCATCTATGCATTTGTCCTTCCATTGGTTAAAGGTGACCACTTCTTCTTCAGACCAGTAACTTACCCTGTCTTAGATCCAACAGCTCTAGAAATAGCAGGTGTCAAGGACTCTGCTAAAGGAAGGAGTTAGCTTTGGGTGAATGTGGATATGTGAGAAAGAAAATAAACAAGATTTAGGAGTCATTTGATTGCTACTAGTAATTCAGAGATTTGTTTATCTTAGACTGACTTCATCAAGTTTCTGGCAATATCTCTTTGGGTCAGGGATTTATTTGTGATGAATTCACTTTCTGGCAATGCAAAGAGAGAAGGTAGGAATAGTAATAGAAAATATTGTATTCCAGATCTCATGAGAGACAACTGGGAAAGGAAAAAGATTGCCAGAGAAAAGTTCTGAGGGGTTTTAATGGCAACAGGCGAGAAAGGTGCCATTCTCACTAGTCAAGATGGGGATGCGTGTCTTCACCATGCCACTTACTCAGTGGGCGACACAAGGGCAAGGCCTTTCTGGTCCTCTACAACAAGTTCCTGTATGTCCTTGGCAAATTGCAGAACTTCAATGAGTCTCTCTAATCAGCTGTAAATTGCACAAATCAAGAACTAGTCCTAGGAGTTGAAAGAGAGTGTGAGGCAGTGATTGGGACTGTAGATTCAGAAAACCTGAGTGACAGTCCCAGCTCTGTCATTGTCTATGTGTGTGATACCCATTTCTCTGAGATATAGGAATTAAAATTATTTAGCACATACATGTTGGAAGAAGTAAATAAGGTAACGTAAAACACACAGAACTATACTAGGAACATAGTTAAGTGTTCAGTAATTATTTCATGCAACAGTGATGATTGTCATAAAAAGCAATGCATTAAAATCCAGTACTAAGTCCTGGATTTGGTACCTACCTATGACACATAGTAGGTCCTTTGTTTATGGTTGCCGTTGTTACTTTGGATTTCCCAGCTTTCAGGACCTGTTCACTGCAGTGTCTCCTCCAGTTTCAACCTTTCACTGTAACAGAAACTCCATCCCTACCAGCAGTTGTGGGCTGAAATATGTTTGTGGGCCATGGAAAGGGGAGTGATGTGAATAGGCATTTTTATTCATCCTGGCCATGATTTCCAAATCTTTGTCCTTGAGCCTTGGTTTTCTGAGCCTCTTACTGCGTCTCTGCCAGATCCAGAGCCTGGCTATGAGTTCCAATGGATCCTCAAGACACATTCCTCCTTCATTTGGTTTATTTCACCCTGCTGGAGTCCTGTTTTAACCTACAGTGCTTTCTGGCACTGTGATGCTACCATACTTGTGACCCAGGATATTCCCTGTGTGTACTCCTGCACATCAACTTCCTTGGGTAATTGAACCTGCTGAGATCGGTTGAGTGAGCTATGAGATATAAGTCTGCTGCCCACCTCTTGAGAAGCAACTTCACTCCTGGCCTAGGGCACTCCTCTTTGTAGACCATTCTTTTTTTTAAAGATTTATTTATTCATGCATACAGGAGCTGGGGTGTAAGCCAGAGGTGTGAGAGGTGAGATGATTCACCAGAGACAGAGTGGGCAGCAGAACAGGTAGAATGACTGAAATACACTGCTGAGGGGAGCAGCAGGTGAGACAGGAGAGGTCTGCTGCACCATGTGGGTCAACTCCCTGGTCCTGTGTTGCAGTGGCTGTGGATTGCTTCATAGTGCTGTGACTTAACCCCTTGCCCCACCAGGGAGGCCCCTATGGACCATTCTTGCCTTACATTTCCTGTCCTCCTGCTCCTTGTTCACATTGTTTAGGTGTTTTGAACTATGAGAGTCTCTTCTCTCTAGTTGAACTTCAGAGGGTATTGTTTCAAAAATAAGTCTTTGTTGTAGAAATGGAAGGGATGTCAAAGATACACCAGGAATGGTCGTAGACCAGAACTTCCTTTGAAGCTCCATAATGGAGACATATTTGTAGAACATAGGCATAATGATTTCATTCACTCTATTTTTCTTTAAAAATCAGTTTTGATAAGTATGTCCTGGCACCTACCATGATCTTGATGCTTTTCCCTGTTTCATATTTTTACTTCTCTTAGTAAAAAAAAATGCAGCGATTCAGCTGTCATAGTGAAAAGACTTAGGATGTGGCATTTATGAAATAAATGTTAAAAACTAGTGCAAGTTATATTTCTGATACTGATGTATTATGCCTCAGCAAGAAGTGTTGCTTGCTAATTCCATTCTCCAAGTGGCATTTTGGGAGGTTTAATTGAACTGATCCATTAAATTAGGACCTGGACTTGAAACCATTGAAAATTGAGGGTTTCAAGTGAGGAATATAACAACTAGAATACTAACTTGATTTCATACCCTGAAATCACTCTATTTTTGGCTTATGCATGAATGCATTTTTGAATTGCTCAAGGCTTTCATTGCTAGGTATGGAAAAACTGGTTAAAATCAAAACTGGATTATTTGGACTGTAACTATTATCTCTACATAGATAGATGTCTGAAAATTATTAGCATAAAAAGTTAAACATGCAAGGTGTATGAGAAATTCAAATGACTATTGCGCTGGTCTTTCTGAGCATTAAGGGGAGAAGCTAGGGATTAGAAAATAATATTAATTCATACAATTTGCATTACCTATTAATATAAGGTACTTTTCAATAAGCATTGGAAATACAGAAGTGAACAAAATTAACTATATGCCTCTGTACAATTTACATTCTTATTTAATAGGTCCAGAATTTTGATTTAAGGAATTTGGAGGAAGATTTTTTTTTTTTTTCATCTGGAATTGGTGGTCGAGAAGGATTTTGACTTATGGTGTAAAAGATTCATGACATAAGAGCTTGAACAAAATCAAAATGATGTAGATTTGTGAGCTGCACCCAGGAACTATGACTAAAGTAGCAGAGATTGATCGTTATGGTGGTAGGTGGAAGCATGGCCGGATTATGAAGGAGGCTCCCTTCTAATTTTCCTTTCTATAAAATGCTAAATAAAGTATTTAAAGTAAATTACTGAGTATAAGCAACACCTACAAATTAAGTTTTAAGGAAAACAAGACATTTTGGAAACATTGGCTGAGACATCATATTGCACTAGTAATTTTTGAGGTACAGAAAAAAATGGGAATATTAATAAAGAGAAGGAAGCTAACTGATTGTCTTCCATTTAGTGGGATTGGCTCACCTTAGATTGAAATGACTTTGACAAACATAGTGGCACTGATTCAATCCTCCGTCCCCTGAAAAATAAAAACCAGTCTGTAGTCTAGAATTTTACCTAGACTTGTTCAGAGGGAGTTCTACCTACAGGAAAAGTAGTGTCACCAACATGTGGTATTGCTTTTTGATGAAAGAAAAATTCAGACAGAAGGTGGCGTGGTCAATATAGGATTGAAATGAAAGGAAGCTGATATTTTAAGCACCAAGCTGGGACATTTGAATGAATTGCTAGCTTCTTTCTGGGTGGAATTCTGCCTCTCTCTCTGATGAGGGTAATTAAAATGACAAGCGTCCCAGTGGGCAGTATTAGAATCACACTAATCGTTCTTAGCCAGATTTTCTCATTTTCTCAGTCCACTGTTTCAGGGCTGTCACGGAACTACTTGTCATGAGTTATATTGCTTGAGCTGTGTGTTAATCCCCTCCATCGCAAGTGAGAGACACCCTAGTCTAATTAGCAACACGTTATTTGAGCTTATAACTTCTGCATGTGGGAAGCTCATTTGCTTCACATGGCATTTCTTGGCTTTAGTTTTGGAGGCTGACTCACTAAAAAGAAAATTTAATTGTTTATTTTCTTAGTATAACAGTCATATACACATCTGATATACAAAATTTGAATATAAATATAAACAAAAAGAAAAAGCCCAAATCTATAATTCCATAAATAGGAAAGGAAACATATTGCATATACCATTTGGTGATTTGATTTTGCTACAATAATGCAAAAATGCTTTCTATGTAATTTAGTAAACTGGCATGAGAGTCTTCATTAGTAGCTATATAGTAGTTTGTTGAGTACATATTCTCTAGCTTACTTATCAAATGTTGCTGGATATTTAGCTTAAAAATTTAGAATGTTTGGTTACAACTTTGCCACATTGAACTTTCCACTCAACCAGTGAGATAAGTCTCTATATGTGGAAATTCTTGGTTCATCAATGTGTACATGTTAAGGCTTTTGCTAGCTGTTGTCAAACTGACCTTTTAGAGGTTTGTTTAATATATATTCTGAACTGAATTGTTTGAGGGTAATTGTTTTCCTAGGTGAAAGTGTACTTTTCTAACTTTGTCTCTAAATTATGGGATTTTTCAAATTTGGAACCTATGAATTATTTTTGAGATGGGGACTTTGTGAGCACAATAGTAAATTTTCCATGTGATTCCTACCCACAATAGTTCATCAGATGAATGAGTTAGTTCCCCATCCTTGCTTTTAATTCTGACTCTTAAACAGGGGCCATCATTTTGAGCTTCTCTTTTGTCTTGTGTGAACTAAGGCTCCAATCTGCCCTATCTATTGGTAGGTGACGCCGACCTTGTGTTCTAGGTGTGACTGATTCCATTCCCAGGTGGAGAAATAGGCTTCACTTGAAACAATCTCCAAAATATAGTTCTATCTACCTTATCTGGTAGTTGGTTGAGGAATAGGCACCCTGCTGTCAATCGGCATAGCATTGACAGTGGATTGTATTCTGTTCAAAGTATATCACTGGATTTTCCTACCGGTGAATTTTCCTTCCCACTCCATTGACAACAGGCTTAGGCAGTGACTTTCTTTGTGCAATAAAATGCAGGTAGAACGTGCATGTACTATTTTCAAGTGGAAGGTTTCAGGTCAACATGTGCTTCTGCCACCTCTCTTTGTCCTCTGCCACAGGAGCAATAAGCCCTAGAAATGGTCTGCTCCTTTAGTCTTGGTCCAAGAATAGGGAAAATGACAAAACAAACAACCCTTTGAAGCTTTGTAAGCCACTAAAGTTTTAGGTCATTTGTTACCACAGCACAACTTACCCTAGGCTGACTCATACACCATTTCTTGAGCCTAACTTACCAATTTTATCTGTTGAGAGTGAGGCTCAAGTTATTCGTGTGACATCTGGGAGAAATGGCACTGTCTTTCTTTGGATGCTGTGATAAATAGTGGTGTCACCAGGATTTTGTTTCTGTGGTAGAAATCAATCAGGAAAGAGCAAACAGGTGGGAACAACACCCAGCGAACTGCTGAGAAGTGAGCCTGAACCTAATCTTAATGCCGGAAACTCACATACCTTTGATTCATCAGTTAAGTGAACCAGAAACAATCAATTCCCTTTATAGCTTAAACGACTTTGAATTAAATTTTCTTTTATTTGCAGCCAAAAACATTGTGACTAATTCAAAGGTCTTCTGTAACATGATTCAGCAGAAAACACTTTGGGAATCATGAAAGCAGAACAATATCATGGGACCGTTATTTCCGGCCACTGTATGTGCTAATGGTGGTACAGGGGACAAAAGGGAAATTGGGAAACATTCCAGAAAATAACAAATGCTGAGATTAAGGAGCAACATGGCTATTCCATTGTGAGGTGGAAGTTAAAAACCCGATGAGGAATAGGAAAAAGAAGAGATCAGCACTGGCTGATTTCTAGAACTTCTCCACTCGGTATTCTGGTACTCTCCTTGTTCTACTGTTCTTACTTGCTCAGGCTGCCTTAGCTGACCCTATGGAACTTCAAGCATGCTCTGTAAGTAGACCTCCATTTCCCAGCCCCCCTGTTCTACCCGAGTCCATCCTGGCCTCATCAGTTGACTGGTAGGGGACTTAATTAATTAGCACTTGTAAGATGTTTCCAGCTCCTTAGCAGATTAGGGATAATTAGGAAAGCAGAGCCAAGAGCTTTTTTATTACCTTCCTCTCTGCTGATCTCTGTTCCTGCTCCTTTTGGAGAAAATGGTGTTGATAATGACTTGCCTGAACTTGAACTTGTTATGCTGTCTCATTTCACTTTTCATTAAATAGATTCAGAAGTCTCCTAGGTCTCACATGGGAAACACTTTCCAAGGATCAGTCGCTTTTCCCTTTAGACAAGGAAGTTCAACATTCATAAATAATGCAGGTTTATAATCACCAGAAAGGGTAAAGCTTTTGAAAGCCACAGGTGAAATCTGCTTGATTCTTACATCTTTCTTTAACAAGAAATATCCTTCCTCTAACCAATCTGGACATCATGGTTATCTCATGGCTATTTCCTCAGAGTTCCCTCCCTGCCAGTACGGCACCGTCCCTTGAAACTAGAAAATTTAGGTGTTATATTCATTTTTTACACCTTGATTAATTTTTCCCCCTGCTTTTCTTATTTTATCACACAGAAGATGAAACACAAAGATTTTACCACACAGAAGAGGGACTCCATTTGTGTGCTAGTAACAGAAATCTGAATGTTTTAACAAATAGATGTTTATTTTTCTCTCATGTGATGGCAGTCTGGAGGTTGTCTTTCTGCAGTTGTAACATGGTTCGACAATGGGTCTATGTCTTATGCTTCTTTATCTTTTTGTTATGCCATCATTAGTGCCTGATCATTAGCATCTTCAAGATGTACGGTGTCCGCCACGGCTCTGGAAACCAAGTCTGTAGTCCAGGCAGGAAGAAGGAAGAAAGGGAAAAAGGCAAAAGTGCCTCCAAATTATTACCCTTTCAGTACCCTTCCTAAGAGCCTTACCCAAAGCCAGTTACCTGACTGCCACTATCTTATGGTGCACTAAGGCACATCCTAGTTCATATTTTGCATCAGGGCACATTAATGCAAATTATGGAAGAAAGGACTATGGGTAAGAAGTAGGCAATGGCCAGCTTGTATTACATGATGTACTTGCTAGTATCTTCATAATCCTTAACTCCATAAGAATTACTAATATTTGTATAGTGTATCAAGTAATGAAAACTAACCCTCCAGTGACTGTGGCCTCTTGGCCCTGGGTCCTGGGTGACTTAAGAGGACACATTTTGTCTGGAAGAATATCAGGAAATTGTTGTCACAAGGTACTCAGCAACAAAACATCCAAAACACATGAAGAGAGAGAAAGCTCAAGGGTGTTAGGTTGAAAAATCATCTAACTCCCTTAGGCTCCTTTCTCGAGCTTGGCCTGCAAAATACCCTGGAGTGAAAGGGATAGAATCCGATGTCCACTGTCTAGCCCTTTCGGTTGGATTTATGTCTTTCCACTGAGGTAGTTCACCTACGGTGTTAGCATCCCCCCAAAGCATGTGGGCAGCCAGGGCAGGATCTAAACACAGGGCAACAGCAACAACAAAAGATACTCATTGTGTGACTGTCTGATCATTGACCATTTTCAAAATCTTTCTGCCTTAGGAGTAGAAGACAGACAATTAGGGGGTATTGTAGGGAAGACAAGTAGGAAAAGACTGGACAGTTTTCTGAGTGAGGATGCCCAACTTTGTAGCAGGTTAGCAAGTCTCAGTAAATGTTAGTTCTCTGTGCTCTGAGTGATTCTGTGCTGAGACGTTTAGGAGCCACCTGGCAGATCACTCACAAAAGCATGTCTTCTCAACCTCTTTTTGCATTATCACTCAGAAATGATGAAAGAAGTGGATGAAATGAGCTGAAATCTTTTTTAAGCCAAGTAATGAGAAGTTTTTCATGAGAAGGATTAGAAAACAGTTCCTCTGTCATCTTTTGGGGACTGACCATTTAGCATTTGCAGGTTAGACCTTACAGAAGCTATTTCCATCAGCAAAATGCAGTTTCCCTCTCTCCCACCACCCACTTGTCACCCTGTCTTGCCTCTATCAGCTGTTGTTTTCAGAGAGCAGGAAGCAAAGCGAATACACACTTTGATTCACTTCTGGTGTCTACTAACGAGTTTGTGGTTTCAGTATGTGGAGATGTCATTTTTTCACTAGAGTCTTTTTGTCCTTATCTTCTGCTGATGCTGTCTTTGAGCTGCCATCAATATACAAAGTTCAGAAGCAGTGTCATTGTTTGGGGACAGCATATGGAACAGAAATTTCACCTCTCCCCTGAGACATATGCTGTTAATTAAAAGTGGAGTCTAAAGATCGCACTCAGTATATGCACTGTCACACTGGAGAGAGTGGAAAAAAACCATTGAATGTATTTCAACTTCATGTCACTCATTCCACATTTGAGTGAAAGTCGGGAGCTATTCACTATATACCACATTTAAGTAGACAATTAATATGCTGCTTAGAATCCTCCAGCGCATTTTCAAGTCTGCAGAAATGTTGAACTCCCTAGCATAACCTTTAGGACATTTTGTCATCTGGTCTCTGCCCATCCACCTTCCTGCCTCATGTTTTACTAAAATTGCTTTTATTAATGTAGCCATATCAAGCACAAAATAAAAGCTCACAGTTTGGGGCCAGCATCTATGTTAAACACTAACTAGAAGTCCCACTTAACTCAAAATAGAAATTCCTAGAAATGGGATTAAGCATTTATCCCAATAAATGCTTGTGTGCATGGTTTGTGGGCCCTTGTCATTCCATTCTTTTCACATCGCTGATACTTTCATTTGTCCTAATTACAGTTTCTACCAATTTCCCCTAATTCCACTTCTGGTTGCATCACTTGGGCTGCAGGGACATCCTTCATCCTGCCCTGGGCTGCTGCCAGCCCAGTTGCCTACTTGTCTGTCTGCTCTGAGTTGCAGCTGCTGCCTTGCAGACTTGGGAGCTGCTGTGACATTGATTGCTGTATCACCTTCATACCTATTTCTTGTACCCATCGTGGGGTCCAACACTGTCACCTGTCCGGTTACACAGGCCAATGCTGTATGCAGAATGCAGAATACATGGCAGCAGGGAAAGTTAACAGCAAGGTAAATGTCACCCTTTGATGAATACCTTCCATGCAACCCCTGCTTTGCTCTCCTTGGTGGAGAACAAATAGGTGTGTGTGTAGAAAGTACTATAGTGAGTCATCCTGTGCATACGCACAGAATGCAGTTTATTTTAATAAAAATGACTGGATGACAACACTATAACCAAGCAGCATTTTATATAGGGTATAACCGTACACCAATTTCCTCATTTAGTTTTCACCAGAATCCTGTAATTTGAACAATTAGGTTAAATACTGTTATTATCCATAGATGTGGAAACTGAGGTTTAGGATAACTGAAGTGATGGTTTCAGGTAGCATATGGCAGACCAACTCAGCCATTGTCCTAGAATGAACAAACTTCTAGCCCTCAGGTTGAAATGAATGAAGATGGTGGGGAAGGGAGAGAAGCTGGCACAGAGATTTTATTGTTATTATTTTAAGACATTTGAATTCACTAACAATTTCATACATACATTCAAGCACAGATCTGGATTTCTATTGAAAAATTCTGAGCTGGGCATCCATGGTGACCCAGGAGTTAAGTCTCAGCACTATTAAGCTATCACCAGCCACTGTGACCTGAGTTTGATCCCCGGCCAGGGAGCTGACCCACATGGTGCAGCAGACTTCTCCTGACTCACCCTCTGCTCTCCTCAGCAGTGTATTTCAGTAGATCTTCCTGTTCTGCTTCTCATTCTGTCTATGGTAAATTCCCTCACCCCCCACATCTATGGCCTACACCCCAGTTCTTGTATGTATAAATAAATAAAAATAATTAAAAAAAAACCTTTTTAAAAAAGAAATAAAAAAGAACAAGTCTCTAGGATATTAATTATTCACTACAGTTGGGGACTGAATTTAGTGCTGAACTTCTAGCAATGGAGAGAATTCTAGCCCACTTATGAGAAGAATTTATTTAAAAAAAAAAAACATTTTACTAACCAGAAAATTAAAAAAAAAAGCCTCTATTTGATCACTGTACTAAAGTATTTTAGTTGTCTCTTGTTATAACTGGGCATTCTGCCATCTATAAATGCTATTTTACATACATTTTCCCAACAATTAGACTTTTTCCTTTGTAACTTATTGCAATTGCACAATTCCCCAACCCAACATTAATTATGAAGTTAAATGTCAACCTTAATCTGGTCCTTTCAAAAAAAAAATATTACCAACGTAATATCTTCGTATGGTTAAAAAAATGAAGTAGAAGTCTCATAATAAGAAACAATTGTCCCTTCTCCATCATTCTGCATGTCTCTTTTTTTTAAGATTTATTTATTTATGCACACAAGAACTGGGGCACAGGCCAGAGGCATGGGGGGGTTGGAGAATCCACCAGAGACAGAGTGGGGAGCAGAACAGGCAGATTGACTGACATACACTGCTGAGAGGATCAGCAGGTGAGACGGGAGAGGTCTGCTTGCTATGTGGGTTGCTCCGAGGCCGGCCGAGATCGAACCCAAACTGCAGAGGCTGCGGACAGCTTCACAGTGCTGCGCTCAACCCGCTGCACCACCGGGGAGGCCCTGAATATGCCACTATTGACATTCATTTACCAGTTGATGGATATTTAGATAATGTTACTACGTTCCTGATATTGGGTAAAAGTATTTAGAATTTCACTGTTAAATATGTTGTTAGCTATGGATTCTTCATAGGTGAGCTTTATGAAATCAAGGAAGTCTCCTCTGTTTCTGGCTTGTTGAGGTTTTTTTTTTTTTTTTAATCTTGAAAGTTTGTTGTATTTAATCAACTGCTTTATTTGTCTCTATTGAGATGATCCTGTAAGTTTTGTTGGTATGCTATATTGCATTAGATGCTTTTCAGAGGTTAAGCCAACCTTGCATCCCTGGAATAAATCCCTTTTGACCATAATGTATAATGCTTTTCAAATTTTTGCTCGATTTGTTCTGCTAGTATTTTGAAAATTTTGTATTTATAGTCATTAGAGATATTTGCTTTAATTTTCCTTTCTTGCGATGTCTTTGTCTTACTGTGGAGTTGGTGTGATAACTCCTGGAATAAAAGTGTTCCCTTCCGTTTTGGTGAAGAGTTTGTGAAACATTGGTATAAATTCTTTAGATGTTTGTTGGAATCTAGTGGCAAAGTTATTTGATCCTGAGCTTTCTTTGTGGGCTATTTTCTTATTACTAATTCAATTTTAATTTTTACTTGTTATAGGTCCATTCAGATTATGTATGCTTTATTGTATCAGTTTTAGTTGTTTCCGGAAACTTGTCCAGTGCATCTAAGTTATGTATTTTATTGGCATAAAAGTTTTCATAGTACTTCCATATAATCTTATTTATTTCTGTAATGTTGGTAATGTCTGTAATGTTCTGTAATGTTGGAAAGCAAAGAAAGTCTTTGCTTTCTTTTTCTGATTCTAATAATTTGAGACTTCTCTCTTTATTTCTTGGAGTTTGTTTTTATTTTATTTTATTATGGTAAGAGCATTCAACAACACATCTAGTCTCTTAACCAATTTTTAAGTATACACTGCAGTATTTTTGACTATAGCTATACAATGTTGTACTCTAGAAATTACCCATCTTCCTTAATGGACAGTTATTATGTGTGTTGACTAGTAACTCTCCATTTTTCCTTCCTTCCAGTCAATGGAAACCACTATTCCACTCTTTGATTCTATAATTTGACTATTTTAAATAATTTAAAATGCTGGAATCAAACAGTATTTGTCTTTCTATGACCAGTTTATTTCACCTAGGATAAGGTTTTCAAGGCTCATTCATGTTGTGACATATTGCAGAACTTCGTTCTTTTTAAAAGGATACATGTATATATCACATTTTGGTTCTCCATTCATCTGTTAATTAACATTTAGTTTGTTTCCATTTCTTGTGAGTCTTGGGAATCATATATTATGAATAATGCTTCAGCAAACATGGGAGTGCAGATGTCTCTTCAAGATTCTGATTTATTCTCTTAGACAAAAAACTGATAATTGTGATTGCTGGATCATATGGTTCTTCTATTTTTTGAAGGAAATCCATAATGTTTTCCATAGTGGCTGCACCACTTTATAGCTTTGGAAAATCCTGTGATTTGTTTTTGTGTAGTAGCTATCCTTATAGGTGTGAGGTATTATTTTATTGTGGTTTTGATCTTCATTTCTCTAATGATTAGAGACACTGAAGACTTGTTATTTGGAGAAATGTCTGTTCAAGTCCTTAGCCCAAATTTTTAATCAGTGAGTTGTAGGGATATGATTTTTATTGTTGTTTGACCAATATGGAGTTCATTACTTATTTTGGACATTATGTTTTCTTCTGGAAGTTTTACAGTTTCAGGTCTTATGTTTAAGTCATTAATTGATTTTGAGTTGATATTTGTATAGAATACAAGGTACGGGTCAAATTTCATTATTTTGTATGTGGATAGAGAGTTTTCTTAACACCATTTGTTGAAAAGACTATTGTTTTCCTATTGTGTATTCTTGGTACCCTAGTGGAAAACTTGTTGACCATATAGATATATAGATTGAATCCTGGATTCTTTATTCTTTTCCATTCTTTTACACCCTGCTTTTAAGACTGTACTATACTATTTTGATTACTGTAGATATGTAGGATGCTTTGAAATCATGCCTCTTTTTTTTCCCCAGTGTCTTAATGTAGAGATTCAATTTTTGATTTGAGATTCACAGATCTATTTCACAGATATATTTCCCTGGTAGAATGGCTTGAGCTGCACCTCATAAGTTTTAGTATGTTTTGTCATAATTTTCATTCATCTCAAAGTATTTTATAATTTCTATTTTTATTTCTTCTTTAACTCCTTACTTATTAAGAAGTGTGTTTCTTGATTTCCACAACTATGAGTTTCCCAATTTTTTTTCTGTTTTTGAATTTTAATTTCATTACATTAGAGTCAGACAAATCCTTTGTATTATTTATATTCTTTTAAATTTATTGAAGTTTGTTTTTTTGTCCTTGACATAGTCTCTCTGGAGAATCTTCTATATGTCTTTGCATTTGTATCTTTGCACATAGTTGTTTTGTCTGTCATTTTATTTTTTATTTCTCATTTTTTGTATCAGAAACAACTTAAGACTTAAACTTAATTCCAGTGAGGTAAAGAAATGCTATTTCTATGTGGTGGTGTTCCCTTTTCTCCCTTTTTGTGGTATTATTGTTATACCCATTACATCTGTATTACAAACTGAAGAATACATTGTTGTAACTATTACTATATGTGACTTCATGTATTTTCAAAAAGCTGATAGAGGAAAGTTGGCAAGTATATCTTATTATATTTACCACTATCATTTCTGCTTCTATTCATTTTTATGGATTCCATTTATTATTCTCTTATTCCTTTCTTATGGAGTCATTTCCTTAATCAATATACCTTTGATTCTCTATGTCTATTCTGCCTTTATACTGCTGACTAGCAAGTGTATTACATTTTACATTATAGGCCCAAAATACATGCTATTTTTATATATTCAATTATTTTATACAATTGCTTTTTAAAATCAGTTAAAATAAAGGAAGGAGAAATGTTATTTCTACTGTCACTTATAATTTATGTAATTACCTTTACTGGTGCACTCTGTCTTTTTTCATGTGCATTCAAATGACTCTCTGGGATCACTTGGTTTTACCCCAAAGAATATATTGTATTGTTGTTTGTGATATGATCTACAGGTAACAGTTTTTCTCATTTTGTGTTTATCTAGGAAAGTCTCTCTTTCACTTTCATTTTTGAAAGATAGCTTTTCTGGGTATAGGATTCTTGGTTGATTGACAGCTTGGGGGTTTTGAGCCCTTTGAATATGTTATCACATTTTTTTGAATTGTATTTATTTATTTATTGTTTCTGGTAAGAAGACATTTGCAAATATTACTGCAAATATCACTGGCTATTTTGAGTCATTTCTTCTTTCTCTTAATATTTTCTCTTTGTTTTTGGCTTTCAACATTTTGACTATCATGTCTCTGTGAATCTCTGCATTTATTCTGCTTACTCTGTGTATGTTATTGTTCCACATTTTTTTTATCTCTCTGTTAATATTTAATTCTTTTTTCAATCCACTTTTTGGGTTATGTAGTATCTGTAGATTTAGCTTCATGTATGCTAACTCTTTCTTCTGCCACTTCAAATCTACTGTTGAACTCCTCTTGCAAATTTTTCATTTCCTTTGCTGTACCTTCGAATCCAAATTTCCATATGGTGCTTTTTAAAAATAACTTCTATCTCCTAGCTAACATTGGTAGTTTGGTGCAACTTTGTCATTTTGTTTTCCTTTACACTTATTTAATTATGGTTTTCTTTAAGTTTTTTCTTTAGGTATTTGTGCTACTCTGACTGCTCTGTTGCTACTCTGCTTTGTGCTACTCTGGTTGCTCTCTTTGGCACTTTCTTCTGATTTTTTCCCCCCATAGTATATATATCATACTTTCCTATACCTTTGTATATTTTTGGGAAACTTGAACTTTTAGATAATATATTGTAGTAACACTCATTACTGCCTCCCTCTTCCTCCTGTTGCTTTTTATTGCTACTTTATAGTGCCTTGCTGGATTATTTTAGTGAAGTCTTTTTCCTTCCTTACAGTAATGTCTGATGTTCCTCATTAGGAGGTGTTCATCATGGGTCAACAAATGGATTTGGGCATCTTTCTCACTTTCTTTTTCCTATCCACACCCAATTGTTAAATTCCACTGACTCTAAGATGATTACTCTATTGTTTGAGATAAATTTCCTGGAGTGTAAATTGCTCCACAATTGAACCCATCAAATTCAGGCTCCATTGAAGACAAAGTTCCCAAGGTGAGTGTTGGTGGTTTGTTCTGAGCCCAGATGGCTTCTCTCAGCTGTGCTCCTAGTCAGAGCACCATCTTATCCTCCCAGGAGGAAGTAATAACCTTTCCCTGGTTCTCTTGGAGATACTATCCAGCTTATTAGTTAGCCTATGATTCTGATGACTCTACCAATCTCTCTTCAACTGCCTTGAACCACCATCTCTACCATTCTTGAGTGTCTTTAGGCTTGAACTTCTCCACACTATTCTAAGTAAGTCACCTTTTTTGAGAAGGGAATAGGATCTATGTACTTGGACTGTGTCTCCCTCAACGGAAAAATCTCTAAGGCAGGACTCTGGAGCTGAAGAGATAATGAAACATTTCTCTCTGTTGGACAGTCCCACTTTAGGAGCTGTGCTCTTGGTTGGGATAGGGGTAGTCACTTCAGTCTTCTCAACTTGCCTCTCCTGCATTAAAACACCACCTTACAAGCCAGATCCGGGGTTATTGGAGCTTTAGTATTCTCAGTGGCAATGCACTCATGGTAGAGCCTTGATCCCACAGTGGGAGGTGCTAGGTGACATAAGGACACTACCATCTCCCATGTTCTTGCCCGGAACTCAGCATCACTAACAGGTAGCTGAGTGCAGGAGGACAGGTACTGATAAACTGTGGCTGTTCAGAAGATAGCCACCGGACTAAGAATTGGGAGAAAAGGAGCGCTGTTTCTTTGTCTGCACCAGTCTGGAACAGAGTGTCCCTCTCACTGATTGGTGAGAGTGAGGGAGAGAGTATGTCACAGTTGAAAAATCACAGTCTTACTGTTCTTATCAAATTTGAGGAGATTTTATTGAGTAAATATTTCCAGAAACATTGAATGGTTGTTTTTCTATAATTTGACTAGTTTCTTTGGTGAGTAAATCTGTGGAACTCCCTATATTGTCATGATGTCCTTTACTACATTTAAATCTTAAAAATGTTAGGAAAAGAACTTAGACTCTGTCAAATAACTTATGCTTCTTTTGATGTGATTTTCTTGGGACAAGACTTTTGAAATGGAAATATTAAACAGAATATATTTTCTTTTTGTTGTATTCTTCCAGTACATGCCCATATTCTTTGAAAATCTTCTGACATACAATAATTCATCACTTTATTCAATTTGCTTGCTTTTATTGAAAAATTAATGTCTATAAATGGAAACCTTATCGTGTGTGTGTGTGTGTGTGTGTGTGTGTGTGTGTGTGTGTATTTAATTCAGTTAGGATTGGGATCAATTTTCCTTCTATAGTAATTTATGTAGTTTGCTTTTTTTTTCCAGGGGAGTGAAATGAGTAGTTAGCTGTTAGTAGTTAGTTAGTTAGTGAAATGAGTTAGTTAGTAGTTACCAATTGCTACTTAAAAGTTTGTAGAAGTTTTGATTTAAACAAATACCAATATATATATTTCTGTGGTATATAAACAATTTTCAACGTATTAAGTTACTGTATATTCAAATGTTTTCTTTCTTATTGTGATTATTTTGATGTTTTTTTATTTCAAATGGAAAATTATAATTAGCATATAGGCCTTGAAGATCTCAATTTGAGTTCCAGCTGCATCTCTTAGTACCTGGGTGATCTTGGACGTATAGCTTCACCTCTGTAAGCTTCAGTTCTTGTCTCTGAAAGGAAGGGAAATATCCATCTCAAGGGTTAGCACACCAATTTAAGAAGGCAATGCACATTTAGTATGTGACAAAGCATGTTGTCAGTAACCAGTAAGTGGCAATTCACTGGCTTTTGAGAAAATAATTTATTTCACACAGGATTTAAAATAATTAGTACGGAACTGTGCAAATGTTTCCTGATATTTTCCTATTATCCTGGATGCTCAATTTCCTGTCTCATTTCTAATTTTATTAGTTTTTAAATTAGAATCTCTGTTTGTTGGCTATTTGTTAGTCTTTTTCAACAATTAATATTTGCTTAATCACTTATTGGTTTTCTTTATTATTTAACTAATTTGCTATTCTGTTTTTTCATATTTCCTAGTCTTGTAGGTTTTTGTTTAACTTATTTCATCAGCTTATATAATAAGGTAGGAATGTAGTTAATTATTTTAAAAATTAAGAACAAAAATAAGTAAAGCTGAGAGCCTTCCTCTAAACTGTTTTAATGACTCTCCATAGAATTTGATTCATAATTATTACTCTCTTTCTATTCTGCTGCCGGCTTCTGAGCACTTGATTGGAACCAGACTTTCAGGGTTGAAATAGAAGCAGGGAGACTAGCTAAAGAGGTCATCATAGCCATGAACAGAAAGGCCTTAGGCAGTTACTATACAGAGAATACTAACTGGGTATCAGAATATCTGGGACCCAGGTATAAAATCAACCAGTTCCAGTTGAATGCCTGTAAGTATGGATCATAGCTCTGCTCAAGGTAGTTTGATAGATGTATCTCCTTCATTCCCACACCAGTGTTGTGACATTTGTTTCATTTCCTCTCTTTTGCAGTTGAAGATGTCAGAAGTGTCTCTTTCCCAAGAGAACAGGGCAATTGCAATCCATTTTGGGGAAACTTAGCTGGATTTTCTTTCCAGTTCTATACCATGTTACCCTTTATAAACCTCTTGACGTTTTATTTAGAGGCCAAGCCTTTCTCTGGAATGCCAATGTTGAGCACTGCTATCTTGTAATGACTTTGTGAGGACAGAAATGGTTTGACCTTATTTTGCAATGTTACTTAAAATGAGTTACTCTAAGAGAAGACATGGGTGTCAATGGCAGTTGTTTTCAACTGCATGAGAAGGCTAACATGTGGAAGAATTTGTTGATATATTTTATAAGACTTCAAAAAAACCAACCTAGGTAAGAAGGTATAGAATAGCAGTAGTAGCTATAGTTATATAATTAATGTATGCCAAGCTCTCTCCTATAAGAATGTTAAATCCATTGTTTCAGTTCATCCTTATCCCAGTCACAGGAGTCAGGTGTTATTATATTAATTCTCTCTTCTTTATTGACTTGGATCAGGCCACTCCAAAGTGTTAAGTAACTCATCCCAAATTGTAGAACTAGGGAATGGCACATCTGGCAATTGAACTGACAGGTTGTCTAACTTCAAAGTCTAAGATCTTATATTTTACACTTAATTTCCTCTCCTGGAAGAGATAAGAAATAGACTGCAAATATAAAAAAAAAAATCAAGAATGTGCTTCTTCACAGTGCGGGTACTTCTCATTGCAGGAAGGATCCAAGCAGAGGTTTGTGATCCTCTGTCCACAAAAATAAGGGGAAATATGACCCCTTATTTTAGCATCAGTCACTGGTACTGATGCTAAAAATGAACTAAAACAACGTGATAGAAATAGGGTCACGTACAGTGAAAAGGAGACCTTCTTGTGAGGTAGTAAGACTCCTGACAATGGGACAGGTGTCTATAGAGACTACCTCTCTATAGATCGAGTCTAAATTTGAATGGATAATTTAACTCAATGACCTTTTAATTTTTCTAGTGGCCTCTGAAGAACTTGTTCAAATCACATGTTTTAAGTATGAATTTTGATTTTGCCAGAAAGAGGAGTAAGACTAGCAGTTCTCAGATTTTTGAGAATGCGCCCCACATTTGAACACTAGAAATTTAGAACTTCCCTCAAAGCATTAAAAAGTTAATAAGAGATCTCAGTAAATCAGAAAATCACCATGCAAATACTACTCCCATGTCCAGTGTCTCAGAGAATCTGTAGAAGCATCCAGACTTGCATACCTTATGCTTCAGCATCGTCAACATTGTGGGCACATCCTCTCCTTGCTGCTAGCTGCATATTAACCTGTACTAATTGTTCAAAACAAGTTCTGCCAATGCTATACTGTTTCTATGAACCATTCAACTCAATGCTATACCTAAAAAATTGCCACAACAGTGTATTAAATAAGCAAGGTTAGTGGCCTAGTTTCATTCTTTTGCATGTGGTGGTCCAGTTTTTCCAACACCATTTATTGAACAAACTGACCTTGTTCCATGGCATATTCTTTGCTCCTTCATCAAAGATTAGTTGTCTGAACCAAGAAGATGTGGTACATATATACAATGGAATACTACTCAGCAATCAAAAAAGATAAACTCATGCCATTTGCAGCAACATGGATGGAGCTAGAAGGAATTATGCTCAACGAAATGTCAGAAGGAAAAAGAAAAATATCAGATGGTTTCACTTACAGGAGGAATAAGACATTGGGGGGAAATAAGATATTGGGGGGAAATAATAACAATATAAAACAAAACAAAAACAGACAGACAATTATAAGCCAGAGACATCCTTCAGGGGAGGAGGAGGGAGAGGGATTGCAGGGAGGGAGGGTTGAGCACAGGGGACTGTAGTGATGGTGCACGGGTGCATTGGTGGAGGAAATTCTATGGGGATGATGCCTGAGGAAGATAAAAAGAGCAAACATTGTTTAAAATGAGCAAAGATGTAAAATATATATATAAATAAAAATAAAAAGCAAGATTAAATGTATGTCTTGTGGGGGCACACCTGTGATGAGTCCGTTGTACAACTGTTATCTGAGGAACAAAATACACTGTTGTATTTTGACCATAAATGCTGGCTGGGGGGCAAGCTGATACCTGAATTAAGAAGCCTCTTATCACCACTCTCCAGGAATTTGAACTTTTTAGTTAATTTTGAATGTAACTTAATTCAGAGGGAAGACCTCGCTCTTCCCTCCTTGGCTGGAATCACCTCTGTCTGAAGTCCAGACTGAATGGGGAAGTCTGATTCACTCAGCAGCTGCTCTGGCCCAGTTGAATGACCTCCTGGGCCCTGGCTCCAAGGCTCATCCTGTCTCTTGACCTACTCTATGCTGGGAAGACTGGCCACTGCATCCTTGGAGTCTCACTTTCTTTCTCGGTGGAACGGTGATGTGAGTATCTTCCCATCAGATTGTGCTATGGAGGTAAAAACTAAAGACAATGAAAGATCTTTATAGACTGTAAAGTGTGGTAAGGGAAAAAGAGCTATTATTACTTTAAAAGTGATGTTCTGGCAGAGTCTGGCCTGTAGCCGACAACAGGCTGACTCAGAAGCAGGTTTGTAGGGGAGCTGGAAGCCTGCTGGGGCATTGCTAAGGAAACCAGAAAAGACACGTACGTCACCGAGCCCCATCCTTATCTGCCCACTGCAGAGTATCTACCAAGAGCACAAACAGTGTGAGGGACCAGTCAAGGATAATTTGGGGGAAAGCACATCACATTCCATTTAAGGAGGAAGAGAAAGTGCGAGCAAACTCCAAAGAAGGAAAATGTTTCTCTTGGTTGCGAGAGGAAAGCACTTCCTGAACATTTCTAATTGACATGTGTAATGCCATCTGGAAGGCAGAGAAAGAAAGCTGGCTCTTAGGTTTCCTTTTAGGAGGGGAAGCCTTTGTCCCTGGCATCGCTGGGATACGTGTAAGGAGATGAAGTTTCGTAGCATAAGCCCTGGGAGTCCCTCTGGGCTCAGCCAACAGGCTTCATTTTCAGCTTCTTGGTTGAGTATAACACATTCAGGTAAAAATGCATCTTGTGACCTTGGGAACTAAAATTGTGGCAAGTTCCCTATGTGTCCCTTTAGAGCTCAGCATCATCTCTCATGCAGTCTCTCTTCCTGCTATGAATATTTCTTGATTCCCATGGTGGGTTATTTTTCTTACGTCCTTTGTCCTTTGATATGAAATGGAGATGACCTACTAACCATTGCCAACTCAGCTTTCCTTAATGGAACTAACTCCTTATTCCATTTCTCCCACTTTCACCCTCAAGGACCCCATCTCTCTGCTCAGGACCCCAAGTCAGCATTGGACCACTTAAGTTACAAACAAGTCTTGAGGTTATTTTGAAATTGGTCATTCACTTGACTGGTATGATATCAAAATTCCCTACTGGTTTTATCTTCCCGGATCCGCCACTTCATTGCACTGGGCCATTGATGGGACAGCTTTCACCGCGTCATGCCTGCCCCCTTGATTTGGGCAACACTCTAGCTTCCAGGCACCTGCGAACCACTTCCTGGAGCTGCTTCAGTCCCCTTTCCCACAGGCAGACCCATATCTGCCATCTTGAAAGCTTTTGATGACTCCCTATTACCTACAGAAGTGTTCACTCTTCTCTATGCTATTTTAGTGAGTTCCTTTTAGGGGCAATGGTGGGAATTGCATGAGCAAACAAATATCTGTAGTGTCAAGTGGAGCTTAATGCAGTGTGGTTTTGAGCTAAGCTCTTGACATGATGAAGATTCCTCCGCAGGCAGAAATGGGTGTAGGAAATAGAAGACAGATATGTTAGCCAAATTGTTTAGTGTTTTCTGTAAATTCCATTGGTCATTAGCAGCTATTTAGGATCCTGAATTACTTTTGGTTTGGATAACTGGGACAAGCAGAGATGCCATGTGATAAATGAGGGATGTGTTAAATAAACAGACTAGAAAGTCTTTTCCATTACGGGTTTGTAAGCATGAAAATTGCATTTGAGATTATCATTATTGAGAATAAGCAGTTGGGGCTTGTTGAAGAAAGCCATTTATGGTCTGTTTTTAATATTAGATCACACAGAATTATATATGTATTTTGGTAGCTTGGGTATTCTTGTTTTAATCACTGTATCTTATTTATGGCTTAAAAAAGATGTAGAAGTCAAAATATACGAACCTTATGGAAATTGAAGTCTTTTTCTGGCATCTCTATTTTTAACCACTCTTCTACTTAGAGAAGGCTTAGAAATCAGACTGTCAGGTCTTCTTGTTGATAGTTCAGATAGCAACTGGGAGAGAAGAACTTGGAACCCCAATAACTGATCTCAGTAAAGCTCATGCTCAGCTAAATAAGCCAGAAAAAAAAAAAAAGAAAAATCCCTGATGGACTCACTCAGAGCAGGAATTTAGAAAACCTAAATAAGGGACCAGCAAAAAGACTAATTGCAATAAAGTAAAAATCAAAATTAACAAGCAACTATAGACCAGAGACACACTACAGTGGGGGATGGGGGGAGGAGAAGAGGGATTAGAGTAAGAATAAGGGGGGTGGGAATTGTATGGGGAATATAACTAAAATGAAAATGCATACATTATGCAAAAATGAAAAATGATGTAAGAATTATATAAAATAAAATAATTCATAAAAAAAGCAGACATAAGATAAGCTCACAAATAGATACACATGATATGGTGAAGAGTAGTTGCTTTGGGGGAATTATTTTTGCAAGTGCATGGACCATTTTTACTTTGTACTTTATACTTTCCATATGTAGAGTTTGTTTAGCAGTGGGCATGTACTACTTCTACTGAAAAAATATTAGCTATATTTAGATGTATTGCCATGGAAAGGACCCAAAATATATCATTAATTGGAAAAAGCAAGTGGAAATGCGTGTTTACCTAATTCCAGTTGTACTCAAATATATATGTATTTGTAAATATATAAACATATGTATTTATGGGGTTGTCAGAAAAGTCATGATACATTTTTGCATAGAAAACACGGAAAAAATACATCATGACTTTTCTGACAACCCAATAGTTTTATACAATATATAAAGCATATAGATTATATTTTTCCAGAAGATATATTGCTCTATTATTTAACTTCTTTTTTATTTTTTAAAAATTTATCTCGATTTTCATCGGGGTAATATTAGTTTACAACACTATATTTGTTTTAGGGGGATTGGTTCACACCTCTCTAGATGAATGTTACCACACCAGGCCCCCACCAAGACACCAGTGGTTGCCCATGACCATGAACTGGGCCTCAACAACCAAGGCTCCTACTCTCGCCCTCCCCTTTAGGTGGCCTCAATTCTGCAGTCAGATTTCTGGGCTTTCTTTTGGTTTTATCTAGTTTTTTCTGATCCTTTGTTTTGTTTCTTAATATTCCACATATGAGTGAAATCATCCAGTGCTTTTCTTTTTCCTTCTGACTTATATTGCTTAACAAAAATCCTCTCCATTTCTATCTATGTTGTTGCAAACGGCAAGAGTTCCTCTTTTTTCTTAAAAGTTAAGTAGTAGTCGTGTGTGTGTGCATGTGTGTGTATACATATATATCTGTTCTGGTTCATTGCTGGATTATAGAATTTCTGTATTTTGATTTTGTAGTTGTCAATAGCTACAGCTCTGTATTGATTTATTGTTTCTAATAGATTTTTCGTGGAGTCTTTAGGGTTTTCTACGTATATTATCAAGTTGTTTGCAAATGGTATTTTATTTATAATAAAATAATTTTATTTCTTTTCCAATTTAGATTCTAGGTCCAAAGTTCATTCCAATTTCCTCAGACTTAACCACAATTTTATAGGAAGCGTAAAAGACTAGAAATTTCAAGTAAGCCTTCCCAGATTTTTTTGCTATGTAGTGATTTGGAAACTGGTAAGGAAAAATTCCAAATTGGCTGGCCTTTTCACTGTATCTGAAGCATGGATGCTGTGGAGAAGCAATTTTAGGTTCTAGGATGATGGTAGTATGAAAACCACAAAGTTCTTGGAGTGAAGGAGAGTTTAGAGACATTCTAGGTTGTGGTTAGGTATTTGTTTTCTTCTAATAAGCACTGTGCTAGGTTATTTGGTTTTAACCCTACTTTGCCTAATGTATGCCACAAGAAATTTATAAAAAGTATCTGGAGTAAGTCACAGATTCCAATGAGAGTTGGCATACCAGAACTTATTGAAAAACAGATCAAGAACTCCCAGGAGCAAAACTCTGAAGTCCAGCCTTTTTAGTTTTTCTTTAGGGATCAATATGCTCCAATTATTTTTTGTTCTTAAACTCCAAGCTTTAAAATTCCTTACTTTCTCAGAGATGAATTGCCTTGACAGAAGCCATGGAAACACCCCTAAGTCTGGAGAGGTCAGGGGCCCTTAACTGACAATCTATTGAGGCCTTGCAGAGTGGGATGGGGTAGTGGTCTTTGCCCAAATTTGCTGAGTGAATCCAGATAGAATAAGAATCGTAACGTATTATTCCAACTTCAATCCTGGGCAGCTCCCACTTTTTGACATCTTGATTACTGTGTATTCCATTCTAAGCAAGTTCAAATTAGAAGCTACATGACATAGCTTACTGGAAGTATTTTTAGTTGCTAAGTACTTTTTCAGGATTAAAAAAAAAAAACACAACCATATCCAAACAGTCAAGAAGAAAAACTGCAAACAATGTGGGCAGTGATTATCATTCATCAACGCATTTCAGACATCCTGTAAAACTGTGTTGTCTGTGGCCAATCTGCCGTCTGATCAGAAGTGAATGAAACCTGAAAGCTTTTCCCAAACGTGGCTCCACATTAGGTCGCGGTGGATGCCGATACGTGCTGGCTTTGGAGCTGTTCGGTGCAGGTTGCACTGCAGTTTTGCCTGTGCCCAGCTGTATGACCACATTGCTTAGTGGCTTAAGCAATGCAAGCCTCAGTTTCCCCATCTATAGAATGGTGACAGCTTCAAATGGTTGTTGGCAGAATCAAACAACAAAATCCGTTGTAGATAGCACTTATCATTGCCATCTGGTGCTTAATAAGTGCTCAAGCGTGTTACGGGCCCAGTCAACTGCATTTTTCACCTGTTATTAGCCTGCCCTTTTAGGTTCTGCAAAACCACTGCATATAAACCCTGCATCCATCCTCAGAGCTCAGGAAAACCTGCTGTAAATGTCAGAATCTTGTAAGACTACAAAATAGATTATTTCTTTTTTGAAATAGAATTTCAGAAGTAAATTGGAATTGATGTGCTCTTAGAAATGGAAAGTATTTGATCCAGAGACTCACTATTACATTTAAATCAAACAGTGCTTAGAAGAGCAGCAGAAGATCCTGGCAAAAGTAGAGCAAGTTGCTTTCCCCTTTGAAGGTGATTACTCTCTTCTGGTAGGAAAACAGCCATCACCAGAGGTTCCACTACCTACATTTTTCTCTTTGTAAATGAAGAGGCTGCAAAGTCTAGGTCAGAAACCAGAGCAGAGAGATGGACAGTTGCTACCTTCTTCCTCTCTGTTGGCTAGAAGCCTCCTCCTTATGGTATCAAAGCAAGAAGTCTGGACAGGCAGGTGGTGGCCAACCGGCTGTGGCTGGCAGAAGATCCAAAAGCATCCTCTGCCAGCAGGTGGGGAAGCCTGAGGGTTGACGTCACACTCTCCACAACCCCAGGAGGGATCTGTTTCCAAGAAAACAAGTTCTGATGAGTAGGCAAGCCCTGTTCTGATCAGCTTTGCATACAGATTGAATAGTGAATCATGCCAGGGTTTGTGAGAAAGGTGACAATTTGTAAGCAGGTGTTCATTTTGCCCAAGTTTTCCTGAAGCTAGCTAAAAGTAATTGCATATAATATTCATTTCCTTTCTAATCTCCAGTAGCTACTAACTGATTTTGGTTTACCAGTTTTTTTCCCTGTTTGGAAGGACTATATCCTTGAAGAAAAGCAAAATAAAATTACAAATTCAGTTGAAATGTCTTTTTCATATGTCCTCTCAGTTTATACTGTGTCAAGGTTCTGTAAATGAGTTGAACTTGTGAGCTGAAGTTCTTGTAACTGGATAGGTGGAGTGTTAGGTAAGGCCTGGAAAAAGTTCTGTGTAGTCCCATGTATTAATAGTTAGAGTAGGCACAAAAGAGGGAAATATCTTCAGTAGGTATTCTACAAACTAAAACACAAAGGCAATTGACAAGCTGGGTTTTAGGAAACCAGACATGGGATTTTAGCCTCTTATTCTGGCTATTGCTTTCCCTGTAACCAAATTCCTTCCCCTCTTGCAGACCAATCATCTCTAAAACACTGCCAAACATTTGATCATGCCTATGGATTGTGAGGTCAGCAGTCAGGGGAAGCCTGCCTCTATGGCGTACTTCAGTTGGAAACACCAGCAGACTTGAAGTAACTCAACAGCAGGGGCCTGAACTCATCTGGGGTTTGCACACTCTGGCATGGAGCTCATGCTGGCCGTCCACAGTCAGCAGGGGCTGTTGGCAGCAATGTCCCACGCGGCCTTTTCATTTGGCCCCACTGCTTGCTCATAGCGTGATCGCTGAGTTCCAAGAGGACTAGGCAAAGGCTACACCCATTTTTATGACCTTGCCTAGGAAGTCATGTGGTGTCACATCTGGTTATAGTCCCCCCAGATTTAAGCAGAAGAAATAGAGCTTTTTTTTTTTTTTTTGATGTGGAAAGAAAAGCAAGTAGGATGGGATATTTACGGTGCCCTCTTATGGAAAACATGATGAGCCATACCTTTTGACAATTTCCAGAGCTGATTTGCAGGATTTTTTTTTAAAGATTTATTTATTTATGCATACAAGACCTGGGGTACAGGCCAGAGGTGTGTGGGAGGGGCGGGGGTGGTGAGACGATTCACCAGAGACAGAGTAGGAAGCAGAACAGGAGGCTCTATTGAAACACTGCTGAGGGGAGTGGCGGACGAGACAGGACAGGTCTGCTGCGCCATGTGGGCAGCTCCCTGGCTGGCCAGGGATCAAACTCAAACTCATGCTGCAGAGGCTGCAGATAGCTTTACAGTGCTGTGCTTTAACCACTTGCACCACCAAGGAACCCCCCCTCCCCACCCTTGCAGGATTTTTGATGCAAAGATGATGAAAGTCAATACCCTCAGCGGGCCTGGCATGATCTGACTCCCACCTTGCTCTGCAGTCACTTCCTACACCCCTTCCTCTGCTTTTTGAGCCCCAGTCACACCAACCTCTTTCAGTTCTCCAGCCCAGTCAAGCTCTTTCTCCCTCAGGAGGCTTCAAACAGGCTATTTCCTCTGCGTGGAGAATACTTGTCTCCTTATATTATTATTCCCAAAGGGATGGAAGCAGGATTTTTCTTTTTCTCTTTTAAACCTCTTGGCCCTGTTTCTGCCAGCTGTCAGATGTGCACAGAGTAAGTGGGCAGCCAAGCATGCACGCTTGCCATTGCCCACACCCTCCATCTTGGAGTCGCCAATCCCAACAGGGGTCACAGAATGTGGGCGCCAGTCCTGCATCTGCGCAGCAAGATGACAGAAATAAGGTCCACAGACCCTGGTAGCCTTGCTGTCACCAGATGCTGCTGCCAACATGATCATAACAAGTCCCACAGGCTAATTTTTAAAAAATATTTTTTTTTATGCATACAAGGCCTGGGGTACAGGTCAAAGATGCAGGGAGTGAGAGGATTCACTAGAGACAGAGCAGGGAACAGAACAGGCAGATTGACTGAAATACACTCCTGAGGGGAGCAGTGGGCGAGACAGGAGAGGTCTGCAGCACCATGTGGGTAGCTCCCTGGCCGGCTGGGGAGCGAACTCATGCTGCAAAGGCTGCGTATTGCTTCAGAGTGTGGTCCTTAATCCCTTGTGCCACCAGGGAGGCCCCCCAGGCTAATTTTTTTTTTGATGGTTTCCTTCAACTGGAACTCCAATGCCCCCACCTCTGCAGTCAGGGCCTCTCTTAGTAGGGCCAGAGAGGCTTATATGAAAGTGAAGGCTTTGACTGAGATCTCAGTTATCTCTTTGGGGCACCTGGGGCCAGAGAGCAGGCCTAAATCATTTTAATTTATGCATACAAGAACTGGGGTATAGGCCAGGGGTGCAGAGGGATGAGAGGATTCACCAGAGAGAGTGGGGAACAGAACAGGCAGATCTACCAAAATACAATGCTGAGGGGAGCAGTGGACGAGTCAGGAGAGGTCTGCTGTGCCATGTGGGTTGCTCCCTGGCCCAGGGATCGAACTTGTGCTGCAATGGCTGGCGATTGCTTGATAGTGCTGTCTTTAGCCGCTGTACCACCAAGGAGGCTCAGGCGTAAATCATTTTTATACATGTTAAAGGCTATTTTCCTAAAACCAATATGACTCCATTACTTTAAACACTTAAATCCTTCCCTCAAGCAGCAACTTCAATTGTGACATTTTATTTTCTCAAAACCAGGGGAGGGGGCGGGGGGCAAACTTTGTAAAGGGCCCTGTATAGAATAGTAAGAAAAGTCTAGAATAGTAAGTATTCTAGACTTCGCAGGCCATGAACTCACAATGACGCAGTTCAGCTCCTGTAGCTTGAAGAGAACACAGACAATATGTATACAAGTGCACACAACAGTCTTGCAGTGACACTTGTATTTATGACAAAGTTACCTTTCATGTAATTTTCACATCTCATGAACTTTATAAAGAAGACTTTATAAAGTCTTCTTTATATTTTTTCAACCATTTAAAAGGTAAAAATCTGGGCCTTCCTGATGGCACAAGGGGTTAAGATGCAACCTATGAAGCTGTCTGCAGCCTCTGCAGCAAGAGTTTGATCCCAGGCCAGCCAGGGAGCAACCCACATGGCACAGCAGACCTCTCCTGACTCGCCCGCTGCTCCCCTAAGCAGTGTACTTCAGTCTAACCACCTGTTCTGTTCCCCACGCTATCTCTGGTGAATCCGTACCCCAGTTCTTGTATGCATAAATCTTTGAAAAAGAAGAAAAGGTAAAAACCACATTTTCTCATAAGTTGTAATCAAAAACAGTTAGCAGAGTCAGATATATATTTTTTTAATTTATTTATACAAGCACTGGGTACAGTCAGAAGTGTAGGAGGGTGAGAGAATTCACCAGAGCCAGAGCGGGGAACAGAGCAGACAGACTGACGAAGTACACTGCTGAGGGGAGCAGCGGGTGGCAGGAGAGGTCTGTGCGCCATGTGGGACCCTCGGCTGGCAGCCGGGATTTAACCAGCACTGCAGAGGCTGCGGGCAGCTTTGCAACCCAGCGCTCAACCGCTGCACCACCGGGGAGGCCCAGCAGAATCAGATTTGGCTCACTAGCCCTAGCAATTTAACTCATTACTCTGAAATATTTAATTCCCTCTAACATGTATGTTAAATCATCAGGTCAAATGATTTGCTAGGGACAACCTGACCTGCTAGCAGTGTTTATCCAGTATCTATACCAGGACATCACTCCTCTCTGCTTTGTTAACTACTGCACATTCTTCAACTCTTAATAAGGTAGGTTTTTTAAATTAAATTTATTTATTTACTTTCTTACATCATTGTTCCTTTTTGGACAGTGTTTGATTTCTCCCCTCAGGTGTAGACCCTGTAGTTCTCCCACCACCACAGCACCCATGAGCCATCATCATAGTCCCCTGTGCTCTTCCTTCCCCTGTTTTGATCCCCCTCCCAACCCTCCTCTGCTGTATGCCTCAGACCTATGGTCAGCTTGCAAGTTTGATCCTTTTTTTCCCTTGACACTTTGTTTGGTTTCTGTATATTCTGCAGAAACCATCTGATATTTATCTTTTTTCTCTTGACTTATTTCACTTAGTATAGTCCCTTTCCAGCTCCATCCATTTTGCCACAGATATCTTGGGTTTATCTTTTTTGATCGCTGAGTAATGTTTCATTGTGTATTCCCTCTGACCATAAAGGTATCTAACTAGAAATCAACCACAAAAAGAAATCAAGAAGAAGCCTCCCTTACATGGTAGATCTATGTTTAATGTTCTAGTAATTTCCATACTGCTTTCCATAGAGGTTGCACCAGTTTACGTTCCCACCAAGAGTGCACAGGGTTTTTACAGTGCACGTCTTTGCCAATGCTTCTTATTTCTTGTGGTCTTAACGACAACCATTTAAATAGATATGAGATGGGCCTCCCCAGTGGTGAAGTGGTTGAGCGCTGGGCTGTGAAGCTGCCTGCAGCCTCTGCAGCACCGGTTCGATCCCTGGCTGCCGGTGAGGGTCCCACATGGCGCACAGACCTCTCCTGCCATGCCCACTGCTCCCCTCAGCAGTGAACCTCGGTCCTTTTGCCTGTTCTGCTCCCCACTCTGGCTCTGGTGAATTGTCTCACCCTCCCATGCTTCTGACTGTACCCATTGCTTATATAAATAAATAAATAAATAAATCGTTATAAATGAATAAATAAATAAATAAATAGGTATGAGGTAATGATTCGATGTGGTTTTAACTTGCATTTCCCTGATGATGAGTGATATTGACCACCTTTTTATCCTCCTGTTGGCCATTTGTATGCCTTCTTGGGAGACAGGTCTATTCAGGTCTTTTGCCCATTTTTAAATCAGATCACCATCATCATCATCACTCTAATTATTGTTATTTTGTTATTGAGTTGTTTGAGTTACTTATGTATTTTGGATATTAACCCTTTATCAGATAGATGGTTTGCAAATATTTTCTCCTATTCCACAAATTGCCATTTTATTTTGTTGGTTGTTTTCTTTGCTGTGTAGAAGCTTTTTAATTTAATATATCCCCATTTGTTTATTTTCACTGTTGTGCTGGCATGTTTGGAGTTACATCCCCACCCCCCAAAAAAATCGTTGCCAAAGACATTAACAAAGACCAAACGGAGCTTTTCTCTTACATTTAAATCTTTAATTCATTTTGAGTTAATCTTTGTGCTAGTTTGATTTCGGTACAATGTAAGATTCTGATTCAAATTTATTCATTTGCGTGTGATTCTTTTTTGAGCCTTAAAAAAGAAGGAAACTCTACCATTTGCACATCTTGGATGGAACTGAAGAATAGTATGCTAAATGGAATAAACCACGTACAGAATGATAGATGCTGTGTAATCTCACATATATGTATAATAGAAAATAATCAAACTTAGAAAAAGCATAGAATAGAATGGCGATTGCCAGGGGCTGGTGGAGAAGGGAAGGTGGGGAGGTGCTAGTCAAAGGATGCAGAGTTTCAGGTATGCAAGATAAATTAGTTACAAAAATATGCTATACAACAAAATGCCCAGAGCACTGTATTGTATACTTCTATTATCCTAAAAGGACAGATACTATGTTTTGTGTTCTTACCACATGCACTTGCATAAAAAATAATTAGGGGGGCAAAAGATACTGTGGAAGATGATAGGTGATCTGTGATCTCATGGTGGTGATAGTTTCATGGGCAACTACTAATGACCAAACTCATCAAGTGAGTTTTAAATATATACAATATTTTACATGGCAGTCATTCCTCAATAAAGAGGTTTTAGAAAAAACTCAGTGTGATTTTCAACACAGTTCCCCTCAGTTCATGCTTACTTCTTAGGCACAGAAAAGCCAGAAAACAGTGCGAACTTCCTTGAAAAGGCTTGAAAGAAATTGGACTAACTTATGTTTTCTTACTGGTTTTTATAGTATGTTTTCTTAGCTTTATTTGTGCAATTGTGTGACTATTCTCTGCCACTGCTATGTGATTGTGCCAGGGCAGCAGAATCCTGGTTTATCTCATGATTCAGTGGACCCTAAGCTTGTGCTAGGTGCCTGACCTCTAGCAGGAAAACCATAAACATTTGTGAATGAATGAAATCTAGTTTTCTTTTGACAGGTTCTGCTCTTACTCTGAAGAGAAGCAGCAGCAGTAAGAGAATTTCTTGTTTAGGCCTTAAAATGGAGTTAGCAGAATAAATTTAGAACTCAAACATGGAGAAGGATATGAGTTGCAACTGACCAGCACCTCCAATGTCTTAAACCTTGACCTCTACTAGCTCTTGTTGCCCATCGTCCCCCTATTTCAAACCACTTATCACGTTTGTCTCTATGCATTTATCTGTATGATTATATGATGACTCTAAGGGCTTTGTACACTTTATCTAAAAATTAACAAAATAAGAAAAGCTTTAAGTCAAACATCAGACTAAGAAATTGCATTAAATAAGATAAATGAGCTGGAAAATGAGTCCATGAGACTTATTCACTTGCAGCACAGTTTCGGTCAATTTTATTTTTCAGCACTTAATTTTATCTAGTTCTTGCATTGGCAGATCAATTCAGCTGTGGTCAGTGCCTGACATCGGCTTAGAATGTGTTTAATACATTGCTTAGGACAATACCAGGGAGAGTCCGAGAATTTAGTCATTCATTTAACAAATATTTTTGAGAAATACAAGATTACAAAAATACTGTCCTTGTCTTCAGGGGGCACAACATGGAATTACACACCACTTCCCTTCTCCATCCTGACCCGAATCTGGGCTAGCTTTTGTTTTTTGTTGTATTTTTTGTTTTGTTTTGTTTTGTTTTGTTTTTTGAAAGTTTATTCCATTTTTTAAAAATTTCTCATTTTTATTTTATATATTTTTTACATCATTGTTCATTTTTAAACAATATTTGCTTCCCCCACCTCCTCAGGTGTAGTCCCCATAGAGTTTCCCCCACCAATGCACCCGTGTACCATCGCCTCAGTCCCCCATGCTCCTCCCTCCCTCCCTCCAATCCCTCTCCTTCCTCCTCCCCTGCAGGATATCTCTGATTTATAATTGTGCATTTTTGCTTTGTTATGTTTTGTACTATTATTATTTTTCTGCACTGATGTCTTATTTGGTTCCCCTATATTCCTGCTATAAGTGAAACCATCTGATATTTTTCTTTTTCCTTCTGGCTTCTTTCACTGAAAATAATTCCTTCTAGCTCCATCCAAATTGCTGCGAATGGCATGAGCTTATCTTTTTGATTGCTGAGTAATATTCCATTGTGTATATATGCCACATCTTCTTGATCCAGTCATCTATTTTTGGGCATTTGGGTTGTTTCCAGGTTTTACCTATTGTAAATAGTGCTACAATAAACATAGGGGTACAGGTGTTCTTTTGAATCAATTTTTTTTTAAAGATTTATTTATTCATTTACACAAGAACCAGGGTACAGGCCAGATGCGCGGGAGGGTGAGAGGATTCACCAGAGACAGAGTGGGGAACAAAACAGGCAGACTGACGAAATATACTGCTGAGGGGAGCAGTGGGCATGACAGGAGAGGTCTGCAGCGCCATGTGGGACCCTCACAGTCTGGCCAGGATCAAACTGGCACTGCAGAGGCTGCGGACAGCTTCACAGAGCGACACTCAACTGCCTGCACCACCTGGGGAGGCCCTGAATCAATATTTTTGTGTCCTTTGGGTAGATCCTTAGGAGTGGAATTGCTGGGTCATATGGTAGCTCCATTTTCAGTAGACTGAGGAACCTCCAGACAGCTTTCCATGGTGGGTGGACCAGTTTGCACTCCTGTCAGCAATGTGGGAGAGTTCCTTTTTCACCACATCCTCACCAACATTTGTTGTTGCTTGATTTTTTGATATGTGCCATTCTTACTGGTGTAAGGTGGTATCTCAATGTGGTTTTAATTTTCATTTCCCTGATGATAAGGGATGTTGAACATTTTTTCATATGCCTGTTGGCCATTTGCATTTCCTCTTTGGAGAAATGTCTTTTAAGTTCTTCCCCATTTCTTGACTGATTGTTTATTTTGTTTTTGCTGAGTCATGTGAGTTCTTTGTATACCTTTGTGATCGGTACTTTATCAGTTGACTGGGGTGCAAAGTTTTTTTCCCAATCCGTGGGGTGTCTCTCTCTTTTGGTTAATGTCCCTTTTGCTGTGCAGAAGCTTTTCAGTTTGATGTAATCCCAGGGTGTTTATCTTTTCCTTGACCATCTTTGCTTTGGGTGATGAGTCTTTAAAGATGTTATTGCGATGTATGTCTTATAGTGTTTTACCTATATTTTCTTCTGTATATTTTATGGTTTCAGGTCTTATGCCCAGTTCTTTTATCCATTTTGAGTTGATTTTTGTGCACGGTAAAAGGTGGTGGTCTAGTTTCATTCTTTTGCATGTGGTGGTTCAGTTTTCCCAGCACCATTTATTGAACAAACTGTCCATGTTCCATTGCATATTCTTTGCTCCTTTGTCAAAGATCAGTTGTCCATATAAGTGTGGTTTTATTTCTGAGCTCTCTATTTGGTTCCATTGGTCTGTGTGTATGTTTTTGTTCTAGTACCAAACTGTTTTAATTATTATGGCTTTGTAGCATAGCTTGAAGTTTGGAAGTGTAATGCCTCCTTTCTCTTTTGTTTTCATCAGTAGCGCTTTGGCTATTCATGGTTTTTTGTGGTTCCATGTGAATCTCATCAGTATTTGTCCTAGTTCTTTTAAGAATGTCATTGAGATTTTTATTGGAATAGCATTGAATCTGTATATTGCTTTTGGTAGCATGGACATTTTAATAACGTTAATTCTTCCAATCCATGAGCAAGGGATGTCTTTCCATTTCTTTGTGTCTTCTTCTATTTCTTTTAACAGTGTTTTATAATTTTATTTGTATAGGGTCTCCCTGGTGGCGCAGCGGTTGAGCGCTGGGTTGCGAAGCTGCCCGCAGCCTCTGCTTCACCGGTTCGATACCCGGCTGCTCCCTGGCCACCGGAGGAGGGTCCCACATGGCACGCAGACCTCTCCTGCCGCCCGCTGCTCCCCTCAGCAGTGTACTTTGGTCCTTCTGCCTGCTCTGCTCTCTGCTCTTCCTCTGGTGAATTTTCTCACCCTCCCGCGCTTCTGACTGTACCCAGTGCTTGTATGTATGTATGTATGTATAAATCAATCAATAAATAAATCAAAAAAAAATTATTTGTATAGGTCTTTCACCTCTTTTGTTGGGTTTGTTCCCAAGTATTTGATTTTTTTGTTGTTTCAATTATAAAAGGGATGGTTTTCTTGATTTCTTGGGCTAGCTTTAGATTCTGCAAATTGGCTTTAAGTTTTGGTCAAACCTCGACTAAACCAAGAAGCCTGTGATTGTCAAGGAAGTTTGCACCGGTTCTAGCCTTCTGTCTGTGCCTGTGACGTTAGCATGAGTGAGAGGGACTTCTACGTATTGGACTCTCACAGCCTGAGCATCATCTTTCTCTGTTCCTGCCTGGAAGGACACTCCAACAAGGAAGCTTGTTCCCATGCTAGTGAAAGAAGAAGTCTTGAAGGCTTCTAGGTTGCAAGTAGGAAATCCTGGCTTACATTTGTTCTTCTGGACTTTAATTTCCTATAAGAAAAAGAATGTGGGGCCTCTCTGGTGGCCTAGGGATTAAGTCTCATTGCTATAATGACTACAGCCTTGAGTTCAATCCCCAGCCAGGGAGCTGACCCACATATGGCACAGCAGACTTCTCCTGTCTCTCTGCTGCTCCCATCAGCAGTGTATTTCAGTAGGTTTGCTTGTTCTGCTTCCCACTCTGTCTCTGGTGATCCTCTTATCCCCCCCCCCCCCCCCCCGCACCTCTGGCCTACACCCCAGTCCTTCCATGCAAAAACAAACAAAAAAAAAGAAAATGAAAAAATAGGATAAGTGATCTCTTTATTTCTACGCTCCATTGACATTAATTGGTCTTTTTCAGGGCTCACAGTGTCATTTTTCCACCTGTTGCTGGATGGCTATAGTTAAGTCATCACAACAAACACTAGAATCCCTGGTTCCTGTTTTGTTTGTTTTGTTAAAATTAATTTTTCTATGTGTAATGTGAAGCAAGTGTATACCCTTTATAAGACTGCTGGCTGAAACTGTGCAGAGTAACAGGCCCTGAGATGTGGAATGGCATTGAAATTCTTTCAGTCAGGGGAAGGCATCACCCCGATTCTGGGCTCCTGTTGGGGGCCTTCTCTGGAAGGCCCCTAGTCAGATAATAGGCAGAGGGAAAAAGAGTTTCTAGTTCAGATCCATTGACATTAATTGAACATCTGTTAGATGCCAGGTACTGTCCTAATAGCTTAGCTTGTGTTATCCCACTTAATCCTCTTCACAACACTGTCATTCAAAAAGAAAATGAAAAGAATTGTCTCCTAATTGGCCAGCCTGGAGCAGGATGCTTACTATCAGGATGAAAGTGTTAAGGGAGAGAGTAAGAATGCATTTGTATGAGCTCACCACTCTGTAATGAATGCTGGTGTTTATTTTATTCACCGAAGGCTTTCTAGCAGTCTTCTTGGTCCAAAGCAAAGTTACTAACTAGCTCATGTCACCACAGCTTAAATCCCATGATTAATTATATAGATGCTGGAGAGGAATGAGGTGGGTTTACTAATGCAAAGAGTTAGGGCCTCCCTGGCGGCTCAAGGGGTTGAACACAGCACCTATGAGGCTGTCCACAGCCTCCGCAGGACAAGTTCAAGCCCTGACCAGGAAGCTACCCATATGGCACAGCAGACCTCTCCTGTCTTGCTCGCTGCTCCCCTCAGCAGTGTATTTCAGTCAGTCCGCCTGTTCTGCTCCCCACTCTGTCTCTAGTGAATCCTCTCACCCCCACACACACCTCTGGCGTGTACCCCAGTTCTTGTATGCATAAATAAATAAATCTTTGGCCCAACAGACCTCTCTTGCCACGCCCGCTGCTCCCCTCAGCAGTGTATTTCATCAGTCTGCCTGTTCTATTCCCTGCTCTGGCTCTGGTGAATTCTCTCACCCTCCCGTGCTTCTGACTGTACCCATTGCTTGTATAAATCAATCAATCAATCAATCAATCAATCAATCAATCAATCAATCTTTAAAAAAAATAAATAAAGGGCCTCCCCTGGTGGTGCAGCAGTTGAGCACTGGGCTGCGAGGCTGCCGCAGCCTCTTCTGCACCAGTTCGTTCCCCGGTCACTGGCCAGGGTCCCACAAAAAAAAAAAAAAATCATAAAAAAAAATAATAAATAAATCTTTAAAAAGTTTTTTTTTTTTTAAGAGTTAAATGCATACGTGGCGAGGGGTACATATTGGTCTAGATTGGTTAACTCAGGATGGTTCATGTCATTGTGCGTGGGCAAGTCATTTGAGAGGGTGGGTTGAAGAAAATTTATAGGAGGATTGATAAAGTCATTGTTTTGGTTTACAGGAGACTCAGAAGCCAGATGATGTATGGTTGGAAGTGAAAGCTACGAGCAAATGCAGGAAGTGCTACTAGCAGCCAGGGGAAGAGGTAGGTGCAGGCTCAGCATGGAGGAGGGTGAAGGCTTCTTTGGATGAGGAAGGCCCAAGGGTGTGTGCAGGGAGAGAGGAGGGGGAGAGCATGAGCAAGCGTCCAACTCTCTCTTTAGCACTTTTACTTAGGTCTCTCAGTATCCGCAAAATCAGTATCTCCCGGACCTCTCCAGTGGCGCAGCGGTTGAGCGGTTGAGCCTCTGCAGTGCTGGTTCAATCCCTGGCCGCCGGCAAGGGTCCCACATGGCGCGCAGACCTCTCCTGCTGCCCGCTGCCCCCCTCAGCAGTGTATTTCGTCAGTCTGTTGTTCTGCTACCTGCTCTGGCTCTGGTGAATTCTCTCACCCTCCCGCACTTCTGACTGTACCCAGTGCTTGTATAAATAAATACATAAATCTTTAAAAAAAAAATCAGTATCTCCCACCTTCTTGAAAAAACAAGGCCAACTCCATTTTATTTGAAACACCAACGTCATCACAGAATTAAAATGAATTTGATTTGTTTTCATTCTATCATGAAATCAAAAGGATTTCCCTACACCTCCACCCCAAATTTCACATCTCTGTTAATCATGAATCAGTTGTTTATGCCTGAAACTTGGTCACCCTTGATTCCTTCCTTGACTTCCTATATTCACAACATGAAATTTATTGAGCACCTACCACAGACCAGGTTTTACCCCATTCTGGGGATCTCATGAGAGCTTTCCCATCCTAGTGGAGGGAGTCAGAGAGTGAGCAAAATAGAAAATGAAATGGCATGGCATGCGAGGAGGCAGAGAGTGCCTAAAAGAACCATCAGGGAGGAGGGTTATACGGAGTGCTGGGGGAAGGTATGTGATTTCAAAGACTGTGGTTATGAGGGTTTGTGGAGATACATTAGCGCAAACACTGAAAGAGCTAATAGGACAAGCATGAAGATAACCAGACATTCTGGGAAAAATGATTTCAGGCAGAGGGAGCAGGAGAACTGAGGCCATGGCTTGTATATTGAGGAGCTCCATGTGGTTGGAGCAGAGCATATGAGAGGAAGCTCATAGCAGAGCATTGAGGAGCCCTAAGAGTCCTCAGGTGTTGAGCAGAGCAACATCACAAGAAGACCTGAGATGCCTGTTCTTCAAGTGTACCCACATCTTCCCATCTCTACTACCTCTCTCCTCGTCTAAAGCACCACCCTCTGTTGCTGAATTACTTGTCAGTGATCTTTGAAATGTATATTGGATTCTAGTACACCCCTGCTTAAAATCACTTCCCACTGCACTTGAATAAAGGTCTAAATTGCTCTACAACCTGCTGATCTCCTGTTCAACTCTGTGATGGTCCCATGCATCTTCTCTCATTGCTCAAAACCCGACTCTCTCTGCTTTCAGCTCTTAGTTCCTGCTGGAACATTCCTCTCTCCAGTCCTCCTTATAGACCAGCCCCATCTCTTCTCAAGCCTCATCTTTACAGACCCCTCTCTTCCTGAGAAGGGCCCACCTCAGCCCTACCTCCATTAGGCTTATCAGAGCATATTGCTAGTTTCTGAATCTCACCTGCACAGTTGGATAAGAATGTACTTTTCTGCTTGCTTTTAAGTTGTCTGGTTCTCCTGCTAGGCTGAACTCCATGAACACAGGACTTCCCTGGTTTTCTTAGTCATGACTGTAGCCCCAGGATCTAGCATAGTATCTGCCACATGGGGTTAGTTCTCAGTAAAAACTGAATGAACAGATGAACAAACAAACAAATGAATGAATGAATGAATGAATGAATGGATAGAAGAGAGAGGCTCATAGATGCAAACCATGGAGTGATATATTTGAGTTTGGATTGCTGTGACAGTTCAAACTCAAGTTTATTTCTCAAAGTTCTGGAGTCTGGCAAGTCCAAAGTCAGGGAACTAGAAGATCTGTTGTTTGGTGAGAGTCTTCCTCCTAGTTTGTTTGCTGCCATCTTCACTGTATCCTCACAAAGCTGAGAGAAAACTGCAGCCCATCGTGGATTTTCTTATATGTGCACAGATTCCTTTCATGCTCCCCTCTCATGATCTAATCACTTCTCAGAGGCTGTGCCTCTTATCGCCATCACGTTGGGAGTTAGGATTTTGGCATGTGTAACCAGGGATCTCAGACATTCAATTCAAAGCAATATATATGTGAATCATATTGTTAGGATGGAAGGAGCAAGCTTTGTCAGTAACAAAGAGCCATCATTTTTGTAGCTGATTTCAACATCCTTTTAAAGGCAAAAAGGGCAACAGGTACAACATGAATCCTTAAAGAAGTGACATTCTTTTACTACGTACAATGATATTTTTAGTGTACTCCTGTAATTGTTGCTGCATTTATTTTGGTTCCCATGGGAACACAGAGAGAGATTTTCTCTGTTTTTTCCACCCCTATGGACTTCCACAAAGGAAAATGGACCATACGGGAGGTTTTCATGAGCTGCTCAAAATCTGCTGTTCATCAGGTAGTTGAGGAGAGCAAACTCTTGCTGGGGCTGTCTCTGGGCTAGATGCTATGCCTGGCATTGTGGAAAAGGAGGCGAAAGAGATAGAGGGCTTGCCAGGGAGGACAGGGTCTGCTAAGAGAGGCAACACCATGTGATGAGAAGTGATGTGGCTTGGCACAAGGTGTGTTATGTGGTTAAAGAGAGAGGCCAGGAGAACTAGAGAGACAGTGCCTGAACTGTGTTTGAGAATTTTCCCAGAGTTAGCCCCAAAAGAGAGAAGGAAGAGTGATGTTGAACATTTTTTCATATGCCTGTTGGCCATTCGCATTTCCTCTTCAGAGAAGTTTCTTTTTAGTTCCTCTGTCCATTTTTTGACTGGATTATTTTCTTTGTTGTTGTTGAGTCTCATCAGCTCTTTGCAGATTTTTGTGATCAGTCCTTTATCATTAGTGTTGGGTGCAAAAATTTTCTCCCAGTTGGTGGGGTTTCTCTTTGTTTTTGTTATTGTCTCTTTTGCTGTGCAGAAGCTCTTTAATTTGATGTAGTCCCAGCATCACTTGCAATCAGGGAAATGCAAATCAAAACTACCATGAGATACCATCTTACACCAGTGTGAATGGCACATATTAAAGAAACTAGCAACAACAAATGTTGGCGAGGTTGTGGAGAAAAAGGAACTCTTCTGCACTGTTGGTGGGAGTGCAAACTGGTCCAACTACTATGGAGAGCTGTGTGGAGATTTCTGGACCTACTAAACATAGAGCTTCCACAGGATCCAGCAATTCCACTCCTAGGTATTTACCCAAAGAACACAGAAACATCAATTCCAAAGAACACCTGCACCCCTATGTTTATAGCAGCACTGTTTACAATAGCTAAGCTTTGGAAACAACCCAAATGCCCAAAAATAGATGACTGGATCAAGAAGATGTGGTACATATATACCATGGAATATTACTCAGCATTCAAAAAAGATAAACACATGCAATTTGCAGCAACATGGATGACGCTGGAAGGGATCATGCTCAGTGAAATAAGCCAAAAAGAAAAAGAAAAATACCGGATGGTCTCACTCATAGCAGGGATCTAGAAAACTTAAATAAGGGACCAGGAAAATGAATAACTATAAGAAAGTGAAAATCAAAATCAACAAAAACTATGAACCAGAGACACTTTTTGGGGGGTGGGGGGCGGGAGGGGAGGGATTGGGGTCAGAATGGGGGGATTGCAATTGTATGGGGAATATAAAAATAAAATTTATTAATTAAAAAAAAAGAGAGAAGGAAGAGTAGGAAGACATCTCTTGCCAGTTGTCAAGCACTTACCTATTTCAATGTATAAATATTAAGGAGACTTGCAACACTAACAGAAAAAAATGAGGAGAATTAAGCCTTGAAAAGGAAAAAAAAATGCAGTCTGTTTATTGCTTATATCTGTGTGCAAAGGATGGATGAAAAGAAAATTGTGAACTGCTGTGTAAGAAAAGGAAATTTCTTAACTGGCCATCTTGGGGTTTCCCAGCAAAAAGAGGTTAATTCACTCCCTTTGGCACACATTCAGCAGCCTCAGGTAGGGTGTGTATGGGGGTAGTAGGGGTGTAGTGAACCTGACTAGTGACATTGGGCAACCTATAGGGATGCTGATATCACCACAGCCCACCTGATTGGCCTAGGACACATGTTTCATAAAAACACATCAAGCATATATAAACATTTAAAAGTAAACCAAATTGGGCCTCTCTAGTGGCCTGAGGGTTAAGTCTCAGTGCTGTCACCATGATGGCTTGAGTTCAATCCTTGGCCAGGGAGCTAACTCACATATGGTGCAGCAGACCTTTCCTGTCTCACCTGCTGCTCCCCTCAGCAGTGTTTTTCAGTGGATCTGCCTGTTCTGCTCCCCACTCTGTCTCTGGTGAATCCTCTCATCCTCCGCACCTCTGGCCTACATCCCAGTTTTTCTGTGCAAATGATAATAATAATATAATAAACCAAATCTTTGGTAAATATCTTTCAACAACATAAATGGGGAACATAATCCCCAGAAACTTTCAAACTCTCTCATTTCCCTGTTTCTGCCACTAACCTCTCAAACTGCAGAGAATTCCCTTCCAATTTCTCTGTCCTCTCTGTCTCCAAATCCTTGCAGCCTTTTTGATACCTTTTCCCACCTCATTTTTTTTTTTTTTGATCCTGCATTATATGACCCCAAGAATGACAGGGAAGATGTCTTATTCCAGAATGGAAAAGGACCTTCAAAAGTTAATTAATTTTGGACCTCCCCTGGTGGCGCAGTCGGTTGAGCACAGCGCTGTGAAGCTGTCCGTAGCCTCGGCAGCACGAGTTCGATCCTGGCCGGCCAGCGAGAATCCCACATGGCGCAGCAGACCTCTCCTGTCTCGCTGCTGCTCCCCTCAGCAGGGTATTTCAGCCAGTCTGCCTGTTCTGCTCCCCACTCTGTCTCTGGTGAATCCTCTCATCCTCCCGTGAATCTGGCCTGTACCCTGGCTCTTGTGTTAATAAATAAATAAAAATTAAAAAAAAAAAACTTTAAAAAAAGTTAATTAATTTTGTCACAAACTCAGAACATGTAGAACTCCACCCTGCTATCGACATGGAACCCTAAAATGTGAGAGGCCAGAGGAACTAGGAAACCTGAGGTTCTCACTTTACAGCTGTGAAATCTGAGTACAAAAAGGGGAGGCCAGGGTTACTTCTGAGGGCCAGAAACCACCTGATAATTTGAGATACCATGTTCACATTTTAATAGTTAACCTTCCTTAAATAAGGCTCAGAAATTAATTCCCTTCTGCTCCCATATCTAGAAAATTCTATTGTATCAAAGGGATTGCAAAGCTACCTTAAGGAGTCTCCCCATGAACAGAATACAATTTTCCTTTTATTTTTATGCTTGATTATGGTAATAACATTTTAAAAATTGCCTTTCTTACTGGCATTTTTATTGGTTCTTTCTCCAACTACCAAAATAATTAAATGCATATTATGGAGCAAAATGTATAGGATCATCCAAATGCTTACTCTTGCTTACGACCTGCCAAGTTAAAAACTTGCCTTTAACAAAGTTAAATCTGCATGGAGCGAGTCTAGAACAAGTGATAATAATAATGCGGTCCCTGGCACAAGTCCAGAGGTTTTCATACAGTGATTCTCTTAAGTCTTATAATACTTTTTGGCTTGTACAATTCTATTAAAACAATACTGAATTAGAATATCAAAACTTGGAAGGACTGCCTAATTCCATTCTCATTCTATGAGTTAAGAGTGATAATATCTCATTGCTGAATGAGTTTCGCATGCCCAGTAATGTGCTTAGCACTTACATGTGTTATTTATTTTCATATTTACTGCAGTCCTGTATAGTAGCTACCATGAGTACGCTCACTTTAGAGAGGAGGTTTCATGGATGGCAGTGTTACATAACTTGTAACTTGGATTCTCTATGCAACTTCAGTTCCAGGGAATGATGGTACACACAAGTCCTGAATCTATCTTCTCTGATAGCCACTGTATCAGAACTTAATCCTCACCTCTCTTTGCTCCCAATTCTGATCTCATTTTCTCTGTGAATAGAATTTACACCCAATTTAAATAGAAAGGGCATTCCCTTGCAACAGAGACCTCTGATTTTTGCAAAATCTGTTTGTTTAACTATCAAAGGTGGAGGAAAGGAGGGAAATGTGAAGCTCTGTGATGGAAGGTGTATTTCCATTTTGATTAAAATTGTATCCTGTCACAGCCACACACACATAGACACACAACAAATCACTCTTCCCAGATCCTGTAGCTATTTGATGTGCAGTTGCATCTTAGACCTGGACTCCAAATTTAGTTGAAAGGTGAAAATAACATATGGACAAAATTATAGTGTCAATCATTTTCCTTATAAAGGACAAGACTGGAAATCATCTTGCCATCTCAGCCAACTTCTCCTCCAGCTTCGAATGAATTACTGCTTCTTTAGAAGGTTGAGAATAAGAGGATGTTGTTTGTTTATAGTTGGGGGACTTGTTATATCAAAAGTGCATCACATCAGACACTAAAATCACACTTAGACAGTGAGCTGCTGATTTCAGGAGAAGTGTACTTCTCCTGACATGGAAACCAATGTCAAATGAGGAAATGAAACTTGTTCCGCCCATGGAAATCAATGTCAAATGAGGAAATGAAACTTGCTCCACCCAGTCATGTATATCCTATTATATCCCTCTGGAATATATTGAATGAATGGGGGAAAGAGTTGTCTTTATGAATTTAAAAGTTTATTTTCTCAATATGCTTTTTGACAAGCATGTACTATTGAAGTTATACAAGGTAAATGAATGTGTATATTAACTATCATATTACCTAGCTCGTCTGCATTCTATCAAGCATGAAGGTCCTCAAAGAAGAGATTTTTGTAATAGCAGGGTGTGAAGTATTTCACTTTGGTGGGCTTGAAAAATTTGTGATTTCTTTCCTATTCTCAGTGAGTAAACGGTTATCCAGTATGTGCCCGGCGCTGTCCCTGGTGCTGAGAAGTCAGAGATGACTTAAGAGAACATCTCTGTCTTTAAACCATCAGGCATTTTAAAGAGTTTGATCATTTTTTTAAAGTAACAGCCCAGGAGCATTAGGGGTACTATACCTATGGGGGCAAATGAATACTTTACATCTTATCATTACTATTATCATTAATGTTAGGAAAAGGAAGAGTCAGAAACTAGGAGGTCAAGACTTGAAAAAAGGCTCTAGCACCTGATGAGTCTTGCTGCAGAAGGCAGTGAGGTAAAATGGAGAGACATTTGAGGGTACAAGAAAGAATTATATGGATATTGTGGGGAAATGAGTGGAAAAGAGTTGGGGAGACTGGAATGTCAAATTGTTGCTTTTTGCTTTTTTAAAGATTTCTGTTTTAAACTGTTTGAGACAAATGACCTAGTCAGGCAATGAGCTAGTATGAATCTTATATTGGAATCCTGCTCTTTTGGCAACTTCACTGTGTAACTTCCCAAGAACAACAATGTATTCATTTATATTATTGACCCATCATCAATTTACAATATCATGTTTCAGGAGTATAGCCTCACACCTCAAGAAGTGCATGTACCAAACCACACCCACCACCAATATTCCAGTATAAATCACCACTATTACACTACTTTTATTTATTTATTATTTTTTTAAATTTAAGTTTTATTTTTATATTCCCCATACAATTGCAACCCCCTTATTTTGACCCCAATCCCTCCTTTCCCCACCCCCCACCCCCCATAGAGTGTCTCTGGTTCATAGTTGTTTGATGATTTTGATTTTTACTTTCTTATAGTTATTCTTTTTCCTGGTCTCTTATTTAGGTTTTCTAGATTCCTGCTATGAGTGAGACCATCCGGTGTTTTTCTTTTTCTTTCTGGCTTATTTTGCTGAGCATGATCCCTTCCAGCTCCACTACTTTTAAAACATTGATCTTGTCCTGTTTTCTTATTTAGGTGCTATAAAATGAAGCTTGTAGAAGGAGCATCAAGTTTCTAGTTTATTTATCAGATAAAAGTTTATCTTTTTAATTTTTGCTTCACTTACCTTAATTTTGCTTCACTTACCCTAAGACCATGATTTTTTGTCTAGTCTTTGAAAACTCATTGGCTAAATAATTTCAAAGGGGCCCCTTTGACTTTGTATTCTTAATCTGGAGTTTATTATATTGACTGGTGCCAACATTACAGGCTATCTAGATCAACTTTGTACTTTTATCCATTTTCTCTCTTGAAGGTACTTTATGACCCAGGCTGCCTTTTGAATCAGAAAGATACTGGAAGCTATAAAAAAATACACAAAGCCAGGCTTTGTTATCACCTGAGTGTATTGAAGAGCTCTAGTTCTGAGCACGCGCTGCCCCACTTCCCTGTCATACACTCTTCCTTTTCTTCCACTCTGCTTTCCCAGCTTTGCCCCTGGATGGAGGATGGAAGAAATCAGAGTAAACCCCAGCGGCCTGGGGTTGGCACCTTACACAAGGAGGTGAGTAGCTGTGCTCCCGTGGGCATGTCTGTCTAGGGTATAGGGTTCACATTTGCTGCTTTACAGGTTCGTCTTGAGCACGTCAGCAGTTTTGAGCCCAGGAGCATGGGCTTGGCACCATTCTGAGGTCAGTGCATCCACCTTCAGGGCCAGGCTGCCTGCTCCTATCACTCTGAGCCTGGGTGTGGTCACCTCTGCCCCACACAGCTGATGCCAGCTGGTGTTCCCAAGTAACTATCTTATTAATGCCCTGGATTCTCTCTCTCTTTTTTTAAAGATTTATTTATTTATGCATACAAGAGCTGAGGCACAGGCCAGAGATGCACGGGGGTGAGAGGATTCAGAGACAGAGCGGGGAACAGAACAGGCAGAATGACTGAAACACACTGATGAGGGGAGCAGTGGGTTAGACAGGAGAGGTCTGCCTCGCCATGTGGGTTTCTCTCTGGTCATCCGGGGATTGAACTCATGCAGATTGCTTCACAGTGCAGTGCTTAACCCCTTGCACCACCAAGGAGGCCCTCTCTTGTTTGTTTTATAAACATTTGAGAGAAATTATATTGCTTTTTCTTGATTATCAAATCAGACATACTCAATGTAGAAAATTTGACAAGTTGAAAAGTATTAATATAAAAAGCAAGTATGAATTATGATTCTGCCACCCAGAGACAACCACTGCTCATATTTGTGACATTCCTTGTATTATAGGTTGTTAATCCTTTCCCACAGGCATTTCTGTGATTGGGATGCTATTAAATGTGTTGTTAGAAATTCTGCCTTTTTCTCTTAATACTATTTTGTGACTATTTTCCTTTATCAGTAATATATATTATATAGTTATGCTATACATATAACATTTATCATTTGAAATCACATTTGGATGTTTGTGTGTATAAGCATATACACAGTAATTTGTAGTGTTTTCTTCTAAAATTTTTAACTTTCTCCATAGAACTTTGGGATTCTTGTGCTACATTAATCTCCCATTTGTGGGAAACCTAGAGCTCCCATAAGACTTGTATTTTGAGGTTTTACATCTTACTCTGGGGATTCTTCATACCTCTTATTTTTTGCTTCAAAGTTTTTAAAAAGTTAAACAAGTCAGTGCCTCCCCAGTGGCGCAGTGGTTGAGCGCTGGGTTGCGAAGCTGCCCGTAGTCTCTGCGGCGCCAGTTCGATCCCCGGCTGCTCCCCGGCCACCAGAGGAGGGTCCCGCATGGTGCGCAGACCTCTCCTGCCGCCCGCTGCTCCCCTCAGCAGTGTACTTCCGTCCTTCTGCCTGCTCTGCTCCCCGCTCTGGCTCTGGTGAATTCTTTCACCTTCCAGCGCTTCTGACTGTACCCAGTGCTTGTATAAATAAATAAATAAATCTTTAAAAAAAAAAAAGTTTTCTTCTCAGTTCCCTACCACAGACGCTTTATGTGTCACTGACCCAAACTGGGCCACTTCCTAAACGTCTGGATCAATCCAATGGCCAGGTGAATGAATATGCTAATGGTTTAGGCCAATCAAGGTCACCCCTAGAACTTACCATGCACTTAGCTTCCCTAAAACACAGAGTGGCTGGGTGGGGAGATGTGACTGTTGAACAGAAAGATGGATATAGTTACAGAAGGAAATCAGTGTTCACTGCAGCTCTTCTGGAAATTCCCTCCCTCTTTCTATGTCACTTGCTTACATAGCTGTTTCTTTTGATGTCATTATTTATTTACCTCCCAATACCATATTGTCAGTTCCTTTCCTGGTCACCTCTGAAACTTGAGCACAATTAAACGTTTGTTGCTCATTCCATTAACCACAGGGAGGGACATCCCATTGACTCATATTTTGTGTGGTGAGATTAAACTTCCTTTATCATTCATCACACCTTTCCACTTTTACCTCTAAAGTTGTCTGGTTTACTGTTATTTATATGTCAAGATGGAGAGCTATACATTCTGACTTTCCTGGTGAAGTTTTTTTAAATGTCTAGAAGTTGATCCTAAAAGTTTAAAGTAGGAAACATGGTTGCAGTCAGGATGCCAGTATGCATGAGTTTGCTGAAGGTCTGGATGGTGTGCTGAAAGCTTGCACAGGGGACCAAAGAAACACTCAACTTCAAGTGTTTCTGTTACTATTTCTCTAAGTTTTCTATGATTTCATTTAAATACCGCTTTTTGTTTCTTTGTTTCTGTGGAGTCCTCTCTTTTATGGCCATCCAGGCCAAATTAAGCACTCCCAACACCAGCAGCATGGGTATCTTCCATCCAAGAGGGAAATCTGGAGCTCAGAAAAAAATTCTGGGCTAGAGTGCAGAATTTGAGACTTGTTGGCATACAAATGGTAATGTAAGCAGGCATTATGGGTGAGAAAATAGGGGCACTGCAGATAGTGGAAGGAGAAGTAGAAAGGCTTTGGTATTTAAGTATTAACAGAGAAGGAGCTGGCCAAAGAGATTGTGCTTCTCAAATCTTAGCTTCGGAGAATCCATGAGTCTGGGGAGTAACAATGGTGATGTTGAACCTCACACCTGGAGCAGGGGCTGTGGCTTCAGCATGCCTGGCAGATGGCACCCAGCCTGCGCTTTGGTACCTAGAGCACTAGACAGCTCTAAATGCAGACAACAGTCGTACTTCAGGCTGGATTGTCTTGTTGTGATATCTTAGCCCCGTTCTGCTTTCTCATGCATCAGAAATACAGCCTGCTTTTATTGTTTCCTTCTGCATGATAGCTCTCAAAATAGTATGAGGTAGTTGTGTCCAATACATGTAATGTCATCAACCATGAATTTTTTTGTACATTGTTATTGTTACAATGTCTATTTCATGGTTGCTTACAGCTAAGGCTTTGAATCTGATCTTGGCTCCAGCCTTTGCTGGCCACGTCAGGTCATCTACATACCAAGTTCCTTAACTTTTCTTAGCAGGGGGTATGTGCTCAATAAATGTTATATATTAACACAATAATGAGGGCAACAATGACAAATGCCACGAACTTCATTTCCTACCTATGTTGACTTTACTGACTTTCACAGTGTTTTGGAATAATCTGTGCCCAACCTGCTCATTGGCTCTGAGTGCTTTGAACAAAGGACAAACGTTCATCATAGATGAGTACAGGGCCTTCCACATAGAAAACTGGTAATATCTATAGGAAATCCCAAAGGAATCCCATGTGTGCCCCCACCATCCAAATGTGTCACCCACACTCACCTAGTTCCTCTTGCTATGACCAACCCCCTTGGCTGGCAGGGTTGGTCATGGGTCACTGCTGCCTCTGTCCTTCAAGAGGCCACCAGTGTCTGTGCCAAGGAGTTGGCTCTGAACAACTCAAGACTTGTCTCTCCAGGTTCAAGGACATGGCCTCCTCCCTTCATTAGTTGAGCCCTGAACGCAAAGTGCTGATTTGTGCCCACCACACAGGTCTTCCTGAACATTCCTATTGGTCTTTGCTTCTAACCCCTTCTTGCTACAGCGCTAGCCAGTCCAAGGAATCTGGTGAGCCAGAGGCCCTGCCACATCTGCCTATTTTTCTTTTCTTCCTGTTATCAGCTTCTGCTTGCACACAACTTCTCTGTTTGTTGCAAGAAAATAACTCCCAGCTTAGTGAGCAGGACAGAGTGATACAGAGCAAGGGATGTGGGGAGTATAAGGGGGAAAGAGATGTGTTTATATTAGCCAAAGCTTGTCAACAATGTCCAATTAAATCTGTCATTTTAGATTTATCCTCCAATAAATTTAACCTCCACCCTTATCCATCCTAAAATTCAGTTTCACCATATTCTGAATGGGACAGTAATTACACAATTTTATAAATTTGTCAAAACTCACAGAACCTCACACCCAAAAAGTAGTGAATTTTATGATACTTACATTTAAAAGTAAGTTATTAAATTGTGATTATACAGGGATTTTGCCAGGCAGGTCATAGGCATGATGTCTGTCTCACTGATTAGATTCTTCTGGGAAGACTTCATTTTCTAGTTTTCTGTCCTGAAGGACTATTCATTTATTTGATTTTTATTGATAGCGAAACATGAATCAGTTAACTGCCTTTTCAGACATAAATAAAGTAAACCTGACAATACCAGGAAGACAAGAGGACAAAGAACAGCTAAGAACAAAAAAGGGACAGGGGCCTCTTATCTGTACAGTGATAATCTGCTTGGCTGCCCTTTATCTGCCTCTATTCTGTGCTGTAGCTTTTCAGTGTTCAAACAGCAAGTTCATGCAGACTTTGCCACACCAGGGTTACTAAGAACACCCTATCTTGCATTTATGTGATCTCATGCTGTCTTGCTCAATCCTGTTAATTCCCTTTGGAAGAGACTGACTTCTGGACAGCTCTTTCCTGGTGCACAGCAGCCTGGAACCTGTCTCCTCTAGTTCCTTACCCCTCTGCAGTTGCAGGGATGTGATGTCACTGTCTGAGCAACCTGCACATGGCTTTATGCCTCCAAGACCACATCCCACATCCTCTTATACAACTAGGTGATCACCTTTTCCTTTTCCTCCACATGCATGTGGGTTCCTTTGGCCTCCAAAAGCTTTTGATTCCATGACAGCACCAACTTAGCGAACACAGAAGCTCTGAATGCAAAACCAATTGTCTTGTGGTTCCTATCTCAGCCATCCAAATCTTGAAAGTGATCATCCACTCTCAGTGAGGCTCCTTGTAAGAACAGTCTCTTACTGGGGTCTCCCTGGTGGCACAGGGGGTTAAGATGCAGCATTGTGGGGATATCCGCAGCCACTGCAGCGTGTGTTTGATCCTCGGCCAGGGAGCTACCCACATGGCATAGCAGGCCTCTCCTGCCTCACCCACTCCTCCCCTCAGCAGTGTATTTCCATCAGTCTGCCTGTTCTGCTCCCCACTCTGTCTCTGGTGAATCCTCTCACCTCCTGCACCTCTGGCCTGTACCCCAGTTTTTATATGCATAAATAAATAAATCTTAAAAAAAAAAAAAACAACAGTCTCTTACCTCCATCAGCTTCTGTTTTACTTGGGGAGTCAGACAGTGAAGCAAGTACAGGGACATCAGTGAATTTGTTACAGATTGAGATAAGGGCTTTAGGAGACATTAACAGTGCTAGAACCGAAAATGTTGGCACAGGAGACAGTTGGTCAAGGGGAAACATCACTGTAAAAGATGCTGAAGCTGAATCAGAGGAGAGAGCATTTCGCGCCTATGAAATAGTGTCAAGTTCCTGAGGTCAGAAAGGGCTGTGTGTGATTAGAAACCTGTGGCCCCACATGGTTAGAACGTGGACTTTGGAGCCAGGGCAGGAGAGGAGGTAGAGCCGGGACAAGAGATCCCTGGAAGCCCAACTAAGGAGTCTAAGCAACAAGACTTGTTCATCGGGTCTGATCTGGTTCGAGGGCACTGGACAATAGTCATGCACTCCAGGTATGGAGCAGGATAGGAATACACGTGGCCCTTCCTGGGGGATTTGATTTGGATGAACTATCAACTGCAAAGCTGTCTCCATTTGCAACTTCATTGCAAGGAGGTTTGTGAGAATTTCTTTCCTAACATAGAATGATTTTCTACAAGGCAAACTAAGAATGGTGCACACCCATGTGTCCATGGATGCTTCAGCTCTTGTTCTAGGTCTTATTTATCCTGTGGCATTTATTATGAAGCCTGCCACCCTGGCCTCCTTCAGGAAAAGGTATTCATGGTTAGGTTTCCTTTCCTTCGCAGCTGTGTGAAAGCTCTTTGTCTAACTGTTTAAATTTTTAGCAGCTCTTAAGTGGATGGGAGGTAAGCAGGCTTCAAGTTTGGAAGTTCAACAATTTGGATTTGGGATTTAATTTCCATTCTCTCGTTCTCTGCTTTCTCCCTCTCGCCTTTCCTCCCTCCCTCTAACTCTTTCCCTTCTCTCCCTCACCCCTGCCCGAGTCGCCATTCTGTGACTAAGGCACCCAAAGTAAAATAAGCTTCAAATAAGCCTGGAGGCTTTTGCGATAACCCCCTGGCGTGGTGCTGATAAGGTGCTTTAGTCTGCAGTGGGCTGTTATGCAATAAATCTAAACAGGACATTTGTACCAGTCCAGCAAAGTGTGGACAACCAGAAGAGAAAAATAGCATTTGTTTCTGCAGATGAGCAGAAATTAGCAGTAGAAATCTTGACATATTTCAAGTCGAGAAATGAAATAATGGGATTAAAGACTGAATCTTCTGAGTGGTGTTTCTGGCCTGTATCTTTGCTGAGCTTGGTTCTGGAGGGCTCCTGGCAGAGACAAGGGGCCTGGAAGCTGGAACAATCCAGCTTCCTGGCATATTGCAGGGGCTGGTACTGAACATTTATTATTTTCAGGCTTCCAGTTTCCCTTTTACCTTCCCAATAGCTCCCCAGATTCATTGGGTCAATAAAAATCTTCCCCATCATGTGTAGTGCTGGTGGAGTTTCCCTATGAGCCAGTGGCTGCTCTTTCTACTTTTTGGTTCTCTGCAGCTCTCCTTGTACCTGTGTCTCTATACCTGGCTTCTCAGGCTTTCTGTGAACCCCTTAACAGTGTTCCAGGCATCTTTCCTTTGCTTAAGTTAGCTAGAGTTCTTTTTTGTCCCTTGCTGTCAAGGGCTTAATTGAGATGGTAACAGATAAGCATAAAAATTACTATGAAGGAATTCATAAAAGGTAGTCTTCAAGCTTTTTGTGATTTTTCCTTTCTTTTGTCATAATCCAAAAATTGTGTCTCATCTATAGATGGGTTTTTCTTGAGACCTGGGAAAATACTGAAATTTTATACAATTCTCCCTTTTGGAGGCAAAGCTATTTTTAAAAAAATAATTGAGCCTAGCTTTTAAATAAGTTGATCATATGGTAGTTAGAAAACACAGAGCAGCATCGAATACGATGAAAATATTCACCAGAAAAATTCTTTCTTTGTAATATTGATAAAATCACCAAGATGCAAAATTATTGTATCTCATGGTAGGGATAAAAAATTAGCTACTTTGGGGTCTCCCTGGTGGCTCAGGGGTTAAAGACAGCACTATTAAGCCATCGCCAGCTACTGTGACATAAGTTCGATCCCTGGCCAGGGAGATGACACACTTGGTGCAGCAGACCTCTCCTGTCTTGCCCACTGCTCCCCTCAGCAGTGTATTTCAGTAGTTCTGGCTGTTCTGCTCCCCACTCTGTCTCTAGTGAATCCTCTCACCCTTCTATCCCTGGCCTACACCCCAGTTTCCATATGCATAAATAAATAAATCTTTTTATAAAATAAAGAGCAGAAGTTTTTAATAAAAAAAATTAGCTACTTCCCTATTGTTAGACATTTGTCCCTTTTGCCATGTGAGGTAACAGAGTCACAGGTTTGGGGGAGTAGCAAATGGTTATCTTTGGAGAGCCATTTTTTGCCTTCTGTGGACATTGGAGTTTTAGGGCAAGAGAATGATATCCCAGGGGATCTGCCTGAGAAAGAGGAGGCTGATATCCCTCAGGGGGATAGTTGGAGGGCAACAGATTAGTCAGAAGACTCCTCAGATGGTTACGGAAAAGATGCCATTCAAGCCAGTGGGAAGAGGGTTATTTCCAGTTATTCACTTTTATAAAAGATTCTGCAGTAAACATCTTAAGTAAGTCATTATGTCCACAGGCTTATTAACCTTAAGACACTTTTAAGAAGTAGAATGTGGGTAAAAGAGTTTGCATGCTTATAATTATTACTGTTACAGTAATAGCCCTTTTAAAATAAAGCTGATAAAGAATAGCCCTTGTACTTTATCAATAGAATTCGTCTTTAGCAAAAAAAAAAAAAAAAAGCAGAGACAAATAAACAAGCAAAAAACAAAGTCTACATGTCCAGTCAGGTGTCAAAGCAGGCCTGTTTGAAACCACATTGTGGGAAGTGATATACTTCACTGACCAGCCCAACTAAATAGAGACAGATGGTGCTAGAAAAATGGATTGCTAGCCCTGCTGTTCAATGCAACCAGACATTACTCTTGCTCTCTTCATCTCATTCCCTCAAATAACATTTACAGCATTCCCACTGTGTGCCTGGCCTGGCTCTGGGGGCAGGTAACATGGGCAGGCAGATGAGACCTCAGACCTGGCCTCTGCCTTTGAGACACTCATGATCCAGTGGGCCATGGTGACACACAAGCAGCTTAAACAGCTCAGGGACATGTGTGAACACGTCTCTGTGGCCACCTGCCACAGAGAGCAGGTTGGGAGGACATAGCCAGGACACCTTGAACCTGTTTGTTTAACGTCCTCTGTCTTCTCTCTCCTTCTTTTATCTCCCATCTCCCATTAGAAAGCACTGTTGCAGGGGCTCCCTGGTGGTGCAGGGGGTTAAGTCTCAGCACTGTGAAGCTATGGGCAGCAACTGAAGCAGGAGTTCGATCCCCAGCCAGGGAGGTGACCCACAGGATGCAGCAGACCTCTCCTGTCTCGCCTGCTGCTCCCCTCAGCAGTGTATTTCAGTAGATCCGCCAGTTCTGCTGCCCACTCTGTCTCTGGTGAGTCCTCTCACCAACTCCTGAACCTCTGGCCTACCCCCCAGCTCATGTATACATAAATAAATACATTTTTAGAAAAAAAGAGAAAACACTGCTGCAAATGGGACATACCTTGAGAAATACAAGCAGAGCCCTTGGGGAATCCAAGAAGGGAGAGGTCAGGAACAGCTCAATGGAGTCGTGGGCACTGGTGGGTGGCAGGCCTGGAGGTGTCTGGAGGAAAGATGGCACAGGCTGCTTTGAGCGCTGGTACAAAGGCAAGAAAAGAAGGTGTCCAGGGAGCAGACTACTCAAAACTCAGGTTTGAGACAAGAGGATGGCTTAGCGAGGTTTGAGCGAGAGAAGGCAGTTGTGTGTCCCTCCGTAAGTAAAAGAGAGGTTGCCATATGCTGTAACAAGATACTTAATGGTTTAAAACAACCCAAACTGATTATTGTACAACTCTCTAGGTCACCGGGCTAAAATCAACGTGTTTGCCCCTTACCTTCCTTTCTGGACACATTGGGGGCAAATGTTTCCTTGACTTAACCCAGTTCCAAAGGTTTGCACTCTCTGACCCTTCAAGGGCAGCGCTGGCTGGTCCATCTGCCTCTCATCACATCCTTCTGACCTCTCCATGCCTCCTTCTCCTACTTTTAAATTGCCACATGTATAATCCTGGATTATGTCCCTTTTCAAAATCCTTAACTCAATCACATCTGCAAAGTCCCTTTTGCTATATGAGGTAACATAGTCACAGGTTTGGGGGAGTAGCAAATGGTTATCTTTGGGGAGCCATTTTCTGCTATCTGTGGACATTGGAGTTTTAGGGCAAGAGAATGATATCCCAGGGGATCTGCCTGAGAAAGAAGACGCTGATATCCCTCAGGGGGATAGCTGGAGGGCAACAGATAAGTCAGAAGACTCCTCCAATGGTTCCAGAAAAGGAGCCATTCAGGCCAGTGGGAAGAGGAAGAAGGACAAATGCCAGAGGCAGAATGGGGATGAGCTCGCTGGGAGGTGGCAGGCAGTTGAGTGGAGAATGGGAGAATGATCTAGGTGATTCCAGCTTTGTGCTCCCGTGAGGATGAGGATCATGGCATCATTTTGCAGGAATATTTGGCTTAGAGGCACATGTAAATTTGGATCTTGTTATTAGAGAAGTAACCTATAAGTTCTCCTGTTTTAAATTTTGAAAGGCGTGGGGAGAGGGTATGAGATGAAGAGTCAAACCAATTGCAAGGCAGGGGCAGACAGGGTGGGTGGGAAGGCTGAGCACGAGCACTGTGGGGCAAGAGCCGGCAGAGAAGGTGAAGAGGAGACACATAGGAGGGGAGACCTGAGAGAGAGAAAAATGGTGTCCAAGTAAGATGGGGAAGAAATACAGACCATGAGGAAGAAGACAAGGTCTGGAAAAAGAAAGGGGACTGAAAGGTGGGAGTATTAACAGAGAGAGGAGCTAAGAAAGGGACAGCACGGAAGTTTCTGACCGGCCTTGGCCGGTCCATTTAAATTTCTAGTTCACTTGGGTTATGCTCACTTATGTTGGATGTTAACAGTTTTTAAGATTGTCTTAGAAGATTTATTTGCTTTCAGGGATTGGTTACTGAACACAGATTCTATTTTGCTGGGCTTCCCGCCGTTTCAGTGGCCCTTGAGGGGATGAATTGCCCCACCTGGGGGCCTGCGGCTCCCCTGCCCATTCCCTTTCCCTCCCCAGGACACAGCTCAAATTATCTAGTCCCTGGAATTTGAATTCTTTAAAAGGTATGTTGAGGAAAAATGTTGTCACCCAGTTACAGCTCCTCACAGAAGACACTCCTGGCAGGAACCTGGTGCCCTCCACGGTGGCAGTGTGCAGCCCCCACTTTACAGAGGGTAGCACTGAGGTTTGCTGCCACCCAGCCCTGGCGCACACAGAGCTGGGAATAGGCCCCCTCCAGACCAGGGTGGCAAATAGGGAACCAGAGCAAAGTCAGGCAAATGAACCCTGGCCTCTGGAAAACTTGGGGGAGCATTCTGTCTGTGGCCCTCTGGGTTCACTCTGAGTAACTCTGCCGGGGGAAGTCAGAGGCATGAGAAGGAAGTAAATCACACAGGGATAAGATTTCCCTTGGCAGGGACACCACAAGAGCTTTCAGTTTTGAGATTTATTACCTTCCATAGAGGAAATGAGCGCTCAGAGGGGTTTACCAACTTGCCCAAGGTCACCCAGCAGCCTGCAGTGAGCCCAGGACTGGCTCCCAGTCTCAGCTGGATGGGCAGCGCTCCCACTGGGGACGGTGCAGGCCGGCCCCCCCGGCAGGGGTGAGGTGCCCCCCGCCTCCTCTGTGCCCACTCCCTGTGCACCCAGCTGCACCGGCCTCACCCGCGCCGCTGCCTTCCCTGGCGCTCGGTGGGGGCGGCCGCACGGACAGCCCGGGCTGCCGGGGGATTCAGGGGGTTGAGTCCCTAGACCTGCTCTGCTGGCTGGGAGGAGGACGATGCCCTGCGTGCCCAGGTGAGCCGGGGCTGGGGTCCTGCCTGGCGCCCGCCGGCCCCCAGCGCGGGGGCTGGAGCTGCACCCGAGGGGGCGGCTGGGAGGGCGCCGGCAGAGGAGGGGAGCTGGGCGGCAGCGTTGGCGCGCCAGCGGCAGAAGCTCAGCTCCTCGCAGGGGTGGCCGGGATCTGCCAGGGGCTCCAGCTCACTCGCCTTGGCTGCGGGTAGGTCGGGCCAGCGCGCGGGGGTCAGGACGCGCGGGCTCACGTGTGCCGGGGGCGGGTGGGGGGTGGGGGGAGGACGCGGCGGGGGCGGGGCGGCAACGCAGGTGGAGGGGCGGGGGCTTCTGCCTCTGGACACCCGGCTTTGCAGCAGGGATGGGCAGCGTGGCGGCTGGGGTGCAGGGGGCTGGCTGCTGGTGTAGGACTGTTTCCAGCGGGGACCACTGTGGGTTGGGGCTAGTGCCCTGCTGGTAAGTACTTGTGAAACTGCTTGTGTGTTCAGTGGACTGCATGAGGATGTGTGTTTAAAGGGTGTGCGGGGCATGTGTGTGTGTGTGTGTGTGTGTGTGTGTGTGTGTGTGAAGAGAGAGAGAGAGAGAGAACACAGGGACCCACAGGCTGGGCATCTGTGACCGTGGGAAACCACATGTATGTCAGGACCACACAGTCCTGGGTGGACCTGGAGTGTATCCCAGTGTGTGTGTGCTCTGCGTGTGTGGATGTGACAGGATGTGAGTACCTCCAAGCTGTGTGTAGCCACCGTGAGTGTGTGGGCACGCTGTGCTGCATGAAGCGCTCACGGTCACTGCCAGTACTCACATCCTGCAGTTGCCTTTCGCACAATTCCAGTCCCAACTTGAGATGCGTTTTCCCTCGCTGGCTCCCCAGCTCGCAGCACTGTGCTGCCAGTTGCCTTTGGAAGAAGTGACTGTTGATACAGGCGAGTGGTGGCTGCCGGAGGGGACACAATGGGCGCCGGCTTGTCTTCCTAGAGTTCAGTGTGAAGAGGAAATGTTGGCATGGTTTCTGTTTTTAAAACAAGCCCCCAAAATGTTTCTTAGCACACAGGTTGGGCATGGAACAAAGGTGACTGCTGAGGGAAGGTCGCTGCTGTGCACCTGTCATCCTTGTCTTGATCTTGCCAGGGTACACTTGGGGGTGGTAGAGCTCTGGATGACCCTAGAGGATGGTGGATGGCATTTGCCAGGTCCCCGCTGGAAATTTAGCATCAGTGAAAGGAGAAGTTGCTGTGCACTCATGGTGAGCGCAGGTGGTCAAAGCCAAGGACACTGGTGATGGATGTGGTGCCCTGGAAACCAGACAAAAAGTCAGGAAGGGGGATGGGACTTGTGGAGTTCCCAGGAGCACTGCACACTCAGAAAGTCACGAGTGGGGGCAACTAGTGAAAAATAAAGAGGTTTTACAGCATTTTAAAGTCATTTGTAAGCCTGATGTTTATTCTCCCCATGCATTCTTATCCTAAACTCTCTCGTGTTTGCATCCTGAAAATTTCTTTATTATAATTATTATTATCATACAGTGAGTAGGTTATCATTTATTTATTTTTTTATTGAGTTAACTTTGACTTGCAACACTGGATGTGTTTTAAGAATACACTCTCCTGTGTATATGGCTGCATCACGCCCTCCACCATAGTCCATCAGGCCCCTTTCACCCTTTGGGGCCCTTCACCCCTCCCCTTTGGGAACCTGAGTTCTATAGTCAGGACCCAAGGGTTTGTTTTCATTTGTTTTTTGTCTGTTCCTTTGCTTTGTTCCTTGATAGTCCACAGACGCGTGAAGTCATCTGGTGTTTGTCTTTCTCCTTTTGACTTATTTCACTTTGTTTAATCCGCTCCAGTTCTATCCATGTTGCTGCAAATGGGAAGATTTCATCTTTTACATCACTGAGTAATATTCCATGGTCTATAGATACAACATCTTCTTTATCCATTCATCCACCAGTGGGAACTTAGGTTGTTCTCGTATCTTGGTTATTGTAAATAGTGTTGCCTGTGGGGTGCTTACATCTTTTCCAATGAGTGTTTCTTCTATTTTTTAGATGGATATCTAGGAATGGAATTGCTCTATCATATGATAGATCTATTTTTAACTTTTTGAGCAAATGCCATGCTGTTTTTTAGAGGGACTGGACCAGTTTTCTTCTACCAACAGTGCACAGAATTCCTTTTTCTCCACATCCTCGCCAACACTTGCTTCTAGTCTTCCCGATATGAGCCATTCGAGTAATTTGTTATTTAAACTCCAGGTCCCAGAACTCAGGGGAAAGTGGTCCTCTTGGTTCCTCTGAGTGATTGAATAGCTATTCTAGGGTCACTGTGGCCTTGTTGCCTTCAAATTGGGTGTGTTTTCTGATCCATATTCAGGGACTTCCAGAGCTAGGAACAGGTAGAGATTGTGATGTTTGAAAACAATTGCGAAGCAAATACACAAAGAGAAGATCCTTGATTTTTCTCTTGTGACTGATAAATAATAAGATTTTTGAAATAATCTGCATTTTCTGATGGTTGTAGCATTATGTGAACTAAATCAGGCCTCTTGGCCTTTTTTATTATTTTTTATGTATTTATTATCTTTTTTAATTTTATGTATTTTTACATCATTTTTCATTTTTGCACAATGTGTGCATTTTCATCTTGGTTATAATCCCCATACAATTTCCACCCCCCCTTGTTCTAAATCTCATTTCTTTGACTATGAAATGTGATGAAAAATTTCAACTAGATTCTAGTTGCTGGGTCATTTCTAAGGTTTCTTCCATCTCTAAAATTATCTGATTGTCATTGATGTTCTTTGGTTTAGCAGGGAGCATTTTACCTGTTTGTAAAATGTATTTGTCTTCTGGTTACCTTCCAGTGTCCAGACATCTCTTTCAAAAATTAAATTTGTGTTAAGGGAAAGGAAATAGGCAAAATGCACAACTGACTTAGGTTTGTGACTGAGAGTCAGTCTCTTCAAGCTCAGAGCTGAAGGACTCTTAGAGGTCACCTATTTTCACTCCCCACAGTGTATCAGAACCCTTCATGCCCTTGCCTTTTTGAAAATTGAAAAAAAAAATGTGACAAATCCTATTAGGATAACAGTGTGTTGCACGAGCAAGTTCTATTGTAATTCAAGGTGTCTCAAACCTCTGCACTAGTGGCACTTTGGGCGAGGTGATTTTTTTGTCAGGAGGGAGTGTTCGTAGTAGCACATGACCAACAGCCTCCCTGGTGTGTTTGATGCCAGTAGCAACCCACAGGTATGACAAGCAAAAATACCTCCAACTGTCTCCTTGGGGGGACAAAGTCCTCTACACCCCACCCCACTGAGAAGCTCTGCTGTAATTCAAACACAAGTCTGTGACCTTGCACAGAAATGCCTTACAACCAAGTAATTTAATAAATGATGTATTGCTGTGTGCCTAGCTACTTTCCCACCCCCTTCCAGCTTAGGCACCCCCACCCTTACATTTACCTTTATCCCTCCAGGTTTCTTACTGCCTTGTTGCTATGCCTGGAAATGCTCAAGATGCTGTGAAGGCTGAGAAGCATTTCAGAGGCAATATAATAATAATTCTAATAGCTCACATTAATCCAGCCCTTGATATGTGCCAGACACAGTTCTGAACATTTTACATGGGTGATCTCATTTAGTCTTCATTTAGAATCCTCTGAGAGAGATACTTTTATTTCCCCCTTCTCCCCCCATTTTAGAGATGAGGTAGCTCAGACTTAGGTGAAATACTTCACTCAAGTTCTCTCATTTGTAAAGAGATGGTGCAGGACATGGAGGGTGTGCTGTGTGACTCAAAGCCACATTCTGAGTCCCCACGTTTAACTGTCTTAAGATATTTAACTGTCTTATGTGATAGGGATCTTGCTATGTCAAGTTCTACATTATCTTAAACATCGTCTAGTTCAATTTTTTACAACCAAGTCTACTTCTAGGATGATCAGAGATGTAAGATTGATGGTTATGTTTACTAAAAAGTCTGAATTCTCTCTCTGTTTTTGTCTTCTCTTTCTTTGCTATTCAAGTTATTTAGAAATAACTTCAAACCAATGCAGAGTGATAGCAGTGGTAGCAGGTTTGGGAAGTTGGGGAGAGGGACTCAGAAGAACGGAAGGCAGGCGAAAAGGAGGAAATAATGAATGAGACATTTCTTTTTCCGTTAAATTCTGACTATTATCTAAGCTTTAACTCTCTTCTGTGACCAAAATTGAAGTTACTATGGTTTTAGCAACTCCCTCATTCTTTATTCTTCTTGGCTTTTCCTTTCATTCTTCCATTCCACATCTTGTTTTGATACTCTTAAGGCAAAGTGATAGGCATTTAGAGCAGGGGGAAATATAAGTACAATAAAAATGACTGCCAGACAGTCTTATTGGTAAGGCTAGCCAATGTAGACCTTGCCAATTGCTATGAAACTTTAAGATCCAAGCCAATCTCTAAGAAGGCTGACTGTTCCCTCTGAGACCCTGTTATCAGCAGATCCATGCGTGGTAACTGCCAATGAATTAATGGTAGAGCCTCTGTTTTGTAAGCCTCATGGTTCAGTGTTTCTCAAATGTTGATGACATTGGAAGCATCAATAGGACCTGTTAAAACACAGATTGCTGGTCCCAATTCCTGAATTTCTGATCCAGTGCTTTTGGGTCAGGGGTCTAAGAATATGTGTTTCTAGCAGATTCCCAGATGGTGCTGATACTGCTGGTATGGAGACCACAATTTGAGAACCACATGGATAAGAAGTGGATGACTAACCCACAACCAAATCACCTGAAACTTTTCAGTAAAAAGATATTTTTAAGATAAGTAAATTTTTGGATTTATGAGAGTCAATGGATAGAGCAAGATCAAAATAGCACTATTGGGAAGGGCTTGATTGACATCTCCTGCTCAGTCAGCATCTCAGCTTTCCTCTCCCTTTGAATGTCATGAAAACCTTTGCTTTTACTCAATAATGGTACTTCTAGGTTGGATTAATTCTGATCTTAGATATTTTCATTCTCCCCACCTGCAGCCACCCATCGTGGCCACCTCAATTTTGCTGATAAAATCACTCATTACTCACAGCATAATCCAAAATTTAAAAATCCATTAATATCTTGTCTCCTTCCAGATAAATCTGACAAGACCCTCAGAGAGTAAGAGAATTTTGCTGTCTGTGCACCTAGCTTTTGTTTCCTGTGTGTTTGCTTTATACTTCTCTCTTTCCAGTCAACATTAGCACAATGAAGAAACTCAACAGAAACTCATATCCAGAACATTCATGGGCAATTGACTGCATTTAAAAAATCTCAGTTAGAAAGTTTCTTTTCAAACTAAATTTCAACTCAACCAACTCCTTGCTTCTTGATTGTCAGCCTCTGTTTCTTCTTCGCAGGACTTCATACCCTTCACTGTCCCCTAAACAAGGTGGCTCCAAGAACTTGGTGAGAAGGGTCTAGCAATTCTGAAACTCAGATGCAATTTACATAAAGTTTAGTGACTATGTACTATGGGCAGTGGAGTTATAGACACTTAGTCTTTGATTTTTATATCAACCCTTGAGAGAAGCTGTTATTCTTGTTTAAAGATGAGGAAACCAAGACCTGGAAATTTTTAGACAACCTGTAATAGTTAAAGATTGATTATCTTAATAAATATGCAGTTGCCTCTTGAATAATGTGGGAGATGGAAGCACAACTCCTGTGCAGTCAAAAATCTGCCTGTAACTTTTGATTTCCCCCAAACTTAATTACTAATAATCTGTTGTTGACCAGAAGCCTTACTGATAACATAGTCTATCAGCAGATTTACTTTGTATGTTATATGTATTGATTGCTATATTCTTACAATAAAGTTAGAGAAAAGAAAAATGTTAATTAAGAATATCACAAGGGAGAGAAAGTACTTTTACTGTCCTGGACCAGAAGTTTCTGTCATCCATTTACAAGAATGTTCATGTATAAGTGGACCTGTGTAGTTCAAGTCCCATTGTGTAAGGGTTAGCTGGATATATTTGTGCTTACATTTAATAAAAGCCAATATTGCCTGACTAAAGCAAATAATGGGATTTAAAAGCAGGATAATGGATTGTTGTAGTTGTTTTTTAATGGATTCAAGGACTAGACCCTAGGAAGGATGGGAATCAGTTCACCCAGAGAACTCAGCTACAGCCTGTTCATGGTATTTTTCCCTGTGCTGCCATTAATGTAACATATTGCTAAGAATGTGCTTCACAATTCAAGTTCCCAAGAGAGAGGATCTGACTTTCCCCAATCACTTATGGCCAAACTGTCAAGGTAGAAGCACAATTGCCTTGGGCTCACTGTTCAGCTCTGTTTGGGATATCACACAGCAAACATGGCAGAGGCAGGATTTGGCCTCAGGTTTGACTCCAAATCCAGTGCTTTTCTGGAGTTGGAGTGAAACTAAAGGAATATTTGATAGAGAAACACACTAATTCAGCATATGATACAGACAACTTGCTTTTATTTTCAAGGTCCCACCAGGTATACTTTCCTTGCATCATGTCCCAATCCTTCCATTTGCAGACACCTCTTGCTGTCAAATATGTCTCTTGCTGCTTTCAACTCTTCGCTGTCCAGCTGGTTTCTATGCCATGCTGTCTGGCTTCTCAACTTGCCATGTACATCAAGTCTCTAGCTCACCTGACTGTGATCCTATATAGATCAGAAGGCATCCATCCTCCTACCCCCTCTCTTACCTGCACAGTTGTCATTGCTAACATATGTCCAGCATTTACCCTGAGCGCTGTTGCTGAGAGCTCTGTACTTCGCCCAACTCTTCAAACCACCCTGTTGTTGCCTTTTCTGTTAGTTTCCAATATTTTATTGTAAAAACATTTAAAAAAGAAGTTGAAAGAATTGCATAATGAACATCCATATACAATTGTAGGTTCTATAGTTAACATTTTACTAACTTGTTTTAGGATATTTCTGTGTATCCACTCCTCTATCCATTTATCAATCCATTATTGGGATGATTTCAAAGTAAGTTGCTGGTTCTTATTCTCATTTTTATAATTGGTAAACTGAGACCAAGAGAGTTGATATGACTTGCCCAGGATCGCTGATAGGGAGACAATGGAGCTGGGATTTAACACTGGCCATCTGACTCCCCAAAACCACTTTCATAACCACCAAGCAACACTGTCTCTCCTAGAAGGGGTGAGGGAAAGACTCAAGGTAAGTAACAGCACAGTGACCAGTGCCCCGGTCACCTTATTCTCATGTTCCTGAAATTTCCATGACACTGAACCATGATAAATAGTCTACTTTCCAAAGAGACATAGTGTTTCCCCTGCTCTGCAGAAATCTGCAGGTTTGGAACTTTACAACCTATTCCAGATCTCTGGAAATCTGATTTTTGATACAGATGAATACATTCATCCTTCCTTCTCAACATTTTAAAGTAATTTATGGAAATGACAGGATGGGAAATTACCATTTTAGATAACTTTTTACAATGTTCAGAGGATGTTCACATATGTTATCTTGTTTGAACTTCATGAGTAGTAGCAGCAGACCTGCAAGACAGATGATCTGGATATCTCAACCACATTGAACAGCTGGAGACCTCAACTTAGAGGAGCGGATGGAAAGAGACAGGCTGGGTGAAAAATGTATTTATTCTCTTTGAAATGCTGGTAGACCGTCTGTACATTTGGAGGAGCTACATAAATGTCTAGTTAAGAAAATGGAACTGCAGAAATTGAACTGGGGGACCATTGAGAACTGGATCCCTTATGGGATCAAGTTTTCTGTTAAAGGTCTGAAGCCACTGCCTGGTGTGGTCCTGGACAGCTTTCCTTTCTGTGCCTCGAACGGGGGTAATTGCCAGATGTGAAGATGAAATGAGGCAACATGTGTGAAGGGTCTAGGACTTAACCTAGCCACCAAATTTTGTAGAAACAAGTTTGCTTCTCCTTCTTTCCAACAAGCTTTCTCTCTTGTTAATCGGGCCCCTCGAAAATCTATGGGTGTTTTATCTTCCCCCTGAGGGATTTATTTAGCAACTGGAAGGAGATTGTAGGCAGCAGTCTTTTGGGAGGTGACATCTTATTAATCTGGTAAAGATGTAGATTTTTCTCGAGAATTTCCACCTATGCTGCAAATAGCCCATATCCTTTGAGATTGTGCTGGAATGTTTAATTGGGTGTGATAATCAGCACAAGATATCTGAAGTAGAGTTCTGTATAAATTATTCTCGAATCCAGGAGCTTCAGAAGAAGTAGGAAAGAGTGAGGCCAGAGGGCATAAGCTGACATGCACCTTTCTCTTAGTAAGCACAGCAAATATCAAGGGATTTCAACAGATCTAGACAACCTATTAAAGAGGATTTTGGAAGAATACACTCACCTGGGTGGGTTGTGTTCTCTCTTTGCTGTCTTTTCCAAACTGCTTTCATGAGTCACCTGCACCACAATCGCCGGGACCTTTGTTAAACTGCGGATTCCAGGACTTACTGACTCAGAAATATTTTCAGTGCAGCACCCAAATCTGAAGTTGTGCAAGGGATTTTAAAGTATTCTAATGTTTGAGAACCACTACTATCAGCAGCAGAATTCTTCAAAGTCCAAAACACAGATTTTGCAAACTTAATTTAGGCAGAACACATATTTGGATTTGACCTATTCCCAGTTCCAGGTTTCTGAAATCGGCACTGACAAGAAATCTGGGCACTTGCAGGCTTAGCCTGTAGAGGCCTATCCTATATAGAAAGAAATAATTTCTTTTTAAAAAAATATTTATTTATTTATGCATACAAGAACTGGGTGGGGTACAGGCCAGAGGTGTGGGGGTAAGAGGATTCACCAGAGACAGAGTGGGGAACAGAACAAGCATATCTACTGAAATACACTGCTGAGCAGAGCAGCGGGTGAGTCAGGAGAGGTCTGCTGTGCCATGTGGGTAGGTCCCTGTCTGGGGATCGAACTCATGCTGCGGAGGCTGTGAATAGCTTCATAGGCTGTGTCTTAACCCCTTGTGCCACCAGGGAGGCCCAGAAAGAAATAATTTCTATAACAGCATCCTAAAGTAAGAGAGATGGACCCCCAGGTGCACGTGCGTGGTTGTTTTATAGAGAAAGGTGCAGACCACCTTGTTACAAGAGCTGGCGAATATATTCTGAATTCCCTGAGCATCTGCCTTAATCATTTTCATTTATTTGTTTACCTATTTCATTATTTGATAGGGCATTTACCCCCATTACACAGATGTGGCTACTGAGGCTATGAAAAGTAAGCTGTCCAAATGTGTACTGGCAATTAATAGTGAGAATAGATTCCAAGGCCATGTTTTGAATTAGGGGTTGGCAAATTATCTGACCTGATGCCTGTTTTTGTATGTCCTAAAAGCTAAGAATAGTCTTTATACTTTTTAATTGTTAAAAAAAATAAAAGAAAAACACTGTTTCTGTGACAAGTGAAAATTAGATGAAATTCAAATGATGTCCATAAATAATTTTTATTGGAAAACAGCCATGTTTATTCATTTTTCTATGATCTGCAGTGATTTTCTCACTTCTACAGCAGATTAAGTTGTTGTTATAATGATCTTATGCTTCAAAAGGCTGAAAATGTTTGCTGAATGACTTACAGGAAATAAGTGCTGACCTCTGTTTTAAACCACTCTGCCAGTGTTCCCCAAACCTCAATAATTTGAGTATTACTTTTGTGATTTTTGCCACTTTCTCGTGCCATCTGGAGCATTTTCTGTATAGCACTTTTCTTTAGCTCAATTAGTTTTCCTTAAATAAATTTATTTTATAAAGAAACAAAACATAAGTTGGAACCAGCAATAATTGCAAGAAATTGAAGTAAAAACAAATGCAGGACACACAAAACAATGTATCAGATTCCAGCTAAATAGTTGGAGCAGGATGCTGCGTCACTATTACCCCTGTTTTCCTGCAGCAGTCCCCCCACCCCCACCATCACTGTACAGCTGTCTCCTGTTTGCAGGCTGCCCTCAGTCTGCTGAATCAACTTTACTTACAGGTGCAATGGGCTGGAGGTGCCTGGACCCCATGTTCCCCTGTGGACAGCCCTTAACCAATAAATGATGGGTGTGGGTGTATCAATACCCCAGTTCCCTCCACACTCTTCAGGAAAATTCTAAGGCGTGTGTTGTACACCAGTCCCGGAGCTTCCGGGGGGACTAAACCTCACTGACTTCCTAACACATTCCCCTTGACTCTCTATGTCCTTTCACTCCCCTGCCCCTCCTTGCAACTGCCAAATAAACAAGGCACATTTAATTAATTGTCACCTTAATACCTGCTTCTTGGGGGTGCCCAAGTGAGCCAGCAGGGTTGTCTCTGAGCCTGAGACCTGTTATTCCTTATTATAAAAGAGCCATATGCAAATACTAGGTTTTTAGGATTAGCATGTATGTGAGTCCTGTTCTTTAACATAAATAAGTGATTAAAAATTAAAAAGGAAAAGAACCATTTTTTTTTTTAACCATTAGATCTGATAATGCTGTGTCCAACTACTGCCTGGTTCCATGTGCTTCCTCCACTGGTAAAAGAACCTCATTTGCGGAATAGATGTTTTGTCTTCAAGAGTGGTCTCTAGACCAGCAGCATCAGCAATACCTATGAACTTGTTAGTGATGCAAATGAACGCTCTAAACCTACTGAATCAGAAACTTTGAGTGGGGCCCAGCGTCTGTGTTTTAACAAGCCTCCCCCCCCCCCCCCCCCCCCCCCCCCCCCCCCCCCCCGATGATTCTCGTGCATGCTTAAACTTGAGAACCAATGCTTGACAATAAACAGCCTCTTGTTTAGTTCTGCATTCAGTGCATTCCTGAATTTCATCAGAATTCAGAATCATCCAAGACTTGTTTTCTCCCCTCAAACGTGACTGACTGATGGTTTCCTGGTCAGTGAGGTAACCCTCGTTGCCTGCCAAGGCACACAGGTCAGTAACTAGACAGCTCTGATAGTGGATGATCTACTTCCTAGTCTCCAACTCCTTTTTGAGCCTTCTACCCATTCTCCTATGGGAATACAATCACCAGGTCCATGCCTTCTCTAATTATAAAGAACTTTTCCTATCATGTCATGCTATTCATTCAACAAGTGCAGATCATTTTTTTAAAGGTTTGTTTATTTATGCATACAAGAGTTGGGGTGTAAGCCAGAGATGTGGGCAGGGGGGCAGTGAGAGGATTCACCAGAGAGAGTGGGGAGCAGTACAGGCAGATTGACTGAAATACTCTGCTGAGGGGAGCAGCGGGTGAGACAGGAGAGGTCTGCTGTGCCATGTGGGTTGATTGAACTCATGCAACAGTGGCTGGCGATAGCTTGAAAGTGCTGTCTTTATGCCCTGTGCCACCAGCAAGGCCCAAATGCAGAGCATTTAATGTGACTCTTTCCATAGAACTTGTGGCCAAATTCAGAGTGAGAATTAATCAGGTTACTTGAAAAATAAACATAAATAAATGCTTCCTTAGATAAATGTATTTTAGAGAAAAAGATGTAAGTGGAAATCTAGAATTTCCTTTTTCTTTCATGGATTATTCAGATTTGTATTTAATTTGACTTGGTTTCTTGCAGCCTCTCTCTCTTAGTCACATCTTTAAGAGGAAAAAAAAAAATCTCTGCCTTTAGAAAAACCTAGAAATACTGTAGATTCAGTACTACACACAAAATTGGGGTTCATGTTCCTCTTTAACTGTAATCCATTCTTTCCCCCCAAAGAGTAGATTGGATATGCCTCTTAAATATTCTTTCACTGGGTAAGAACAGTATTCAATATCATTTTTTTGACAAAGGAGCTAAAGTTCTCAGCAGAGGAATGTTTACTTCCCCAGGAAGAATTTTTTTTAGTTATTTTGAGAAAAGTTAAAAGCCATTTGTACACTAATTGTACGTGTGGGCATGGCGGCCCCTTAAATGCAACTGAATTGGCAGCTGTATAGATTTTCAGTTACGGAAATAAAATGGCTAGAAGCTTTTTTATTTAGGACTAAACCTTTCTAGATGATTTAGCACAACTGGCATTTTGAATGCCAGCCCTAGAAAGAGACATTTGCAAATGAAGGTCCAGCTCTCTGGAACACTGGCTATTTTTTTATTTTTTCAATAACACATTCTCCCTTGTACACCAACGTTTAGACACCTGAATAAAGTGATTTTTTTCTTTCAGGTCTAATTTGCAGGAAAACAATTTAAAAAGTGTGTATTAGCTGATTGAGGTAAAACATTTTCATTTGCTGAGACAGCCTCCTGCAAATTCTAAATAATTTTCCAGAAAACAAAGTTGAAGTAAAGAGAGGGAACATTTTTTTTCTTGCACAGTTGCAATCTTTTCAGATAATCCAAGAATAATTTTCAATGAAGTTACTAGGAAATAAGGATCTCTATGGAATGTGGAAGCTGCTTGTGAGTTCAATCCTGGTGAGATTGTGTTTTGGTGCATGCGGTCAGTAGTAGGTTAGGGCAGTAAGGGGATGAGGCCTACGAGCATTTGAACAGCTAATGCCTATCAAACACCTCACCTTACTTCATCACATGTTTCACTGCTCTTTCTTTTGTCCCACCTGGTCAGATGTGTGCAACGGTGCTCTGAGCATGGAGCATGTAAGACAGAGCATGTGAACTGAATGTGTGTTCCTTTCTAATATTGGGAAGTGATTCAAAGTTGTTTGTCTTCTGCTGGGGATATGAGAGGCAGAACTCACATGGACTGTCCTAGTCCTACAGTTTTAGCATCAGAAAAAACTCTAGGGCCTCCCCTGGTGGCGCAGCGGTTGAGTGCTGGGTTGTAAAGCTGCCTGCAGCCTCTAAAGCGCCAGTTCGATCCCCTGCGAGGGTCCCACATGGTGCGCAGACCTCTCCTGCCACCCACTGCTCCCCTCAGCAGTGTACTTCATCAGTCTGCCTGCTCTGCTCTCTGCTCTGGCTCTGGTGAATTCTCTCCTGCACTTCTGACTGTACCCAGTGCTTATATAGATGAATAAATAAATCTTTAGAGAGAGAAAAAAAAAGAAGAAGAAATTCTAGCAGTCATTGAAATCACCACCTTCATTTAGTCTTCTTTGATCAGCCATTCACACGCCACTTAAATGCCTTCACTAAAAAGCAATTCACTTCTTCAAAATGTCCTGAGAAAATTCTGAGAAGTTCTAATTACTTGAAATTTCCCCCTCTGTTCATCCTACTCAGTCTTCTGCCCCAGGCCATTCTACAACTGGGGGAGGTAAGCCACAGATTGGTCAAAATACTTGCTTGGGGATAGAAACAGGGGTAGGGGGGTCAGGCTGGGGACCCACCCAGGCCCAGGGGGTCCTGGCCTAATGAATGAGCCCTGGAGCAGGAGTTCCTAATGCTTGGGCATTAGGCCAGGACCCCACCCTCTATTTGGCTTCAGAATAAATAATGTTTCACTTATTCCTGACACTTGTTCAAATCAAAGGTATTAGAATATGTTTGGTGTAGAAATTTAACCCACACAGGCAACCCTGTAAAGAAATGTGGTCTCTCCTTGTACAGTAATGCATGAGCATCTGTCCGAGCAACCGGAGCCAAAGAAAAAAAACAACAAAGTGCAGCAAGGCAAGCTGAAGTTATGATGGAGCCCCGGGTTGTGGGATGCTGGCAGCATGCCAAACCACATGGGTGTGGCGCTGCAATAGGTGATTCGCAATCGAGTCTTGGGCCCCCACTTTTCATGATAGAGATGCAGCTACATACCTTCTGTTAACTATTAACCACTGTTCCGCAGCAGTCTCTCAGAGCATTCTGGATCAAAGAACATGGGAAGAGATAGGGTGCTCTTACTTCTTGGGTTTACCCAAGAAAACTAAAGTTTGGAATCAGCATTGGATGGAATAAAATATGATCTCTTCCTCCCCTTCCTCCCCTTGTATGCAAAGACCTGTCTGAATGTGTTTATCCACCGAGGAAAAGGCGCACCGAGAAATCAGATAGTGTTGCCTGTAGCTTTATTTTTATGGCAGATAGTGTTTTAGATAATTCCAGGGACTTGAGCATGTCCAAGGAAGGACTTGTTTGCCTCCATCCCTGCCTCCCCTTCCCAGAACTTGTGATACTCTTTCTCTGGTTAGAATGATCTAGAACTTTTTCTGAAGGAAATAGCATATAAGATTAACATTCCTTGTCCCTTCGATTAGCATGACTGTCATTAATACACGCACGTGCATGGTCCAATAGAATTTCAAATGGCAGAAATTTTACAAGTGACATCACTTGTAGGAGATGTTCTTAACTGTGTTTTTAACTAACTAGGTAGTATTTTGTTAAGGAGCCAGACATGTAAGTAGGCTAGATAGAAACACTGGTTCCTTGTACACCCCTCTCACTCTCTGTAATCTTCCCAATACAGCAGCGTTCCTGTAATAACAGTTCTGATGAGTTCTCCCTGGTGAGCACAGCAGAAAATAGTGGAGTATTATCGATTAATCAAATCAGGATAGGTACTAATCACCAACTGCTCTTTTGTTCGTGTTCCTTTCTCTCTAGCAAAATGCATGCTGTCTCACTGGTTTGTTTAATGGTAATCATTTCAAACTTGTTCACTGGGTTTTGATGAGCAAAATATAACAATCTATTGTGCTAGGAATATATCAGGTCTTCCCCATGTTGTAACATTTTCAAGTGCCGTTTCAATGAGATGAACTTCAGCTAGCTTTGAGCTGGTATGCTACATTCCAGCCTTTCTTCCTTGTAATCTGTATAGCAAAGGCTTTTTTAAATATTGTTTTTATATTTTTTTGGCTACAAATAATGACTGACACCACCCAACTCCAACTGACTTTAGGAGGGAAAAAGGCATTTGTCGGCTCATAGATTTAGGGTATGAAATTTAGATTTAGTTTCAAAGGGTAAAACTGTCTTAAAACATTTTGGCCTCATCAGCCTTAGGATGCTGGATTCTCTTACAACTCTTCTTCCTTTGGGTTGGCTTCATTTTCAGACAAACTGTCACCATAAAGTGGCTACAAGGGTCACCAGCATCTTCAAATGCAAAGTTTCTATCAGTTTAGCAACATCAGGGAAAAGAGACTTTCTTTCCTTAATAGTTTTTTATTGTGGCAAAATATAGATAAAAGAGCTTTTTTATTTTATATATATTTTACATCATTCTTCATGTACAATGTATGCTTTCTTCTCTCAGGTATAGCCCTGGTGAAATTCCCACCACGCAGTCACCCATGCACCATCAACGTCATCCCTTCTGCTCTGCCCACCCCCATTTGCATCCTTCTCCCTTCTCCTCTGCAGAATGTTGCTGATTTATAGTTACCTGTTGACTTTTGATTTTTTTTAATTATTTATTTTTTTAAGATGTATTTATTTTTTTATACAAGCACTGGGTACAGTCAGAAGCACGGGAAGGTGAGAGAATTCACCAGAGCCAGAGCGGGGAGCAGAGTAGGCAGACTGACGAAGTACACTGCTGAGGGGAGCAGCGGGCGGCAGGAGAGGTCTGTCACGCCATGTGGGACCCTTGCTGGCGGCCGGGGATAGAACCGGCGCTGCAGAGGCTGGGGGCAGCTTCGCGGCCCAGCACTCAACCACTGCACCACCGGGGAGGCCCTGACTTTGATTTTTAATTTATTACAATTACTTTTTTTTCCTGATCCGTTATTTGGTTCCTTTACATTCCTCCTATAAGTGAAACCATCCGATAGTTTTCATTTTCCGAGGACTGGCTTTCTCTATTCTACCTGAGCTAAGGAATCCTTTTGGTCAGGGCATGGATGCTCTGATTGGTCACCCTTGGTCATGTGCTCAGCACTGGCACTGGGGACTGGGTTGGGTGATGGTTCCACAAAGGTAAACTAAGGCATCATCCTCCAGAAAGAAGGGATAAATGGTTAGCAGAAAATACTTACTTTCATCAGCAGATTACCTTGCTCCAGTAGAAGAAGTGTGCTAACATAAAGCTTGAGATTTATAATTCGGAGCCCTGGATTCTTTCTTTTCCCAGTTTGGCCAAGTGCTAGCTTTGTGACTTTGGCAAGTTAGTTAGCCTCTTTGATCTCAGTCTCTGCATCTAACAATAGAGATAAAGACTCAAAGGTTAGAGGAGGAAAGAGACAGTATTTAGCATTTGTTAACACTGAGTAAAGGGTAGACAAAGATAAAATAGTTTTTCCTACTTTTAAAATACAGTTTTGTACTCTGGCATGGCCCAAATATTACCTCCCAGTGGAAAGGTCACAAACTCTCAAATCTTAGTTTCCTGGTTTGCTACTTAGTTGATTCAAATCAATTGCCTGCCGTTTTTCTAGGCACTGAGGACATAATAGTGATCTCACTATAATGATCCCCTTGAGAAACTTATATTTTAGTGAGGGACAATGATCACAAATAAAGAAGGATTAGAGTATATATAATGTATATACGGGTTTCCCCCATTATCCAAAAGTAGAGCATTCCAGTGAAATCTTTCATAAGCCAAAATGGCACAAAGAAGCAATTACCACTAATTTATATGGAAGAATTTTTTAGTGTCCCCAGATACAAAAAATAACCTACCAGATCATTCCAAATTGCATGGTAAGCCTAAAATAACACTAAGATATAGTGAAAGGTGGAATGACATGATAAATACAGTCTACCTGTAGAAAAGAGTTCCCAAGGAAGGAGAGCAGGGGAGCTACTTCCCCTTTCGAATTTTGTCATAAAAGTGGAAATGGGCTTCAGATTTCTTTCCCTTATGGGAAAAAGGTCCTAATTTAGGTCTTTCCTAAAAGTGAAATAGCCAAATGCAAAGTGAGGTAGACCTATACTAGGAAGAAAAAATATAGAGTGGATAAAGAAGATAGAAACTTTTAGAATATGAGTCTGGAAGGTCACTCAGGTGCTCATGACATTAAGCAGTGTCCCTACAGAAGGGAGGAAGCCGTGCGCGGTAGTATTTCAAGGAGAGGAAACAAGTGAAAAGGTGCCCAGTTAGGCTGCTTTGATGGTCACGGGAAGTAGCAAAATAAATGAGCTCAGGGCCAGGGAGGGGTGGCACAGGTCAATGCTGAGATTGGACCTGATTATGGTCCGGTTGGTCAGGATAAGGAGTTTGTATTTCATTCTAAGTGTGACAGGAAGCTGCTAGAATTTTATGCTGGTACGCAATGATCTGACTTACATTATTCTGGCTACTGTGGGGAGGAAATGATAGTGGAACAAGCAGGAGAAAGTGATGATGAGGGTGTCATGATATTCTAGGGAGAAGAGTCTTGGACCAGGACACTGGTTTATAGGTAATAAGAGTAAGGAATCCCTTTAATAACTTGAGAAAATGAGTTTGCTGACAGTTTGGGTGGCATGGATGAGAGACAGGTGTTTGGTCTGAGTAACTGGGTTAATGGTGGAGCCATTGGCTGAGATAGGGGGCAGGTTTTTGTGTTGGGAGTGGGGAATGAAGAGTTCAGTTTGAAATGCTTTTTTGCATAAGCCAAGCTGGATGTCGGGTAGAAGAGAGATATCTGGAAAAGACCTCGCTTAGAGCTATAACATTGAATGAATTCCTCTTTGGTTAATAAACAATAATTTCAGCCATGGGAAAGGATGTGCTCACTTCAGGAGCGATTTTAGATTGAGGACAAGGGAGGACAGAGCATTGTCACTCCCATAGTGGGGACTTTCTACATATTTATTTCAAATGGAAGATTATTCCAGATTTAAGTGTAAAAGACATGGAAGTGGACAAAGTTAGTTTGCTTGAGGTCAGATGGGGGGGGTGTTCAGAGTCTTCTAGGCTGAGCCTTGTCCCCACCTGCCCAGACCTGGAAATGCATATAGGAGCCCCAGTTAACCAGAGAGGCGCTAAAGAATAAACACTGAAACACATGGAGAGATCTATCCACTCTGATGGTCTGCCATTCTCTTCCTGGCTGCCTGACACCTATGTTTGGCCCACCCTGGCCAACACATCCAAAGGCCCAGGCTTAGTTTCATGGTTCTGTTATGTAGATAACCAGATTTATAGTTTGTTGTCTGTAAATTTGATTAGAAAACCAGCAGATGGAATTACAGTCAATGAGAGTTGGAAGAGAACTCAGAGATCACCTCTTCCAATCCCTTCTGCTTATTGAGAAGTGAATGATGACACTTAGAAGAAAAAGGGGACTTTCTTAAAGGAACCCCAGAAAAACCACAGCCAGTGATAGCTCCTCCATTCACTGGTAACCATGTTATGAAGCCAATGTGATGAAATCGTAACATTCCTTTGGAAGGGCCTCCCCGGTGGCGCAGCGGTTGAGCACTGGGTTGCGAAGCTGCCCGCAGCCTCTGTAGCGCTGGTTCGATCCCCGGCCACCGGAGGAGGGTCCCACATGGCGCGCAGACCCCTCCTGCCGCCCGCTGCTCCCCTTAGCAGTGTGCTTCGGTCCTTCTGCCTGCTCTGCGCTTCGGTCCTTCTGCCTGCTCTGCTTCCCGCTCTGGCTCTGGTGAATTCTCTCACCCTCCCTTACTTCTGACTGTACCCAGTGCTTGTATTAAAAAAAAAAAAAAAAAAAAAAAAAAAAAAAATTCCTTTGGAAAATGAAACTGCATGGTCAGTTAAGAGAGCTGATTTGGTGGTGAGTGTCCATAAAAGGTGTCAGGTCTTTTGAGAGGTCCTTGTTAGAGGAAATTTTGGTCATTTGAAAGTTAATTCCCCTTCTCTTGAGAGTTCTTAGTCTAGGGTTCATGAATGTGCCTCAAGAAATATTGGGCTCCTCAGAAATTGTGTATATATGTCATATACATCTATTTCTTTTCCTCAGTATGTTCTCAAGAATTTACTAGATTTTCACAAACCCTCAAGGAGAATTTAAAACAAGAGTCTGAAAATCCTCATGAGAAACAGGATGACTGACCATTTCAGACAGTGTACTACATTAATCACAGCAATGTAGTTACCTATTTGCATTAGCTTGTGTCCAGATGCAGATCACATAAATAAGCTGTGTTTCTGGGAAGAGTAAAATAAATGACAAATAAACCAATTAACATGTAGTAAAAAGAAGTACTCATGTTTAATCTTCAGTAAAAGGTACAGAAACTCTTGTCAGACTTCTCTATGCCAAATTTCAATATGCCGGTAGCTTTTTGCTATTAAATTATTTGGATTTTTTTTTGAAGAGTTTTATTTCTTTTTTTAAAAAGAATTGTTTGCTTGTGCATACAAGAGCTGGGGTACAGGCCAGAGGTGTGGGGGACGGTGAGAGGATTCACCAGAGAGTGAGAAGGGGGCATAACAGGTGGATTGACTGAAATACACTGCTGAGGGGAGCAGCGGGCAAGTCAGGAGAGGTCTGCTGTGCCATGTGGGTTGCTCCCTGGCTGGCTGGGCAATCGAACTCATGCTGCAGAGGCTGCAGATGTTGCGGACAGCTTTATAGGTTGTGTCTCAACCCCTGCGCCACCAGGGAGCCCCTGTTTGGCATTTTTTTCCCCCTGCAACAAGGATTTTTATTTTATACATGACCTTTCTGTCTAAACATTTTTTTTTTTAATTTCCACATAATAGGACCCCGTGGGCACTGGAATCCAACTCACCCATGCCTATTTCCTGTAATGGACGAACTTGATGCTAATGTCAGGTATGTTCTATTTTGTATATGTTGTGCTGCTAAATTATAGTGCTTTGTACCATGAAGTCTCTGAAAAATCTGTTGTAGAGTCACAAAGCTAATGACTGGATTTTCTTTATCATTTCATTTATAATCATGAATGTGTTACTTATCAGTTATCTGTACTTTTTTCATTTTTACTAAAGTGATAAATATGACTGCCCACGTTTCCAGGTGACTATGTTAAAAGTGTGCATAGTGGGAGATGCTGTTATATGAAAATACATCTTCATCTTTGAAACAGGAGGAAAGATGTATTTAAATGGGCTAAAAATAAGACGATCTGTACATCTAAACTTTTGATATATATTCAAATAACTTTTTATAACAGGCTCTAGTTTGCTCAGTTCTTTTTTTAACCAGGTCGTTAGACTCTGTGACATAATGGTTGCATGGGATAGTTACATAAAGCTAAATTGTTTTTGTTTTGTTTTCCTGTAATTTCCTGCAGCCCTTGGAGATCAAATAATAGGCTGACTCCTCGGGAAATTATTTTCATTGAAGGTTTACTGCACTTTATTTGACACAACCAAGCAGTGCGAAGAAGAAAACAGTATTCAATAAGGTTTGAGTGTTTATGAACTGGCATTTGAGAGTGAGGATTACCCATAGGTAATCCTGGAAGACACCCTTAAAGAATGTACCTGGTACAATCCCGGGAACAGATTTTCTTTCACTTGAGATTTGTAGAAAAGCAGGTTTTAGGTAGAGATCAGGGACTCTATGTTTGATGTAGCAGAGGATTGTGACAAAAGGGAGCTGTCAACTCTCTTGGCAGAAACGCCATTGTTATGTGAATTGAGTTGCAAAGATGTGCTAAAGCCCTACCTGGGGTTTCCTTCAGGCTGCAATGTTTCTCTGCATAATCCCTGGCATGTAGTAGGTTTTTAATAAAGAATTGCTGATCAGCTTGTCCTGCATACATTCTACATATCCAGCAGTGTGGTAGTAAATTGAGCTGTGCACAGAGACTCTGTATATTTCGCCACAAATCCTTTCACACTCTCAATAGAAGCATTGCCGATCTTGCTATTTATTTCACACACTGACTTGATGCGCAGATTTTGAGATTGGTGCACTGCCTTTAATTTTCCTTTAAACAGTGTGACATTTGCATTGAGAAAACATAGTGGGATTTGGAGAATTCCAGTTTTATTTTTGTTCATTAAAAGGCCAAAGTGAACAATATTAATGGTGATAAGCTGTGAAATCTGTTTGACATTTCAGACACTGTATCAAACTGGATTATTTGGTTACAATGCACTTTTTTTTGGATAATTCAGATTTTTTTGCATTTATGGAATATTTATTTTATTTTATTTTTTGATCAATCAACTTATTTAATAAATTTTTTATTTTATTTTTTTAAATTTTAAATTTTATATATTTTTTACATCACTTTTCATTTTTGCACAATGTATGCATTTTCATCTTGGTTGTAGTCCCCATACAAATTCCCACCCTCCTTGGTTTGACCCTACTCCCTTCTCCCCCCATCCCCCGTAGTGTGATCCCTAAGATTTCTGGCTTTTTAACATTTATTTATAGCAGCGCTGAATTCTAACGGTAGAGTACAATTCAATTTAATGAACATTAGCCATTCTCATGAGTGCTGTGGAACAACAATGCAGGATACGAGATGCTTTCACTACCCAGAACTTGTCTCTGGAGCATCCTCCCTGTCCGTTTCTAACCGGATCCCCTGCATCTTCCCTTCATCACCCAGGCCTCCTCTCTCTCTGCAGTGCTGCTCTAACTGCCACTGATTTTTCCACCCATTTCCTCCTCTGTATAGCCTTTGGGTGTCTATTATAAAGGCCTCTGTTTAGGCTCACATTTATCAAATTGTGATGCATACATGCCTAGTAACAGACAATCATTTTAGGTGGTATAGGAACACCCTTTTTATTTTCAAATAATATTTGTGTTAAGGTAACCTTATTGTAAAGAGCAATGCAATTTTGCCACTAATAGTAGTGACATAAGGTTTCCTTGTAAAATTCATTTATTTAAAATGTAAAAGTTAATTTATTGAAGCCAAGGAGGAAGATATGGGGTAGGGAAAAGGAGGGGAAGGAGGTAAGTGTTTGGTGATGGATGGAAACCAGACTTTTGGGAGTGATCTTGGTGCAGTGATTACAGATGTCAATTACAGCGCTGTCCACCTGCAACTCAAGTCAGGCTGCAGGCCAACACTATCACAACAGGAATAAGTTGATATAAAGGAAACTATAATGTGATTTAAAACTTCTCATTAATAAATAAATGTGAAAAAATCAGAAGGAGACATATTATGCTAATGGTGAAGGTCTAGAAACATTCCAGGTTTAACTAGATAGAGTACATTTTTTTAAAGATTTATTTATTTATGCATACAAGAGCTGGGATGTAGGCCAGGGGTGTGAGGAGTGAGAGGATTCACCGGAGGCAGAGTGGGGAGCAGACTAGGCGGATCTATTGAAATACACTGCTGAGGGGAGCAGTGGGTGAGACAGGAGAGGTCTGCTGCGCCATGTGGGTATCTCCCTGGCCAGGGGTCAAACTCACGCTGCAGTGGCTGTGGAGAGCTTCGTAGTGCTGAGACTTAATCCCTTGTGCCATCATGGAGGCCCTAGATAGAGATCATTTTATTAGTTTCAGAGCAAGAACCAGAAATTCTCTTTTTTTTGGTCAGGAACTGTCTTCACTTGGCAAAATGCCTATGTACAGTGAGAGTCGAAGGGCAGGTCCCTGGCACAGGAGAGGACTTTTCCTTTGCTTGCTCTGAAGACAAGAAAATCAATGAACAGAAGAGGAAGAAAGCTGGAGAAAAGGGTGATTCAAAGAAAAACATGTGAATATGGGCTCTGCTTGGAAGTAGTGAGGCTTGGGAGGCATGGGACTGGGGGCACTTCTAGAGTAGTTAGGTTGCCTGCCTTTGATTCATTTATTTGATTACATTTATTTATTTTCTTACATCATTCATTTCTGTACAGTATTTGAGTTTTCCCCTCCAGTTTGTTTCTTTTAAATGTTAAGCTCATGTAAGCTGAATTTTCTCAGGATCCACTTCTTCAGTGGAACTTCCTTGCCTGACCAGGAATTGAATATTGAATGTTTACCTGTCTGAGGTCATCATGAACTATAAACTCAATGTACATGATGCCATTTAATTTTCAGAACACAATGAGGCACAAGCTATTATTATCTCCATTTTACAATGTGTGGTCACTAAGGAACAGAGAAGTTTAGAACCTTATCAGAGTCATACGACTACATTGCTTCCTGCTAGAGGACAGATGGTGTGTGTGTGTGTGTGTGTGTGCGCGCGTTGTGTGTGTGCATCTGCGTGTGTATGTGTTTGTGTCTCTGTGTATGTGTCTGTGTAATGGCTGCCTTTCCTGTCCTGGCAAATGTGGTTTAGAAGAAAGGATGCCTGTGCTAGAATGGACACCATAAAGGCACAAGATGAGAGAAGACCACAAATTGCCTAGGGACATTTCAGAAATCCAAGAGAAAGTTTTAGGTGTTTCTGAACTGAGAGAGTCCCACCAATTTTTCCCAGATATCAAGGGACAGAGAGGTCCTACCAAATACTTAGGCCAGATAAAATGTCTGGCATGTCATCATTTTGTCAGCCACTTCGTTGTTTGTTTTGGTTTCATTAACTGATAATTCAGCTTGACCCTTGCTGCTGTATGTCTGTTAGTTATAGTTTCTGTGAACTATAAGGCAAGACTAAGAACAGGGAATACTAGTTCTTGTTTTAGAAACATGAGATGTACTACAGGCATTTTTCTCCTGAGGCTCTGCATTGCAGAGAGCAGTCGACGCAGAAAGGAGCGATTTACCACGGGAAGCCAGCAGTGAGTCAGGCCCTGGTTGGAAAGACAATTTCCGAAGAGTGCTCTCCTTGAGTAAATACTGTCTTCCAAACTTAGCAGTGAGCAGACAGCTGGTTCTGGTCTGTTGCTCCTTGTTGGGACACTCTTGTGGCATTCTCAAAAAGAAGAAAGGAAAGTGGAGGTGGTAGCTTTGGAGATTTTGCCAGAGAAGCTGTGAGAACACCAGTCACCAGCTTTAGGCAGTGACCCCGGTGCTGTGTTGGAGTCCATGAAACACTCCCACCTCAATTCAGAGATAGCCCCCGCTTTTGTTTTGTTTTCACTGCCAGATTCCTCCCACTGCTGCTCCTGGTGCTCCCCAAGTGTGATCAGCTCAGGTGTGATCCGTCAAGGCAACACAGGTCTCTGTCTTTTCTTCCTGTTGCTTATTACAGTTAGAGTTGCTGCTTTCTTTTTTTAAAATTCAATGCCTTTATTTCTTTTTTTTAATTTTTAAATTTTATATATTTTTATTTTTTTATTTATTTTTTAATATTTTATTTTATATAATTCTTTACATCCTTTTTAATTTTTGCACAATGTATGTATTTCATCTCGGTTATATTCCCCATACAATTCCCACCCCCCCTTGTTTTGACCCTAATCCCTCCTCCCCTCCTCTCTCCACCCCACCCCCCCCAACCAGTGTGTCTCTGGTTTATAGTTGCTTGTTGCTTGTTGATTTTGATTTTTACTTTATTATAATTAGTCTTTTTCCTGGTCCCTTATTTAGGTTTTCTAGATTCCTGCTATGAGTGAGACCATCTGGTATTTTTTTTTTTCTTTCTGGCTTATTTCACTGAGCATGATCCCTTCCAGCTCCATCCATGTTGCTGCAAATTGCATGAGTTTATCTTTTTGATTGCCGAGTAATATTCCATTGTGTGTATGTACCCCATCTTCTTGATCCAGTCACCTGTTTTGGGGCATATGGGTTCAAATTAAAGAGCTCTGTACAGCAAAAGAGACAGTGACAAAAACAAAGAGATACCCCACCAACTGGGAGTAATTTTTGCACACCACACTGATGATAAAGGATTGGTCACAAAAATCTACAAAGAGCTGATGAGACTCAACAAAAACAAAGAAAATAATCCAGTCACAAAATGGGCAGAAGAGCTAAAAAGAAACTTCTCCAAAGAGGAAATGCAAATGGCCAACAGGCATATGAAAAAAATGTTCAGCATCACTTCTAATCAGGGAGTTTCTGCTTTCTAAGAACATTTTTACTTCATTTCTTTTTCCACAAAGCAGAGGGTTCAGGAGGGAGAGGAAACTGGAGGAAATTCCAAATATACACAGATTTGCTCTTTGAAGTTTCTCTTAAGAATCCTCTCGGAGAATAGACAAGGTTGACTTATACTTTGATTCTTTTTAATAGTGGCATTCTCTGGACTCACCCTCTGCCTCCTGGCTCTCCAAGCTTTCCTGCCGAGAGTTCCTCACTCAAAAAACACCCTGACTTAAAATTCTGTTTCTTATTTACAAAATAGCTGTTGTGCTTTCTCATTAGCAACAGCAAAAGCATCCTATAGGGATGATGAGTCATATAAATGGAAGCATCTTCCTTCTTTTGCTAGGGGTTCAAGGGAACTCAGAGCTACATTGCTAATTACCACTAGCAACAGGGGAAAATCTCCAGGCACTCACTGTCACTCTAACATGCCTGTAAGTTATTTTTCCAACACTTTTTGACACTTCATTTTGTTGTCTTTGTTTTATTAACAGTATCTTACATTGCTTACTTTTGTAACCCACTTTAAGGAAGGAAAACTGCAAGAAGAAAGAAAGGGGAGAGAGGAATTTGAGAAGAAGCCATTTTCTTGAGAAATAATCCTTTCTTTTCCTTTTGGTAAAGCTTGAAGCCAGGTGCTGGGGCACACTAAACATTTTTAACAGATCAAAATGGCAAAATTTTGTATAAAACACAGAAAAATTTGAATAAATACTGAAGCTGAGAACTAAATATAAAATACATAATCCTAATGCAAATGTGCCGCCTGCTGTATACATGTGAGAATGTTAATTTAAAACCATTAAAAAAATGACAACAATAACTGGCTTCAGTTAATCACCAGTTGCTTTAATTCTGTCATGATACTAACTTGCAATTCATTACAGCAAATCAAGAAATCAGATTAACTGGAAATCAATGTGACCACCATTATTAATTGAAATCATCCGATGTTAATGAAGAGAAAAAATATTTTTTTAAACAAGGATGTTGATTTTGGGCTTGATGACTAATACTGGTGACAGTAGATGTCCTGCACTAACATCTGAGAATGAGGTTGAAATTTTTAATGCTAGGGAGTCTAAAGCTTTGAAATAACTCATAGTTTGACATCAGTGTGTTCAAGTTGTCGGTCCTAAAGACATCAATATGTAATTGATTTGGAGCCAGAGTTAATTGATGTTTGTAACCTGGCAATGGGAATTGTGAACATGTGCGGCTTTAAGGCAGTGAAATGTTTTGCAGGAAACCTCTCTTCAGGCTTTGAAACTGTGACATGCATTAGCACATAAGGAGAAAGTGAGTGGGTACTATTTAAAAGGGGTTATTTTTGTGTTGCTTTAGAAATGTAAATGAGAATAACACTCAACTTTATTGCTTGACTGATAAAATGGTGACTATTTAGTCTTTTGGGCAGGTCAGAAGAAGAACAATTATGAGCTGCAAAGCACCCTGTGATGGAGACCCTGTGTCTCAAGGGGTCCCCAGGAACCTTAGGCTAGAGGTGGCCTTGAAAGCGACCTGAGGGACTGTGCTGTGTTTATATTTCTAAAGCAATGGTCTCTTGCAATGTGGGAAATTTGCTGTTTAGGGAAATAAGCTGGGAACCTTCTAGATGAGTCTGAAACTATCCAGTCCCCAAAGCGCTTGAACCACCATGATTTCAGCTGTTAGCACCATGGGGAGCTGGAAGAGTGAGTTTAAGTCTTCACTTTCCCATTCATTAGCTGTCTTACCTTGAACTAACATCACTCTGGATATTTAGCTTTGGAAATGGGATCTATATGAGGATTTATAAGAAATGTAGAGAAAACTTGAGGTGCAGCTCATGTGTTGTAAGTACCCCTGGAGCACATGCCTTCCTGAGAACCATGAGAGAGAGACCTTTATTACCCCCTAGGACTGGGATCAGTGACTACACTCCATAAACGGGCTTAAATTCAGTTGCCATTTAATCATTAGCTGACCTTATTAGTTGGTTGTTATATTTTTTGACTCTTTATTTTTTGACTCTTATATTCTTTGTCTTTGGCTGTGCCCACTCTTTGGTAAGAAAACTGAGGCTCCCAAAGGTAATAGACGATCCTTAGTATTAGGGTCAGCAGGTAGTGTGATTGAGATGTGGCTACTGCACTTCTCTGTCCTCCTCAGCTTGACTTTGCAGTTTTTATGAAGTTGGCCATGAAACTGGAGGGAAGTGGAGGGATCTAGAACTTGGATATCTATCTTTTCGATTGTTAGAATTGTGCTCTGTGTGTTACAGCCAGCTCTCTTATATACAATCAATCATTTGATTGGTAATCTCTGTTTAAAGGAAATACCTGTGACTCAGCACCTTCATTTGAGAAAATGGAGTCTGTTGTACATATTTCAAACACAGGAAGATTTAATGCAGGGAGTTGGCATAGTGGTGGGAAGACACAGAGCAGGATCTCTATGATCCAGGCAGACAGGTAAAGGAAAGTCCTGGAGCCCAGTGGCTTTTTCAGGCTTTTATTGAGCTTTTACCAGGTACATGGTGGGCAGGGGTGCCGGGGATGGGGTGGGATGGGCTGGCAGGCCTCCCAGCCCCCAGCGAGTCTTCACTCTCTCTGGGCTCTCTGGCATTCTCGTTCTGCTGTCTTTTCTCTGTTCTCTCGTGGTGTCCCCGATGTCTCTGCTTCTCTGATGCTTCCACCACTGCTCTTTCTCTCTGCTGGCGTCCCCGTGACACCACCCTTATAAGCTGTCTCAGCCCAGGTGTGCCCACCTATGCATGCCCACACCCTCCTCCAAGTGTCCGCCATCAGGCATGCATGTAGGGCCACAGGGATCCATCAATGCCAGTGGCAGGAGGGCAGAAAAGCCTGATCATCACTTACCCTACAGTTGGTCACAAAGTCTTCTGGAAGGGCAGAGAGAGGGATGTTAATCTGAAATCAGGAAGCTTCATAATTCCCTTCCCTGCCATGGATCTGCTGGAAACTGCCTGGCACTGTAACTGTCACACTTGTTGAAGGACCCACTTGCCTCTGCTCTCACTGCTGAAGGTTTTCCCTTCTTCCCCTCTGAATTTTCCATTTGAAAAACTAAACCAGAAGGCAGCGGGCAAGGCCATATGGAAAATACATTCCCATTTCTTATCCTCTGTGACTGAGTCGAGTCCTTGAAAAGAGAAGCCAATATCAGATACAACATCTTCCCTATAACCTTCCTTCCTTCTGGAACTCATGCTCTGGAATCTGGTGTGTTGGGCCGCATGTGCTTCCCAGCTCACATGTGATCAATTATCCTAAATATTTAAATCTCAGGGCCCCTGAGTCTCCATCCATTTGTACAAAGTTGTTAATTAACCTGTTCACCTTGTCCACGTGATTCTGGAAATTTGGTTAATCCGAAAATGGGGGCTTATCAGTAACCCTGAATTTGTTCTGCTTCCCAAGCTGAATGTTGGCAACCTCCAGTTTGAACTGTTCCACTGAATCGTATCCTGTGAAGGAAGGGTCCTCAGGATTCAAAGGTTCAACATTGATGCTAGTAAAGCAGAAATTTCTTTTTACTGAAAATGCATATGCAGTATTGCAGTATTGCATATGCAAAGTGAGAATATGCATTCTGTGTCATGTTTGATCAAAGTGAGATCCCTACTAAAATTGAAACAGAGTATTTTAGAAATCAGCAACTGAGCATTTCCAATTCTCAGACTCTATCCTCCTGAAACACACAGGCGGCTGGACCCTGCTGACTGGGCATCTCTTGTTACACATTCTTAGAACGGCTTCTCACGTACACCAAGGTCCTTTTCTCATGACACCTTGTCATCCCTCACTGCAGCTTGGTTCTTGTGAATTCTGCCAACCATCACCAATCTTTTTTAAAATCTCAAATTTCAGGAAGATTTTTCTAGATAACTTATTATGACCTAGGTAAATCTGGGAATTAAGGTATTGACTAATTTTACCAAAAAAAATTTATAAGTTCTCTTTGAATCTCAGCTCCAGGACTGTCAGAATTTCCTTGGTATGTAATAGGATTAGTGCATGATCTGTATTGAAGCCTCACCTGAACTCAGAAAGACTTGGTCTTTTTATCTCTATTTATAAGAATGCTGAGAATCACAGGCCTCCCTGGTGGCACAGGGGTTAAAGACAGGGCTATCAAGCTATCACCAGCCACTGCAGCATAAGTTCGATCCCCAGCTGGCCAGGGACCTACCCACATGGCACAGCAGACCTTTCCTGTCTTGCCTGTTGCTCCCCTCAGTAGTGTATTTCAGTACATCTGCCTGTTCTGCTCCCCACTCTCTCTGATGAATCCTCTCACTACCACCCTCAACACCTCTGGCTTATACCCCAGTTCTTGTATGCATAAGTAAATCTTTTCAAATAAAAAAGAATGATGAGACTCAAGAAGCATATAATCATATGGTGAGAATTATTTGAAATCCCTACCAAATTCTTTCCCATAATCTGGAAGCTTACTTTGTTCTTGAAGCTTCTTGCAGCCCCACAAAGTACAGTACATAGAAGAAGTAGGAAGGGTTTTAAAGAGGTTAAGCAATTCTTACTAAGCCCACACAGCTAATGAGTGATTAACCTAAAACTAAAACTCAAGTTGTTGCTTCCAAATCATTGCTTTTTCTCAAATCACTTTTCCAGTCATCCGAAGACAGCAAATTATTTCCTAAAGAGCATATAATTTAGATTAAAATGTTATTTAATTAACATGTCTAAATCTGAAACATAGATTTAGACAAGAATAGGAAAAGGGGTTAAATCACTTATTATTTGCTGTCTTGGACAGTGGACAAGAATGGTTTGCTATGGTTCAGATGCTCCTCTAAGCCGGGAACTGCTTGAGGTTATTTTACACAAACGACTCAGTTAGGGGCTAATTCATAGGTAGAGCTTCTACCCCCCGTGTGATGGTCTTAGAAGGTAGCTTCTTGGAGAAGAAATTCGGTCATGTGGAACCCTCATGAAAAGGATCACCGTCCTCTTCAAAGAGACTAGAGAGAGCACTCAGTTTCCTACCATGTAAGGATAAAGCCTTGGAGGAATATGGCCACCCCACACTCGGAAGGGGGCTCTCACGAGACAGGAGACCGCCCTGTGCCTTGGCAGGACTGCCCCACCCCTTGAACTGTGAGAAATAAATTCTCATGGTTGAAGCCATCCCCTCTATGGTGATTTATGATAGCATCCCAGACTAAGACACTTAGGAATGACGTCCCTTTCATTGTAAAGACGATCCAGAGAGGATTGTTGTTTTGTCCAAAGTCACATTTCTGCTAAGAGATGAGGCTTCTATTTCCACCCAGGTTTGCTAGACATGAGAATCTACCCTTCAAACTTCTCAACATACTTGTATAAGGATTTGTATGTGGTAGAGGAACTGTCAGTTGACATTTTGTAGATTCATGTTTCCAAACAGGATGCCTGGCAGATAATGCTTGTTTGGTTTGACCAGGTTTGAAAAAATTAGCTAAAATATTTTTTAGGAGGCTGAGAACTCTGATTTACCAGTGTAACCATGAGTCCTACTTCCTGGAAAGAAGTCATTCTGAACATTACATTTTGTAGGCCAGCATCCAGTGGGCCAGGAAGTCCATTTACCTGCCTGGCCTTTGAAGGCTTTTGAATTTATCACTTAAATTTTGAAAACAATGGTAAGAATTATCTCCAACCTTATAGACCATATTATGACATTTCGTACCTGCTATTTTCTCCATGGAAATTTGTTTTATTACCATTTAGCAAATAGGGTTATGTTGATTTGAAGACCTTTTTTTTAATTAAGAAATTGGAGCAGGTTTCTAAGTGAATACCTGTTTAAGTGATTACCATTTTATCATTCAGTTAACATGTTCAGGCAATGTTCTTATTTGCATTTCTAAAGAGCTGTAAGAATAACCTTTTTTTCCCCTTCTCCTCTGCCCACTCCTTAATTTATAATGGCTTTATTAATTTCAGTGCTTGAAAAAGACTTTTTACAAAGCACTCATCTTTGAATGTTTTATACCAGCTTGCCTTTATGCAGATCAGATATAGATGCCTATTTATTATAAGGTTTCACTATCAACAGTGGAGCTGACATTGTTAGCTTCGCCTTATCTCCAATGTTGCCATTATTCATTATTTATAATGATTGCAATCCAAACCTACAAAAATAGAATTCCATAAAAAGGGCACAAGTAGATATATACATCTAGAAAGGGGATTTGTAAAAGTGAACAAAAGAGACTGTGTCAGTATTGTAAAATGTTGGTAATAGTAAATGTAGAAAAGCAGATGTGGAAGGTCAGGAAATGTGATCAGTCTGCTAAGAAGAGGGAAGAGGCCTGTCAGGCATGTTGCAAGGTCTGAGTAAGGCTGAGTTATCCATGACAGCAGCTCAGGGACTCTCTCGTGTGGCTGTTAGCCCTGGTCTATCTATCGGGTGGAGGACAAAAAGTAGAACCAGATTAAGGGAATGGGGCATAGGGGAAGAGGGTACAGATTAAAGTGGAAGTTAGGCAGTAGAATTCATGGTAGAAGAAGAGGAAGGTGTTTTGAGGTGACTTTGGACAAGGAGGCGAGTGCACTTGAAGGTGACCTTAGACAAGGAGGAGAGTGCATGGGGAGGGAGAACTTAGTGTGGAGTTGGATGAATTGGAGAAACCTGTGAGATGTTCTGGGGGAGAAGTTCAAAAAAATGTTACTGAAGTAACACTGGTTTATTGAATTATTTTCAGATGAGTGTCATTATAAATCAACACGTGTATATTCTATATTATGTTCATTATTAAAAGTTAATTCTGTCCTTCATTATACAATTGACCTCTTTACCCAGTTTACACACCCTTTCCCCCTTCTCTTTTGGGAACCGATTAGGTCTCACAGTCTATAAGTTTCTTTTTATTTTGTTTAGTTCACTCATTTGTTTTGTTTCTTCATGTACCACAGATGAGTGAAATCGTATGGTGTTTGCCTTTCTCCATCTGACTTATAGAAAAAACTTCTAATAGAGAGTTGGCTAAATTGGAGTGGAGCTCAGTGTGGAAGTGTTTTGGGAAGAATTCTGATTCTATCTGCTGCATGATAAATTGAAAAGAGCAGAAATTAACCCTACAATGTGCTGAGGACCCTCCAGACAAGGCAAAGATGGATGGAGCTCTCCAAATATTATTATCAAGGAGATTGCCACGTAGGAAGTGTCTTTCTTGCTGATACTTCAGGGATCAGCAACTTCAGTGATCTTCTAGAGTCAGAGAGCTTATGGGAGCAAGACCCATTTTGAATATTAGGTCACCTGGAATTACTGAAATATTTCCTTTGTACTTTGATTTCTCAGTCAGTGTGATTGTGTCTCTTATGTTTCATAGTAAATACATTCTTTATGACTCTTGAGGGTTATGATGTCAGAAATGTACAGTGTTGGGAAAATAGTGCCTTGATTTAGTGTGTATTTTAGACAACTTGTGATAATTACGGTTTTCTGCTAATCTAGTACTTTAGTAGAGAATAAGATAAAATCTTCTTCCTAAAAGGAAACATTTTGGTGGTGTCTCCTGGTTATGAGGGGAGTTGTATCACTGCACCATTGACAGAAGTTTTGAAAAACAAATTGAGTCATCCCAAAGAATCCTGAGAATCAGGAAAATTGCTGATTTCTTTTTCTTTTTTTTTTTTAAGATTTATTTTTTATTTATACAAGTGCTGGGGTACAGGCCAGATGTGCAGGAGGGTGAGAGGATTCACCAGAGACAGAGCAGGGAACAGAACAGGCAGGCTGACAAAATACACTGCTAAGGGGAGCAGCGGGCAAGACAGGAGAGGTCTGCCGCGCCATGTGGGACCCTCACCAGCAGGCTGGGTTCGAACCAATGCTGCAAGGCCGCGGACAGCTTCACAGCAAGGCGCTCAACCGCCTGTGCCACTGGGGAGGCCCTGCGGCTGATTTCTATTTGCAGCTTTAAACATGATATTTCCTATGGCTGTGTTGTTGATGCATTAGCCCCTCCCAGCCTGAGCCCCCTAATTGTAGAGGACTACCAACCCACCAGTCTTCTGGGCTAAGAGATTTTATGGGCCTCTCAGACCGGTTGTGGACAGTCTTTTTGAGGGCAGGGTTCTTGCCTTGTACCCTAGAGAAAGAGGAATTAGCTGTAAATAGAGATCAGTTTGGAAATTTAGGAAGCACATTTGTGGGAACAAAACCAGAAGAGAGATTCAATCCACTTTAGAAAAAAAAAAACATGTAAGAACCCCTGTAATTGGCTGTAGGAGCACTGATGCTGCTAATTAAAAGCAGGGATGTTGAAAAGTATTTAAAATATCTCATCTAGTCCAAAAACCCTAAGCAGTTAGTCATTTTTTTTAAAAGATCTGTAATTCATATTTGATTAATTGTGACATGCTTCTGCCCAATTATGTTGAACTGATGAGGTTTTACCCTGTAAAAAAAAATAACTACTAATCTTTTTATTCTAGCTTAATTTTAGCACTGTCTTATTTAGAATTATGTAACTTTGACTCTGCCACCCTCTCCTACCCCTTGTGCCATTGCTGTCATTCGACCTCACCATCTCTTTTCTGAGTGATTGGCACCATCACCAAGCTCCTTTCTTAAATATCACTGTCCACTCCCAATTCACTGAGGAGAGAGATTCTGGTCATCTTTCCATGGTTTAAGTCCCATTGTGAGCAACCCCACTTTCTTTGTCAAATGCTGAACTCAGTTATCTCCTATCTACCCCAAGCCTTCCCTGCCTCCCTTCTCTGTTCTCAGAATTCTTGTCTAATTTGCTGTTTTCAGTTGTTTGAAATAGTCAGTTATCTGTAATTATTGTTTGCTATGTCTGTCTCCCCTGCTGGACTTCATGTGTCCAGTACTTAGCACACTGTCCAGAATATTACAGTGTTAGAGGAATTTAACTAAAATTGAGAAGATCTTTACATTTCACTCTACAATGCTTTAGGCAAGATCTCATCATCACTGAGGGCCTGTCGGAGACAGGTGTGCACCCTATAGATCCTAACAGCCACCACCACCACCACCCATTCCCTCCCAGGTACTAAATTCCACTTGGAACTATGGATTCCAAAGCTATAGGGCTTAGAGAGGAGATGGGAGGATGAAAGAAACACAGGTTCTCTATTCCAAGTTGGAGAGGCCTTTCCTAGGATTTTATGGATTTCATGGGATGAACTCTGGTGACAGGGTCGTGTTCCCTTTATTTTGTAGCCCCTATCTGGGGTGGATCCTTTGCAACTGCCTCCTCCACTACCAATCTTTCTATTTCTAGCTAACAGGTAGCAGGTACTCAGTGGCACAGGTGCTATACTAAATCCTTTCTAAGTATTTTTCTCATTCACTCTGTACAGCAATTGCATGAAGGATGTGTTCTTCTCATCTGCATTCGTAGGTTGTAGCATTGAGATGTGGAAAGATGAACTAACTTGCCCAAATTCATATGGGCAAGCCATATGGTGGGTTGGTGGACACACGGTGATGCTGAGGTTTCCAAACCTGGGAGGTATGATCCTGTCCTACAGCCTCCTCTGTCTTCCTGCCTGCCCCACTGTATTAGACCAGCGTGATGACATCAGATCCTCGGGCCATCTCGAATCATCTCCTCCTTCCCCTATTGCTATTCCACCATTTCCACAGCTCTCCTACCACCATCACGAGTCCCTAATACTTTCTTTGTTCCAAATATTACCAAGGGCTTTCTAGACAGTAACTTGTGTCCCTGAGAAAGCCTGTGTCGCTCCAGAGAGATGAGGCTACATACTGAGTGAGTCAGGACCTCTGAGGGAGGTTAGGCCCCTTTCAAAAGATGACATGTTGCTCTTTGACACCTGCTGCAGCCAGGACAGCTGTTGAAGTTCTCTTCCATTAACAAAGACTCAGAGTCTAAATGAATTTGCAGTGGGGGGAGGCTGGGGAGAGCCATCGAGAGCAACTCTGCCTTTCACTCTCCCAGCCCAAGCTTTTATTAAAGATATGAACAAAGGAACAAGAAATAGCATGCAATTGTTTTTTTTTTTTTGCTTATACAGATGAATAAGTTACTGCTGAAAACAAATTTTCCTGGTTAGTAGGAAACATCCGCACAAGCCAGCACGTCCTCAGAGAACGGGAGTCACTTCTGTTTGCAGAACTTCTAAAGTCCTGGAACTCTGTATGCAGAGTAAACATTCTGCAAAACTCCAGCTCCCTTTCGGGCAGCAGGTTCCCAACAGACTCCCTCACTCTCCAGGAATTCTTCATCCCTCATCAGAATCCCTTTGCTATTTTACCTCGGTCTTCCTCGTCCATTCTCTGAGGTGGCTGGCATCAGCTGGAACCCAGAGCATGAACAAGGACAGTCTTCGGAAGCCTGAGAAAAGTGAAGGTTCTCCCACACATCCCACCTCCCACTGCAGCGTCCTAGAAAGTAGTCACCTACTTCTGCTGAAAACTTCCAGGCCATTTCTGTGTAATTGGCTACATTTCACTTCATTCAATCCAGATAACTGGGTATTTTTGTGAAGAAAATTAACCACAGTGAGATTGTGTTGAATTATGCAGCATTTTTTTCAAGTCTGATGGCGGGTTTTGTTGTCGGGGCTTAATTAAGTTCACTCTCTGCCCCTTTCCTCTGTCATCTGTGCTGTTGTTCAACTTCCTGTCCAGTCACGGTCTCCCTCCTAGCCCAGAGGTAAGGCATTATCTGCCTTACCTCAGAGGAGACGGTTCAGTCACTGACTTTCCATGCTGGGCTGGGTGGGTTTCCTTAAGACAACTTCAAATGGCCAGTTTTTTCCTGCCTAATTGAAAGCCACTGGGGAGCAGGGAGCACATTTCCATCTCAACCCCTGGATGTTTCCCAAGCAGATAACTCAGCATGAAATACTGAAATGACCTTTGAATTACCTTGATTATGGATGGACCAGATTTCCAAGGCAAGTTCTAATAATCTTAACATGCCCTATAGACCTTTTATTGAAGCAGACAAATAAAAGGAACCTTTGGGCTGAGCTGACATCAACAGGGGAGATTTATGAGCTCCCCCTTGAAGTAGTAGAAAAATGAATATTGTCTGTGTTGTAGCTAAATATTTCAAGAATGCTATTAGTCAGATCCTTCCAGTTTCAAGAAAATCCAAAGTAGCTTAAGCAACAAAGAGAATTTATTAGCTCACCAAACAACTTGCTGGACCAGGGCCTCCAATAAGGTCCTTAGAATTGGTCTTTCCTTCTGTGAAATGCAGTCTTCCTAAGCAGGGCCTTTCCATGTAGCCATGTCTTCAAGTTGAGATTTATATCCTGTCAGTGTCTAGAAAAACAAAGGTCTTCCTTCCCAGTAGTTCTACTTAAGACTTAGCATCAAGTCCATTAGATTAGTGTGCACCCAAGGAAGCATCTTCTCAACCATTGTGATTTGCTTTCTATGTCTGTAGGAATTTCCAGGGGCATTCAATATGGTATTTGCCCAGGCCTAGCTTATGTGTTCCTGGAGATGAGATGGGGTGAATAGGCTCAGTCCCACCCAAACCACAGGACCAGAGTGGGGCAAGATGGTTCCCATAAGGAAAAGGTAGTTCTTTTGCAAAAATGCCAGGAAGATAAATGCTTGACAGCTACATGGACAGAAGTCCAGCTGAGGGGGTTGGGAGCACAGGATTCTTACATAGAGGAAAGTCATCTAAAAAATCAAAATTTTTGGGCCTCCCTGGTGGGGCAAGGGATTAAGTCTCAGCACTATGAAGCTATCCGCAGCCACCGCAGCAAGAGTTCGATCCCCAGCCAGGGAGCTACCCACATGGTGCAGCAGACCCCTCCTGTCTTGCCCACTGCTCCCCTCAGCAGTGTAATTCAGTCAATCTGCCTGTTCTGCTCCCCACTCTGTCTCTGGTGAATTCTCTCACCCCCCACACCTCTGGCTTATACCCCAACTCTTTTATGCATAAATAAATAAAATAAATCTATAAAAAAAAATCAGAGTTCTTGAACTTCAGTTTGGAAGGAAACCCTTTGTTTGCATTGGTAAGATTGCACTGTATCTTTATGTAAAATGATTGTGTCACCATGGACTGGACCAGTCGTTTGATACAATTAGCAGGTCCTAAGGGAGACATGCGTACCAGGTGCTAGGTTCCAGCGGGATGGACATGGATGAAAGGGTTCGATGACTCGTAAGGTTTGGAAGTCCAGAGAAGACAGCTAAGAGAGTAGGAGTAAATGGTGCTGGTTGCTAGACAACACTGGAAGGTTTCATGTCAAGGCAAAGCTTGGTCTTTACTCTCTGTAGTAGATAGGTAGGTGGCTTATGCTGGAATCACCTCTCCGTGAACTAGTTTCTTGATCAGTAATGGAAGACATGATGTTCAAATACTGTTGAATTTCAAAGAACCCATTCATATTAATAAGTGCTAACGACTCTCCTTAGTTCAAACGAGTGATTACAGCTGACAGTAGAAATGTAAATCTCACTGTAACTAAAGAGTCTGTTAATATTCCTTCCCTGTTGATGGATATTATTTGGATACATACAAATATGGTTGTGCATAGATATGGTAACGGGTGTACGTGTGAGGAGGCGTGGTGACTGTTCTCAGGAAGTGTGTATTCCCAGGTGGGTATGAGTTGTGTGGTTGTAGCAGCTGTTGAGTTGCAATCTAGTTTTCTTTCACTTAGTCTGAAAGTAGGTTCTGCTTGAGATGGGAAAGATAGTGAAAGCTAAGTCAAGTCTTCCCAGAGTCAGAGATGGGAGTCTGGAGAGAGACGACAGGACTTCACAGCAGCTCTATCCAGTAGAAATATAACATGAGCCACATCTGTAATTCTAAATTTTCTAGTAACTCTGTTAAAAATAAGTCAAAAGGAACTGTTACAAATAAATAAAAAATTCACAACAAGTAAAATTAATTTTAATAATGTATTTAATTCAGTATAGCCAAGATATTGTTTTTGCATATAATCATGTAAAAAAATGTTTTCTTGTACTCAGTCTTCAAAATTTGCTGTGTATTTTCCACTTACAGCACATCCACATTTCAAATGTCTTGTGACTACATGGGGCTGGTGGCTACCATAATGGACTGTGCAATTCTAGAACACATATTCTGAGGTCACCCCCTCCCATGCTAACCCCTACTCCCCACCCCAGCTGCCAACATTGCCAGCCTATCACTCTCTCTTCCTGTGTCCTGCTCCTGTGACTTCACTTCCTTCTCAGCACTGTGTTTGAGGCGGGAGCAACTGATAGGTACTTGGAAAGAGACTTAAAAACACCTTTTTTTTTTTTTTAACAGGTTTTTATTTATTTAATTGAAGATTATTTATTTATTTATTTACACAAGAGCTGGGGTACAGGCCATTGGCACGGGAGGGTGAGAGGATTTACCAGAGACAGAGCAAGGAACAGAACAGGCAGACAAACCAAAAGCATTGCTGAGAGGAGCAGCAGGGGAGACAGGAGAGGTTTGACCCGTCATGTGGGTATCTCCCTGGCTGGCCAGGAATCGAACCTGTGCTGCAGAGGCTGCGGACAGCTTCACAGCGCTGTGCTCAACCCACTGCGCCACCAAGGAGGCTGTTTGTTTGTTTTAAAGATTGATTTATTTATGCATACAAGAACTGGTGGGGTACAGGCCAGAGATGTGGAGGTGAGAGGATTCACCAGAGACAGGGTGGGGAACAGAACAGGCAGATCTACGGAAATACACTTGAAATACACTGCTGAAGGAAGCAGCAAGTGAGTCAGGAGAGGTCTGCTGCACCATGTGGGTCAGCTCCCTAGCCGGGGATTGAACTTGTGCTACAGAGGCTGCGGATGGCTTCATAGTGCCACCAGGGAGGCACCATATTCTTCTACCTTCTTATTCAAGGTTGCTGAGCTCTCACAGGTCCTGATACAGGTCCTGATACAGGTGTTCTGTCCTCGCTGTACCTTACCCCGAGTAAGCACTGAACCCGCAGGAACAAAGTCCCTCACTTTGCCATGCTCTCCTCCAAATATTAGTAAGCTTAGTGTCTCACACTCAGTCTGTCCTTGCCTGCCCTTGTACCTGGACATGTTTAGCATGAAATGCCTCAGTTAACTTTTGCCGGGTGGGGGGGATCCTTAGTGTTATCAATTGCCTCCTTCCAGAATGAACAGCCTACATTTTCTAAGCTCCTTCTTCAGACCTGACAGTCTTATGCTTTTTTTTTTTTGTTTTCTTTTATCACTGTCAAGTTACAGCTCATTTTGTGCTTTGGCCTTTTCTTGCTCTTCCTCCTACAGCTTCCAAGATCTTGGCTGGACAAAGCAAGCTGCACCATTATGTGGGGACTCCCTCCCACTGCGGATTCATTAGTGCTTTTCTTGGGCTGCATTGCGGGCCCCCATTGATACAGCCCCACATTGCCCATAAAAATCTCTCTACAGCGAGGTTCTTAACAAAAGCAATTTTGTTTTGAATTGAGATGAGTGCCTTAGGTTTCCATCTATTATTAAACTGTTGCCTAGCTTTCAAAAGTAATTTGCTTTCTTGGTCAGGAAAGGCATTTTTTATCACTATAGTAAAAAAATTTTTTGAACTAGCAATGTTTGTATTTGCAAGCATAATTAATTGTAATTCACTTAAACTTAACAAATTATTAGAACACGAAGGGACCATAAAGATAATCTGGTTAGTCCCAGTGTTTAATAGATCTGGGTAATGAGGCCAGGTGGAAGGCACAGTGATTTCAAGGTCACTTGATATGAGTCACAGGCAAAACTGGGTTGCATTTCTGGGTTTACTGAGTCAAAGATCAGAACTCTTTATCCCTGTGCCCTTTTCCCTCTCCCTGCTTCCCTCCCTCCACCCCTCCCTCCTTTCTCTCTTCAACTCCTACTAGGAAATCTGAATCAATTACATTAAAGTCTATCCATCACATTCCAGATGTGCTATACTAAATCAACCAACCTGTTAAGGTCTTTAGTGTGCTTCTTTATTTTTTTAAGATTTATTTATACATACAAGAACTGGGGTATAGGCCAGAAGTGTGGGCGGTGAGAGGATTCACCAGAGACAGAGTAGGGAACAGAACAGCAGACTGACTGAAATACACTGATGAGGGAGCAGCGGGCGAGACAGGAGAGGTCTGCTGCGCCACGTGGGTCACCTCCCTGGCCGGGGATCGAACTCATGCTGCAGAGGCTGTGGACAGCTTCACAGTGCCGTGCCCAACCCCTTGTGCCTCCAGGGAGGCCAGTCTTCAATGTGCTTCTGTGGTCAGCAAAGCCTGAGTCATAGTGACTGGTCATTTGTATTAAATTGACTTGAGTCACATTTACTTCTTGAATGAGGATTTTAGTGGTTGACCGGATTCATGTTTGATACAAAGGAGAATGATAGGTTGAACAGCCTGTTAGGGGGCTGCCCCAGATGAAGTCCCACAGGAAAGAGAAAACACATCTAAGTGGGTTAAAGGCACATGCAGGTTTGAAACCTGTAAGGGGTGGGGGATCACCCTGGAGTTTGTGATACCAGAGAAATTGTTGCCACTTTTATGCCTGAAGGGTCAAGGAGAGAGTGTTATTAACAGAACCTGAGGAGGATCAGAGGTGGATTTGAGGGCTGCTGCCAGAGTTCCCCAGCAGGCACTGTGGTCTCCAGTACAGGAACAGTTATTGCCAACTGGTGGCCCAGCATGGAGGGAGATGGAGAAATTCTTTGACATCACTTCCTGCTGATACCCACTCTTGACCAACTCGAGCAGAACAGGAGGGCACAGGAGCTGACCGCTCTGTTCCTGACACATGTCCAAGTGAGGATGAAGAAGGTGCCAGTGAATCTGAAGGAGCAAGTGGAGCACATGGGCTAACGTCATCCTTGCCCAGTACCTATCCTTCCTTTCCCTGGCAACAGCCCCTGATTTGGCCTGATAGAAAGACCCCTTTCTAAAACTTGGCTTCTTGTGTTTTGGGTGTACCTGGGTTCCTGACCCCACTCAGAGTGCCTGGCCCCGGGCCATAGTGAATGCTTCAGGTGGGTGTAATTGGTGACTCCAGGACTAAACATGGGAAACACTCTCCCTGTTGGAGCTCCTGTCAACACGCAGGCCTGGAGGTGCTGACGGCTACCTGGTCACCTTAGGAGAGAGCTCCTCCAAGATCAAAGCCATGACAGAAGAAACTCTCAAAGTAGAGGGGGGTGAGGCCCAGTCCCATAGCCCTTTGCTGCTGCTGCTGAAACTTATGCTCATCCAGCCAAACGTTCATTATTGGCTAAGCCACATTGAGGTGGGGTTTCTAACATTTAAAACAAAAATTCTAAGGGCCTCCCTGGTGGTATCAGGAGTTAAGTCTCAGCACAATGGAGCTATCAGCAGCCACTGCAGTGTGAGTTTGATCCCCGGCCAGGGGATCCGCAATAGACCCACAATCCGCAATAGACCTCTCCTGTCTCGCCTGCTGCTCCCCTCAGCAGTGTATTTCAGTACATCTGCCTGTTCTGCTCCCCACTCTGTCTCTGGTGAATCCTCTCACCCCCCACACCTCTGGTCTACACCCCAGCTCTTGTATGCATAAATAAATAAAATATGTTTTTTTAGAAAATAAAACAAACATTCTGATTACTTCATTTCTATAAAAGTTAAAGTAAGAGACTTGAAGTAGGACATGAGTAGGTAAAATGCAAGGAAATAATGTTGTAAGACTGGGGAATTAATAAAGCTAATTATTAGGGAGGGAAAGGGAGGGAAAGGAAGATGCAACAAGATTAGTAAAATTTTTTCCAACTGGTCACTTGTTAATTAAGCCAAGTTTCATGGAAATGGTGAAATAATTGTGGTGTAGAATAGATACCTTTAAAAACTATGTTGGCTGTGCATATATGAGTTTATATGGCATGTCATAACTTCATATATGCAAATAACACCATTCTGTAAGAAAAAAAATGTATCTTTGTAGACACAGAAAACAATCTAGAAAGCTATGCACCAGGACATCTACATTGCTTGCCTCTTGTGAACAGAATAATGGGTGTTAATATTTGTTCATGTGTGAGTATTTTTATTCTTTTTTCTTAGTTAATGATCATGCATTGCTTTGTAACAAGAACACAACAAAACAGACTTCCTTCTAGACAGCGTGTTATATTTTTCACAGCAACTGGAGATGGTAAATACTCATCACAGGGATAGGAGTTGCTGACTAGGAGATAGAAAACTGTCCTGTAATTAATCAGTGAGATGAGATGAAGTAGAGATCAGGCTGGAGACTGTTGAAAAAACCCTAAGTTGCAGGGAAAGCAGCACTGAACTAGGGATATAGAAATAGAGGGCATTTTCTTTTACCTACTTTCTCATCTTGACCTGATGATCTGATGATTGTTATAATCTATTGTGTCAACTTTCCATCAAGGAGAATTTTAAGCACACTTTAGAAAAATAAGCCACTGGAAAGGTTTAAAATAAGTGTGCATTTTCCCTTCTCATGTGTGTCAAACAGTACTTACCCCTGTGGTTGTCAAGATAGTCACTCACTGGCTCTTTCTAGTTGTTGGTGCAGATGCTCAGAATCCACCCTGGGCTGCTATGTGGCTTGGTTGCCTAACAACATCAGTGGAAGTGCTAGGTGTGCTTCTTAATCACTGTAAAGTCTTGTCCTATATATAAAATTATATGTAATAATTTATGTATATAAAATATATATATTATATATAAAATATGTATTTATATATTATATATAAAATAAATAGAAAGGGAAAAGGAAGAAAGACTATGAAAAACAAAATGAGTAAGAAAATCGATCTTTCAGCTAGAAATTAAACCATAGCATCTGAGTATGTTCAGGCAAAGGAAAATTTTTCAAAAATAACTTTAGTCCCACAAGAAGAATTGATTGACAAGTGGAAGTCCCGAGTCAGCATTTACCTGTGCCATCTATAAGAGGTACATTCAGGAAGTTAATCTCTCCTGCAGGACGTTTCCATCAACAAGTCTTAAAGAAAAGCCCACTCACTTTTATCTTGGAAAGTTGGGATGAGCAGTGTTTTGTTGGAGAGGATATAATTTCAGGGTTCCCTTCATAATCCCCCTATAACTTAAAAAAATATATTTTCAGGTTCTACAGTTACTGGGATAGTGAATCCCATTGATTTACTTTTCCTAGAGTCAAATCCCACTCCAGAGTTTCTAAGGTCAGCACCTAGGGTGTTTTTGCATGGTGAAAAATCACCCTTAAAAACCTGTTAATGGAATACTATTCCGCAATCAAAAAAGATAAACTCATTACATTTGCAGCAACATGGGTGGAGCTGGATGGGATTATGCTCAGTGAAATAAGCCAGAAGGAAAAAGAAAAATATCAGATGGTTTCACTTACAGGAGGGATGTAGGGGAACCAAATAAGGGACCAGGAAAAAAGATAATTACAGTAAATTAAAAAGACAAAATTAACAGACAACTATTAATTAGAGACACTCTTCAGGGAGGGGTAGGGAGAGAGTTCAAAACAAGGGAGGGAATGTGTTCTTCCACAAGGGGCTAGGGTGATGGTGCACAGGTGAATTGGTGGTGGGAATTTTGCGGGGAATACACCTGAGAGGAGAAAGCATGCATTGTACAAAAAGGAAGAATGATGTAAATTATATATATAATTTTTAAAAAATCTGTTAAACTGCATGCACAAAGTGATGCCTACAAAAGTGGGGACTGATCTGTCCTGTCAGTAAATCCACATACAATACCATTTTTCTATTATTGTACCAGATCACTATTTCTTGAAAACCATATGAAATAGTTGGCTTATCTTTTCAGGAGGTATTTTGCTTGCAAATTTAAAATGCCTGCCTTTTGAACTGAATTATTATCAGCATGACAAGCAGAGTGGCATGATTCATACTCTGTGAGGAACTGAGCTAACAGAAGAAACAGCAGATACCTAGCTCCTCTCTCATACTTTTTTGGGGGCATGTGGTCACTCAGCAGAGCAATGAGCAGTGTTACCTGCAATATTCAAATGGTACCTCTCTTTCTCTCAGAGTAGATTAAATGTGCAATGCAACTCTCTTGAGACTAGTGCTGTATTTTTAGTTCCAGTAAGTTACTAATGTTTTTTAAAGATTTATTTCCTTATCCATACAAGAGCTGGGGTACAGGCCATAGGTGTGTGTGGGGGGGTGGTGAGAGGATTCACCAGAGAGAGTGGGGAGCAGAACAGGCAGAATGACCAAAACACACTGCTGAGGGGAGCAGTGGGCGAGACAGGAGAGGTCTGCTGCACCATGTGGGTAGCTCCCTGGTGGGGGATCGAACTCGTACTGCAGTGGCTGTGGATAGCTTCAAAGTTTGCGTCTTAACCCCTTGCCCCACCAGGGAGGCCCAAGTCACCAATTTTTAAGCAACAAGGGGATCTCTACTTCTTTTATTCAAGAAATAGGTTAAAAAAAATCATTCTCATTCCCCATCTTCAGTAGAGAGCCAATGTACTGCAGGTTTGAAAGGAATCACTTCCCTCTGATTCCCTCTGATTGCTAATACATAGACTCTCTCTGTATTAACATCCCTAATAGAATATATCAGTTTGATTAACCACCTAGGAGTTGATGGCTGAAGTTCAGACAAGCTCAAGAAGCAATAAAATATTAAATCCTACTACTTCTACCTCCTTAATCCCTCTGAAATCCTTTCATATCTCTCCAACATTGTCTCCATTTAGCACATTATCATCTCTCACCTGGGTTATTGCGGCCACCTCCTCCTTGGCCACACTGTCTCCCTACAATCCATTCTGCATCTCACAGTGGAGTAGTATTTCTACAAAATGAACCCTCTGGGTCCCACTCAGTCAAATTAAATTAAATAAAGCTGGTGCCTATGTCCAGGTGCCTATACCTCTCATTTTTCCTGTTTTAATTTTATTCAGGTATAATTGACATGTAACATTATCATGTTACATGTTTCAGCACTGCGGCGTTACAATTCAATATGAATATATGTTGTGGCTGATCACCATCATAAGTTTCGTTAACATCCGTTACCATGTATAGTTACAGAATTTCTTATTCTTGTGTTGAGTCATTTTTCCTCTTAATTAACTATTTTGACATAGAAATACTGACTTCAGAACCAAATAAAATAAAATAAAGTGAATCTTGTTATGCCACATCCCTGTTTAAATGCCTTTAGCAGTTTCCCATTGTTGTCAGATTAAAATCCAATATTTTTAATGTTAGAAGGCAGACTGAGGGGCACCCCAGGATCCCCAAACCTGCCAGCTCTAAATGGGTTCTGCCATTCACCACATAAAGACAAAACATACTCCAGAGTGTAAGACCATCAACAGAAAAGAACTTTAATACAATCAGTGCGCCATAGACAAGACGAGAAAGAATACAGTTAAAATAGTTTCTCCAGGAAACACCTAAAAGTTACCCATTCCCTTGTGGGTAAATGCCTAGTCAAACACAGTTCGCCCAAAGTAGGGCCCTTGAGGTCACAAAGCCTGCTACAAGTCTCAGGCACCTCCTGGCAGGGACCCATAGGAAAGGTACAGAAGGGGCCAGGCCAGTCTGGAAGGAAAAGAGAAAAATCCAATTACAAGTTAAGATCAAGGCTGCCATTGTCACCCTCCCCATGGGCCTCTCACCCATGTTTCTGTCTCTTCTAAAGGTCTCCTTCCAGGTCCCCCAAGTCCCTGGGACAAGGAGTGCAGCTTCTTCTTCACCAACCTCCATGCTCCATGTGCCTCCTCCAGTCTTCTTCCCCTTCTTCCTGGCCTTCCTCCTCTTAAGTTCTTCTCCCAGTCTTTTTAGTTTTTCCTTCTTGCCCAGCTCCACCCTTCCTTAGTATGGGGCAGGGGACTTGGAACCTCTTTCTTTCTATGGCTATCACACTGTTTCATTAAAATGACTGGTCAGGATTTCTATGATTTGACCCCTTCTCTGCCTCTACCACATCATACCTCTCTCTGCTGCCTGCATGACAGTCTTGGTGACTGCTTCCATTCTCCATGTATTGCATTCTCTTGCTATTGAGAACTCTCTTGCTTCTCTCTTCACCTGCCTAACTAAGTTATACCCTCAGGTCTCCACATGGATGTCACTTTCTCCAGGAAGCTTTCACAGACCACCTAGAGCCTGAATTGGATGCTCCTTTAAGGTGTCTCCGTGAGATTTTATAATAACACTTACCATTTTATATAATTGCTCCTTTGTTGCTCTTTTGAGTCCTCAAGCTATAGGAAGGCAGACAGTCTTGTTTTACCCAAGTTCTTTGCACAGTACGTGTTCAATAAATATCACTTGAATGAATAAATACACAAGCCAGATTTATACTTTGGGATATAAAACAGCCCTAAGTTGCCTTGTGGAGACAATTCTTCATCCAGATGAGACTAGACTGCAGATGATGGAGGTGAACTCTGGGTGATTTGAGGGTAGGTGCACTATTGTGGTGATATTTGAGGGGGGATTCCTATACGTTCAAAACACTAACAATTGTGTGAGCCAATGTTACTGCAACTTGAAAAAAAGACTACTAAACTAAATTTTTGGATGAATAGCCGATCTTGGGGTATAGTCCAGATTACCTGTGTTTCCAATTGCAGTTAGAGAGTCTAGCATGAGGGTCTATGTCTATGGGTCATTCCTCATCTTAGCTGTCACCCTGCTCTAGACTGCTTAGAATCTGCTGGGGCTCAGGGATATTAACTTTGCAAGTTAATTTTGACAGTCTAAGTAAATAACTTCCATGGTTCTCCATTACTACATTAACACACGTCTAAACTTTCATCCCTGAGGGAGGTAGGGCCTGATGTATGGGGCTGAAATTATGTTTCAAGTTCTAACCCTATAGAAAACAGAATCCTCTACTGCAGGCCCCTACACAGGTCTCATTATTATGATTGGATCATAGACCTAGGGTGGTGCAGTGATGAATTAATGACGGTAGTCAAAGAAATTGATATGTCCTGACAGCCATGGGTCATGTGCTCCATCTCTGGAGGCCTCTGGTACTGTGAATGGGGGTAGAGAGACCCATCAAAGATGATTTAGGGGCCTGTTATGAAAAGAAGTAGGGGATGTATAAGAATCACAAAGACTCACCAAAAATGACTGATTTTATTTCCTTTAACCAACTTTTTTTTAAAGATTTATTGATTTATGCATACAAGAGCTGGGGTACAGGCCAGAGATGCGGGGGTCAGAGGATTCACCAGAGACAGAGTGGGGAGCAGAACAGGCAGAATGACCAAAATACATTGCTGAGGGGAACAGCGGGCAAGTCAGGAGAGGTCTGCTGCACCATGTGGGCTGTTCCCTGCTGGCCAGGGATCGAACCAGGGTTAAAGGCCCTCCTTTAACCACCTTTAATCAAGTTATGGCCCTTGAATGTTTTCACTATTGCTGCCCAGGGTGGAGAATTGGACCAAGTTAACACTGGAACTTGAAAAGGGTCTCATCTTGTCTGGTCCAGTCTGTGCCCACTGTTTTTCATAGTGTGAGCTGGTCTGAGAAAAGGAAAAGAAGTGAATGATGTGCCTAACTGGGATGATAAGAATATAGAAATTTTTATCTCAGGTTAAAAAGGGGGAAAGTTAAGCAACTTCTCTGAGGACAAAGAGGAATAGAATTGATTCCCATCCAGATCAAGCCAATCCAGGCCAGCGATGTCCCCCCGTGACTTTTTGACTTTTACTTTTTCATGATGAATAAGGTTTCACTGAGAAGCCTTTATTCTTCAGAAATGCTGTGTGTAATGTTGTTTAAGTTACACAAGCATAAGTTACACAAGCACTAGGTTTTGTGTCTTCAGTGATCAGAACTAGACTGTTTTGTGACTAAATACACAAATTCCTTGATCAAATGATGCAAACTCCCTATAGGCTATTATTTTTGATATGAGGCAAATTCATGAAAGTAACAACTGTGACATTAATTTAAAAAATAAGTCTTCATCACCAAATATTTTATATGGATTTAAATGATAGCATCACATACATGCACTGAAACAGAACGTACATTATCTCAGAAGCTGATTTGTGACCATCACCACATACGGACTTGAGCATGTCACTCTTTTTCACCGTGGTAAAGTTGAGAATGAGGATCATGGAGTGTCAGATACTTGTCCCCACTCTGCCCTACCACCTCCCAATCTGGGGCAATCTAATATGCAGTAGAAAAGAAAGGATCAGGGGCCTCCTTGGTGGCACAAAGAGTTAAGACACAGCACTATGAAGCTATCCACAGCCACTGCAGTTCGATCCCTGGCCAGGGAGCTGACCCACATGGCACAGCAGACCTCTCCTGACTTGCCTGCTGCTCCCCTCAGCAGTGTGTTTCAGATAATCTGCCTGTTCTACTCCCCACTCTGTCTCTGGTGAATCCTCTCACCCCCTGCTCCTCTGGCCTGTACCCCAGTTCTTGTATACATAAACAAATCTTTAAAAATGTTAAAAAAAAAGAAAAAGAAAAGAGGATCAAATACTTGGAGAAAATCAAGTCGACACACAGGAGAGTATCCTGGCTATATCAGATTCCCTGGATCCAATGTGCTCTGATACCCAGCTCAGTCACCATCCTTCATTATGGTTAAGTGAGAGATTTTGGTGAGTTCTATATGGTCTGAACTTACATAAGCCAACGGGTATCGCCATAGCTTATGGTTTACATTTAACAAAGTGTTTTCCTCCCATCATCTCACTTAACACAACAGCTAGCTGTCTGCTCTGTCTTCCTACCCACCTGGCCAGGAAATGTTATTCTTAGAACTCCTGTGCTTCTGATTTCAGTTTTCACAATAGTTGCAGCTATATGAGGGGTGAAGTATTCTGTATTTGTCATCTTCTATATTATATAAGTGGCATTATTATCTTGTTAAGATGTCAGCTTTGATAAAGGTGTTTTGGAATCCCTCCCAATGAAAATTGGATTATAAAGTCAAAGAAAAATATCAGGAGGACTAGGAAATAGCTTGCATAAGAGAGCAAGTTGGAGGAAACACCTGATGGGGAACTAGAATGTGGCTAATTAAGTATTTTAAAGTCAGCTTTCTATTGAAGTAGAAACTACACCTGCAAATATGCCCAGATAAGATTATACCTTGACAAATTTCCCGCAACTGAGACCTGTGTAACCAACAACTAGATCAAGAAATAAAGAGTTATTAACATCCAGTGTGTGAGGGTTTCCTTTTTACTCCATCTTCTCCAACACTGGTAATTTATCTTTTTGATAAAAAGTCTGTTTAGGGGCAGTTTTATTAGTCTTTCACAGAAGGAAGTTTGGTTTGTTAATTTTTGGCATTAGGGTCTTAATTAGTTTCTGCTTTAACTGTTTCTATTCCCTTATCCTACTTTCTTTGGGATTAACTTGCTCTTTTTTCCCCCCAAACTCTTTGATAGATAATTAGATCATTTAATAGTTTTTACTTTTTGTTTATATTCTCAACAAGTATTCTCTCACGATACATGCATTTAAAGTTATGAATGTCCCACTTAAACACTGCTTCATTTGCATCTCACAAGTATTAATACATAATACACTTCAAAATACGCTTACGACCCATTTTGATTACTTCATGTAGGGACAGGAACTGCCACAGAGCAGGTTTTCTGATCCAGCAGGCCGGGTAAAGAAGGAGTCCTAGAGAGACTCCTCGGTGGGTTTTGCAGGCTTTTTATTTAGATTCACCAGGTATATGGCAGCAGGCAGGGGTGCTGGGGGGCCAGGAGGCTGGAAGTCCTCCCAGCCCCCAACAAACCCTCACTCTGTCTGGGCTCTCTGGCGTTCTCTGAGGGTCTCTTCTTCTCTTGGCTTCCGTTCGTTCTTGGCTTCTGCTAGCGTCACGGCCCGCGACGCCGCCCTTGTAAACTCAGGCTCTCAGCCCAGGTGTACCCACTCCAGGTGCCCGCCATCAGGCATGCATTCAGGACCACAGGGTTCCCTCATCTATCCTAATGGCGGGAGGGCAGAAAAACCCTATACTTTTTCCTTACTCTACACTTCACAACCTGTGGTTTATTCAGAGAAATATTGCTCAATTTCCAAATATTTAAAAAAATTCAGTTATTTTGTGCCCGGTTTCTAGCTTAATTCCCCAAGGGTGGAAATATTACTGCGAATTACTGTAACAATTTAAAAATTAAATTTAACTAAAATATTTTTGAGATATACCTTTGGTCAACATATGGTCAAGTCTGGTAAAAGTACATTTGTACTTGAAAAAATAAAGCATGTTCTGTCATTGTTGGGTACAGCGTTCTATGTGCTTACTAAGAAACATCTGTTCAGCCAGATCGTCTGTAGGGGCAGGACTGACCACAGTGCAGGTTTTCTGATCCCATGCAGACCGGGAAAAGGAGGAGTCAGAGTCCTCAGTAGTTTTGCAGGTTTTTTATTTGGGGTTACCAGGCATATGGCAGGCAGGGGTGCTGGCTGGGGGGCTGGGAAGCCTCCCAGCCCCCAGCAAATCTTCACTCTATCTGGACTCTCTGGCGTTCGTTCTGCTGCTTCTCGGCTTCTTCTTCTTCTTCTTCTGCTGCTGCTGCTGCTGCTGCTGCTGCTGCTCCTGCTGCTGCTGCTGCTGCTGCTGCTGCTGCTCCTGCTGCTGCTGCTGCTGCTCCTGCTGCTGCTCCTGCTGCTGCTCCTGCTGCTGCTGCTGCTGCTGCTGCTGGCGTCCCCGTGACACCGCCCTTAAAAGCACAGTCTTAGCTCAGCTGAATCCCATCTTCCTATGCCCACACCCTATTCCAGGTGCCCGCCATCAGGCATGCATTCAGGACAAGGATCCATCATCTATCCTAATGGTGGAAGGGCAGAAAAGCCTGATATTTTCTGTACCCTACATCGTCTATCCTTGCTGATCTTTTTATCTGTTTTTTCCAACACTTCCTGAGAAGATGTGTTAATATCTCCTGCTATGATTGTGGCTATGTCTATTCTGCCTTATAGTTTTGTTCATTTTTTTCTTTGTGTTGTGAAGATATTTTATTAAGTGCATTACAATTTGGAATAGGTGTATCATCTGATGAATTGACACATTGGCCATTTGAAATATTTCTTTTTGCCTCTGAATTACTTCCAGCATTAAAATTTTGCTAATAAAACTATGCCAATCTTCTTTTAGTATAGCATTCACATTATTTATATATATATGAAATGTATGTTCATATTTTACTTGTGTCCTTACAGTTAAACTATCTTTATTACAAGCAATCTACATATTTTTATCTAGTCTGAAAAATTTCCCCTTTATGATGATGTAGTTAAGTAATTTATGTTCTAATATATTTGGATTCAGGTATACTACTTCAAATTTTATTTTCTAGTTATCCCACATATCTCCTTTATTAGTTTGTTAGATATATATTCCTTTAGTGTTTACCCTAAAGATTAAAATATCATCCTGAATTTTTAAAGTTTAATTCAAATTTGTGTTTTTATCACTTCTCAGGCAATCTTAAGTCCTTAAAAATATGATCACCATTTGTCATCTTCTCTTCTTTTAAACTTCACATATTATGTCTATGTACACAAGGCTTCATCCCTAGCTGCATTCCCATGCTTTTCCTTTGGTGTCAGTTTCTTTATAAGGGGAACTTTCTTTAAAATTAACTCTAGTGTAGGTCTGAATGATGATGACTAGTTCTACTTGTTTTATTTGCCTGGAACTGTTTTTATTTGGCTTTCATTTTGAAGGATATTTTCATTGGATATAGAATTTCTAGATTGACAGTTTTGTTTTCTCTTAGCACTATAAAGATCATCTCATTGTCATGTGACTTCATTCTCTTGACTTTTAGAAAGTCAGGTATAAGTTGGTCTTGCTGTTCCTTTGAAATAATGTATCTCTT